>NW_025814832.1:33140479-33881729 GCF_022079265.1 Lynx rufus | reverse complement strand
AATTAGACCTTCCAGAAATCCCGTCTGGACTTTGGTGGGGCTCAATGTTCAATTTACACGAAAGCACTCTTTTTTCATTATAATGCAGCTTTCGTGTTTTAGAGTCTTTGTGCAGGCGCATTACGTGTGTGTGTGTGTGTGTGTGTGTGTGTGTGTGTGTGTCTTTTAAAATAATCTCTACACCCAATGTGGGGCTCAAACCCACAACCCTCAGATCAAGAGTCACGTGCTCTATCTACTGAGCCAGCCAGGTATAGCCCCCGCTCTTTTTTTAATCAGGCACATTATCTTTGTGTAAAATGTCCTTCTTGCTTCCCAAACTGATGGTAAATTTCCAAATAGTCTACAACGTGCAGCTTAATAGTTACTATTTTCTTCAGTGAACTCATCCCCCCACTTCTCCCCACTAAGAGCAATTAAATGATCTTAGAGCTCTTTGGCACACCCCAACAGAAGACTTAGATGTGAAAACACAATTACAGTTATACATGACTCCCTCTACTCAATTAAAGCAGGATCCATCATAATGTGCCCTTCAGTGTGCAAAAGTCCTCCTTTTCATCACAAAGTCAAGTACAAAAAAAATATTTTTTTCGCTCTCCATTCCATTCCACTTTCAGATGATTTTCAATTCTTTTCTGTCTGTATGAGTTTCTACTAAAACATGTTACTATTGAAAAATAAAAGCAATACATATATTTTCAAAAGTCCTATTCAAACTGAGTTGGCATTGAAGGTTTCAATTCTTTTCCCAAAGTGCATCACGGAAGACTTTAATGATATGAACTATAATGCATGTGTAATATTTAAATGTGATATTATTATGTGTAGACCTAACAATAATGAATCTTATTGTAGACCAAATGTCCTTCACTCTACAGTCTCTAACTTTAAGGGAAAACCTAAGGAGCTTCAGGTGCCAATGATCCCAAATACAAGTGATTCTTGGAGGATGAACAGTCACCCTTTCACATTAACCGATGTTCTTTTCCGAAAGGAGCCATGATAAGTATGTGCCATATGAATCCAAATGGTGCCTAATGCCCTAGCCCACTTGGCATAAAATTTATGACCCTCTCTCACCCTTGCTATCACTTTTCCCCCTAATGTTGGGTGGTAGTGAAACCTTGGGTGGTATAAAGCCCAGGGATTTGGTGGCAGACTTTCTTCTACATGAATTCTATGTAAAATTTTGGAACACTAATCCAATAACTTATGTTTGGACCATGTCAAAATACCCCCCTATAAACATGGGGACACCATGACAGTCTTTAAAAGAACCATGTATCCCTTCTCATTTTCTTGTTTATTTAGCCCATGTTTTCCACCATGCAGGGCACACTGGAAGTACTCAACATATATTGCATGAGTTCATAAATATCACGCTTGCATCGTTGCTAATTATTTGGCACTACAGGGCCATAAATGACCAAGATAGTAGGGGGAGTAGGTTTTGTGGCAAGGTATGAGCCTGAAGATATATAGCAGAATCAGTTTGCAAGATTCCTTAGATTCCATATTCAGGATTTGGTGCTTTATACTGAAAGTAATTAAGAACCAGAAGGATTTGTAAGCCAGGAACCCCATAACAAGGCAGTGAATAAATTCGAGGGTGAAAGGGATGGCCATTAAATCTCCATTTTGGAAACCATTGCAACAACCTCCCCAAACAGTAAACATGTCACATCTAAATTTAGGTGTTTTGGGTTTTTTTGTTTTGTTCTTTTGGTTTTTGTGTTTTTTGTTTAGAATATGTGCCATAACAAAGATTTAAGAGCTATTCTTTGTAATACTGTGTCCTTAGCTGCATTTCACTGAAATATATCAATGATTAGGTGCTAGGGGTGGGGGCAGTCAGGTTAATTAACCCATTATCTATTCTATAGTGTCTCCTCCCTGCAAAGAACCTTATTAACTTGGATAATCTGTAGGTTTGAACCTACGCAAAGCTGTAGAAGAGTAAAAACATTGTATGTATATATGGTTCTTTGTGCATGTGTACCTGTATTTGTGTGTTTCTGGGTGTGAAAGTTTCACCTGAGGCAGAAGGAAGAAATAATACTAAGGGTCAGTGTGAAGTGTTTCCATTTTAATGTTCACGATTATTGACACAACTCCATATAAGTATAGTCCAAACACAATCTGATTTTAACTAATTTGTATAGAAAAATATTTTTTCCTGGTAGCTTTAAATCTAATTGTGCTTTACTCTTCAAAGTCAGTGTCTGATCCCCTAAGGATAAGAAATTAATTTCCATTTCCATTAAAATCTGTAGGGCCTGTTATATACACATGCTATTTATTACCTATTAGTATAAAGAAGGTAAGCCATTGCAGTAGGCATCATAGAAAATGAACTGGCACCAAACTGCATATTATAACTAATAATCACAGGAGAGAACGAAGACTTAGTTAAGTCTCTGAATATCCAGCGGAGGGTGGGATCATATGGAGGTGCTCTAGTCCAAGGAAAATATTGATTCATTCAAACATGCCCTCCCACCTAGTAAGAGAGCCTTGCTAACTTTCAGATGTGTAGATTTAACACAACAAAGTCTGATCAGAAAGCTGGGCAGACAGCTATTCCCTGTCACTTATTGCTTGTGGCTCAATTGTAGTTTTTATGATTCCAGAGAACAGCCAGGCTCCTGTTGTATCATCAACAATCATTTTGCTTTTAAAAATATATATATATTGGTGCATGTGCCAGAACTGCAATAATATAGAATCTGGCCTGAGCCAACTCGTCCCTCTGCTGGGGGATACTGTCTGTCTGCAGTCAGAAGCAGGACCAGAGGAAGGTGCAGGCAATGACAAATGCAGTGTCCAAGTGTCTTATAAAGGAGACCCTTGTAGGGTCCTAGATAACCTTCCTCTAAACAGGGAAATAAATGAGTAAGCTGCTTTTAATAATGGTCCTTCTTGTGATACAGGTAAAGATAAAAATGAGGCATGTTTGAAGTTTTGTACATTTCATTTTTCTTCTAGTCTTAGTCATTGACTGTTAGAACGTAACACAATCCACTTTGCCGGAAAATATGGAGAACAATCTGCCTCTTTCTCTACTTGGGATTTGCCATGGAGACTTCCACTTTTCTTACCCAAATTGCCCAGTCAGGAGCGAAAAAAAAAAAACAAAAAACAAAACCTTGTATCAATGGGGGTTTCCCCACATGGATAAAAATGGATCTGATGGTTAAAGAAATTAAAATCTCACAAAAATCATGAGTTTTTTTTTTTTAATTTTATTTAAATCCAAGTTACTTAACCTACAGTGTAAAGTTAGCTTCAGGAGTAGAATTTAGTGTTTCATCACTTACATACAACACCCAGTGCTCATCCCAACAAGCACCCTCCTTAATTCCCATCACCCATCTGGCTCATCCCTCCACCCAACAACCCTCAGCAACCCGGTTTGTTCTCTGTATTTAAAAGTCTCTTATGGTTGGCCTCCCTCTCTCTTTTTTTCCTTCCCTCTTATTTTTCCTTCCCTCTTCTTGTATTCATCTGTTTTGTTTCTTTTTGATCATTAAATGATCAAGGTACAACAGGATGAAATTAAATCTATGTGTTTGCTGAAGTTGTTTAATGCCATGAGTGGCATTAGATGGACAGAAAACTTTGATTTAAAAAAATATTGATTCCAAGATTAAGTCTTGCCCCCCAGTTCCTCCTGTTCATCTATAAATTTCCTGCTTGTGTGGCTGCCTAGGACTGCCCATGCTTTGATTTCATGATCACGTGGCAACTGATGGTAGTTTAACATTTTAACTGGTTCCATTAATTTTTACTGCCACTGTTTGATGTAACAACCAAAAAACAAATCTGTCAGTCTGCTACAGATATCTGATGACCCACAACACGAAGACAGTATAAGTTCAGTTGCAAGAGCAGCTCAAACATATTTAATGGAGAAATGTGACTTGCATCCAAGGGGCACGCGCCAAGAGGAGAAGAGATCCCTGGAGCAAACCCACGTCTCTTTCTTTAAGGAAGTTCATGTTCTCACCTTTAACCAGGAAAGAGTTTACAAAGAAAAAGAAGGAGGGGAAGACTTCTACTTTAAGATATTTCACTTTTTTTTTCCTGTTCACTCCCCTTGAGTAACCTTCAAGTAATTGACTACTTTCAGATTTTTGTTTTCCTAAAAAGTGGGAATCTTTGTGTGACTCTAAGTTCCATCAAGGGGTTTCTTTTAGAGATCCCATAAAGGTGACCAGGTTCAGTCTTGAGTTGGGTTTCTGATACAGGTCAAAAAGCTGTGGCTCTTCTAGAAGTTGGTGCAACCATTACTGGCATATTTTACTACACACGCCTAGGAGTTTAGGACACAGTGTAGATACTTTCCACTTCTGACCGTTTGGAGTTTGAAGGGCACCATGGTTCTTAATCAGGGTGAGGAGCTGCCCTGAAAAGGAGTTGGCGTCAGAGAACCCGCATCACCACTCACCTGTATCAGGTTATAGCTCAAGCAGAGTAAGATGATGCACCAGATTCCCTGAAATAATAATGAAAAAGAGCTGGCTTGCTTCTGTCCCCAGTCATGCCTGACTTGTGTACAAAGAAAAGAATTAGCTTCCCTATTCGTCTCTTTCTCCAATGTCCTGAAAGAGGAAAACTTCTTGCAATGGAAGCCTTAAGGTTTCGATCATGTTAGGAATAATTGTGAAAATGACCCTTTGATATGCTCTGAGGATCCTGGGCACTAGGGAGCCCATGTCTCCTTTCGGTGCTCTTCTGCTTTGAAAACAAAAAAGGGTTTCTGTTTAACTTTTCTCGTCCCTGCATGTGGTTATCTTTTTGAGTCTCCAGTTGTTCTCTCGAAGTAAAGGGAAGCAAAAGTGACAAGATTAAAGGACAAAAAGTTAGCTGAAAGGCAAGTCTACTTTTCATCTACGTCTCTATTGAAATACCGCAGCACTTCCTGTAACAAGTCCGAAGGAGCCAGTTGGGGCCCACAGAATTTCCAGTGTGCCGGGTTAGAGACACTAAACCATAAAGTAATTTCCTTTCAGTAATAACTACATAACTTAGACAAGAAGGAGATTTCCGATGGAGGAAGACAGCAGGAGATGAATGTTTTATCCATTTCAGGTGGCCGATACCATAAGGATGTTTGCCTGATCTCAGAGAAGTGAGATGCTATTATTGTTTGAGACTTTAAATGACGCTTCAGACTTAAATCTTCAAAACGAACTGACAAGCTGCTTAGTACTTAAAAGGCAAACAGTAAAAGAGAAGGCAAGTAGGTATAGAGATTTTTAGTTGCCTCGTTAATCATCTAGAGTGAATTACCTATTCAATTGAACAGTGAACTTTTAAAAAATCTTTTTTAAATAAGTTAATGAAATTCAAATGCCACTCTGCAACAAATTTTAAAACTAAAATCAGGACATAAGTTTAGATGAAGAAATGTCACTTCTGAGTAAAAGAAGTTGGCTAAAAAAATGTGACTTTGCTGAAATTTGAGCATACTCTTGGCTTATCCGAAAACAGGTCCACTTGAAAATGTTATATCGTGAAGTATTCTGTGTCCATGCATGTCACAGTTACAGGGGTTATATTCTAAATAAAATGCAAACATTCGTAAGAGTACCATCGATCAGGGATTGGCAAACCACAGTGCGTGGGCCAAATCTGGCCTGCCACCTGTTTTTGGAAAGACAGTTTTGTTGGAAAAAGCTACAATCACATGTTTAGATGTTCTCGGTAGCTGCGTTTGCACTACAATGGCAGAGTCCAGTGGTTGTAGTGGAGAATATGGCCCTCGGGGCCTAAAAGATTCATAATCTATCACTTTAAAGAAAACACTTGCCCAGTCTGTGGAGAGTGCTTGAAGTCCTATCACAATGTATATTTACTATTTCTCTCTTCCCTGGGCAGGGCGGATGGCAGAGAAACCCTCACATCTGTGTGTGTACACATGAGGCAGAAAGATGCATTGATTAGTGCCCACCACTTAGAAGGAAGTTGGTATCACAGATAAAATCAGTCTGTTGTCACAGATTTTGTTTCTTCCTGCAGTCAATATTTCACCTGTTCATGCTGTTGCACAGAGGGAGCCCACAACCTAATATAATTAATTGCCTGTAGAGTAATCAGCCGTCTCTTGAATGAATGACTTGAATTGCATATTTATCCTGAACTAGGACCGTAGTGTATTTATGCCAGCCGTATATTTTTGTTGTGCGGAATAAACAAGCAGAGCATCCTGGGAGACTTTAGATCATAGTGAAAAACTGAGCTGCAGTCCAAAACAGAGGTCGCATATTCCTAAAGTCGGGGCCTCCATCTACCAATCTTCAGACACTGATGGCACTCAAGGGAAGCAAAATAAGGGAGGACCTTACTCTCACCACTATCATCCTGGGGAATATTATGGAAACTGCCGAGCTTTATTATACATATATAATTAAGCAATTACTGATTTCACCTGCTCTGCTGCGAGCCTGGGAATGGCTATTGAAACAAGAATATGAAGCTGTCATTGAAGCTAAATCAATAGTAAACAAAGAGAGAGAGATTAGAGGTGGTTTTGGGGGCGCCAGTAGTCATGAATCACTCAGCAATCGTTGAGCTTTGTTTTGTTTTGTTTTGTTTTTAATGTACACAAAAGTGTTTGTGATTATCTCATGTAGACTTCACCTTAACTCTGCGAGGGAAGATTAGGGCAAAGCTCAGCATGGCCTGTGTCCGTCCGTTCATGCGACACCTTTACTCATCAACATTTTAAAATTTTTTTTTCAACGTTTATTTATTTTTGGGACAGAGAGAGACAGAGCATGAACGGGGGAGGGGCAGAGAGAGAGGGAGACACAGAATCGGAAACAGGCTCCAGGCTCCGAGCCATCAGCCCAGAGCCTGACGCGGGGCTCGAACTCACGGACCGCGAGATCGTGACCTGGCTGAAGTCGGACGCTTAACGACTGCGCCACCCAGGCGCCCCTCTCGTCAACATTTTAGAGGGAAATTGTAAAGCATCAGGATCCTACGGGGAGAATCCCCAACTCAGGATCTAAGAGATTTTATGTTTAACCTGTAGAATTACATGGTTAAATGATCACTCAAAATCCTACAGCCAGGAATTGGCTCTGCTGAGTTAGAACCCAGCCAATATGGCTTCAGAGCATATGCGGTATTAACGTTATATTGACTTAACACCCATATATTGAGCAATTACTGGTTATTCACATATTAAATACACAAACCCCATTTATTGAGTATCTACTCTGTGCCAGGTGTTACAAGGAGGGCACTGAAGATAGATAGAGCAGTAGGCAAGACCTCAACCACTCATGTATTTAGTTATTTCTAACCTACCATAACTCTGATGGATCTTGGAAGAAAAGAGAACAGGGTGCTACCAAACATGTAACAAAAAGTGCTGATGTATATCAGAGGAGGTATATTTTCAGGTACATCTGCAAGTATGACTAGGAGTTTTGAGGAAGGTTGAGAGGAGGAAGATGCATGGATACAGAAAGAACATTCCAGGCAGAAGGGTCAGGAAGTGTGAACACTCCGGACATAAATAATCATGTCCAACATTCCCCCATTCTCCCTGAATTCAAGCTTTGCCCAACACTGACTCCCTGGCTCTTGACACACATTCTTCTTCTGGCCTTTTTCCTCCTTTATTTCCTTCTCCTCTTCCTATTTCCAGTTCCCCTTCCCCCACAGTTTCCTTTTCCTCCTCTCCTTAGTGTTGTTGATCCTCAGGGATCTATCCTTGGATTTATTTGTTGGATTTATCCTTGGATTTCTTTGCTTTAATTCTTCTACTGTAAAATCCACTCCATGGATGCAATCACTATCTATACAGTAAGAACCAACCCTCCTTCTCCAACTCTTACTTTGAGAGCCAGTCCTGTGTATTTGGCTGGCTACAACTGGATGGTTCTCCTTCCAAGTCTTACAGGTATCTTAACCACCACTTGCTCCCATAGAAATCGCCATTATGCCCCTCCAAAACTGTTCCTGCTCCATGTTGGGTATAAATTGACTTATCCAGAAACCTGAGCATAATTTTTTGCAACTCCTTTTCTTTTAACAGGCTTTTTCCTCTTTAATGCAGTTCTGTTAATTCTGCTTTCTAAGCTTCTCTCAAACATGACCCTTTGTACCCCCATTGCCATTACCTCATTGTGCTTCCTAATGGCGGCTATGTAACTACCTGCCTCACCCCTTGCCAGTCATCCCCCATGACAGTCCAAATAATCTACCGAGAGAATTCAAGTCCAAGAGTCATTCCGTGTTGACGCTTCCGTTGTCCTCAGGGTAAGATGGGGAGCACACATCTCCATTCTGACTCCCACCTTTCATGACTTCAATCCCATTTCCTGTCAGGCCTACATTCCACATATTCTCAACCACTTATCAGACCATGTTCTTGACAGTCTCCTACCCATTATCCATGTCCTGGGTTTGATAGCAGAACGTCTTCTGTTACTTTTTCGTAGGTCGGATTATTCTATTATGGCTCTATAGCTTAGTAATACCACCCCCAAAATTGTACTCATCACACTTTAGAATACTGCTTATTCAATGATTTGTGAATATAGGACACATACCCCTCTATCTTATCATTACAACTACATCATCTAGCATGGTGCCTTTGCATATAATAACTGTGTTATCAATACTTGTTGATTGACATGAATGAATACTATAACCTTGAGAGTCCTGTAATTGTACTATCAGAATAACATGAGATTTGGGATGAAAGACAAGTTTGAATCTTGGGTTTGTCAATTATTTTTCGTGTTGGTTTTGACAAGTTACTTCTCCGAACCTGAAATTTAATCGGCAAAATAAGCATAATATTATCCAACTCCTAAGGTTGCTCCAAAAATTAAAAAGTTCCATAAAGCACTGGGCACATTTAAGTGCCTAACAAACGGAAGCTTTTAGCTCATGAATTTAGTGTCTTAGGAAGTAGAGCTTATATCAAATGCCTAGGAGTTTGGAGAGCACTGGTGTGATCTGGAAGGGCATACTCCTTTCCTGGCTACTTAATTTCTTGAATAACTATTAAGTTTTTAAATGCTTACTTATTTATTTTGAGAGGGAGGGAGCAGCGGGGAGGGGCAGAAAGAGAGGAAGAGAGAATCCCAAGCAGGCTCCGCACTGCCAGCACAGAGCCTGACACAGATTCATGACCTGAACCAAAATCAAGAGTCAGACACCTAACTGAGTCTCCCGGGCTTCCCGAAGAACCGCTTAATTTTAAATTTGAATTTCTGTACTATCCTGTCCAACCTTCCAAAGAAAATCCACTCACATGAGTCATATTAGATACCACAGGTGATTCTTCCATAGAACTTACTTCACAATTACAAGTCCCTTTTCATGGTTAGTCATGGTCTTAGTTTTTTATTGCTGTTATAACAAATGGCCTTGCACTTGATGGTTCAAAACAAATCAAACTTTACTAGAAATCAGAAGTCTTGAAATCAGCCTTATTGGGCTAAAGCACTCTGTCAAGCAGCACGGAGTTCCTTCTGGAGGTCCTAGGGAAGAACTGTTTCTTTATCTTTTCCAGCTTCTAAGACTGTCTGCATTCCTTGGCCCACATTATTCTTCAGACTTCAAAGTAGGTGGCGGCCAGTCAAGGCTTTCTCATACTCTATCTTTCTGATATTGACTCGTCTGTTTCCTTCTTCTATATTTAAGGATCTTGTGATTCCGTTAGGCTTCTCTGAATGATCCATGATAATGCCCCTCTCTTATAGTCATTTCATTAGTAACCTTAATTCCATCTGCAACTTTAATTTCTCCTTGGCTATGTGTGGAGACATATTGATGGGTTCCAGGGATTAGGATGTGGACATCTTTGGTGGGGGGGGGGAGCATTAATGTACCTACCACAGCCATTCTGTCAGGCACTGTACTAAGGGTTTTATAAGACTGGTTAATGCTCCCAGATGTACTAGGAGGTAAGTATTATTAATCCATGTTACAGACAAGGAAATGAAACTCTGCAAGACTTGCATTCACACCAGTGAGATCTGGCCATCGGCAGAACAGTCTTCTGAGCCTCTTTCTACCACCCGCTGTTGAGTTCTGTCTTCTTGCATGAGGTTCTGACACTTCTCGTGGATGGCCCTGTTTCTGTTCTCTCCTTAACAGGCACTGGCCCCAGGGATTTGTCCAGGAGATGCGTGTATCTGTGTAGACACTCAGCATGTCACCTGAGATACATTTTCCTGACTTTGTTCTGCAGCAGCAATGCTGCTCAGGCCAACACCCGCTTTCAATGAGAAGCATTAGCATCCCTTGCATAGAAATCCCCAAAACTACTCTGTGAACACGGGAGTAGCTTTGAATCAAATGGACTGATGGTTTTGAGTACACACACGGCTACCCTGAAAAGGCTCCTCTTTCATTCACTTCTTAAAGTCAGCATGATATTGAAAGATTTCTTCTATGGGAGTGAAATTACTCCTCTCCTATAGACTGAATTCTGTGGTAAATGTCATTGGTATGTATTTCAGTGTGTTTGACTCATTTATGGAGGTGTTGAAACCCTGCGTTTCATGAATCAGATGATACTGTGTTAATAAGATCTGTGGCAATAAAGTTCTAGGTCTGGAAATTTAAAAACACAAAACAAGATCTAAATCAGTTTTACTGAGTGACATCTTATAAGCAGTCCAAGTTCTGTTTAATAAACACCTGCATGTTTTTATGGGTAAAGTAATACTAAGTTCTATTCTTACACCTACAAGGTGATTCTGTAAATGAAACCAAGTTTGCAAAGTTCAGAGGTAACCAGGCAGAATTGAAACTTCCCTTCTCCCACCCAACTCATTACAATTTCTGTTCTAATTCCTTTATCAAATGCTTCCTTTCCCATGGTGTAGATATGATGCTAAAAGCTTTGAAGATAAACTTTGTTTTAGTCCACACTTCCTGTTACCCTTGAGGTTTGAGGGCTGTAGTAAGGTAAAGGGAAGAAAGAGAATCAGTTCACAATTATTCTAATGAACTTAAGGACGGGTTTAATCTGGGCTCCAATCAAGTGGAGTGAGTAGAATGATATTAAAATACTTTTTTTTCCATTTCTTTCTTAGGAAAAAAAGAAAGAAATAATGTCTCCTTGCACTGGAAAATATACAAGTCCTCTTGGGATAACAAACATAATTCATTCTCACTCAGGCAACCAGTGAGATCACTTCCCGGTTGCTGAGCTTATAGGTTATTGCAACCACTGGGGTTTTGTTAAAAATAGCCATCTAATAAATCTGCTCATTCTTTTAACTAGGATAATGGTGATAACTTTCTTATGGATTATTTCCTTCCTTTTAGGGCACCTTTAAAAAAAAGCCAATAATGCACATGTCATGTAGAGCTGGGTGAAATTGAAAAACCCTGCTGTATCAATTTCTGTGGATTGTCAGATGAAGGTCCTAAATAATTTAAGTGTAATGATGGGGCTAAGTCAAGACGGTGCCCTGTTTTCTTTGAGTAGGTGTAAACTTCCCTAAAATGCTGAAGAGTCCTGAGCTAAGCCTCCTTCTTAAAAACCTATCTGAAAGGGGAAAAGCCATTTTCCCATATATTTTCAGGCCAAATATAGGGGCTGCCCTCATTTTACACTTTAGGGATCTTCCAAAAATTGTGTTAAAACAAAAGTAAATTCAAATGTCCTGTAACAGCATCAGGGCACTTTTTTTTAAATTTATTTATTTTAAGTTTATTTATTTTGAGAGAGTCAGAGCATGAGCAGGAGAGGGGCAGAGAGAGAGAGGGAGAGAGAGAATAAAAAAAAAAAATCCCAAGCAGGCTCCATGTTGTCATTGCAGAGACCAATGTGGGGCTCCGTCTCATATAACCATGAGATCATGACCTAAGCTGAAATCAAGAGTAGGACCCTCCACTGACTGCGCCACCCAGGCATCCCAGGGAACTTTCTTATTTAAAGGAGACAGGCGGTAGAACTGGATTCCCTCTTTGTAGGTAAGTGTTGCGTCTAGAGTATAAGGCACCAGCCCTGAAGTCAGGGTTCCAGGATCCAGCTCCTGGAACTGCCTCTCCCACATTCGGGACGCGAGTAATGGCTAACCCTCCTGATCTTTCAACTTATTTACATGTAAAAGGTGAGTAATAGTACCAACCTCAGTCTTTGTGGGCCAGACATCCATACATTCATTTAATATGAATTGAGCAACCAATAAGAGGGTAGTAGCGGAAACCAAGCTTCACTGAGTTCTTTCTGTGTACCAGGCATACACACTTGTGTCCTAGAAGGAGTAAGAACATGCCTAGAGAGTGATCTTCTCTAGCCCCAGGGGAACCTGAATGGCCAGACAACTTGCCTTTGGCCTCAAGCAGCGGCATCTTTTCAATCACATGTTTGATATAAATAGCCATTTATATACAACTTATGTACCAATATCATTTACCTACCAATCCCATTCTCCATGTTCCAAAGCACAGAAAAGGTTGAGAAGCAGAACTGTTACACCTAATATCAATTAAGTTGATTACAATGCGTTTTAGAACTAAGGAGGTGGAAACATCCTGAACTTAATGAAATTGGCCAAAGTCACACAGCAGGTAAGAGGCAAAATTGACATTTGACTCTAGGTTTATCTTATCGTGGTGGTTAATTTTTCGGTGTCAACTTGACTGGGCTCTGGGATGCCCAGGTAACTGGTAAACATTGTTTCTCAGTGTGTCCGTGAGAGTGTTTTTGGAAGAAATCAGAAATTGAATCAGTAGACTGGGTAAAGATCTGCCCTCCCCAGTGTGGATGGGCATCATGCAATTCACTGAAGGCCAGAAAAGTACAAAAAAGGCAAAGGAGGGGGCAAATTCTTATTTTCTCTTCTTGAGCTGGGATGTTCCTCTTCTCCTGCCATCCTACGTTGGACCTTCTGATTCTCAGGCCTTTGGACTCCACAGCTCATATAAGCAGTTGTCCAGGTTGCAGACTAGGAGTCAAACCACTAGCTCCCTTGGCTCTTAGGCCCTCATACTAGGACTGAATTATACCTCTGGGTGTCCTGGTTTTCCAGCTTACAGATGGCAGCTGGTGGGACTTCTTGGTCTCATAACCATGTGAGCCAGTGCCTTAATATGTGTGTGTGTGTGTGTGTGTGTGTGTGTGTGTGTGTGTGTATTTTATTGGGTCTATTTCTCTGAAGAACCCTAACACGCTGATTAAGGCGATGCTCTGATATATCAAACTCTACTGCAATTGTCATTAGCAATGTTTAGTAATAATTAGTAATGATTCCAGTTCAGACTTTTTTTACCAGTCTTACCTTGAGTGGCCACAAGATAAGCAGTCCTCTGCACCCACCCACCAAATCTTAAAAGCTTATATAGAAAGCTTAAAAGCTTAAAGCCATGTGTGTATCCTGTCCAGATGGTTTCAACAACACTTTGTGCTCAGGACTAGATCTTGGAGCAGCTCCCACTGTGGAAATGGTAGGTGGAGCATAAATTCCAAGGTTGGGGGAGGGCATGAGGAGCTGCTGATTGCCCAGGTCCAGCTCGTAGGTCAACCAGCAGTCACATCTTCTCAATGACCTTCTCCAACATGCACCCCTTTCTAAGGGACATGCTAAGATTTCACTTTCTTGCCCTCTTGAGGTTAGGTGTGGCCAGTGATGTGCTTTGTCTAATTAAATAGGAGAAAATATGACATGATTCAATTCTTGATAGAGCTTCAAGAACCTCCTTTCTCACTGTACCAGTGATTATGGAAGCCCAGTCAAGATGATGCCTCTGTCAACCTAAGTGTCACTGGAACAGACCAAAGTGAGTAAAGCCCTCTTATGTAGTACATGCCATGTGAGCTAGAAATACACTTTGGTTTTGTTAATACACTAAGATTTGGAGGAGGTTTACAACCACCACATAATCCAGTCTCCATCGAGACAATTAGGCTGCTGCCGAATATGTACTAAACTGTTGGTAGTGTGCTGCGCAATCATCTGTTGGAGGGCGGAAGAGGCTCTCACGTGTAACGTTGGGTGAATTTTGTAGTGCAAACACTCCCACAATGACTGATTTTAAGCTACTTCCAAGAGAGCGCTGAATGGAGACTTGATACCCCATGGACAAGATTAGCTCTGGTCAGCCAGTAGAGGCCAACTCCAGTATACCACCTTCTCAGGGTATATGGTAGTGGGTGAAATGGATGTGACTCTACATTTCATTGAGCTTGCAGCCCAGAGAAGCCACATTAAACGGGATAATGGGGAAAGATGTACATGTATTCTATTTTATCAAGAATACAGTGACCGAAATAAGGATCTTTTCTATCCTTAAGGACAAATCTTCCTTAATCAGAAATCTACCAAGAGGAAGTTGTTAAGGTGCTGCCACATGGATACCAGCAGGTACACATGGCTGTTAGGGTCTGTCGATTCCAAGCCGTAAGATTCACTTTTTGAAATAAGCATCAATTCTAAATTTAGATAGTTCCCAGAAATCTACACTACAGTGATGTATACTGGCATGTTCACATATGTTTTCATGACACCACATTCTCTTTTGGATCAGCCCAACTTCCCTCCGACAGTCTTTTCCAAATGATAAGATTTTCAAATAATTTTAGCATATGTTGGGAATATTATAAATAAACACTCAAAGATATGTGATTACTGTATACATAGTCTCTGTGATGAAGACTGGTAGATGTTTATCAATTCTGTTCTATTTTTATGGAAACTCTAGAAGACTACATTTTCCAGCCTCTCTTGTGGTAACTTGGAGACGAGGGAAAAAGTGGCGTATACCATGTGCAGATCTGGCCATATATGATTTTCCTTGCTCTATTTGCCGGGTGGCTGGTTGATTGCAGGGAGCCAGTAAAGGACTCCAAGAAGACTCTGGAAGATAGTGGTACCATCAGAGGAGAAAAGCCAAAAATTCTTAGATCATTGGTGTAAGCTCAGCTAAATGCTAACTGGACTTTCCGTTGAATTACTCTGCATTGTAGTTACAGCAGCTAGTGTTAATTACTCTGATTGATATCTCTTCTTATCCAGCAATCTATTATATTTGTGTGGAACTAAAAGCATGTTATTTTGGATTTTTAGATGCATGAAGAAATTGGAGCACAGACTATTTCAGTGAAACAATCAGATAAGCCATAACACAATTTAGATTATCTAAGTAGAATCAGAGGTAACGCAGAAAGAATATGACCTGGCTTTAACCCGAGAATTACAGATTACCAAAGATAGAAATGAATAATAGTTTCATGCATCTTCCAAGTAAAGGACTTTAGGTATTTCCTCCCCCTTCATTCTTAACTTTTAAAAGATAATTGTGGAGCGTCCTAATAGGAAGTTATTTTTAGAAATACTCTTTTTAACAACCATTAGGGGAACACTAGGACCTATTGTTGAAACCAACAAATTCTGTTTACATCACAACGCTCTAGTTCTGGATATATTAACCCTTCACAGGCTCCTGTTTAATTCTTTGCATGCTTATGTGAAAAAGCAAATGTTTGCTAAAACTGTGATAAAAAGGACTTTTTGAATCAAGTAAGTAATTAACAGTCTGCGGCAGGCACAGGGTTGTGCCACCTGGATGGCTCTTGAAGGAAGGACCTGCTGAAAATAACATGATCAGCAAAGTCCCAATCGCTCTTCAGTGTCTGCCTCAGCTGCAGAGAGCTGTCCCCGCCCATGTTCAGGCAACTCCCCAATGTCACTTACCCAATGACCCTCAGCTGTTGGAGTGACTAGTGCTCCTCAGTACTGAGAACCTGGTGAGGCTTTATCTTGTTAACTAACATCCCAGCTGACTCCTCCCTCTCCCCAGTCTTGCCTCCTGCCTCTTCACTTCAAAGGGGTTGATCCCAAATAAACATCATTCACCTCCAATTCCATCTCCTCTGGAGAACCCAAAGTGTGGCACAGACCATTGAAGGACTAGCCAACTGGTAAGAATACATGTATTTAAAGCGCAAATTTAAATAGAATTTGCTCCATGAGAGGACACACAGACCAGTCTTATGCTAACATTTGCTCTGGAATGCAGGCTAGAGATTCTTAATGTTACTTCAGAACTTCTGACTGCCTTTTTTTTTTCTACCTTTCACTTCACAAACTAAGGTATTGGAATACATTCTTTTAAAAAATGTCTAGCAAAGGACACTTCCTGTATTCCAATGGAGGAAATTAAGTAGTTGATCAAGTTCATGCAGCCCAGGGCTGTCAAATACCAGGGAATATGGAGATACATGGTATATCTGCATCTCATCATTAATTTTTTTTATATAAAAAACACTTGGGCTCATAGGTGTTGATAAGAATCATTTTTACTTAGAACTCTCCTTTACTTTCATATTCTCTCTCCCTATAACGATGATTGTATGTAAAAATAAGTTCCATACCTCCTCTCCTTGTAATGATTGTATGTTAATTAAAAAATGCAAAAGTAATACATCTTTCAGTCTTTACCTTTACCATGACCGTGAATATCCATCCATGTAATCTTATCTAATGGTTACTCTTGGAATTATAGCCACAGAAGCCTGGTTTGATTGCTTATTAAAATAATAAATCCAGTGTATCTCAGTTTCTATATTTCTGAAGATTACAGCTGGAGCCATTCTAATATAAAGCTGAGAATTATAACTATGTTATCAGATGGAAGGCACTATAAAATCTCTCCTTTGTGAATAGATCTCTGAATTGTCTGCCCTAGTGGCTGGTACATACCACTAATGACCTAGTTTCTCCAATTATAGTGTTCTGTTTATATAACATTTAGTTCCTATGTATATTGTTTAGTGTATAATATGGTCACTTGCAATTATAAATATCTTACATGAATTATTTCAATGTGTCCTCGAAACAAACTTATAATCAGCTTTTTCATAATCATCCCATGGAAACTGAGGCCCAGAGAGACCCCAATAATGTGTCCAAAAGCAAAGTTAGTACAGTTAAAACCAGGATTCATACGCAAGGAGCCTCTTATTCACTAGGCTGTACAGCTAATATTTAAAGTACTGATTTCCAGGCGTACTCTAGTAAAGAATGAATACCAATCAAAAAGACAACTCACTCAATTAGTAATTGTAGTTAAGTGCTTATTATGTATTTACATGCCCAAGAAATTGATACACCAGTTAGAATGCATTCTCTCAACTTTTCTAGCATTGCCTTGGGAGACTGGATCATAGCAAAATAGGATAAAATTGGGTGTAGTTAAGAGGAGAGAGGAATGGGTCTGGAAGAGGAATTGATGTTTTGAAAGGGCAGTTTGGATGGGAAGCCACACTAGTGGGTTCCTTGGGGACAGGGGAGAGAATCATAAAGACAATGAGTGTCTTGTGATGTGGGGGTGGAATCTGGTGCATAGAAAGAGAAAGTAGCACCGTGCCAAGAAGTGATTTTTCCCTCTGGCCGGTCTTTTCCAACACTGTTTTAATTTCTCTCCATAGCACTGAAGCACAGTGACAGTGTGCTAATCCACTTTGAATTTTCAAATGGATTCAAATATGTTTGAAACTTTAAAACCACAGAGTTTCTCTACAAACGTAAAAAATAAAATTACTTTGCCTACAAGATGGTGGAACTTGGGCATGGAATGGTCAATGTTTAAATAACTAGAGGTTATCTATTTAAAGGGATTTCGTTTCTAATCAAAATTCAAAATGCAAGTTTTACAGATCTTTATGTGTGTTCTCTTATTCAATATATATATATATATATATATATATATATATATATGAGCCATTTCTGTAATTCTTTGAGTTCCAGCACTAGATGAGTCACACATTTTACTAAGTGTTTTAATTTTTCAACATACTGAATCCTTGATAAAAACTGAAAGTATGGTTTTTCCCTTCTGTCATCAAAGAAAACCAAATTTACAGGCTCTTCTAAAGTGGGCTTTCGTATCTCAGATCATCACTTATCTACCCTACTCAGTTCCAGTTCTGTTTTCCTCAAAACATTATGATTGAGCAAGTCCTGTAATAACTAGCTTTGTGAAGGGCCGATTACAATGTTTATGTAAATTACTTCGAAGTTTGGCAGATAACTTTCTAGAGACAGGGACTCTTCCTGTTATTATTTCGCCAAAATCTGCTCGACTCTCTGATCTTTGTATTATGAAAACAAAATGCCTTTGCTGAATCCTGACTTGTCATGAGCTTGACAGTGCTAAATCGCTTCTCGAAAGCAGCAAATGTTTCAGCCTGTCTTTAAAAAAAAATCTGTTCTAATTTCTTAACCGCTGAAAAAGAGCAGAGCTCACATCAAGTGTGACTCATGATAACAAATCCGACGCTTTTCTCTCTCCTCCCCTTCCTTGTCCCTTTAAAAATTGATCATGTACTCAGTTGCCTTCTGACTCCTTCAAAGTATCACAAAATTCTTGAGCAAGAGAAAAAGGAGTGTTTGGCTTCATTCTTGATGATAATTCAGTCAGCCACTCCAAGAAAGGGGGAAAAGGGTCCATAATTGTAAATTATGATGATATTGTGGTGTATATACTGGTCATCACCCACCATTTATTTCTGTATTATCAACTAGCTCTAAAATTAGCATCTGTTGGGGGGGGGGAAGCCCATCATTAGGTTTAGAGTACCAGTTACTGTTCTAAGCTCAGGCCTCTGGAAATGCAAATTTCTATGGCAAATGGATAAACCAACTTCTCTCCCTCCCTTTCTTCAGCTATTCTGTCTGGAAGTACTGACACCTGTTCAAATGGACAGCTGCTTTTGTACTCCCAATCATGGAGGTCGTATGATGGTTCCAGAATAAAATTATGTGTATGCCTCCCACAATTCTCGGATGGGTGGATGGTAATCCTGATAGGTAACCAAAGCTATTTAAAGGATCTGTCCTCTTTTACAAACAGGAATTCGTGTTTGATCTGACCTTTGATCAGAAAGCTGGGTATGGTGCATTAATATGTTCTTTCCATTTTAATATCAGATTGGGCACACTTTTATTGTGATGTCTGATTAATACAATCCCAATATTTAAAATTCAACAAATACTTATTGAGTTTTTACTGTGTGCTGGTTACTAGACTAGATGCTATCGGCAAACACATAGGTGAGTTAAACATATTCTCAACTTAAAAAGTCTCAATGGATGACTCTTCCAATTCTACTGGATCCATCTAAGGGATTACAAGCAAGGAAGGGGCTTAGTCTTTGGTGCAGAGGGAGGCATTTATCATGTCTAAAGGCATTTTGGGCTGTCACGATTGTGGAGGGGACTGGTACTGCTGTTATCAAGGGGATAGAGGTCAGTGATCCTCTAATGTACAAGGTCAGTACATCCTCTAATGTACAAGACAGCTTCCCATATCAAAGAATTATCTGACCCAACATATCTGTAGTGGTGAGGTTGAGAAAATCTGGCATAAAAGAACTCCATAAACAAGGCATGAGGGTTAGAAAAGAATATCTGGCATTTCTCCAAATTAGGTTGTTCTTCTAAAAGAATAAAACCTTCTCTTGATCTTAGAAGACAAAAGAGAGGACAAGTTGGCTGGGGTAACCCTGATTAAAATTGAGAGGTCTTGTGCGTAGACCAAATATAAAGGGTCTTCCCCTCTTGCTTTTAGGGCCCACAGCAGTTGCAGATGAAACATACTCCTCTATTGGTCCCTAAGATAACAATAGCCACAACACGCACACCAACAACTAACCCATATGCAGCACTTAGGAGCTGACCACTGTTCTAAACACTTCTCATATTAAATTCGAAACTATACTATTGAAGTTGACACTGTTATTCTGCATGTTTTAGACATGAGAAAACTGAGGACCAGAGTGGTCAATTGGTGGCCCTGTGGTCACTCAGCTGTATGTGATAGAGTCTTAATTAGAACCTAAGTGGTGTGGGTTCAGAGTCTTTGTTCTTGACTACGAACAAACAAACTGGCTCTTCCTATGTGAGCTGCCTACATTTTATTCCATCTCAGCCACACTCTGGGTACGTGGTCTTAGACAAGTTATTTTCTCTGTGCTTCGCTTTTATCACCTGGAAGGTGGATCTACTTTTGATTTGGGATGTGGTAGGTTTAAGTGAATTAGTGTGCAGAAGCCATTTAGAACTAAAAGTGTTGTCGCTAAATTTTACCCATAACAAAGACAACGATTGTTCCCGGGGGCATCTGCATTTTAGGGTAGGCTTGTGTCCAGCAAAGGCAGTCTGCATCTTTTCACTGCCTGCAATTAGCTATGCGACTTGGACCAAGTAAAGACTCTCTTTGGGCATTTGTCTCTTTCTTTCTTTTTCTTTCTTCCTTCCTTCCTTCCTTTCCTTCCTTCCTTCCTTCCTTCCTTCCTTCCTTCCTTCCTTCCTTCCTTCCTTTTATAATGTTGCTAAATGGAAACAATCCTTTGGGGGAAAATGTGAAATTTTCTATGGAAATGCGTATTTCAGTATCTAAAATAGAGAGAAATAAATCAACAGAAAGGAAATTTTAAACAGCGTGAGCCTTCGGGGAATCATAATTTCATGTCAGCTTTCCTACTGTCATCTGATCCATGCTGTTCAAGGGTATGTCACCCTTTTGCAAAATTATCTCTGTTATGAGAAGATTGCCTTCTGCGATGAAGTAGCCCTCATAGGTCACTGGGAAGTTTTTCATGCTCATAATAAATCCAGTGTGTGTATATGTGTGTGCGCGTACACATGCACACACATACATATGAACAGGCATATGTACATAGAAAACCTCAGAAGAAGACAAAAACTTGTACCTTGTCTACTTGAGCCTTATGGGGACAAACTCTTCTTACAGGTGGTCTAGAAGAAGGCATGACATAAGAAGTTGTGGGCTGTGCAAAGCTGGTCTGAGGGATTATTTGAGGTCACGTTAGCTACCAGAGGATGCAGTTGGTATGGTTGGAAACCAGGAGTATATAAACATTGTCCTCAGCTTTTATCGATAAAATGTGGTCCATAACCTGGCATTTGTTCTATCTTAGATACCTGATATTTGTCTATAGTTTGTTCCTCTTACACACTACACGCATTTGCACTCTAAAGACTTTTGAATAAAACTGTCTCTCTCTGACTATGGCTTGAAGGTCCATTTTAGGAAAACAAACTGTCATTGATTAGGGTGGAAACAAATCATTTGGAATCCACATGGTACACAAATGCAAGATACCTGGGAGGTCCATGACTAATAATATCAGCTCCTTTATGAATCAGTATTTTGGTGGTAAAGAGGGAAGGATATGATACAGGGTCATAGCCTTCTTGGGTCATTAAGTACTTTGTTGATGCATTGACTGTTTCTAAAGAAAGGACATTTTTACTCAGATACTGGAGACCTGTTACTAAGAAAGTTGGGGTACAGGATCAGTTGTATAGCCTATATTTATTACTATTGATATATTCTGTTTTTGATTAAAGGCTGGAATTTCTAAGGTTGATTTTTTTAATCCTTTCTTCTGCTTTTATAGAAAAAGAAACCTGATTGGCTCTATTCCAGCGCCCAAGGTTTAGGATAAATCCTTGAATCAGCTTTATATTTATATTTTGTGAATGTTAGGGCAACGTAGCCATATTTTTCTGCAGCTTCTAACTAAAGGGTTATGTAAATGGGTGGATAAGTTACAATACAAAAGAGGCCATTGAAAATAGAAGGTGCTGGTTTTCTTTGCTTTGCTATGCAATCCTCTGCTTCTACTTCTGAACCTGGCTGAGAGTCCTAAATGACATCAGATCCTTACACGACACCTTCTTATGTCACATCATCCTTATGAGATAGGTTCTTGTTTCTCCTAAAACTCTAATTATGATTGATTTCCTGTCTTCCTCTAAGAGTCCATCAGGATGAATGGCATCTATCCCAATCACCATCAGATATACAGGTCCCTCAGATATCCATCACGAACTGGATATGTATATGCCTCAGTCTTCCTTGGTTCCATTACCCTTCATTCTGACCTCCAGAAACTTCTGCTGCCTTCAGTGAAACTCCTCTACTGAATGTTTCTCTTATGTTTCTGTATTTAACACAAGCTTTAACCTAAGTTTTCCCAGAATTGCCTGGAATGTTTGTTAAAGCACAGGTGGATGGGCCCAACCCCCCCCCCCCAGTCTCTCATCCATTAGGTCTATGCTAGAGACCCAGCATTTTCATTCCCATCAAGTTCCCAGTGGGTTGTTGATGTTGCTGTTTTGGAGATCACACTTGGAGAACCAGTCCCCAAATGAAAACTTGGTGGCCGGTGAGGACATAGTCTCCCCTCCCTTCCTTTCAAGTGGTGGCTGTTGTTCCATTCACTCTTCACATGCAGTTATAATTTAAGATGGTTTTGGTGTTTGCTTTGCTGCTGACAACTGTTTCCCTGCTCTTCCTCCTCACCCCTTCCCGAAATACCCAACAAAGCCATCAGACACCCTCAGTCCTTTTTCTGGCAGTTCCTACCGACCTTCCAGTCACTCCGCCTTCCTTACTGAAAAATTTCAGCATCAGGCCAACCATTGTTCTTGTTTTTATTATTCTTGCCAACATACTTGGTGTCTTCGCCATTTACATACATGATTCATGAGCTTATCTCTATTTCTGTGTTGCCCCACCACTTTACTTTCTTCATTTAACTTAGTTTCCAGGCCCCGAAACTCCAACTTTCTCTCCGAGCTAAACCTTCCTATGTTTTCCCGGCAAACTCTAACCCTGAAAATTAACAAAAAAAAAAAACTTTTCATGTTTATTTATTTTTGAGAGCTGCCAGTTCCCACTTTAAATGTGTGATAAGGGGCTCCTGGGTGGCTCAGTGGGTTAAGCATCTGTCTCTTGATTTCAGCTCAGGTCATGATCTCACTTTTCATGAGACAGAGCTCTGCATTGGTCTCTGCCCTGAAAGTGTGGGGTCTGCTTGGGATTCTTTCTCTCTCTCTCTCTCTCTCTCTCTCTCTCTCTCTCTTTCTGTCCCTCTCCTGCTCTCTCTCACTCTCTCTCTCTCACACACACACACACACACACACACACTCTCTCTTTCTTTTTGTCTCTCTCAAAAATAAATAAACATTAAAAAATGTATGATAAAAAAATCCAAATGGGCTTTCCACATGATTATAGTGCAGTTCTGTGTTTTGATGATCAGTAACAGGGTTGGAGTTGAGAAGGCTGTTCAGAGTCTCCAGCAAGAGGAAGAAGAAAGTCTTGGTTGCAAGTTTGGATATGGGAGTCAAACCTTTCTGAGTCTGGACCTGTCTCTGATTTTTACCAGTTGAGTGTCCTGGAGAAAGCTATTTACTCTTTTTACAGCTTTGTTGCCTCATCTAGAAAATGGGGGGAAAGACAGCATAAACCATAAACTTAAGTTTTTTCGTGAAGAGTAACAGTATAAAGCATATCAAGTATTTAGCACAGTGCTTGGTGACCAGAAAACACTTGGTAAATGTCAGTTATTGTCAATAAGGTTATTGAATTTATAACCCATCACTTAATTTTGACCAAGGAAGACACATCTTTAGAACATAAAGTGTTCATGAGCTAAGATCCTTCTATGTTTCTAGTTTTTCCGACACTGGTTCCCTAAATGGTATCTGAGCGAACTAATCTGAAGGATTCAGTTACTTGGACGTTCGGTACACCCAAAGTAAACTTTGTCCTGAACTATCAAGTTATAATCTATCAGCACATATATGAATGTTTTTCCTGGAATAATTAAATGTTTTCCAAGCCCAGCCATGCCCTGTCTTCCATCTTCCATCAAACAGAGTGAAATGAGAACAATTTAGAGGAAGCAGTAACGTACTAGTAAGTCAGTCTTTCGTTATGAGCTAGTGATTCTGGTTTCCTTAACAACCATTAAGTGATCCATTCATGAAGTGTAGTCAGTCATTATGACAACTGGCACAGGGCTTTGTTCCCAGAATTCAGTTCATCATGACAAAATCAGATTATTTTTAGGCCAATTAATAATTTTAAGAAAATGGGAAAAAGGAAGGATTTAGGGACAGTTGAGTGGACAGAGGTCTGGTAAGATTTTTTTTTTAATTATTTAAATGGGAAGGGAAAAGCAAATCCAAAAAATACTGAAGGACACACCACAGGCAAATTACAAAGGGTCACCATTGGGAAATTCCCATTAGTGATGGCAAGAGAAAGATGAGGAAGGTAATGATTAGTAAGTTCATAGCCATTATCACTAATGGCTGTTCTCCCATCTGTCCTCCATGCCACGAAACCATAAATATCTAATTATACTAAGTTTAATGTCTTGATAAAAAGCCCCTGTTTATTTCTGAGTACTTTCAGAAAGCCAATATTTTATTTGAGCAAAGGTTATTATGAAATCGAGATCAGTATGGATAGTTTTGTTAGGCCACAGATTTTCTCCTCAGCAACAGATCCTTTAAAAAAATCACTAGCTGACAGTTTTAATGTGGTTTAGAACATCACCATATTATAATTTATAGATACAATGTGAAATTCCTACAATGTACAAATGCCTCATCTGATCTCAAAACAAAAGGAAAAATAGCACACCCAGGAAGAAATACATGGGCCAATAAGAGAAAAGCCAGTGAATAAACTCCTGTTTTCAGAATAAACCATTTTTAAAGCTACTGTGGAATAAGACGAATAGTTACTAAGAAATAAAAAGGAGTTTGTGAAAGTAATTTTCATAATAGTAAAATCATTGTCGTACATATAAACACATTTCTTATTTTGTCATAAATGTTTTTATATATTTTTCAAGTGTCCTAAATACATTAAATCAATATAAAACCAGCAAATGCAGGCCCACTGGTATCTTTTGAAACATATTCATATATCCTGGGATTGCTGCAAGGCTAAGGGTAATGAACATGATTACAACAATGCCTAGAATAAATGAAATGCTCAGTAAATGTCATTAATAAAAAAATAACTATCACCATCATCTTCATGATCCTCATCATCCTTATATACTGTGGGAAAAAAAAAATATATATATATATAGCCTATCAAACAAACCAGTTACCAGCTTTTAAAATATATGTAAATATGTTTTCCCTTAGCTATGATACTTTTCAAAATTAAAAAGCTTTAAGGTAAGACTGGTCTAATAGATAATAAACCATTTCATAGACTTGTTATAGGTGAAAGGATAAATAAGCAAGAAATCAAAATGGATATTGCTGCTAAGAGATACTATTTACAACATGGATTCTCAGTATTTTGAGCAATACTCCAAGAATTTGAAATACTTAGAGATTCACCACCAATCACTTTTTAAGTGAGGCTTTTTTTCTAATTATAGTATTGAAGAGTTTTAGAAAATCATACAAATCACAAGTATGCAGTTTAATGAATTTTATAAGGTGAGGCCGGATCAAAATGTTGAACATAATGGTGCCCCAGAAATTCTCTGACGGCATTTCTAGAGTTTCTTCCACACAAAGATAGCCATCATTTTAATTTGTAGCTCATAGATTAATTTTGCTTGTTTTTTAAAAAATCCTGCGCAGATGAAATCTTTTGGGTCAGGCATCTTTCTTCAACATTATGTTTATATAATTTTCTCTTTATCATAGGTTTTTCATTTCCATTGTTATAGGATATTGTTTTTAATATATTTCTAGTTGGAGTATTCTATATGTTTATTATTGCTTATATTTATATATTATTATTATTATTATTATTAATTTATATATTTCCCATATTTTCCCTTATTCTTTGGAAGGGTCCAATAGTTTCTTTTCCTTGCCTATTAGCTTGTTAATTGTACAATATGTTACTAGTCTGTTAATGTTCAGAGTACAACATCCCATAATAACTGAGGGAGTGCTATTATCACTACCTGGACAATGCAAGGACTTCAGAATACTGACTTCATTTGCTCCCCACATCCATCTTTTCTTCTACTTTTCAGATATTTTTTTTAATGTTTATTTATTTTTGAGAGAGAGAGAGAGAGAGAGAGAGAGAGAGAGAGAGAGAGAGAGAATCCCAAGCAGGCTCCGCACCGTCAGCACAGAGCCTGACATGGGGTTTCATCTTGCAAACTGTGAGATCATGATCTGAGCCGAAATCACGAGCCAGACACTTAACCAACTGAGCCACCCAGGCGCCCCTTCCTTGGATATTTTTATTTTATATACATTTTAACTCCTACATGGCATTATTGTTAAAGTCAATATTCAGACTTATTCATGTAATAACTCTTTTGTTCTTTATTCAGTGTTTCCAGCTGATGTTCCTTCAAAGAACACCCCTAATATTCACTTTAATGTTGGTGGTAAATTACCTTCGTATTTTTTTCCCCTGAAAATACCTTTATTTCACCTTCTTTTGAAAAAGTTTGCTCAATTTAGAATTATAGGTTAATTTGGGGGGAAAGGGTCTTCCAGAAGCTGTCTTTTTGGTTGAAAAATAAAACCACAGACTTACTGTATCTCCTTCTTTCATTTGATGTGCCTGTGTGTAATTTTTGTTCTTATCTAGCTTGTTTGAGTTTGTCAAATGTTTGAATCTATGGGTTAATGTATTAATCATTTTTGGAAAATTGTTGGTCAGTATTCCTTCAAATATTGCTTCTGACCCATCCTCCTTCACCTGTTGTCCTAGGAATCAAATTATGTGTATTTTAGACTTTCCACCATGTTCCATGTATTTTCTATATCCTTTTCTATGTTTCATTTCTGGGTTTTAGTCTGATATTTTACCTACCTTATAATCATTCTCTTTCTGTTCTATTTCATTAGCAATCCATTGAGTTCTTAATTTAACTTATGCTTTTTTTTCTTTATGGCAGGATCTTCCATTTTATTTTTATTTTTTTTTATTTCATTTGAGAAGGAGAGATGGTGAGAGAGAGGCAGACGGGCAGAGAGAGGGACAGAGAGAATCCCAAGCATGGAGCCCAACACAGTACTCAGTCTCATGACCATGGGATCACGACCAGAGTCAAAATCAAGAGTTGGATGCTTAATCAACTGAACCACCCAGATGCCCCACCATTTAACTTTTGAAATAAGTTTCATCTGCTTTTTAAAATTGCCTAGTCTGCCCTCATGCTTTCTGAATATATTATCATCATAAATCTTCCATCTGAAAACCTCAATGACTGGATCACCTCCAAATCTCTATCTATTTTCTCTGTCTCCTTTTTTTTTAATGGTCCTGTTTTATGACATGTCTCTTGATTTTTTTATTGAATATCAGCTATTGTATATGAATAATTATTGAGGCTTTGGAAGATAATATCTTTCCATAGAAAATATTAATTTTCTCATGGCAGCCTATGACATAGCATTTATGAGAGGTGAGTTGGTCTGTTTCCAGAGCACTCATTCTCCTGATATGTAAACCTTGAGGGATCTCCTCTGAAATTATTATTTCTATATACCATGATACTGCCAATAGTTTGTTGCCAGTTACCTGCTGCCACGTTATGCTTGATTTCTCAAGGTCTCCCCCACCTGCTGCACACCTTTAGTATTAACAAAGGTCTATGGGGAATATCAACGCATAATGTTGGACTTTGATCTCTGTGTGCCCTTTCTCTGGCCCCTCAAGGCCTTTGCTGCCTTGGGTATCCCGAGTTCTGCTATTTGGCTCTTACTGCAATACTGTTGAAAGTTTTAAGCCACTCCTGTTTTTTGTCCTAGCCCCTCAGCTCTTTAGGGATGAGCCTCAGATAGAAAAGTAGCCAGGAATGTCTGACTCACTTCAATGCATATTCTCTCCCAGCATCTTGAATGTTCAGGTCCTTTCTGCATTTTTTTTTTCCTTTTTGCTTCCTGAAGTGGGAAAGAGGTTTTCTGTTGTTGTTGTGAAATGTTACATAGTTTTTGTAGGTGTCATCCGTGGAAGGACCTGATTGATACCAATAATCCCATTCTACCTAATCTAGATCTATGAATAATTTTGCTGCATCTGAACACACATGCTGCAAGGGCAATGTCTATTACATTGAGAGCTAAGTTGAGTGGGTGAGTGTAAGTGAGAAGCATAACATTGAGTCAGGCCAAAGGAAAAGCACATATGTATCGAAACATAGAAGAGTTTTGAATCCTGAGTATTTAAAAGAGAGGTATTAGTGTGAAGACCAGTTTTACTCAGAGAAAATGTCGTGCCCAAGGAAAACTAGGTAAAACAAGCTAACTTTGTGAAGTGTTAAAGACCCTGAGAAATTTCAGTGTTGTAGTAGCAACTGCTATAAATATGGCTAAGAATTGGTCTCAGTCTTCAATGGCTTTAATTGTGCCAACAAAAATTCAGCTGTTCAAGAGAGTATCATGAAAACTTAGTATGCGTGAATGAGTATCTGTTTTCTTTCTTTCTTTCCTTTTCTTTCTTTTTTTTTTTTTTTTTTTGAGAGAGAGAGAGAGAGAGCAAGACCAGGGGAGGAGCAGAGGGAAAGGGAGACAGAATTTGAAGTAGGCTCCAGGCTCCACACTGTCAGCACAGAGCCCGACATGAGGCTCGAACTCACGAACTGTGAGATCGTGACCTGAGCCAAAGTCAGACACTTAACCTACTGGGCCACCCAGGCACCCCTGAATATCGGTTTTAAATCAATTTCACAATGTGGAAAAATATATATGATAAAGGAAATGTCAGATATCTGAAAAGACAAAGACTATTTTACACAACTTTCTAGGAAAATTAATGTGGGGGGACAAAAATAAGTGGAGATATTATACTGTATACCCAGACAAGGTTAAAATGATAAGACCTGAAAACTTAAATAACTAAATATTTCTTAAAATAAATAAAATGTCTATCAAAGTATTGAAACAGAGATGACTTTCTACACTAAAAGGAAAGGATGGATCCCCTGAAATGGCCAATAAGTGAGATTTTTTTTCTACATATAGGGAAATGAGAAATATTCACAATAAATATAGAGTCCATACAACTTAATAACAGAAACATTCAGTGGATAGTAAGAGGAAGGATGTGAGAGATTCATTCTCTGTAGAGAGATTTTTTTTCTCTGTAAAAAATGAATTTTAGAAATGTTAAGCCCTCACGTAAATGGTATTTCACAACACATCACAATTCTTCTCTCAAATTAGTAAAACTTTAAAAAGATAAATAATGATTAACAATTGTGGTTGAGGGTCTGATGAGATACAAAAATAGGTACTCTTACAGAAGAAAAGTGTATAAATATGTCCAACGGCATGATAAAAGAAATGTTCAATGTAGATGAATGAGGAAAGAAACTACAGTGATTAAATAAATCATGTAGCCTAGGTACTGGAATATTGTTATTATTAAAACTATAATAACAATTGGGGCGCCTGGGTGGCACAGTCGGTTGAGTGTCCGACTTCAGCCGGGTCATGATCTCGCGGTCCGTGAGTTCGAGCCCCGCGTCAGGCTCTGGGCTGATGGCTCAGAGCCTGGAGCCTGTTTCCGATTCTGTGTCTCCCTCTCTCTCTGCCCCTCCCCCGTTCATGCTCTGTCTCTCTCTGTCCCAAAAATAAATAAACGTTGAAAAAAAAAATTAAAAAAAAAAAAACTATAATAACAATTATAATATTGTTATTAATAACATAGGTTGCTAAGACTATGTTACATAATAAAATGCATGCTATTATATTAAAAGTGGAGTGTAAATCTGTAATTACAGTATCCAATTGTATAAAATTTGCGGATGCAAAAATCAACTGAGGCAAACTGAAATAATACAGTGTTTCCCTTCCATCACAAATATTATTTTAAACCTCTTATGTTTTTGGCTCTTTATATAGCTTCCATATTAACTATATAAAAATCTGCAATGTTTTGGAAGCATTTTTCCCCAACATCAGCATGCCCGTTATCCAGAATAACAATACATCTTAATGCTCATACCCAGACATATGTAAGGACTGTTCCCTGAGTTCCTGAGGAACATGGTTAGGATTCTGTGTCTCATGTAGTAGATCTAAGTTGGTATGCCCATTTTCCTTAGTCATTTGTTCCCTCCGGCGCATTGCTAAGAGTTTCTGGACTCTACCATTTAGTATCAGTCACTTATTTTTCTCCTAAGCTTCCAGGGGCTTTCTCAGCTGTATATTAAAACTAGCAATGGGGCGCCTGGGTGGCTCAGTCGGTTGGGAGTCCGACTTCGGCTCAGGTCATAATCTCACAGTTCGTTGGTTCGAGCCTTGCATCAGGCTCTGTGCTGACAGCTCAGGGCCTGGAGCCTGCTTTGGATTCTGTGTCTCCCTCTCTCTCTGCCCCTCCCCTGTTCACACTCTGTCTCTTTCTCTCTCTCTAAAAAACAAAATAAACATTAAACAAACAAACAAACAAACAAAAAACTAGCGACACTGGCTTCAGCGGCCCTTGCCAAGGCATTAGATCCTGGATTATGGGAGTACATCCTGTCCACACACTCTTTCCTAATAAGTTTAATATTCTGTCTTTCTTCTTCTTTCTTGAGCTAACACTTAAGTGAGCCTCCAGACCTGTTCTCCCATTTCTAACAGTATGCATTAATAGACTCTGCAGCTCAGTCTGTGTAACCCCTCCTTTGTTACCAGGACCCACACTTTTTAGTTGAGCCATGCCTGTGTTTGGCCCTAGGTCACACTGCCAGGGAAGGGAGGGTGGGTGAATCTTGAGGTGAGCAAGTTTCAGCTTCAGGTAAGCCTATGGTGGCCGTTCCCTAGTAAGAGGCAGGGAGCCACCGGTCCAAGCAGGCTATGGGATTCAGCCTCTGGGGATACAATGTAATTGAATGCATCTATCTAGGTAGCCCTTCCCAAATTTCAAGGTTCTGGTGTTTTCCCTTCAGGGTGCTGGCTTTGCTGCAGGAGACTTGATTAGACTGGCTAGGATCTCTTCCAAGTTTTCCTTCTCTTAAATAAAATCCTTGACCCCATCTTCAATTTCATTTTCTCCTCAGCTGCAGAAAGGAGGGTTTCTTTAAACATCAACGTAGAGGTTTTTCAACTTTCACATGAGGCTGTAAGTTGGTAACTAGCTAATCTGAGCTTGACATTTTTCTCCTCAATGCCTTAATAGGCCTTAGCAATATTGACCTATTCCCCATACCTTCTAAATGATCAAAATATTGTAAAAAAAAAAAAACAGTGTAATGAAAACTCATTTTATGTGAATATATTTATGAAAATCTATATTTTCCAAACAGTGAGAAGAGGAGCATTGTTTTATCTTTTTTGGGGGGTTATTTATTTATTCTGAGAGAGCTCACAAGTGGAGGAGGAACAGACAGAGAGGGAGAGAGAGAATCCCAAGCAGGCTCCTCACTATGAGTGCAGAGCCTGAAGCAGGGCTTGAACTCACGAACCATGAGATCATGACCTGAGCTGAAATCCAGAGTTGGACGCTTAACCGACTGAGCCACCCAGGCTCCCCTTACCATTTTTTTTTTTTAATCTCTGTACTGAGTTAATTGAAAATATCTGTATTCTTATACCTCCTTCTGTGGTCAATCTGTTGTGATATGTTTTGGTAGAAGTATATGAAGAAAACCACTGTGTGATCATAAAGGGAAGAATAATTTTAATAGCCCTTTGAGATAATTGGGAATATTCTTTGATAGCCTACCAGTATGGAGCAAGTGGCAATTTCTTAATTATGTACAACATAAAATCTGAAACCCTATCAATGAACATTTGTCTTCTGTTACGTTAAGATCCATTGGTCTATCCTGCCCTTTAAATGTGTCTTTTATTTTTTGCATAGTTTTGTATCATCCTGCATTGATCATTTGGAAAATATGAGTTAATAGAGTTACATCTTCTAAATATTGATACATTTTATTCCATAATATAAAAACATTGCTAATGTTGCCATCAAAATCCACAAATGTCTTAAATATTGTTAGGCAGCAAAACTCACAGCGGCCAATATAAATAAGGTTTCCGCAATTCCAGTTTTCTCATGAAAGTTCAAATTTTAGAGGTGACTGGATGGCTCAGTTGGTTAAGTGTCTGCCTTCAGCTCAGGGCATGATTTCATGATTCGTGGGTTTGAGCCCCAGGCCGGGCTCTGTGCTGACAGCTCAGAGCCTGGAACCTGCTTCAGATTCTGTGTCTCCCTCTCTCTCTGCCCCCACTCGTGCTCTGTCTCTCTCTCTCTCAAAAATAAATAAACATTAAAAAAAACTTTTTTTAAAAAGAAAGTTCAGATTTTATCACTGGCAGCAACTATTGCCAATTTAATTCCTTGAACTGACAGGCTTACTTTGTTCATTTTCAAAAAAAAAAAAAAAAATCCAAATACCAAAGTCTGAATAACCATAGTTGTCTGTCAATTGTTCTTTCAAGTAAAAATAGTGTTCCCTGAAAAAAAGAAGCAAGTTCAACTCATCACTCAATTGCATAAGCATAAGACAGCCACTGTACATCAGTAGGCAGCTGAAGTGTTTTAGGATGGTTTCCTGTTCCATCACACAAAATAATTAAAATATGTACACGGCTGGGGTGCCTGGGTGGCTCAGTTGGTTAAGCATCCAATTCTTGATTTCAGCTCAGGTCTTGATCTCATGGTTCATGAGATCGAGCCTCACATTGGGCTCTGTGCTGACCGTGCAGAGCCTGCTTAGGATTCCCTCTCTCTCTCTCTGCCCCTTCCCAACTTGTGTTCTCTCTCTGTCTCTCAAAACAAATTTTAAGAAATCCAAAAAATAGGTATACTCCTGATAATTTAATAAAATTGACAAATTTTACTGCTTTCTAAAGAATGTTCCTAAGTGAAACTGTCATTTTTTTTTAACGCAGTGCATGTGTGGTTGTGAAAATAACAACGACTCCAAGTACCATTTAGTGCCTCTGACTAATTTGTGTTGAAGCATCAACAGCTTTACCTGCCATGACTTCTTCACCATTAGTGAAAAACAAGTAACCTCTTAGTATTAGCATGAAAATGTTGGGGTCTCTTGGACCTCATGAAGGAGTCTTGGGAATGCCCAGGAGTCTGCAAACCAAACTTTGAAAACTGCTGTAATAACTGATTCAGTTCTGTAATATCATCTACAGATGTAGATCTCCTATTAAGTGTTCAATGCACGCACACGCACACACACAAATGCACACGTGCACAGATACCAGGAAACTCTGGGAGGTGTTGGATATATGTCTATTACCTTGAGTTTAGTGATGGTGTCACAGGTCTTTGCAAATGTCCAAACTCACTAAACTACACACATTTAAAAGTATGGTTCATTTTATACCAATGATATCTTAATAAGTGATTAAAAAAAGACCACCAAGATTCTAAAGCAGGAAGTCTGGTGTTATTGTCTATAGCATTAACTATCATACTATGTTACTGCTTAAAGTACAACTAAAAGGTTCCAAAGCTGAGTTATGGAGCTATGTGTTTCAGGTACCACACATGGCCATGACCCTCAAAGTTTATCTACAGATAATCTTGAGGGACTTGGCACCAAAGAAAAAGATGAGCTAATTGCTGAAACGATGAAGGAAGGTGAAAATGGGTCTTGGAACCTGGTGCTTCATAATAATCAAATGGTTAAAGGATATTTTAACAGCTGCTGTAGACTTCACAAGAGGAAAGATGGTTGGGTTGGAACCCACCTGGGCATACCTTTTCTCTCCCAAATAGATGGTGGGGGAAATAATGACTTCATTGGAGAGGATAATACAGGAGAATTTTCTTTGGGGAGGGACATTCCAGGTATCATCTAAAGTGGAAAGAGTTGTTTCTGTGAAAAAGATCCTGGACATAGGATTTGTGTAAATTAGAACAGGGTGTATATTATGGTAACACAGTATATTGCATTCAGTGGCCTGTCTATCTCTATTTCAGAGAGTTTGGAGTTAATTCTCCAGACATGTTTCTTCTTGGAGTGTAGACCAGTGTTCCACAGCCTCTACCTTCCAAATCGTTGCTGGGAGATTTTGGTTTAAGAGCAAATAAGCAGAAAAAAAATTAACCTCAAGGAAAAGAACCTAAGAATTTCAGTATCTTAAAATGTGTGTTTCTGAGACTAAACAGCTGATAAACCAATTCTCTTAATTATATACAAACTAGCTCATAATTATACACCAACCTAATCTCAGGTAAACTTGATAGACGTTTTGGCTTATGGAAGATACATTATGCAGAAGTTCTGCCTTTAAAAACAAAACAAAAAACCCATGACTTGAAAAATTTTTTTTGAAAATTCCAGTGATCTCCTTGTTCCCTCATTTATTTTTCCACAATCTGTGTCTAAACTCAGTTATCAATTTACCATTTAATGATATGGTCACTTAAATGGATCATAACTCTAACAAATAGTGCTTCATTTCAAGCTTGGGTTACACATAGTTTCCGATGACTTTTTTTTTTCCTTGCCCTGATGTTTCCAACATTGAAATTTTGCACCCTGTGGACTCCAGTGCTATGAGAGTACCTCCACTATCGGGTCACTTTTCCCAGATTAATCTTTTTTTTTAATTTTTTTTAATTTTATTTGCATGCACTGTATAATTCCAGTTGAAAATTTACATCTCCATTTCTTTTTCTTCTTTTTAAGTATGAAATTTATTGTCAAATTGGTTTCCAACAATTTCCATTTCTTAACTGTAAGACTTGAAGTTTTCCCTAGGGCCTTTAATATCTGCCATAATTTTACCTTGAAAACATATCTGACATTATTTCTATAATGAACCCCCCCTTTTTTCCTTAATCCTTACTAATGTCCTCACTTTAGTTTCCTCCCTGCATCATGACACACATTGCATCTTGTTATACATGTCCTTCTTCATCAGAAACCTTGATCACAACATCTCGACTTCCTTTTTGAGTCAAATTTTCACTTCCATTCTATTTGACCTATTTCACCCAGGAATGCCTGTCTCCATCTTAATTGAGAACACAGTTTAATGACATGCTGCTCTCTTGTTTCATTTTTATTTCATACATTTTAAAACTTTTAAGCTATGCAACACGTGGCCACTTATTGGAGTCTCTGTCCATCTCTTACCCCCTCTGCCCTTTATTTTCTTCTCTGATTCTTGCCCCTATAGAAGTTGGGTCCTGTTAGTCACGGCCTATTATGTTTTCCCCTCCCCAGCTGCAGCTGCTTGGATTGAAGTGGACACTTGGCCAAGACCAGGCTAATCAGGTTGTCTCCCATGTAATTTTGAAAGTTTGATGAGCGACGCTAATTGGTCTATGATGGTTACTAGAAAACAGAATTTGCAAATTCAGAAGTAGTGGGGTGGCCATGTTTAATCATGGGAGTACTAAAGAAAAAGCTTGTTTTCCAAAGAAAAGAAAATAACACACAGGTGAACATAAATGATAAATGGACGACATTGCCAGGACATTGGGTGGTTTTCTCATTTTTATTTAAGGTCTTCCTGAGTCAAACTATTCTTCCTTCTCTTGTGTTCCTTGAAGCACTGTGGGAGCAGAAGGATTTTTGAAACAAGCTTCTGTCACTTGTCTGCATGTTATTTTTAGGATAAAAGAGACTGTGCCCTTTAGGGTGTACATCCTATGTGTCCTATTAGGTTGTTTCTTGTTTGTTTGGTTTAAAATCAGAGTAGAGGTTCCTCACAGATATTTAAAATCTGGAAAGAAAAGGATGGTTCTTTTTGTTACAAAGGTATCAGGCTAAATATGGAACATCCATGAGCTTTAGAGTCAAAGCACTTAGATTTGAACTTCTGGTCTGCTTCTTCCCAACTGTGAGTCCCTAGGGATGTGCCTTTATTTCTCTAAGCCACCCAATTCCTTTTCCTCAGTTATGCTGTACCCTCAGTCTTTAGCACATCGCCCATCATATAGTAGGCACTCAAACACAAGGACATGTGTTTTGCCAACTCTATTTTGGGCAGAAGTGAGCACATTTTAACTTCCTTGAATATTTTGCCTACTGGGGAAAAAGATAACAGAAATCTGAGGGATTCTCACAGGTTTCCACCAGTAGAAAGCTTATCAAATGGTGATGAAAATGGGCACAGTGGTATGGAAACCCACAAATAGAATAGATGTTAATGTAGAGTTAGCTCTTATCACAGTATTTTCTTGTGGGAAGAAAACTACCAATACAAGCAAGTGGTGTCTCTTACTTGGGAAATGATTGATATCATAACTATTGGACTTCCAAGGATACCTTCAATGGTCCCCCATGTTTAGCCTCTTAAATATTTGTAAATCAACCTCCACAACAGAGTTCCATTTGATAAGAATAGACACAATATTTGCTTTCTTTTTATCTATGAAGCTCGTTGTTATAGAATGGTGATTTGTTCTTTTCATCTGAAAACATTTTCCTCCCCTTGTCATGGCCTGTTCATTAATGTGATTTTGTTAATGTCCACCCAGGCACCTCCATTAGACTATAAGCTCCATGAAAGCAGAAATTAGTTCAGTGCTTGTTCAACATTTTATTGTTAGTGCTGCCAGAGTACCTGAAAGTGTTCAACAAATATTAGGTGTTGAATGAATGAATGAATGAGTGAATGAGCTTGAATTCAGGACGTAGAATTACATCTTTTTGGCCCTCTGGAAAATGCATTAAATTCAAAGATGTGGATATAATTTATTCAGATTTATTAAGCTGCTAATACCTGCCCAGGACAAAGTCCTTGCCTTTTAAAGTTGGCCACAAATAACTTTTCCCAGAAAGGAAATTTTAATAATTAGTTTTGTTTCATACATCTGTTAAACATATTTGTATAAAGTGGTACATGCATTTCAATTTCTAAAAATCTTCCTTAAAGTCACATTTTAACATGTGTTAGCTGGCATTAACTGCTTACTAGTTTCACCTTATCTATGCCTTAAGTTAGGGCTATAATTAGTTTAGAGACTGCATCTGTCCAATATATTTTTACCACTTTAAAGTGACGATACTTGAGTGATGAATGAATGAAAATAGTTGAAACTCATGGTTGAGAAAAGAATGATTAAAAAGCAAATTGTGTATAGGAAGGGATGGAAACAGATACAGAAATATGTAATTGATGCCAAAAATATGGATGGGAGTTAAACCATTATTTTCAATGGTCCAGAGCCAAAATACCATATAAAACAGACTCCCAGATTGGCAGATTTATGAGGGAGTCATAAAAGCTAGTGATCATAAAGTTGTTAGAGGGGAGAAAAAAATCTAAACACCATTTACTTTGATTAGATTCAGAATTGAACTGAACTAAATCTCAGAGGGGAAGAGGAATTTTGCGGTTCAGTAAATAAATGTCTCCACGTTATTCACAAACTGTACTGGCCTTTCTGGGAAAGACAATAGTGGGAGATGTCATCGTATCAGCCGTTTCCTTCAAAGGATAGTAAGAGCTGATACTGAATTTCAAGCCAGGCTCTTCATTTTCAGTTCTGTCTGTATATCACCACCTTGGACTGGACCCCATCATCCCTTGCTTGAGTTACTACACTAGTTTTCCACATGTCCCCTGCTTCTGCCCAGCCTGTCCTGTCTTTTCTCAACACAATAATCAGAAGGATCACTTTTAAATACTAACTCAGATCATGCCTTCGCTCTGCTAAAACCTTCTGATTGTTTCCTATTTCACTGGGAGTAAAATCAAAGGCCTTTCAATGGCCTTTGGAGTCTGTAGGATCTCACTCCCTGTTCATTCTTTGAATCTGTCTCCTCCTGCTTCTGTCTTTCTCCCTTGTTTCCAAATACCTTGGCCTCCATGCTGTTTCTGAAACAACCAGAGCATGTTTGGAACTTAGACTCTAAGTACTGGTTGTTTTCTTCACCCAGAATGCTCTTCCCCCAGATATCTTCATTGCTAACTCTCTGACCTTATTAAATCTGCTTGGCTCGGGGCGCCTGGGTGGCGCAGTCGGTTAAGCGTCCGACTTCAGCCAGGTCACGATCTCGCGGTCCGTGAGTTCGAGCCCCACGTCGGGCTCTGTGCTGACGGCTCAGAGCCTGGAGCCTGTTTCCGATTCTGTGTCTCCCTCTCTCTCTGCCCCTCCCCCGTTCATGCTCTGTCTCTCTGTGTCCCAAAAATAAATAAACGTTGAAAAAAAAATTAAAAAAAAAAATCTGCTTGGCTCAAATGTCACATTTTCAAAGGGGTCTGTGACTATTAAAAACTGAACTCCCCTCTTCAACCTACCTCAGACATTCCCCATTACCTCTTATCCTGCTCAATGTTTATTTACCAACCTCTACCATGTTAAATAATTTACTTACCTATATTTACATTTTGTAATTGCCTTCCAGCCCCCACCAGAAATGTAAGTTTATCAAGAACGGGGAATACATTTGTTCACAGATCTTTCCCAAGGGCTTAAAATGGTGGCTGACAGAGTGAGCTCAATAATTATTTGGTAAATGTTTGCATTATCTCACTGAATCCTGACAACAGTTGCGAGGGAGGTTTTAGTATTCTATCACATACGGTTAAGCACCTGTAGTTAGGTTTCTTGACTTCTCATTGATTTTAAAATTAATGTATAAAATTCACATACATTACAGATTATTTCTACGATGTAGTCTGAAGAGAAGAATTGGATGATAGTTTAAGGAAACTTCCAAAACTTGAGATGCTTGATGTTTTAACCAATTATTTTTGCCATAAATAGATTTAATAGGGCGCCTGGGTGGCTCAGTCGGCTAAGCATCCGACTTCGGCTCAGGTCATGATCTTGCAGTTCATGGGTTCTGGCCCCACATCTAGCTCTGTGCTGACAGCTCAGAGCGTGGAGCCTGCTTCAGATTCTGTGTCTCCCTCTCTCTCTGCCTCTACCCTGCTCGTGCTAGGTCTCTTTCTCTCTCTCAAAAATGAATAGATGTTAATTTTTTTTTAACAAATTCCTGAGCTAATGTACGGCATTTTTATTGACATTTTTGCTTTGAAAACTGTAATACTGTGATAAAAATTCCTCTCAAAACATTAGAATCAATCTTGTATTTCTGTTTACATCTTGGAATTCCCGTTCATCACTAAAGACTACAGTCATTTGCTTCTAATTGGGCTGTGTGTGCGCTTCATCTCAATTGCAGGGCAAAGCTGCCTGAAGCATCTTATTAGAGTCAGAGGCTGGCAATAAACATCTTCTGCAGTCTACATTTCTGCCAGGAAAGGGCTTTGCTCCTCTGTCTAGCTAATGGTGTTCTAGGCTCCTAATTGTCTCACATAAAAAATCCCCCAATACTTAAGTGTCCTCGTCAGAAAAACAAAGGCAACCACTGTGTCAAGCCTAAATCTCCATCAGATATTCTAGAATGAGGGAACCCAGCTGGCTCGGCAGTCAGCCCCAGAGAGATGAAAAAGTAGCATCTTACCAGTTGGCAAGACTCTCTGGGGAGACACTACTGAGGCAGGAAACCTGATTCCCGCCACCCCCCACCCCTCCGTTTCTTTCCCTTTCCCTTTGTTCAGTTGTACTTGAAGATTTTGTGGTTGGCTTGAAGGCCAGAGGTAGGTCAAGGAATTTTCTGTCATTTGCTGCCACAAATGACAATCTATTAAGTGTATTTTCCAAATCAAGGGAATTTTCAGGAAAAGTCCAGGAACCACTCACTTCCCCATACCCCAGCTAGGGAGATGTGATGTTATGAGATGTGAATGTTACCTAGACTGGTTTAGAGGAAGGAGTTCTAGTCCAGACAACCATTTTTGTTTAATGAGTACAGTGGTAAGGAGTCTAAGTTTTTAACCTGGGGCCACATACTGTCTGTTAAGCTTAAAGTAAATATTTTTGTTAAGTTTATTTATTTATTTATTTATTTATTTATTTATTTTGAGAGAGAGAGAGAGAGAGAGAGAGAGAGCGAGCATGTACACAAGCGGAGGAGGGGCAGAGAGAGAGACAGAGAGAGACAGAATCCTAAGCAGGTTCCGCATCATCAGCACAGAGCCTAAAGCAGGGCTTGAACTCACAAACCATGAGATCATGACCTGAGCGGAAACCAAGAGTCAGACACTTAACCGACTGAGCCTCCCAGGCTCCCTTGCCTGTTCAGTTTAAATTGATGTATGTAAAATAACAAAACAGCAACTGAAACATAACAAATACCCAATTAATATTAGCTATGATCCATAATAGTGGTTTTCGTGTTCTTACCATTATTGAACACTAATTGCCAGGAGTTAGATCTTATTTAACCCTGTCAACGACTCTATAATGTAGGCACTATATCTTCTCAATTTACAGTTGAGGGAATTGAGGTTTGAATTATCATGTAATTTTCCCAATGATCGCTCCACATGAGGGGTATTGGTCCCACTGCTACAGTCACATTTCTATAAACAACAGATTTGGTGCACGGATGCATTTTGTTTGGTCCAGAAATAAAAATATTTGTGCTTCAACGCTTGGAGTCAGAAATCTGGGTGCTGTAATGGTCACTTCCTATTATGTACCTTTGCTTTCTTTCATCATTTTTGTTCACTTATCCTGTATCTATTGTCAACAAATATTTCCTGAGAGGCCTCTAGTGTGTCAGACACTGTGAAGGATGGAAGTTATAGTTTTCAGCACGATAGAAAAAAAGGTATACTTTTAAGGAGTTTTCTGCCTCTGTCACAGAGCGTTCATTAGGGGGTTTGTGATGGTGAATTATTTACAAAGACAACACCAAGTATGTTACCTTTCCAATATAAAATTAAAACCTGGTATCTCTTTGAGTGTTTCTCAATAGCTCTTCTTAAACAGAAAGCACAGTTGGCTTCCTAAGGTCTAATTTGGGAAGCATCAGAAACAATTTTTGTCCTCAAATAACTTCTGGACTTGTACAGCACTAAAAATCACCACCTCAAAAACTCAGTTCTTTTCATTAATGCAGAATCTCTTAATGTAGTAGACATCTTATTTATGCACCATTAATATATAAGGATAGACTTGTGAGTCTAAGGATCTAACCTTTGTATAATTATAAAACCATATCATAAATTGATCATATGTACATGACAAATACTTGCACAAAGAAGATTCACTTTACTCTTTTTATTCAAGTTATTCTTTTTCTGTAAGTGAGCTCTATGCCCAACATGGGGCTTGAACTCATGACTCTGAGATGAAGAGTCAGTTGAGTGCTCTACTGACTGAGCCAGCCCAGTACCCAGACAAATACTTTTGATGGCAGAATGAAATGGGAAAATCACAGACTGAACCTGGGGAAGTTGAGCTACTGGGAACACTTGATGGAACTGTCCATGTAAACACCACAACCTGCAGTAAGACATTTAGCAATGTTCTGTATTTGTTCTTTCCTCTTTAATCCCGGGTATTTTGTGAATAAAACTGGAGGTGACTATAGTTTGAGAGGCTTTTGTTTTGTTTTGTTTTTTTCTTTTTAAAGTTTCTTTATTTGAGAGAGACAGAGATGGCATAAGCGGGGGAGGTGCATGGAGAGAGGGAGACAGAGAGAATCCCAAGCATGCTCTGTGCTGCCAGCTGTGGAGCCCAACGTGGGGCTCCAACTCACAAACCGTGAGATTGTGACCTGAGCCAAAACCAAGAGCTGGTGCTTAACTGATAGAGCCACCTGGGTGCCCCAAAGTTTGAGGTTTTAAGGGGGACTTTGTCCAAATGAACATTGCTCATGACGATTGCTGTAGAGAACTTGTAGGTTCCCTCTGTTGGGGGCATATGTTTTTCTTTGGGAAGATCATGAGGGGTGGATGTTGGAAGACCAAATCAAGGAGAGAGCAGATAGCTTCCTTTATCACCTCAAGATCATGCCTTCCCACTGCACACCTGCTGGGTGCCTTGGGAGGCTGACTTTTGTAGCCTTCATCAACTTGTCTCCTTAGTAGTCTGACTTCCAGTTGGGTTCAGCCTGTGAGAGAACCAATCTGCCGTCATCTTGGAAGAGTGAGGTCAGCTATGATTTCACGGGTCCTCTTTCTGCTAAGCTGTGGTTAGATCCCTGCTGTTTTTTTTCTTCCAAAGGCCATACCTCTTGTCAGTCCTGTTTATGCTGTGGGTGGCCCAGTGTACTTCAGTATCCCTGTGAGTTTCCTTTAAGCTCTTTTATCTATCTAAATACTCTCCCTTTAAACTTTCCTCAATTTCCCCATATTTTTAGCCTTGTCCCCAATCGATTCATAACACCTTAATAATAGATATAACATTAGCTATTCCTGATAATAGCATATTCCTGACTATACCTAACACTCATTGAGCAAATGCAGTTTGATATTCATGTAACTTTCCCCTGAACATTGTTGTATATTGTATTGTCTCATTGCACTCTCCTAACAGCTCATGAAAAAGTTTGATTAGTCTCCCCATTCTATACTTGAATAAACAGAAGCAAGTTAAATAATCTGCCCAAAACTAACCATATTGTTAGGAGCCATTGGGTGAATCCAAGAAGTTATATACCAAACACATGGATCTGTAAAAGACTTTATACTGGGGGAGGGAAGAACTCTAAATATTTTTTTAATGTTTGTTTATTTATTTTGAGAAAGAAAGAGAGGGATGACAGAGAGAGAGGGAGAGAGAATCCCAAGTGGGATCCACACTGCCAGCACAGAGCCTGATGCGGGGGTTGATCCCATGAACTGTGAGATCACGACCTGAGCTGAAATCAAGAGTCGATGCCTACACATTGAGTCACCCAGGCACCCTGGGAATAACTCTAAAAGCAAAATAGAAAATTAAAGGACCAGGGCCAGCAAATGGTGACCTGAAAGAACTATGAAGGAACAAGAGGCTAAGTTCACAGACAAATGAAAAGCGTTTGCAACATGCTGTGTAAATTGGAAAATATATTAATGCATTAGAACAAATAAGCTAAAAGGTACTCAGGTGCCAACGACTTCTGAAGCAAGTACTCGGAGTTGAAACATGACTTGTTACAAAGCGTGCAATTTCCAAAAAGAAGTATTTGAATTATTCCAGGATTAAAATCATACTTGAGGGTCATTTTCACATTTTTGTTCTCGCTAAAAATGTCCTCTTATAAATTCTCTACTTCTCCTGAATTTAATTTAATTCCTAAATTTAATTCAAATTTAAGTACAGTCCACTTATATGCTGATATTTTTTTCTGATACAGTATTGTGAATATATTTTCTTGTGATTTTTTTACCGTTTTCTTTCCTCTAGCTAGCTTTACTGTAAGAATACAGTATATAATACATATAACACACAAAATATGTGTCAATTAAAATGAACAAACAATCAAAAAACCCAGACCAAATAGAACAAACTGGTGGTTGCCAGAGGGGTGGTGGGTGGAGGGGGCTGGTGAAACAGATAAAGGAGGTTAAGAGGTACCAACTTCCAGTTGTAAAATAACTGAAAGGAAATGGAACTTTCTATTTAATAAGAATTAATAACAATTCTGCTTCTTTCCTGTCAGATACTTTAAATTGTATACAGATGATCTTACTTCAATAAGTTCAGTATAATAAGCATAATTAAATCTCATTTTCCTTTTTAAAAATATTTAGTGCTTTAGGAAAATTACAGATTGGATGCTCACTGTTATGAGCAAAGCAATAGATATAAATGCTGTAAGAGACAGAAACAAGCTCTAAAAATACCCACTGAATATCAATGAAAGCTTTTTTATTTGTTTACATATTTAAGTGATTGCTTACACCCAGTATTTTATTAATGAACAATTACATTGCCAATTTCTTTTATTATTTAATGAACACTATGATAACAAACCATAAATTTATTCTATGGTGTAACATTTATTTATCTTATTTACTTTTGGTTTCTCTCAATATTGATTAAATTTAATTTGCCTGTTACTTTGTATGAGGTGAGAAGTACTATTGGGTCTATTATTTTTCTTTTGTGTAAAGGGTACCACTTAAGTAAGTATCAAATTAGAATTATTTCTCTCTATAGTTGATCACTGAGCAATACAGGGCTTAGGGATGCTGACCCCCTGTGCAGTGAAGAAATCTGCAAATGAGTTTTGACTTCCTCAAAACTTAACTACTGATTGGGGCGCCTGGGTGGCGCAGTCGGTTAAGCGTCCGACTTCAGCCAGGTCACGATCTCGCGGTCCGTGAGTTCGAGCCCGGCGTCAGGCTCTGGGCTGATGGCTCAGAGCCTGGAGCCTGTTTCCGATTCTGTGTCTCCCTCTCTCTCTGCCCCTCCCCCGTTCATGCTCTGTCTCTCTCTGTCCCAAAAATAAATAAACGTTGAAAAAAAAATTAAAAAAAAAAACAAAAACTTAACTACTGATAGCCTCCTATTGGCTGGAAACATTACTGGTAACATAAGCAATTGATTAACCCTAACCTGAACCCTAACCCTACACATATTTTGTGTGTTCTGTGTATTATATATTCTTACAATAAGGTAAGCTAGAGAAAAGCAAATGTTATTAAGAAAATCACAAGGAAGGGGCACCCGAGTGACTCAGTCAGTTTATCGTCCGGCTCTTGATTTTGGCTCAGGTCATGGTCTCACGATTCATGAGATCAAGCTTCACGTCATGCTCTAGACAGCATGGAGCCTGCTTGGGTTTCTCTCTCTCCCTCTCTCTCTGCCCCTTCCTCACTCTCTTTCTCTCTCTCTGTCTCAAAATAAATCAATAAACTTCTTTAAAAAAAAATCACAGCAAGAGAAAATACATCTATAGCACTGTGCTGTATTTATCGAAAAAAAAATTCCACATATGGGTGGACCTGTTGAGTTTAAAGCTGTGTTGTTCAAGGGTCAATGCTAAGTTCATATAGAATTCTCTCTGTCTCTGCATGATTAGGAAACTTTGGCAGCAGTTAACCTGAAACAACTTGAGTCTGCTTGAACAATAATACATAAAAGGGTTAATCAGATAACTCAGAATTGGTGATATTACTGCATATCAGCAGAATACTATAAATACTCTTTGTGTAATCTGCTACTTCTCCTGAGTCAGCTTCTTTCTCTCTCTACCCCCTTCTCTCCTCACTCCTGTTGGCTTTTCTCTTCTCTCTACTTGGGATAATTCTAGATAGTGGACATCTTCTCAGGTCCCAATTTCCAAATTCTATGCAGAGATAGGTGGGCTGACCCAGTTTGGATCAAGGTCGCCCGCAGTCCACTCAATTATGGTTGGGTCACGAAAGAAAGCACCATCCATGAGGGGTCACCTCTCATGAAAAAAGGAAATTGACAGAGAAAAGGGAGTTTCTGGGTGACCTGGGAAGACACACAAATCTTCATACTTATCCATTTGCCAGTGTTTTCTGAGCTCAACCAAAGACTATTTATTTTAAGTGCCCTACTTTAAATACGTTTTACTGCCCATCATTTAAAAATTTTTTTGATTGCTTTTGAAAATAAGAGGACTATAAACCTTTTCAAGGCAAAGGTTGAATAGGATTATCTTAGATTTGAAGCTGGAATATTCGAGGAACACATTCTTAAATGGGGGACAGTGGGGAAGGTGAACATATTTTTATTGTTATGGATTCAGTGTTCTCTCCTGAAATTCACTGTTTTCTTTATTCTTCCTATCCCCGTTCTCCCATTCCTGAATATTGAAATTACAGTCCATTATAAAATGCTGTCTTTTATACTAGGGAATACTCCAAAAATATCAAAAAGTAGTTCCCAAGTAAAATGAACCCATAGCCCTCCACCAAAACAAGCAATATAGCCCTCATATCTTCCATCCAGTATAGCACCTGCTGGCATTTGAAAGGTCAATCCAGAAAGTCCTTGCTTGAGTCTGAGCTGCCCTACCTGAGCAGGCCAGATTCCAGGCCAGTTTCTAACCCACTCAGAGTGATTCCAATTGGTCTTTGGATTTGGCTATAGAATAGGACTTTTTGATTCTCAACTCTTAGCTTTCTTTGCAGATTTTTGTTTGTCTTCTTTCCAGATCATCTGGGTTACCGTTTCTTTTGGTAGGATTACATACCATGGCTGTGTCCCAGCCCCACATATGGTGTCCCTACTGAAACGATTCAGTCTTCCAAGAGGTGATCGGGACATATTTGCATTTGGGTGGTAAATTTCATTCCAGTCTTTAGTCTCCAAACAGTTTCAGTTTTTCTTTATTGTGTAATTTGGTTTTATGTAGTTTATGCTGACTTGTTTCAATGTTATATTCTATTACACTCATCAGATTCTGTGCATGCTGTCTTCACATCTCTACCACCTAAATCTAAACCTCAGCATCTCTCTCCCAAAGCTACCTGCACCCCCTCCCTCAAATCCACTTATACAAAAGCAAGCAAGGTGGAATTTAGTGTTTTACTTTGCAGGTAAAGGCAAGGATTTCCACTGCACTATTCATTTCAGATGCTTCAATTTCCCTCCACATTGCTTTCCTCAGTCTTGTCTTTGCCATTCAGAATCTCTTCTCTCCCTTTACCCCTTCCCAAACAGGGCAATGCCCATGTTATCACCAGCCTCTTGCTAGTGACCATTCCTATCTCTCTTTCCTCTTTCCTGTTCAGAGTGATCTGATTAGTCTTAATGTAAGTAGACTTATCCAGAACATAACCTTTCAGTTATTGTTACTTAGAAAGAAATGAGGAATTATAAGTTAAAATTAATTTTTTTTTTTACATTCTAGGACTTTCACAAACCCCATTTAAGTGGCTGATTAAGATGAATCATAATTGACTTACTATGTTTTTTTTAAACCCTTCATTACCTGACATTTAAGATGGTTTCCTTTTTTGACTGCAATGTGAAATATAATCCGTACCAAATTTTCTCTCTACCTCTTGATTTTATTGTCTTGATTACCAAATATTTACATACTGGATCAAAACTATGAATGCTTTTAATAAAAAAAAATCCAAAAATATTTCATTTATATTTTTGGTGGCAACCCATGAGTGTCTATTTTACTATGCCTAGCTAGATATGGGTATTATAGGGTTTTTCACCCCAAAAGGTGTTAAATAATTAAAATGGATTATTTTAATTTGCACATTTATTTTTAATAGGTCATATTGGATAGCTGTTTACTAATTATATTCCTGAATTTAATTATAATTTTATATTTGTGTTTTGAATAAGTCAGGAGGGATTGGGTCATGCTGTGATAATAATGTACTAACCCCAAAATATCAGTGGAAAGCCATTTTGGATCCAGCAACTCTCTTGGGCACTTCCTTCTAAGAGGGTCACAGAACAGACTGTTCCCAGCTTGCGGGTCTAATATCTGGAAACCATGACTTGTAGTGCGGGCATGCCAACAGAGTAGGCTTATGTGGATTTTCACTGCCTCAGCCTGCAAGGAACATGCTTCTCCTCCTCTCACAATTCACTGGTTGGAACTGGCCGAATGGCTCTACCCAGATGCAAGAGCAAAGAGAGAGGGAAACCGGATATTTCTTAGCACCGGTCATCTCCAACACATGCATAGTCTGTCCTTTTACTGGTAGGCAACTTAAGATACACAACCTATTTGTATAAAAATATCAGCATCTGAGGGGCACCTGGGGGGGCTCAGTCGGTTAAGCGTCAGACTTCAGCTCAGGTCATGATCTCACAGTTCGTGAGTTCGAGCCCCGCATCGGGCTCTCTGCTGACAGTTCAGAGCCTGAGGCTTGCTTCAGATTCTGTGTCTCCCTCTCTCTCTGCTCCTCCCCTGCTCACGCTCTGTCTTTCTCTCTCTGAAAAATAAATAAACATTCAAAAAATAAAAAAATAAAAAAAAACATCAGCATCCGACTCTTCTTTACCTCAGGCTTTGTTTTGTTGTTGTTGTTGTTGTTGTTGTTGTTGTATGCTATTTGCCTTTAAATTGTAGTCTCTTTTGAATTTGCCAAGAGCTTTCTGTCCCAAGTACTGAAATTGCTTAGGAAGAATCAAGAAGTGTCATGATATTATTTGTAAAGAAAATGTCAGAAGCGTGTCCAACTTGGAGTCAGTGTCTCTTTAAAGAACTCATTATCAGTCAAGTCCTGAAGGAAGTGGAGGGTCTAATGAAAAACAACTGACTTAGGGATTGTGCTGGAAAAGAGAAAAGTGCATAAAAAGAAAACTATTAGATCAACCTTTTTCCATTAAGGTATTTGAATGGAAAATGAGCAGTTGAGGTACTTAATTGTTCTGGTGGTTCTAGAACTTGCTTGCTTTCATTATGGCTAAAATTTTCCCAGGAGGTATTTGGATTCTGTCTTCTCGGAAGAAGAGCACCCACACATGTGAATTAAAATATAAGCTAAATTCAGCTTTGTTCAAGTATGCCTCCACCTAGTATCTCTCCTCTGCTCCCCATCTTCTGTCCCACCCACACCCCCAGGAAGAAAAAAGACAATATGAATTTATTCAGGCTTAAAGGTGAAATGAGCTATAAGATTTTTGTTTACTTCCTTGATATCTCTACTGACTAATAACATGACGGTTGCATTTAACTATGAACACTTATTAATTGCCACGGCTCTGTGATCTGTCTGGAATCAGGCAGGAAATTTGATATAAACATTATTTCTGAATTCTATAGATAAGCTTTGCTAAAGTACTCTCCATGCTTTTCTTCCATTTCTTTTTTAGTTCCCTGCAACAAACATTTTATTAATGTTAACATCTGTCATCTTCCTGAGAGATTTATTGCTCAGGTCAAAATCATATGCCATTTTTTTTTAATGAAAAGAGCAATTTCAGCTGACATAATCCAATGCATCTATTCTGAGTTATTTTGTTGCAGAATTTTGATCTGGAAAATTTTTAATGTGAATTCAGATTGAACTCTTTGTTTCTGAAATTGCTTCCCTGTGCTTCTTTATGTAATCTTTCCTGTGATTTCCATTCCTTGTGCAGTTTCATTTGCTACTGATTTTATAGAGTTAGAGAAACCAGGGATTAAGCATCTCTATCCTGCTTCCAAATGCAGCTCATAACTGACTCAGTTTTGCTAAAGGGATGATTGTTGAGCAGGAAAAAAGGAATAAAATCTTTGAACAAAGTAATGATTCACACCAGTTAGTACAAACTTACCCAGCAGAAGCGACCTGATTAAAATCAGAGTTGTTATCTGCTAGTAGGAGGTGTGGGTAGGAAAATGGCAGTTTCCCTAATAAAATGGAATTTATTAAGTAGCTAAGTCTTATAAAATCTGTTCTCCTGAAATATACTCTATGTATTGACAACATTAAAGGGAAAGTGACCTATAATAGTCTAACTGAAGAGGATCCAAACTAAAATTTAAAAGCCTAGTAAGACAAACAAGAATGGAAGGGAGGGATTGAAGTATATTCATTTGGTGTTCAGGCAGGAGACCCCTTTCCCTGTGAAGTGAGTCATGGGGTGAGACTGTGGGTGATCTTGTTATAAATTACTATCAGGCCAGCCTCACTGTCATAAATACAGTAGTATTAGGTAGGGTGTTTAATGTGGAGGAAACTACCAGGCATACAGTGTTTATGTAGTTGGGTAACACAGTTCTGGAAAGACAGTTCCTAGACTTAACATTTCACATAGATTAGGTTGAGGAAACTCATTAAGATCTAGGATCCTAGTAGAAAGAGTAAGAATACGGAAGTTTGTAAACTTGCCAAATTCCTAAGTGTTTTTAGCTCTTTGGTGACAGAGGGGAAGAGAGTTTTGTTCACAAACATATGGCCAAAGTTGATAAGATCTAATTATATGTTTGCAGCTGTTTCGAATCTGTAAATATCTGAAGTTGGTCAACATTATCGACGCATGACAAAAGCAGTATAAATAAAGGAAATTAGCTAAAAATTGAAACAACAACAACAATCTCTTTTGAAGGGAGGAAATTAGGGCTGAGTTTTCTAAGTGTGACTTAAACAGGATAAAGATCGGAAGAACAATGCTCTACATACATAAAAAGTTTGCACCTCATTAACAGGAGTTCTGGAACCAATTTCTCTATACTGGAAAACGTTTGACAAAATCCTCACCAGTTTGGGTATAGTTTGAGCAAATATAATTAATTCATCAGTGTTATTAAAGGACTACTTTGGTCGTTGAAATAATTTAGATACCTTTAAGAAACACAAGTCAAGATTTAGAACACTTTTGTTGAATGGTTTTTAGTAGAATGTAAAATAAAAACTTAGGGCAGAATACAGTCTTTCACTGGATAGACTAAATGAATGCGTCTAGATTTGCAAGAGTGGTCGTTCCATGCATAAGATGATCCCTTGTCCAAAGAACTTCATCATCATAAGAACAAAGAAAATTACAAATGAGGAGCCATTTGTGTGTTTGAAGGCAGGAGTATGGGTGAGAAAAGTTAAGGGAGTTGTTGGGTGCTGATCATTCAAATTTTACCATGACTTTTAAACAATAAAATGAGATAATTTTGTATTTAATTCTAAAAGAAATGTTTGAGGGAATAGAATAACTTAGAGGTTTTTTTTTTCACCCTTTTTTAATGTCTACTACAAAAACTGTTTCTATACCTAAAACAGAATAATCGATATAGTTGCCAAATGAAGGTAATGCTCCCATTGGACCAAAATAACCACTGTTACAAGTTTAATGTCTGTTCAAATACTGCTTATACTGTATTTTTATATGCACAAGAATACATCATCATGTATTGTTGATATATTGCATATTTAGGTATATATGTACCTCTTTTTAGTGGCAAGGCTACGAGGTACAACTTGTTATTTACATAAAAGGGAAAGAAGGAACATCCGACATGATTCAGACAATTGGCCTGATGAGGTGGTTCCCTAAGTATTTGTGCATCTACCTCCTGTCTCTTGGGGCATGTGTTTTACCAGGGCCACTCAACCATGTTAACCAGGTTCAACTGGTATGCCATTATCAATACAATTGGTTAGCGTGATGTTCTGCAGAAAGTCAAGATGACCAAGATCACTGATCACAGAGCAGAATCAATAAGGCTTTTTTAAAGAATTCACATTTACTTTCCCAGTAGCTGGATACCAAGTGTTCATCTGTTCCAGTGAAGATAACTCACCCCACCCTGTAACTATGAGTCTTTCTTTTGGTTAAATTCACGTTGATCTATTATAATCCTATATATTTGATTTCAACAGGTGTTATACTATTGAACTGAACTGGGATCTAACAGGGATCACCAATCCTAACAGACTGCAACCAACTTAATATTTTAGCTCGGGGAGAAAAAGTTGTTTCAGGGACTTCACTTGATGCTTCCTACCATAGGGGCTCTGAATCTACAAGTTGGGGGTCTTTCAGCACCTAAGTAGATCCATCCTAAATATGCACTTGAGGACAGGGAAAGTAATCACAGAATGAATCTTCGGATCCGTTTGATTCACTGTCAGATGAACCAAGTACAGATTTTTTTTTTCTTGGCATTCATTAGCCTTCACTCTGACAAAAGACTATAATGGGGTTTTGAGTCTCCCACCACCAAGGTCAATTCAAACCTTGCTTCTAACATGCTTTAAGAAATCTAAAATTTTCTTTCAAGGAGACTGATCAATGAATTCAATGCCTATGCACTGACTTAGATCTAGAAAGTTTAGAGTGACCTTTCCTTTATTAGTTCTTGATTTTTTTCTGGTTATATAAGACAATTTATATAGTCGGATGTCCATCTATCTTACTCTGGAACACTATGCTCTACTGTAGATGGCTGTGAGTCAAATAACCTGATGGCCTTACTGCCCATTGCATGGACCATCTACTTTGCCTCTGTGAGTGTCTCCCCTTTGATAGTGAAGAGGCCAGATACCTAGCATCTCTTACTTCCAACTCTGGAAAGAAGCCATCACGTCAAGCTGCTTAAAGATACAGGGGTCCCTTACAAGTACATTCTCCTGCCTCAGGAAGAGGGAATCTCCTTTTGTTCTCCAGAGAACCTAGTCAGGTAGTGGTTCTCTCACTTCACCTTGTAAATGCATTTTAACAGATCTACCTCCCTGAGCTTTCTGAACCCTCTTTAATCACAGCCATACTGGTATCTCCATCCCCTTTATCTTCGACCCTTCTAATGTCCAGCTTCAAGGAGATGTTCTAGCAGGTAATTAGTACTGCCTCCAAATATATTCCCAGAATGTGAACTAGAAGTCTCAGGAAAATACTTCTATGTTAATAAGCTCTTAACCTACCATGTATTTTGCCTGGGTCTCAATCCAGCATCCTCAAGATATATTGCCACTTAATTACTCCTATATCATGTGAACACGTTTGCCAGTCCTGTGTCATACTTTTGTTGTATAATGCATTTCCTCCTAGAGCAAGGATTGCATTTCCCTCCTTGGGCTATGCTCAGACCAAATGCTAATTATTGGAGGCAATGAATGAAAGTGGGAAAGTACTTGATGGAATGCAAGCATACCCTTACAAAGCACCTACTGTAGGTGAGATCTCTGCATTGCTTTTGGCAAGGGGAGGCTGCTTTCTTCTATGAAGGGAGAGGGGCTGCTTTTTCTATCTAGGAGAGTTCAGAGGAAACGCGTTTGTGATTCTCCAATTCTTATATTCTTCATCCCAGCTTTCAGAATCCCACTCTTTTCCTTACAAGGATCTGATCTTGGCATACAGGTCTTGTGGGGTTTGTGATTTCAGTATCCTTGCAGTTCTGTTACCCTCACAATTAAGTTCTGCATTAAAAAAAATCATAGTCCTGAAACACATTTTCATAATATTAAAGTCCATTAGTTACTGTAGCCCAATGCTTTACTCTTCACACCAATCCACTTGTGGTACACAGAGTAATGGCTCCCCACAGATGTCTGCACTTTAAGAAGACTTTGCAGATGTGATTAAAGTTATGAACCTTCAGATGAAGAGATTTTGCTGGATTATCCAAGTGGGCCCCATTTATCACAACAGTCTTCAAAGTGCATCCCATTAGTGGTCAGAAAAAAGATGTGGCATGGGAAGGACTTGACCTGGTTTGACTTGACCCATCAAACCATGCTGATGGTTTTGACAATGGAGGAAAGGAGCCATAAATAAAGAATGCAGTCATTTCTCAAAGCTTGGAATGGCCCTCAGTTTATAGCCATCGGGAAAACAGAACCTTGATCCCATAACCACAAGGAACAGATGAAGTATATAAAATATATAGACATGACGCACACATGTACAGATATATGTATGAGTGTGTATATGTATCTATATCTGAGTAATCTTAAAAGCCCAATTTTACATATATTAGTTTGATCATGTCCATAGGATTTTATCAAGTGAACACATTAAAGGTCCAAAAAAATGTCAATACATTCTATAAAACAAACATGTAACCAGTGTTCTCAAATTAAATGTAATATACTTAGACATTTATAATAAATAGGTTACAACTTCTCTCCAAGCATTTAGAAATAAGAAAATACTTGTAAATAACACAGATGACTGAGAAAGTTAAAGTGGCAATTACGGTCTATTTAGTGATTAGCAGCAGTTAGAACACCATGGACTGCAGCCAAGGTTAAAATTCATAGCATTAAGTCATTTCCACGATTAATCACAAAATAAAAAGCATTTATCTGAGGACACTAGGAAGAAAATAAGAATTAAAAGGTAAGGAGTATAAGAGGAAGAAACTCATAAGAAACTAATGGTTTAGGTAATACAAAAAGTGGGCTTGCTATCTTTTTTCACTTTTAGTACACGAAAGAATATAAAATTTTAGGAACAAGAATGGTGGCAAACCTACTGGCAAATATTTTTAAGAAGTATAAGGGACAATGTGTAACTTCATGGGAAAATGTGGTTGCAAGGGACTATCACCCAGGAAACTATAAATTATGTAATATGAATTATATAAGTCTCATTAAAATATGGAACGATATCAAACAATAAAAATGAAAAGGCAATGGGAAAAAATCAACGGAAGAAAGAGCAGCAGACACCAGATCAATTTTCCTCTAAAGGAACTAGCCTCATTTAATTTATAATGAAATGATACTAAGACTGGGGAATGTAAGACTTGCACACTATTTAAAAACCTCCATGGTGTGGAAGTCGGGAGACAGTCAAGGCCTAGCCTCTCAAAGGCAGAGGACTTCGCAAATATTTTGATGTTATATTATTTGAAAAACTTGTAAACTTCCTTTCTACTAACTGTGTCCTCATTCTACCGGTTTTCCATTCACCACCCATGTTCATGTAAGTATAGAAGGCGACAAAGAGACACTCAGATGTGGGAAGGAAACGAGTTCAGGGAAGGAAGCAACTTTTACCATCGGCTCTGAGAGGTCATATCCTGTCCCTTAGTATTGATTGGACATTCATTCAATAATTATTGAAGTGCCTATAATGAACAGACACTGTTTTCAGGGCTAGAGGTCGTCTCCAAAGAGAACTAACTGGGACGGTGTTTAAGTTGCACGTACTATTGAGACTATTAGCGTTTTGGTTCTTAAACTAAGTTTCTGTCGAACATTGATGATCTATTGCTTGGAACAGGGACTGTGGCTCAAAAATTAAAGGATAATGATCAAAGTCACACAAATGCTAGTAGAAAATACAGCTGACCCTGAATAACCTGGGGATTAGGGGCACCAAACCCTGGCACAGTGAAACTTCCAAGCATAACTCTTGCCCCCACAACCAAACTTTAAGTACTAATATCCTAATATTAATCAGAAGCCTTACTTGTAAACAGTCGACTAAGACATACTTTGTATTCGCATTATATATTGTATATTTATGATAAAATAAGCTGGAGAAAAAAATGTTAAAAATCATAAGGAAGAGAAAATACATTTACAGTATTGTATTTATCAAAAATCACATGTAAGTGGAACTGCACAGCTCAACCCACGTTGATCAACTGAATAGTAATCATGGTGCTGATGGGAGAGTTGGCACATGCAGACTGGGCAATTAGAAGACTTTAAAAATGGAGGACGGCAGGGGTGCTTGGTGGTTCAGTCGGTTAAGCCTCTGACTCTTGACTGTGGCTCGGGTCAGGATCTCACAGTTCATGAGTTTGAGCCCCATGTCGGGCTCTGTGCTCTCAGCACAGAGCCTGCTTGGGATTCTCTCACTCCCTACTTCTCTCTCTGCCCTTTCCCTGCTTCTTCTCAAAAATAAATACAAATAAAAACTTTAAAAGAAATGTAGGAGGGAACTATCTGCAGATGTGTGAATCAGGTTTAGAAAAAGTAACAAGGGGTACCACAGTGGCCAGGGACTGCTAGGGACCCATGAGCATAATACCTAAACATTAAAAGAGCGAGGGGTAGAGCCATGACCAGATCCTGTGTCAAGAGGAATAAAGTGGGGCTCCTTAAAGAAGCTGTGGGTTTCAGTAGATAGATGTTGCCGGCCTATAGGAACATGCCAGAGAGCAGTGGACCTCACGTCCCCTTCACTGCCATGTCCAATAACCTCCAACCCAATCAGAAACCAGATATCAACACAATCCATCAATAGTCTACATGGATCTGCTTCGCAGTGCATATAGCAAGTTGGACAAATGATAAACAGTAACTCTGGAGGAGCAAACGGTATATCCAAAACAGAACGTTGGGATTTTGTTTTTCCTAGAATATGGAACTGCCCACTACTTGTGTATTCTAGAATGTAGTGTAAGAATTTTTCTGATTTGCCCAAAGCTAAATCAGCATAAACTAAAATATGTAACCTATTTATACTTAATGATTTTGTGGAAAGATTGTCATGTCCTCCCGTTGCCTGGCCACATGACACAGTTCCAGAACTGGCTTATACGTTTCCAAGCATGCATCCTTAGACCTACTCTCTAGAGTGTGTCTTCGATACCAAGCTCATTTCTAACATTTGCAGGTCCAGGAGGTGGACCTGCCAAGAGGAAAAAGAGAGACCCACATACCATGTGTCAAATATTTAAAAGTTACATATCAAGCTAACAGACTGTTAAATAAAATCTGCTCTATTCTCTACTCTTGGCAAATATATCTTCGTAATTATAAAATTGAAAAATATGTTCAAAGCTTCAGCTTTTAACTATTTTTAATGTTTATTTATTTATTTTTGAGAGAGAGAGACAGAGAACGAGCAAGGGAGGAGCAGAGAGAGAGGGAGACACAGAATCGGAAGCAGGCTCCAGGCTCCGAGCTGTCAGCACAGAGCCCAACGCAGGGCTCGAACTCACAAACCGTGAGATCATGACCTGAGCCGAAGCCCGTCGTTCAACTGACTGAGCACCCCAGGATCCCCAAAGATTTAGCTTTTAAGTGACCAAAGTTTGGCAAAATACCAAAGATGAATGAATTTACTTATTACTCTGCATGCCTGCTATTCTGTTCATAAGCCAGCAATCTTTGGATGAGTAATGAAATAAAGATATACACAATCCATAGATGGTTATATATTTTAATAACACTTGTTTTTATTGCCTTCATTCTAATAGAATCAGTTATTATGTTTATGTAATCAGTATTTTCACCTAATTGGTACACTATTGATAGATAGGATTTAAAACCTTAAATATAAATGTAGTAAAAGTCTATAAAATGATGCTTTAATTTTAATTATTCAACAACTATTTTAGTAATGGCCTTACATCAATGAAATCCAAAATATATTTTAAGTAAAATTAATTTCTAATGAATTTCCACAAATTATTTTTCCTCTGAAATATTCAAAAGGCAATTTATAAGTAGGAATTACCACAACTTAAATCAGAATTCCTTGAACAGATGAAATTGAAATTTATATTTGGAAAATGTATGTTAAATTTATAAACTAGAACTTGGGATTTAGCATGCCATGTCTATTTGATAATAGAGTTTTCAAGGTTCACTATTATGTCTAAGCTGTAGATAACAGAAATTTAAAAGTAATAACTTTAAGATTTATACAACTGTGATGAATATCTCCAGGGTCATGAATTAAAACGTGAGAAGCCAGAAAATAGTATCTCAGCATTACTGGGGGGAAAAAGAAAGATTCTCTAACCAATAATTTATTGCTCTCATGCTCTCTCAAAAGGGAAATTTGATGAGGTAATTAATTTGTCTTTTGTGTGTATGAAGCATTTCTACCATTCAAGCCCCGTCCTTACTCTGAAACAGCATCGGCCTCTTACGTTGGCCGTGGCCCAAACCAAAAGACCAATACATTTGGTCTCAGTGGACTTCAGATACAAGAACAGAGGGTAAGAGATGTGATGATGTGTTTTGGTGAACCTGAAAGGGGTTAGTCATGAGCACGGGTCTTCAGAGAATGCTGTGTCTACTCGTGCTTGCTTCTGGGTGAGGCACCCGTGTGCTCCCATGGTGCTTGTGTTACACAGAACCGTGAAGCACAAGGCCAGCATGGACCACAGTAGCCCGGATTTCAGGGTGGTTCTGCTTGGGAAGAAAATCAGTTTTTTAAAAAGACAAATGATCTGCATACTAATACACATGACTGTATTCATCCACACTTTCTCCTATCCGTGCTATGCTTCCAGTGAGGGGTTCACATTCTTTTTATTAGCATGTAAATGCAGACAAATATGCTTTATCCTCCAGACATAAATCCTATTGGGTAATTCTTGCCCTATTAGAAATACGGCAGCTACGAAATGAGTTTCCATCTCACGCATGTTCCTAATTCAGGTCAATTGCTAATGCTTTTAAAGAACTATAAGATGTAGTAGTGTGAGTAAACTATAATCTCTAGTGGTAATTGCCCAGACCCTAAATTTTTCTCCTAGCTATGAAGTTAGGAGTGATCCTATCTGAAAAGGAAAATGGATTCATTAAGCCCTGATGGGAAGATTTTACCATTGCTGAGTTGGTGGTGGTTGTTGTTTGGTTCTGTTTTTTTGTTTTTTTGTTTTTATTTTTTTGTTTGTTTTTTAACTACAATTGTGTTCTCCAAATTTAGAACTTACTCAGAATTTATATGTGTAGAGTTACAACTAACAATCTGTATCTTACAGTGTTCGGTGTACTTGATTTTTAGGAAAAAAATACAAAAGTTGGCATAGACATTCCTTCCTTCTCTAGTCCTCTCAGAAATCTTCTAAATTAGTTACAAATAAATGAACTCAAGTATTTATATTTCAGTCTTTAAAACTGTAGGTTATCATTGCAAACATTTTGGTTTTAGTAAAAGTCTCCCACTCTTAAAAAACTTGGTAATTTGTTGGACATGAACTGAAACTATAGTCCTTCCTCTTTCTTATAGAACTATAGGAACATGAGCTAGTTACTGCTAAAAGAAAAGGGGGAAAAATCACAAAATGTATCACTAATCAACAATTTTATGTGTATAAAATAATCAGTTCCTCAGCTATCGCATGGAATTCTCTTAATCTGGAACCCCACATATGAGGAGTTCAAAAATATACTTTTGGTTTAGAAGGTCATTTAGGGATTTGAGGTTGGCCCAAATTTCCTATTAAAACTCTACCATTTCTCTGGTTTTACTCCTTTTCATGAGAAAAATTAAACTACCGGAAAATAGAATCAATATGATGTAAATTGCAATCTATAAATCTCAATCTTTTTGGTGTTGGTGGCACAAACCATAAATAACATTCGTGAATGAAGAGAGTTGGAACAAAAGTTCAGCGTTGTTTTATTAAACAGAGTTCATGACCAGGAGCTCTTTAAAGTTCCTCTATTATGTAATGGAGGCAGGGTAGAGAAACATAGATCTAATTTAGTGTGGGCTTCCTTGCTAACAAATTGACTATCCTAGACTTCTGGGCATTTAGGATACATATAGTTCATTGCTGCTGATAACATAAACTCCATGATGGCTGGAACAGATTCCCAGTGTTTCAAAATGAACAAGGTAATAATTTACAATATATAACAAGGCTCTCAGTACCTGGGCATATGTATGATTCTAACAAGACACTAATATTTAGAGTAAATCAAGTTTGAATTACTTGAACTATAACCATACTAGTCATGGCGAGTCTTTGTAGGGCTTGTATGGTTTCTTTTCCATTTTAATTCTTTAGAAGGGTGTTTGTTGCAAGTTTTGAAAAGTGGTAATCCACCAGCTACATCTTTCCAGTATTCCTATTTGGTTTGGTTTTACTCAGCTTTAAAAAAGAATGAATTTCAATGCGTTTAGATAGTGCTGCAGTCCCCACAGTGCCCTAAATTTATAATACTAATCTCACTGGAAATTTCTAGTAATTATTAATGAGTTTTGTGAGTCTTATTTTTCTACCATGTCCTTTTCTTTTTAATGAAAGCCTGACTACCTTCTGTCTGTCTATCTATCTATGATCCTCTCTTCATTTCTTGAATGATTATTTGAAAAAAAAAATCTGTGCTCAAATAAGAAAACTTTCTTTTTATCTGTCTTCAATTTTGGGTGAATTTTTCTGTACCACATTTTAATTCTCAGACTCTCCTTGAAAATGTTTATTTCAGAGTATTCCATTCTATTGTTTGTTTCTATTCTATTCTATTCTATTCTATTCTACTCTATTCTATTCTATTCTTTTGTTTAATGATGGCCGTGTTAATGTCCATGATTTTCCAACTGCTTATTTTTTATAAATACTTCTTGTTTCATTTACACCTATTTTTTTCAAAAAAATGAGGTTATTATTTTACATCACCTCCACAAAAATCCTAAATTCTTTGGGTTGCACTAATCCAGAACCTGGATTTCTACTGGCAGTTGAGTTGCCTGACCACAGTGATAATGGAGATATTGGAAGTTGTGTGAATAAACTGGTAAGGAATAGGCCCAACGGACTGGTTTTGAGGCAGTCCCAGTTTTTCCTCCTAGAGCTACTGTACTTTACGCTATAAATCTTGCACAGAACAATCTTGGACCATGCTTAAGCTCCAGGAGTTGAAGTTCCCATTTGTCTCTGCCTCAATTCTGACTTTACTCCCTTTTGTGGATACTAACCTATCAAATATTTGAAAATATCTTTATGTTTCTTCTATTTACTCTTTTAAGTCATTTCTAGGTTTTTTTTTTCAAGTTTACTTATTTATTTTGAGAGATAGAGAGCATGTGGGCAGGGGAAGGGTGGAGAGTGCAAGAGAGAGAGAGAACCCCAGGCAGGTTCCACACTGTCAGTGTGGAGGGTGATGAGGGGCTCGAACCTACAAACCATTAAATTATGACCTGATCCAAAGTCAGTTGCTTCACTAACTGAGTCACCCAGACACCCCTAGGTTTTTTTTCCTGTTATTTCCACTGTGGTAATTTCTGGTCCAACTGGTCTCCTTGAGAACTATTTCAGTATGTTTATATATCATGAGTTCCCATGAATTACCCATTAATCCAGAAAAACTCCTGTTGGCGAATAAATGGAGTTATTATCAATACTATATTGTAAAATGTGATAGAGCATACAATATGTTAATAGAATAAAATATTCCAGGTAGGATTTAATTTATAAAGTGTCGGAGGTTGATTAGAAGAAAAGGGCGAAGGAGAGCCTTAGTGCATGCTGAACTTAGACCGTAGGACCTTAGGCTTCATGATATGTGAGCAGAACAGATGATATCTGCTTATCAGCAATGTCAGCAGCTTCAGTGCTTTGCTCTCCAGATGAATAAACCTGAAGCCCAAACAAGTTAATTAGTGACAAAGCTAGAATCAAAATGAAAGCCTACTGAATTTGAATCATTGCCTAACTCAAAAATCAGATAAATGAGAATTACTACTCTATATTCAGATAAAATGTCTGCATAGATGTTAAAAGACATTATGACAAAACATGCTGTTTGATTTTGGTCTTTTCACATTTTCACATATTTTTCATAAGCCCCCGACATACTATTTAAATCTTCTTTTTAACAAATAATGTTTGAAACCACTATCTTCATTCCATCTCTGATAGGCACCTGGGGTCGCTCTTGAATATCAGAAATGAGGAGTGGAGTAGGGTTTAGAGATGGTCTGAGAGTCTGATTTGTAAGCTTTTATTAATGTTAACCATACATACATAAAAAGCTTAAAAGATAAAGGACTTGGTGGGAGTAGAGTGTCAAAATAGACTTAAGATAAAAACCATCCTGTCAGGGGGCGCCTGGGTGGCTCAGTCGGTTAAGTGTCCGACTTTGGCTCAGGTCATAATCTCACCATTCGTGGGTTCAAGCCCATGTCTGGCTCTGTGCTGACAGCTCAGAGCCTGGAGCCTGCTTCAAATTCTGTGTCTCCCCCTCTCTCTTCCCCTCCCCTGCTCACACTATCTCTCTCTCTCTTTCAGAACTAAATAAACATTAAAAAGACAATTTTTTTAAAAACCTGTCCTATCAAAATGGCATGTCCATGACTTTAATAAAATATGTCAAAATAATTTTAATAATTAAAATATTGATAATTCACAAATTAAATAATAAAACCTAGTCATTATGGAAATCAAATTTAAATCACCATTTTAGATGAATCACCACTTTAGATAAAATTCCCTTGGGGGAATGGAATGGAAATACGACTATAAGAAAAAGTCCTACCATATTTCTGGAAATATTAATATAAGAAAAGTTCTATCATCTATCAAAGCTGATTCATGTATTACTTAAATAGACAATGACACATATCAAATTACTTTGGAATTTAGATTCTGTAGATAAAATTAAGAGAGTGGGTAAGAGTGTTAGTTAAATTATCAATATTTACAGTACATTAAAAATACATTCCATCCCACTCAAAATTTAGATGAAAACTTACATGTATCAACACATCTACTTAAAAATGAGAGGGAATTCATAATCCTTTAAAATTATTTTAAGCGATACTCAGGCAAATAATTTTTATAGAGGCTAGAGCCCCGCTAAAAGCTCTCACTAGAGGTAGCTTGTGAAGCCTTGGCCCACTTTGAAATGCTGGCCTCCTTCTTGATCATGCCCTCAGTGGCAACTGTAACCCATCAGCTGCCTGTTTGAACCATGTGGACAGATGCCCATGAATGCCGGAAGAGGCCTCCTTGGTATTTTATTGGCAATAACTCAAAGCTTATTAAAATCCAGATGGAAAGGGAGCTGCAGCATATTTAAGCCCATATGCCCTATTGGGTACGACACTATTTAATTGCTTGCATTCTTATCCTAATTCCTCTCTCTTGTCCCACTTTGATTTCCTCCAAAGTGTTCAGTATCTTGAAGCTGATGTCTCCCCCATATCATCTTTAAAACTGGTTCTCAGGCCCATCTGTAAAGCACTTAGGTTAAAGTCTATGTATGATATTTTTACTATTTTTATATTGGTGTTAAATAAACATTGAGCCATGAAGAGGCAATTGGGTGAGTCATTTATGACTCTTTATATGTAGCTCTATTAAATTAAAAATGTCTGGTTTTTAATCCAATAATATTTTCCTAAACACATTAAGGCTATTACACACACATGGCATGCCATCCCTGTAGTTTGGATCATTTGTAAGAGAATTTTGTCCTTGCAAATATTGTGTCCATTAACTGATACCTAGAACATACCTCATGTTAGTTAGTCAAGCTAGTAGTGCTATTTATGGTTTTAACAGCATGAAATAAAAATAATTACCAAATAAAAACAACTCTATGTGTCCTAGTGGCCAGGAACTGAGACCTCATAATTCTATACATAGCCATTGGCCTTATTGTCCTCATCTGCAGCCTACTGACTCAATCCCAAATTTCTTAAGTTCTGCTTCCTCTCCTAAATTTTACAATAGTCCAGGGCTCTCCTTTCTATTAAATTCATATTGCATTTAAAGGATCTGACCCCCTCCTTTTACACTTAATCTTGTCCTGTCCAGAATTGTTATTTACTGCTTCCTGACTTTGTCTTCTCTCTCACATTTATAAGCTTATGGAGGGAAACGATCGGGTCCTGGTCTTCTGTATCCCACACTGTGCTTGTGTGTTCTGTGCCTTGCAAAACTTGCATGACAGTGCTATATTCAATGTGTTTCCACAGCACGAGATTTATTTCTATAATAGCTTATACTATGCTGTATTGGAATTGTTCACTCCCTATTCTGCAATGCTCATAGGATGACGTGTTTTTTGAGGACAGAGTCTGTGTGTGTCTTTGCAAGTTTGTTTTCCATTATTATATCACTAGGATTTAGATAGCTCCAGAGATATAAACATGGGCCACACTTGTTTGTCAGACATTCACTAAGTGAAGGAACATAGGCAGCCATGGGACTTCAGTAGATTTCCCTTTCTTGTTATAGACAAATTACTGGGTCTCCTTGAATATATCTCACTGAACAGATCTTCACTATGACCTTTCGGTCATAGTGAAATCTTTCTTAAGGTAGGTAAAATCTTTCTCAAGGCTTAGAGAGGAGAATCCTCTTTTTTGAGCTCAATTTTTAAAATTGTTGGGGTGCTGGGGGGAATAAGTTTAGGAATTCCCTGAACTTGCACCAATGGGTTAACAAGGCATAAAGAATTAGAAAGTCACAGGATGTACACACCCAAGTTTGGGTAAACAAGATTAGGTAAATAAAATTAGGTAAACGGGGCAAAGGTCTCCAGTATAGGACAAAGGTATAGGAATAGGGAATCTCAGGATGAACACATACAAGTTGAGGTAAACAAGATTAGGTATTCAGGGCGGAAATGCCCCCCAACTTAGTAGATAGCAGAAAGCTGCTTTCACAGGAGGGAAGGACCAAAACAGGTAAACAGGTAAACAGGGCTATAGACCACAACAGGGCCAAGTTGCCCAGAGGGGAGCTAATTAGCAGAAGAAAAGTGCCTTGTTGACCCTGAGGTAACATGCTTTGTCTTTCTTGTACCCTAGGACAGTTTAGGTAAACAGAGGTGGTGCCTCCTGTCTGCTGTAAACAACCTTTCACCCAGCTCCAGGATTTTGTTTTGTATTGACACAAACCCCTAACACCCCATATCTTCAACACACCCTTTCCCTCACGCCCATGAGTTAATGTTCACAGTTTTATTGTCTCTTTGTGCACCTCCATCATGCTTGTAAGCCTTCTGATCCTGATAAAAACGGAGCAAGGACCCTTACTCAGGGCTCTTGTCTCCTCCTGGACATTAGCCTCTCTCACATTTCAATCCTGTGTCTCGCTCTCTTGATGGACAAGAGAGAACTTCAGACCCAGGGTCTATGACGGGGTGCCTGGATGGCTCAGTCGGTTGAGCATCTGACTTCAGTTCAGGTCATGATCTCACAGCTTGTGAATTTGAGACCCAAGTCAGGCACTGTGCTGACAGCTCAGGGCCTGGAGCCTGCTTTGGATTCTGTGTCTCCCTCTTTCTCTGCTCCTCCCCCACTAGCACTTTGTCTCTCTCTCTCTCTCTCTCTCTCTCTCTCTCTGTATCTCAAAAATAAATAATAAAACATTAAAAAAAATTTTAAATAAATAAAATTCTTCATTGCACTCATTTCTAATTCTGACACGGTGCTAACTGAAGATACATTTTAGAGTAACTTCAGAGTCTTAACTCACACGAATGGGGTAACAAGAACATTGGCATTTAAAATGTAATAGGGGTGCCTGGGTGGCTCAGTCAGTTGAGCGTCCAACTTCGGCTCAGGTCATGATCTTGTGGTCCGTGAGTTTGAGCCCCGCATCCGGCTCTGTGCTGACAGCTCAGAGCCTGGAGCCTGCTTCGGATCCTGTGTCTCCCTCTCTCTCTGACCCTCCCCCGTTCATGCTCTGTCTCTCTCTGTCTCAAAAATAAATAAACATTAAAAAAAATTTTTTTAAATAAAAAAAATAAAATGTAGTAAGAGTTTACTGGCCTAAATATCACTTCACCAAATTTTGCTGAGAAAGAGAAAAAAAAAATGTCTATAATAGACAAGAGAGAGGTAACAAAGTCCTTGCATAAGCCCATAGAAAATTAAAAGTAAGCAGTTAAGAAAACAAGAGAGGTAAAAAGGGAATTGCTGGACCTAGCATATTGACCACATTGAGAGATTATAATTAACTATAACTGAATTGGTAGGCAATTTTTATTTTTCCTAAGTTTGATAGAATTTGAAAAGAACTGGGACTATATGTTGGTAAGTGTCCCTCAGTTTCCCCCAAAGCTCTACACCCAGGTGTTATGGACTGAAAATTCAAATTCATATGTTGAAGCCCTAATCTACAGTGTGATGCTATTTAGAAATGAGACCTTTGGGAGATAATTAGGATAAAATGAAATCATGGGGGTGAGGACTTCATAATGGGATTAGTGCTCCTTTTAGAAGAAGAAGACACCAGACCTCAATCTCTCTCTCTCTCTCTCTCTCTCTCTCTCTCTCTCTCTCTCTCTCCCTTGTGAGGACACAAAAAAAGAAGGCAGTTGTCTGCAAGGCAGGAAGAGAGCTCTCATGAGAACCAACCATATTCTACCCTAATCTCAACCTGCTAGCCTCCAGAGCTATGAGAAAATAAATCTGTTATTTAAGTCACCCAGTCTATGCTATTTTATTACCGTGTTCCAAGCTAAGGCAATGGGTGACAGTAAGTAATGATGATCTATGTTCTGTGTCCCTAAGTAAGGGGATCCTCCGTCTGATTTCCAGAACCATTTCCTTTACAGAACCTACAACACTACATTGCACTCAGTGACTACATTTTCACATTCTCTTTGAGGAAAAGGGTCTTGGTGGATTGCCTTTGCTTCTCAGAAGGAAGCACAGTGACAGAACTGGTTGGAGTTTTTGCTGTGGAACATAATACTGACACCGAAAACCACACAGAACAACTGTGTAGCTTAATAAATTATTAAGACAAACCTTCCCTCCTCCTTATTAACTTTCAATTCATTTGTTGAAGAAATCCTATCTTTGGTCATTATATTTCTCCATAGTCCTGATTTTGTTTATTGCATGCTTCTGTATTTCCTGAATGTTGGTGGTTGGGTTTATAGTCTTGATCAGATCCTGGTTTGATAATTTGGGCAACACTACCTCATTGGTGATGTGGTTATTTATCAGGTCAAGAGAGCCACAGTTGCTCTGAGAATTTATTTTGTTTTGGGGAGAGTGCAAGTGGGGGAGGGTCTGAGAGAGGAGGACAGAGGATCTGAAGCAGGCTCCCCACTGACAGGCTGACAGCAGTGAGCCCGATGTGGGGCTCGAACTCAGGAACTGTGAGATCATGACCTGAACCGAAATCAGATGTTTAGCTGAATGAGCCACCCAGATGTCCCTTCTCTGAGAATTTTAAAGCAAAAGCCATTTTGGTTGGTCCTTTGAAGATCCAGCCTTGGTCATCACTTTCATATGCTCAAAAGCAGTATATAATTCCCACCAGTTGTTCTACATTTTAACCAATAGTTGGTATTGAATCTCTTTTTTTTTTTTTAATTTTACACATTCCTGTGGGCAGGCAGTGGTATCTCATTTGCGATGTTAACTTATATATCCCTCATGATAAATGAAGTTAAACATATCTTCACATGTGTAATCAGCACTTAACATCCTCTTTTGTGAAGTGCCTATTCCAGGCTCTCACCCATTTTGCTCTTGTGTTCTCTGTCTTTTCCTTACTGATTTCTAGGAGTACTTAATGATTTTCTCCCCACTCCAAATTGTCTAGAGAGAGACCATGGAAAATAAAATTAAATGTCAGAAAGTGAATGCACCGTATAATGCATCCACATAAAGCTTTCCAAAATTTTGGTATCAGCTCCCATTCATATCAAAGTTCATAAGGAGACCTAAAAGCTCAAATATAGAAGGTCTATAACTGATAGACCAGTGCCCAAATAAACTAATCTAAAATTAAAAATAATCTTATGCCCAGTCAATCAGAGGCCTTATTTTGCTATGAGGATAAAGTAGGGGTCTCTTCACCTCAAGTGGGTACCATTCTTTCAGTGCTTCAGATGCTGACTTACTTTAATAATGCTCTGAGTTCATGGGGCGCCTGGGTGACTAAGTCAGTTTAGTGTCCAACTTCAGCTCAGGTCATGATCTCATGTCTGAGTTCGAGCTCCACGTTGGACTCACTGCTGTCAGCCCAGAGCCCACTTCAGATCTTCTGTAGTCTTCTCTTGCTGCCCCTCCCTCACAGGCACTCTCTTTCTCTCTCTCTCAAAAAAATGCTTTGAGTTCATAGACAAGTTTCATGGTGCCAACTACAACCTCATCAAATATAGAAAACAAGATAATCTGAAGCCTCAGATTATCTGCAGACGTCAGTGCAGGATATATCAAATGGCATTACTTCCTCAGACGCCCGTCATCTAACGCCAAAGAAGAGACTGTACAGCTTGAGGTACACAGTACAAATTCTTAGTTTCAGGTTGTTCAGGATGCACCAAGATGCCAGCCAACTGTGACACTTATCTTTTTCTCACAAGTTGAAATTAAACCCTGCTGGGAGAAATCTCCCATTCTTCTGTTAATTATGACACTATATATAATATGTGTGTGGGAAAGGGTGATGAAAAGTAGTCTAGGCATAGTATTTCCTTGCCTAGCAGAGCAGTCCTATAAAGTAATATAGCTGAGATGTAACGGGTGGCAGACACGAAGCGTCTTGTGTGTGTTCACTAGCAATCCTATAAGGAAGGTGGTTGTGTTAGGGTTCTCCAGAGAAACAGAACCAACAGGATACATAGACGTATATAAGACGAGATTTGGTGTAAGGACTGGCCCATGAAATTTTGAAGGTTGAGAAGACCAAATATAGGCAGTTTGTAAGCTAGAGAACTAGGAAAGCCGGTGATATAATTCAAGCTAAAGTCTTGAGAATTGGCGGACAGGTTGGGGGGGGGGGTTGCTGGTGTAATTCCTCTTGCCAGAGTCTGAAGGCCCAAGAACCAGGGAATCCTGTCTAAGGGCAGAAGAGATGGGTGTTCCAGCTCCAAAAGATAGAGAATTTGCCTTTCCCTTGTCTTTTTGTTCTGTTCAGGTCCTTGAGGGATTGATGATGCCCACCTACATTGGGGAAGGCCATCTGCTTTATTCAATTTACTAATTTGAAGGCTAATCTCTTCTGGAAATACTCTCCCTGACATACCCAGAAATAATGTTTTCCAGCTATCCGGGCATCCTTTAGCCCAGTCAGCTTAACATATAAAATTAATCATCACGGTACTACGGTTATTATCAACTCTGTCTTATGAATATGAACACTGAAGTGTGGATTGTTTCAGAAACTCACCCAAGCCTACAACGCTGGTTGGCAGGGGAACAGGTTTCTACTGAGTTTACCTTTCTCCACTTTCCCTCTGAGCTGTCTTTCTGGGTGTTGTCTCCCTGGGGATCCAGCACTTGTTTCCTCCCATGAGCAGGCATTTTTAGATCTGTGCTACAAATATCTGGTGCTCCACATTTGTCTGTGTATACTCAAGCCCATGAAACATACCTCAAAGCAAACTGGAAGGAAGGCTTTCTCTCACTGTACAGTCCATTTGGCTAGAGAAAAGTTACCCTCATGGATTCCTGAAGTCAGGCATCTGGGGATGTACCCACAGTGTTCATCCCTAGAGCCTGTTGACAACCAATATTACTGGCATGGGCATTATAAAACATTGCCTGTCCTCACCTTTTGAATATTCTGGGACCTGAAAGCATTTCTTCCTGCTATGTGCTTTCTCTCTGAAGATAGTTTATATTTTTCTATTTAGTAATGACCTAGCATGATTGGTTACTTCTTCTAAACTCATCCTTTCCCCCTTGAGGAGCTCTTTGTAAAAAGTAGAGAGTGACCAAGACATTTAAATGTCTCTTGTAGAAAATATATACATACATACACATATGTGAATATCTAGAGAGACACACATACACAAATTGGTTAAGATGCCCAACCCCAAACTCCAAAAAGAAACCAGGTGGGTAGGTGGAAGGTGATGTTAGGTTGAAAGCTTTTGTTGTTGGTTTTAATAATAGAAAACTGACGAATTATAAAAGCAAATGGAAATGAATCAGTTAACACAGGAAATTCATCATACAACCGAGGGAACAGAAAACTGGTAAAGTGAGGTTCATGGAAGGTGGGAGGTGAAGGGTACACCAGGCATAAGTGAACCCAGAGCCCAGAGCCCACTTCTTCCCTTCCATTTGTCAGAGGGAAGAATGGAACGGGGATGGCAGATAGCAGATCCAATGTATTCAAATTTATACAGTAGATGGAACAGAGATGAGAGGTTTCCATCTTACGACTTCTACTTTGGGAAGTAGCAGGTGAGGTCTCCCACCAAGGGAGGAGGACTAGGGGGCAGGACTGGCAGATTTGGGAAGCATCGCACAGTTGAAAAAAAAATACATCTCAACTCAAACAAAATGAGTTACCAGAGAAACCTAGGTGGGATTTATCATGAAAAACTTCAGAGAATTGTAGGCTACATGCAGAACATGTGAAATGTTATGTATCTTGTATCCAATATTTGATTTAGTTTTAATTCACCTTATTATATTGCTAGTTTTCAATGTATTATCTATCAAGTCTTCAGCTTTCAATGACATCTTCTCTTCTTTGCTAGCAGATGTTGAGCTGTCATGGGTGATCACTTTTGAATGTCAAATTCTGTGTGTCCATAGATGTAATTATCTTACAAAAAAACAAACAACCCAAATGATGTAAGCCAAAGTCTGCAACTATCTGTGTCAGCCAGAAAGGAAGTATTTTTTCCTCTTGCTGAAAAATCTTCTCCTTCCCTTCTTTCTCTCTTAAAGTCCATTTCAGTTGAAGAGAATTTGACCTTTATAGCTGGGATACGATCCCTAGCTTTGTGTTTCACTGGTTTGTCACAACCTGAGGTTCCATATTTCCGTTATACCCAAATGGTGGTGATTACCCAGCTCCTGGGCAAGCCTCAGCTTAGCTCTGAATAACAGTTGTTCAAGAGCAGTGCAGAGAAACAGCCAGCAGGGACAGGGTGTCTGCCTTTCTGCTGCTTGCCTTGTCCCTCCAGGAGTAGGTCCAATGGACCAAGAGCTGGGAGTAACCACCATCTTCCAGCTCCATGGGCAGCACCCCCTTTTCTATCTACAGTGGATATGAGTTCTCACTCTGAGCTGTGCTTTCTAAGTGTTCAGGCTGCTCTCCTTTTAAGGGGAAGTCGGGAAGAGGGGGAGGCTAGGGGAGGGGAGGGAAGAAAAATTCTGTTGTGCCCATCAACAGGTGAAGCCTAAAAATTTCACTGGAAAAAGTTATGGAAGAAGTAACAGCTGCAGGCCTGTTTGGAGCAAGTCAGTAGAGTTGTTTCCATCTGGCATGTTTCATCTGCAGAAGAATTTTTTTTTCCTTTTTAAATAAGGCTTGAGCTGAAAGCCCACTTTATTTAGGAGATGTTAAGTCCCAGGATAGCAAGGGCTTTACAAGCTGCCAACATAACCTCCTCACCCCCTTCCTTATACACCTCCCACCAGCATGCCATGGTCTTGTTGGTGGAAAAAAAGAACATCCAGAGATTAAAATAACTGTAGAGCAAGGTGAAAACCTTCAAGCCACACATGCTCTCTACCCTTCTTGAGGAGAAGCGTCAGCCAGCGATGAATCGGACTGGATGGGAAACATGCAAAAATTGATTTTTGTAGTTAACGTATAGGGCCATGGACATAGTATATATTAAGCTTCTATGTTTTGGAATAAGTGAAAAAGAAAAAAAAAACCTAACAAGCTCCTTATTTTGTATGACTAGGAGGAAAGAAGCAATTCCTTTCCCCCAACTGAAAATAATATCCTGGGGCCTCAGGGTCACATTGTTCTTAATGTGGAAAATCATGGAAGAGCAGTTTGGATGATCTCTTCAAGAAAGAGTGTCACATAAGAATAACCGGGTATCAAAATTCAATATGTAGAAGCAAAACCCAATCTTGATGCAATAGAGGTTCATCATCGTAAAAATAGGCAACGCAAGAATGAGAATGCAGCTGAAGAATTGGGTCTATCTAGAAACATTTACTACCCTATAATTTTCAGAACCAGTGGAAGGCAAAAAAATATCTCAAGAACTTAGATAAAATAGGAGGAAAGCAGATACCTTTTTTTAAATAGACATGAACTATTTTTATGGTTTTTCAATCAACTTTAAAATTTCTTTTTCACTTAATACCCGAGCACAATGATGAATACCTTACTGGCTCTTGGTAGGTACTAGTAATCTTTTTATTGCTGAAAACGTGATGACAGAAGGTGAAATAAGACAGATAACAGCCAGCAAAAGGGTGAGATTAATCAGGGATAAAACTTCATCGGATATGATATGGTGATATTTATTGAGTTAGAATCTTCAAAAATCAGCATTCTTGAAAAATAGCAGCTGTTTTACAATCATTCTGAACAGGATTCTCTACACAGAAGGTATTAGAGATCTAATTTTTCACATGTTTTCTCTACTAATAATCTATACTGTAAGCAGGTCCAACTTTGGTCATTTCCAGCTTCAGTCATTTCCATCAAGATTATCAAGCCAAGATGTCTCATAACTTTGGGAACCAAATTGAACTTACCGCTCTGAACTGCTTCTAAATGTAAACATTGTCTATCTAGCTTTGCTGGCATCATAACACTGGGTCAATGAGCAAGAGAGAGGAAGAAGAAAAATTAATGGCCAGTAATTATTTTATTTAGTACTGAAGGTTCTACAACAGGCTTCAAATGATGATGATAACTGGCAGAGAGAAATCTGTTTTTCAGAATTCCTCTTGGGAAAAATATTATGTTTGTTTAGAAAATGTGTTTTGATAAGTTGTCTGGAGCTGTGATGAAAACAGCAATTGTACATTAAAGTACAAAAATGGGGGCGCCTGGGTGGCTCAGTCTATTAAGCTTCCGACTCTTGATTTCTGCTCAGGTCATCATCTCGCGGTTCATGGGATCAAGCCCTGCGTCAGGCTCTGCGCTGACAGCATGGAGCCTGCTTGGGATTCTGTCTATCCCTCTCTCTCTGCTGCTCCCCTGCTCCTGCATGCGCTCTCTCTGTCTCTCTCAAAATAAATTTTCAAAAAAATTAAAATACAATAGAGAAAACAGGTGAGAAACAGTCAAGGGAGTGGTGATCTTTTGTCTGCTTGCATGGCTGCCGTATTCTGTGCTGCAGAGCCTTGCTTCTCAAACTTTACAGTGCATAGCCAATACCCAGGGGTTTGTTAAAACAAATTTGGTTCGGCATAATGCCAATTTGACAAGAAAATATATTCATAAACAAAACAAAACAAAGCAACAACAACGAAAAAACCGATTAGATACGGTATGGCCATGGTAGAGCCCAGAACCCTTGTTTCTACAGGGCCCCCAGGTAATGTCCATGCTGCTAGCCCAAGGGCCACATTGAACAGCTACTCTGTAGAAAGCAATGCTTTAATTTTCTCAGTACATTTCACGGTAGACATTAGAATCGAATGAGTTATCCTGTGTAACAGAGGACCTTTTCTGCACACCAGAAAAGAGAGAAGACAGAGTGATTTGGGCAAGCCCACTGTAACAGAATCATCGAAGAGGCTTACTGGGGCAACATAGGTCACCAACAACGTTTAAGTTGTTGCTTTGAGGTACGCAATGGAAAATCCTCCTCCATCACTCATGAAACATATTCAGTAAAAGGTTCACAGCAAAACTAAGAGATTCTCAGGTTAGCATCCGGGTAGGCTTGGGAGAAACCAAAGATACAAGAGCAGGAAGCTAAGGGGCCAAATGACAATTGAATAACAAAAAACAAAAAGAGTGACATTTACGAGTATTTATCTGTGTCTGTCACTCTAAGTGCTTTGCATGTTCTACCATTACTATTGCCATTTTATTATTTTTTTAATGTTTATTTATTTTGGGGAGAGCGTGAGCAGGGGAGGGGCAGAGGGAAGGGGACACAGGATCCGAAGCGGGCTCCGTGCTGACAGCAGCTAGCCCAGTGTGCAGCTCGAACTCATGAATCTCCAGCCAAAGTCAAACATTCACCACCTGATCCACCCAGGCACCCTGCATTTAAATATAAGAAAATCTAAGTCATAAAGAGATTAAGTCTATACCCACACCTTCTAGCTCTACAAAGCCCAAAGACTACATTCAATCATTCAAGAGCTGAAACCTGTATTTTTATTTTCAGCCTGAGGGAGGGAATATCAGTCGCTCTCCTTCTATCCCTCCCTTTCTTCTGTCTCTGTCTTTCTATCTTCATCCTGCACCTAATAATTTAAGAGGAGAGTACTCTATGAATTCCTGAGAGCTGCTTTTTAATTCATATTCCCTCACCTTTTATAACATCTTGAAATTCTTCCCCTTGTTTAAGGTCACACATTCAAACTGCATTAACACATCTTCATTTTGGGAACTCCTACTTTTAGTGAGTCATGAAGCTCTTAAAGAAAAATAGATTAAAGTAATCACAAAGGAATTATAGCAAGTTTTACAGAGGAATTTCCTTTTCAAAAATTATGCCTACGACTTAGCAGAAGAAACAGAATATTACCAAGAGCTTTGAAACCCTTGAGTATCCTTCTCTGAAAGGTAACCACTACCCTGGGCTTTTGTATTCATTGATCCCTGACTTTTCTTTATGGCCTGAAAATAAATGTTTGTTTCCCTGAAATAGGTGTTCTGCATTTTTTGTTTTGTATTGAAATATCACGTTAAATATTTTCTCCTGCAGTTTGTATGTTTCCAGTCAATGTTCTGTTTGTAAGATTCACCAATGCAGATACGGAGAATTGGAACTTAGTCATTTTTTTTCAACACTGAATAACAAGATATGGTGGGACTATAGCAGTTGATTAGTCCTCTTGGTATCAGAAGACATGAGGCTTGTTTCCAGGTTGTTTTGCCATTTTTAATTAAAAATGTTTTTCTGAAACCTGAGTTTCTCAACCTATTTTCTCTCTACTTGCCGTATTCTGTCTGCCCCCACCTCACTTTAGTTAAGAAGTTCTTATCCTTCTGCATATTGGAATCACATGGGGAAGACTTTAAACCTCCTGATGCCCACATTGCCCTCTGGACTGTCACAGAATCCCTGGAGGTGGGACTCAGGCATTGGTATTATGCAAGGTTCCCCACGTGCTACCAATGTACATGCAGACAAGTTTGGGTATATTGCTTTCGTTCAGCCTCATGTAGAAGGGAAAATTGTTTTGCTGGTTGCAATCGCATTTACTATAACTTCCTAGGAAGCTGTCCTCAAAAATCAGAAGCTAAATGTCCACCACGGATCCAGAAATCTATGCTCATTAGCCTTTTCTTTTCTTCCTTTTTTTTTTTTTTTGTAGCTTGATGGTTTGCATGTCCATCTATCTGCTCATGCCAAATGTGTCCAATTTTGACATTGCCCAAGAGACCTCTAAACTATGGCTTCTTGGAGAGGCATTATCTATTCATGGTACACTCTGGGTACCTTTCAAGGCAGAACTCTTGTTCATCTGTGACCCAAAGGTTGAGACCCAAAATTTGACCCAATCTTTTAAAAATCTGCATCATAGTAACAAAACAAAACAGCATTTTGTTCTGAAGTCATTAATTATCAAACCCAGAGTCACGTGCTCTGCCCTGATCTTTGGAAAACCACAGAGATACCATCCTTTTCCAGGAAATATGTTCTTTTGGCCAGTATCCATTTCTTCAAGCAGAACCCTTAGTACAGGATGAGTCAATAGGGTGCATGGTGACTCAGGCTCTAAGTGAAACAGAGAATTAATTGATTTAATGCCTTGAGAAGTAGCTTGTTACCCAATTATGCAAAATTTAACCTGGTATCCAAGAAAACCATTATCCAGCAGGATCTAAGGGTTGGAACTAAACTCCTCATCACCCCAGTGGGAAAGCATTAGATAAAGAGCTATTACTCATTATTTTAGAGCTTGATAATAACAATAGAGAGGTGACTTGAAACGGCAAGCAGCCAGTAAAATAGCAGAACACAGTAAAATAAATCAGCTAGTTATGTTCCTCTATCCTTTGGGGGGAGAGGAGGATCATTAATGTTCTTTGTCAGCCATGTCATGCATTTTCCCTGAAGGGTGCTAGTCCAGGAAATTACTGGTGTTAAAAAATTACACTCACCCATCCATCTCAAACTCCTTTGTCTTGAATTCCAAGCCAATTTTGTAAAATCAATTTTTGTATTCACTTATTTTTCTAAGAATAAAAATCTGGGAGAAAAGAACTTGCCAAAAAATAAAACTAAGACCTAAATTGTGTCTACACAGCTCTCTGATGGTTATGTGAAGTTTACAGAATATTAGACCATATTAAATGCAATAGCTAGTCTAGGAGCTTATTCAGGCAACACTTGTTATGCCATTGCTATTATTTAGTGATAACAAAATAGTAATCTGACTTCTTTTCTTGGCCAAGTGACTCTGTTTTGTCCTTCAAATTCTTAGATACGGAGGTTTGCCAAGACTAGATAAAGGATTCTTACTCAAGTTTTCTAATTTCTGCAATCAAAATGGCATGTTGCTTTCTTATTTTCTTTTTTGAAAGTTTTTTAATGTGTATTTATTTTTGAGAGAGAGAGAGAGAGACAGAGTATGAGCAGGGGAGGGGCAGAGAGAGGGAGATACAGAATCTGAAGCATGCTCCAGGCCCCACGCTGTCAACACAGAGCCCGAAGTGGTGCTTGAACCCACGAACCTTGACATCATGACCTGAGCTGAAGTCAGACCCTTAGCCGACTGAGCCACCCAGGCACCCCACCTTTGCCTATTTTCTTTGCAGAAGTATTTGTATCATCAGAAACTTAAATAAGCCTAGATTAAAGGCATACTTCAGGGGCATACATAAACTTCCTGGTTAGATGAGTTTTGAACCATTTTTACACATTCCCAAATGTTAACTTGTTGATGATTCTATACTGGCAGAGAAGAAGAAAAATAAAAATTATATAGAAGAGGTAAGGCCAAGTGGGTGTTTTTGTTTGGTTGGTTATTTATTTTCCTGTGATGGAAACTAACGTCAGGTTGATTATAAGTGTGTTGCCAGTTATGAGTTATATTGCTAGGTGAGTGGGTTTTCTTCTCACCCATCTGAATGCCTCAGAACCTTCAAAAAAGATTCAACATCACAGCCTGTGTGTTTCTTATGCTTGGGTAAAGAATAATAATAAAAAAGAAAAAAACATTAGATGGATAATATTCATTCATTTTAAATATTGAGGAGATGGTTACATACAGTTATAAGCTATAATATTTATTGAGTCTCATGTATCTGCATAGGAGGTGGAGAATTCTTTTAAAATGTACAGAAGAGATAGCAGAAGGAAAGAAAAACAGCTCCTATTAATGGATTTTTCTTCATTTTCTTTATTTTTAAAAATATATTTGTCTTCATTTTTTATACGTAGTTTCTGGTTGAAATTCTTGGTAGAGGAGCGTGAGGAATATTGCACTCCCCTGGACATATTTCTGTAAATATTAAGACCAAGGAAAACCCTACACACATTTTTATCTGGAGGCTTTAGCATTTAAACTTCTGGCACTGGACATAATTTCTTTTCTTAAAAAAGTTTTTTAAACGTTTATTTATTTTTGAGGTAGAGAGAGAGAGAGAGAGACAGAGCATGAGCAAGGGAGGGACAGAGAGAGAGAGGGAGACACAGAATCGGAAGCAGGCTCCAGGCTCTGAGCTGTCAGCACAGAGCCCGACACGGGGCTCGAACTCACGGACAGTGAGATCATGACCTGAGACGAAGTCGGACGCTTAATTGACTGAGACACTCAGGCACCCCACACTGGACGTAATTTCTATGCAAAAAGAAGCAGAACCACAAATCGTGCTTATATTGAGAGCTTTCCATTTAATTTCTCTATGTATCTGCCTCTCTATTGCCATGCAGTAGGATTATGAACATAGAGTGACCTATATTAAACAACAACTTACACTCTTTTCTGTTCGTTTAGTAATGCTTTACTGACTGTGTGTATGCCATGTGATCCAAATTCCAATGGGACAACGAATAATACGTCTATTATTACAGACTTTGCTTTATATGTTGAGGTTAGCAATTGACTGTTAAATTGTTTTCACTGCTGGGGTTTAACGGCAGAAGATACAAGATATAGCGAGTCAGGTTACTATGCTACTGCTTGTGGCCAGCTAGTTTAGTTGAATAGGAGATGTTTGCTAAGTGTAAGGTTGCAGGTTCCATCCAGGCATACCCCACACCCCTGCTGGGTGTCTCCCAGATGCAACCTTTGTTTTCCTCAGAAAGAATCGGAGGGAGATGGACCCTCGACCCACACAGCCACACAGCCACACACTCACACAAAGACTTCCCGTAAATTAGATATATTTTCTGAGGGTTGATCCGAGCTGTAATCCATTTACATACGACAGCACTATTCGTGTCACGAACCCTTGCTCTGATTTAATAAACACACTCCATTAAGAAACAGAATCCAGCAGACCCTTTTAATTTGCTATCCTTGGACATTTAAGACACCTGATGGAAACCTGGACAAAGTCTTTAAAAGTAAAGTGAAATGGAAAATTCAGACCAATTCCAACAAAGCCTATTGATCCTGGCATGAGTCCTGCTCTATGCTTTCACTAATATGACAGAAAATAATGCTGGTGTCTCTTTCCTTCCCTTCCTCCTGCCCGTCCTCCTTCCCTCTTGCTCTCTCATGTCCTCTTCCCACCCCCCTCCACAGTACTTACTCCTAATACTTAATGACATAGCAAACACATATATTCTTATGTTTCAGTTATTTTTCTAAGGCTGCCCCTATGTTAATTCAAGTGATCTTCATGATAAGGTTATGGATTAGGTATTATAATTATCTTTAGAAATGAGGAAGGTGGGGTTCAGACAGACTAATATTCTTAGTGTTAAATTGCTAGCTAATGTCAGAGGCAGGATTTGAATTCAGGCCATCTGATTTTTTTCTGGCAGTAAGTGTCCCCATAATCCTTACAATCTCCTGGATGAAGATAGTTCAGACTGGACCATAAAATTAAATGTTACTTCTTTGTTTGTTTGTTTGTTTGTTTTTGAGAGAAGGAGAGAGAGAGAGCACAAATGGAAGAGGGGCAGAGAGAGAGGAAGACAGAGAATCCGAAGCAGGCTCCAGGCTCTGAGCTGTCAGCACAGAGCCCAAAGCGGGGCTCGAACCCACGAACTGTGAGATCATGACCTGAGCTGGAGTCGGACGCTTAACCGACTGAACCACCCAAGCACCACAAAATTTACTTCTGATTAAAGTAATATTTGGGATAAAATCCCAGCTGGAGTTGCTGATATCTGCGTGTTTTAAATAGTGTGTGTTTTTATATTTCTGTCATTTTCAAAATATGCAATAATTTCTAATCCTACAAAATTACATATAAGCAGTAATTGCCAAAAGTGTATTCAGCAAGACCTGCTGTAGATATGAATAATTTTAAGACTACATTCGCTGTTGGCATGTCAAAACATGTTATTAACACAAACTTTTTTTTTTAAGTTTACTTATTTATTTTGAGAGAGAGAGACAGAGCACAAGCAGATGAGGGACCGAGAGAAGGAGAGACAGAATCCCAAGCAGGCTCTGCACCCATTCATGCAGAGCCCAATGTGGGGCTTGAACCCACAAACTGTGAGATCACTACTCGAGCCTAAATCAAGAGTCTGACGCTTAACCTAGTGAGCCACCCAGGCACCCCAACACCAACACTGAAAGCTAAGAAGTCTTTGTGAAGGAGATCAAACATCTCTCTGACATCTTTGTCCCTCCTGCCACTGAAAAATGTCCCCTCCACATACAGCACAAAGGTAAATCTTAGCCTAGCCTATCTGAATTTTTATAATTTCTTAATTAGCAAGATCCAAATACATAAGATTAAGCTTGTAATTTTGTTATTAATGCTTTGGAGAGATCAAAATACATCAGATGAATCACTTAAAAATTCAACACTCTTGAAGTATCTGGAAAAGCAAACAAACGTTGAGCTTTAACGGTGAGTTCTGAGCAGACTTTTAAAATATGTATTTAAGTGTTTTTGTCTTCTGCTGGATGCCATATGCATATATGTAATAAAGCAGTATGCTATATATGTGGCGGGCAAACAATTGTTAGAGGATTTCCAGTTGCATCGGTGCAATGAAGTGTGGCCACGTGAAACAACATTCTTTTTTTTTAATCCCATACTTAATAGTGTCACAAGGAATTGAAATGTATTCATTCCTTTTTCTGTACCTTGAAGCATGGAGTCACAAAACCGCTTATTACTAGGGAGGTATTGGTCTTTGAAGTACATATAATTACAGGAGAAGTTTAACTCACTCAACTTTAGTGGGTTTTATGCATGCTAGCAGAAGATTATTATAATTCTCTTTAATTAGCAGAATGAAAACAAAAAAAGTAGCTTGAAGAATATTTTCTGGTTTTTGCTTAGGGACCCTCGTCAACCTTCCGGCGTGGTAATTGAATGTCCCCTGACATATTATCTGCCCAAATGATTAAGTATCATTACAAAGGGGAAAATTTTAGACAAAAGCAAATACCGCACCCAATCTTGTTCACTCAATCACCATGCAAGCGAATGCGCTTCAATGACAGCAGTTTGTTTATCATGCACAAAGCAACAGGTGCGCTACGCTAAAGCAATTTATCTCATTTGTCCCTGAGACATGTAACTGAAATCACCCTTCCGTCTGTCTTCCTTTATTAGAGTATCATTTATTTGGTGAAGCATAGGAAGGAGATAAAAATAGGCATATCACATAGCACAACAGTGCCAACCTCTTTCTGCACAGACTTGAATTGTTGAAGCACCTCTATGCCTTCCGAATAGAGTCCCTGGGCAACGTTTCCTCTAGAGTCTAATTAGAGTCTATTCTGTGTATTTACAAACAGGAAGCAACAAGGCTGTGACCTCCCAGTCTTCACTCAGAGGGCTCCTCAATTAACATGAGGTGTTGGGGTTATTTGGGGATGGATGCTGGGGTCATTGTAAGTTCTCTTTGTGACAAGGGCAAATGACTTCTTTTTATCTCCCCTGAACATGATAATCATTATGCTGTTTTCAGTGACTAACTTGACAATGAGAGGCATCTTCTAGAAGTTTTAACAACCCAATTTTAGTAGTCTTGAAAAATGGGCAGCTAATGAAATGTGGGAGTTATAACATAGAGATCAACGATCTGGATTCAACTTAAAGAAAAAAGTGATATTGGAACAGAAAAGGTCCACTCCATCAGGATGGATGTGGACAAAGTTAATATGTCCTAAAAGCATTCACATCTTCAAAGGATGAAGAAAGTTGTGCCCACCTGTAAATTGATGCCATTTTAGAGTTTTGATAATGCTTATGTATGTGACCATCTCTATGAAAAACAGATAAGGGTTCTGAGATATTTCAAGACAGCAAAAAAGATGGTCTCATTGTTTAGCATAGACTGGCACTATTTTAATAGAGCCAATTTCAAATCTCCACAACCTAAGGTATCATTGTTGTAACAGCTCTGATTTAACTGGAAGAAATTCTATCTTCACTCCTTTTAAATTTTCTTTTAGGGCATAGTGTTAAGGGATATTGTTTCAGAGAATATGCTTTGTTTTGAGAGGTGGGAGTAGTACTAACAAGAATACATACTATCTAGGCATAGGCAAGCCTGAATTGCCACTTCTGTTAGTGGTTATATAATTATTAGTATTCCATGCCAATGACTGTATCCCTAATAAAGCACCGCTGGCCTCATATTTGCCTACCAAATAGATAACCTGAATACTTATCTATACTGCATTTGGTTCCTGCAGACAATGCTGGAGATACCATGGGATTCAAAATATGGCTGAAAACTGGCAAACATAAACACTTTTGAAATGCCAACCTGTTCTTTTCTCAGTCGCATGTGTTGAAATTCCAAGATCTCTGAAGAGGTCAGGGCATGAATTTAGTGTTAGTGAATCAACTTAATATGCAGACACATTTTATGTGTTCCCTGCTCTGACTTTGGCAGCTTAAGATACATGTGACACAAAAAAAGAAATCTTGAATGAATATCAACTGATCCTCTGCCCTCACAAGAAAACTTCTATGACAAAAACACGGGCCAAGTCTATTTTCTCTTTATTATTTGCATTGCAGAGAGCTACTTAACAGATTTTGGGTTGAAGATGCTGGTGAAGATAAATTTACCATTTCCCAAATTTTCCATGAATTTCAAATACTACCATGATTAATGAAAACAATGAGGGTGTATTATGTACCAGAAGCTGTTAAAATCTTCACAGGGGTTTCCTCTATCTCACCATTAAGCTGTAAGATAGTTCCTATAACTACCCTTAATTGTAAGCATAAAGAAACTAAATTCTCGGGAAAATAAATTATACACTCAAGATCGCATAGCCAAGAAGAGGTAAAACCACACCAGAACTGAGGCAATAAAAATGGCAGTCTCATTTTCTTGATCCTGTGCTTTATTGCCTAGTATTTTAGTATTTTGGTTGATTGTTCTCAAATTCAATTGCTTCTCTGTGCACTTGACTATTGCTTCACTTGCTATGAGGTTTACAGAATTGCCTTTCCAAAAGGCCAAACAATTTAGGCAATATAGAACCAGCAGGGGAAGAAATAGAGTTCCCATTGCTGATCTACTCTAAGAGGACTCAGGGACACCTGGTGTTGGATTGAAGAGGTCAGCATAGAAAACTAGAAATCAAAGGAACAAAGGTAGACGCTCTGGAAGTTAAGCAGTGCTTTGGATAACTAGATATTCATATATTGATGAAGCAAACATGTAAAAAAAAAAAAAACCACAGGTGCTCAGAAAGGAGTTTTAAATGGAAGCTAGTGGTAGTGTTGAATCCTGTGAAAGGTGGTGAAAGGTTAGGAATGAGATGGTGATCCCTGGAGTTACAGGCAAAGGGAGGGGGGTGAAAAGCAGCACAATCATTAAATGCTTAGGAATGATCTTTTCTCAGTATTTTCCTGAACTGTAGAAAGATGAACACATAGATAGATACTCATCACCTAATATACTTAGCATCCATTAGGATTCCGCTTCACAGTTCCCACTAGAACTGAGCCAAACTGGATATAAAAGCTATACAGATTTTTATTTGAGATATACTTCCATAATCATTACAGTTTGGGCACTGTCCATTTTAGGGCACTGATTTATTGACACTCCTGGATGGCTGCATTGTTTTGAATTTAGTATCTATGGAGCAAAAAAGTGTTATTTTGAAGTCTTGCTAGAGACACTGTTCATCCTGTGATGGAGACGTTAAACTATAAACTAGATCAAATGACATTTCTGGAAAGCATATGATCCAGAGAACTGATCCATGGAAATCACTCGTTGACAATACTTAATGTGGATTTTGGATTCTCTTTTTGGATTCAGAGCACTGTGCGCTGTATCAGGACTAGAGCAATCCCATTGAAAGGGTTGGAGAAACGTTCATGTTTTTGTTCTCAGTGGTTTTACTGGTCTGCTCCACTCAGTTTCCAGGATTTATTATGCAAATCCCTCTCACCCATTCACATGGAAAGTCCATAGGATGAAGTACATAATTACATAATATTTGAGTGGAGAATTTAACTATTTCCTAATAGTTATAAAAAAGAATTCAATATGCAATAAAGATCTAGAATAAAGAAAGAAAATGGTTTAGAGGATACTGTTCTTTCTTTGTGGCCCCGGTGGGTTGAAAAAGGCACTCTCAGGGGATATATCAGATAGCAGAACACTTCATCTCTAGTTCATAGACCTTTACACTCCCCAAAATAAGGATTTTTTAACCCTGTAAGTATTCAGTAGCCTGAGATTTCCAAAGTTTCATTCAGTTTTTCAAAGTAGTGCTCCAATAAGACTTTGAAAAGTGACATGACCAATGAAAGTATAGAGAAGTTTCTTTTTCCAACTGATTTCCCATGTGAGCCTGAGGTGATACAAAGGCCACAATTGAGGAACGATGTAAGATTTGAATGCAAAGTGTTCTTCTAGATGTCAGAGAGGGAAATCATGACAGGGAAATAACTCATAAAATTGGAGAGACCACACGCATAGAATAGAATTTTCTTTGTATGAAAAGAAAGGTCAGAGCCAGGAACTGAGGCAAGTTATAGGCACTGTTTTAAGAGGAAATAGGAAAAAAAAAATTGGAAAAGTAAAAGAAATGTGGTAGCATGATTTGAGAGATTTATGGATATTTGATGGGGAAGATAATGTTTGATTTTATTTATACTCTTTGTGCTTGGAACTTGAGCCTTACTGGCTCCTGAGGCCTTCCCCTGGTTAGGAAAAAATCATTGCAAAATACTCTGTTTCAACCCCTAAGGTTAACTCTATGATTAATAGTTTAAAAAAAAACAACAACACTAGCTTTTCCCAGGCTTATTTTGAATAAAGTGAAGCAGTTGCTGAAAGAGAAAACAGAAAAATAAGGAGAAAGCCATATGTATGACCTATTTTGTATGTCCACTTGCGAATTCCCTTACCACGGTAACTGCAACATATAAGTCATTTACAATAAGGTGTGCTTGGTAGAATGAACTAATGCCTCTTTTCCATTCTTCACCTGTGAAAATACTGAGCTAAGTAAAATATCCTAATTGAATAGAGCCTTGTGGTTTAAAGTGAGAAAGAAACACCTGGAAATGGCCATTAGAACCCGATTCTGAAATCTAGTGGAGATATCTAGAAAAGAGATATCTGTAGGCAAATTATAGTGCTTAGTCAGTGAGTGCATTAAATTCCAGCTTAGGGATCCGTAGTGGAGTTTGAATGGCAGTTTTTCAACTTACCAGCTCTGTGCTCCTTTGGGCAACTGAAATGCTCTAAGCTGCAGGTTAAACTGCATGTGCCCTATATTATGGCCCTGTGATCTTTGGCAAATCACCCAATATCTTGGAGCATCAGTTTCCTCATCTGTAAAGTGGAAGCAATAGTACTCCTCCTACAGATGTTTCAGTGGATAAAATGAAATGATAAGCTGAAAGCACATCGAACAGCAAGCCCTCCGCCACGTGAGCCCATCACTAATGAGGGTAACATGGCCTAATGACAAAATCCTATTAAAACAGTGCTCATGACTAATGCTCAAGGACACTAAACATGAACATGCAATTAAAAACATGAGGAAGGTGACACCAGAGGGACTGCTCTGCATAAAAACTCAGGGAAGCCATCTCTGTGGAGATGACATCTGATGATAACCTGAACAATAACAATGAAAAGATGATTTCCTTGGTGGTGACCAAATAAAAGCAAGCTAAACCAGTCAAAGAAAGAATATAATTAGCCTATCAAATTGACAAACATCAGAAGCGATGGTGAAGGAATAAGAATGCAGGGTCTTGTATTAGAATCTTCATAGAGAGGACTTAAAATGTGAATATTCCGTGACCCACATTCACACTTTTAGGATATTGTTTAAAGACACAACAGGACAAATGTTCAAATATGTGCATAGGGTTTTATAGCAATATTTCTCTATCACTGATGCTTTTATTTTCACTTGTCAATTTTAAAAGCTATTACATGTAAAAAAAAGCAATTACATATTAAGGATGTTTACGTTAAAAAATTTGAAACAATCTAAATGCTCATCAACAGAAATGGTTCAGCGACTAACGCAATGCAAGTATTAAAGATGTAGCTACTCGATATACTACTGCAATATCCTACTACTTCTCTATCTTTCAGGTAGAGAAGCCTGCATGATTATTAGGTTTTTTGACACACATGACATAAAATCATTGATTTGTGATTGTTTTTCTACTTTTTAGCCATCCTGGTGGACGATTAGAAAGAGAGAATATAAACTTGCCATCTTGGCTTATCCGTGCATCTCACCTCACTGCTTCCATCACCAACAATCCTTAAACGAAGTTGCTCTCCCAGATCTTAATTTTAGCAGTCACTGTCCAAGTCACTGTCTGAGAAATGTATGTGATGTACTTCTCCTGGAAACAGTGGAACAGAAGTCAGGACACCTGGTTTTCCCCTTTCTACAAAGAAGGCATGAGATCGTGGAGAAAGTCATTTTTCCAAAGAATCCTTATGCCAAAGCATGAGAGCTATGTTTTGACAGTATCCCATGAGGTTTATGTTGCACTGTCTATACCTGGATCCAAGCTCATGACCTGTGTGAATCTTGATCTGATGATCTTTGACTGTTTGATTTAACAAACATATATGAGCACCCACCATGGGTCAGGTACAGTGCTAAGGACAGAAGGCATCATCAAGATGCGTAAAACTTGATCCCTATCTTCAAAAGATTTCCAATTGAATGAGTATTTGTGTTTGAAATAGGAAGTGGGAAATAAAGGCGTTTTTTCAGAGTCCTAGGTCCCACTAAAGCCACAATATTTTATCAGAATACCAAGGTTGCTTGATTTTCTGATAGCTACAATTGGGTTGGAGCAGCGAGATCTAGTTTATAGATTTCCTGGTTCCAAATACAATGCTTTATCCATTGAACTTGGATTAGTGATGAGTTTCCTAAGAATGATCAATGATTGTTTCTTGATCAATGTACAATTTCTTAAATGATGAATTAGACCATCTTGCTGTTGATAGGCTTTGTCATAATTTTATAACTTTGCCTAACCAATTTTAACGTCCTGAGACACTTCATATAACTCATTTTTCAATACTTCCTTAGCCAAGTACTTCCTTTAATTCCATATTTACAAATTGACTTTATCTTTATTTTCTTTTATTTTTTTAATGTTCATTTACGTGTGTGTGTGTGTGTGAGAGAGAGAGAGAGAGAGAGAGAACATGAGTGGGGAAGGGGCAGAGAGAGAAGGACACGCAGAATCTGAAAGAAGCTGCAGGCTCTGAGCTGTCACTACAGAGCCCGATGCAGGGCTTGAACATGGGAACCAGGAATGGTGAGATCATAACCTGAGCCAAAGTCAGATGCTTAACTGACTGAGCCACCCAGGCGCCCCTAACTTTATCTTTAGGTTATTATAGATAGGGTACTAAAGAAACTGAATCTTAAGGTGTTATAAAAGCAATCACCCACTCTCATGGCTGCATCTTAGATATTTATTAGAATATAAATTGACTCTACCTATAGATTCTTAATCTCCAATATCTCATCCCACACTTTGGCTCCTCTTGGCTATCCACATCACTCATTTTATGACCCCACCTATTTCACCATGATCTCTTAACTCACTAAATTATTGTAATAGTGCTATTAAGGGACAGATAGAAGCCATACTTGTGGTGGACATAACATAATGTATAACCCTGTCAAGTCACTAAGTTGTACACCTGAAACAAATTACTTAGTTGACACCCGTGTGTCAACTGTACTAAAAAAAATATTATTGGGGCGCCTGGGTGGCTCAGTCGGTTAAGCGTCCGACTTCAGCTCAGGTCAGGATCTCGCGGTATGTGGGTTCGAGCCCCGCGTCGGGCTCTGTGCCGACTGCTCAGAACCTGGAGCCTGTTTCAGATTCTGTGTCTCCCTCTCTCTCTGACCCTCCCCCATTCATGCTCTGTTTCTCTCTGTCTTAAAAATAAATAAACGTTAAAAAAAATTTTTTTTAATATTATTTTATCAGCTTCCTCCTGGTTTTATTTCTTCCCCAATGCCCCCAATCCCATGTCAACTTAATTTAGGCCAATCATGTTTTCTGGTCCAGAAATAAAACCTCAGGCAAAGATTCACAGGGAATTACAGTCAATGGCCTTCAGTTAATAAGGGTAAATTCTGAAACTGTATGAAGGTACCAACAGTTTTTATGACAGGAATTAACACATTTATCTCCCATGTGTTTTCTTTTACATATTTGGCAAATATTTTCATTCAGTTCCTACAAACTTGAAATTGAGCCCTTGGGATCCCAACAAGGTAAATCTACCTAAAACAAAAAGAACAACGTGTCAAACAATAAGCCTTTCTCAAGGGAGAAAACCATAGTCCCACAAAACAACAATATCGGCAGCAGGATAATTCACCTTGTGCAGAATCTATATTCACAGAATGGCTCTTGTTAAAGAATAAAAAGGAGCTCACCTCAAGAAAACTGTACTAAAAGTGTTGGCATCTGAAACTCCCCAAGAAAGGGGTCTGAGTTTGGACCAGCAGACTTCCTTCCAAACATGTGACTGCACAGGAACAAAAAGCAAAGTCTTGTGATTGATTTTTATTTGGATTGTAGAACTTTGACAAAGAGCAGTGCTGAAGGGAAACTCAGACTTCAGATGAAGTATCTTTACAGTAAATTCTGACTGATGCGCTGCTTAGAAAGCCTAAAGCAGCCTTTGGATTTTATCTATCAATAAAGTTATAGTATAGGTTAAAAAGTACCAAATATAGGTATGTAAAGGGATAAAAAAGCTGTATCACCAGTATGTAAATAGTGGTAATGTTGCTATTTAACATTTTGGTATGTAATCTCTAAAACAGTCTTTCTCTCTCATTTTCTCTACCCTCTCCCAACCCGTCACCACTGTGTGTGTGTGTGTGTGTGTGTGTGTGTGTAGAGAAAGAGAGAGAGAGAGAGAGAGAGAAAGAGGAAGAGTACTGTTCTCTTTCAACATGAAAAGTCCTTTGTATTATCTGGCTTTTAAATTTTATGAACATTTCTTTTATATCTTAAGTTTGGTTCTGTCCTACCTATTTTCACCCTGTCATGTAAGGATGGTTTTCTGTACATTGGATCTATCTCATCAGTTCTCCACGCTTACCACGCTTTCTGGGGGGAGGGAGGTTATTCATTTATTTTGAGAGAAAAGGAGAGAGAGAATCCCAAGCAGGATCCGTGCTATTAGCACAGAGCCTGATGCAGGGCTCGATCTCATGAAATGTGAGACCATGACCTAAGCCTAAATCAAGGGCCAGACACTTAACTGACTGAGCCACCCAGTCACGCCTTACCATGCTTTTCTAATAATCATTTTCTCTAGTTTCAAGTGTAGAATTAGTGGAAACCTATCTTCCACATGATCTATTCACATTTTTGGGAAATGGATGCCCATCTTTATTGTTTTCAGTGTTGCTGTCTGTATCACTGCCATAATTCCCTCACTCCCTTTAATGTCCCTGGGGTTCCTTAACAACCCATCTACCATGAAGATTAACCCAGAGGCACCACTGCGGTGACCGCAAAGATGGAGGGCGGGGGCAGGGGCAAGTAACAAATTCCAAGCATCTTGACACAAAGATAAAAGCAGGAGCTGAGGAGGTAAAGATTTTCAGGCAGAAAGAATGGCTGAACAAAGACCTAGAGATACAGTAATGTCTGTGAATTCAGGTAAGTCCGATGTTACCTATCTTGTTAGGTGTATGGAGAGAAGTAAAACAAAGAAGGTGAGAGAGATCGGGGCCCAGCTTGTGAAGATAATGGAACACAGCTTGAATACAAGATGTAGTGGAAATAGAGCAGGGACCCAAATGCACAATAGACTCTGGTAATAGTCTGCATGGAGGAAAGAATTGAGGGTCTCCAAAAACTGGGTGATTCTACCCTAGCCCCCACCCCCAGTTTCTCAAAGCAACAAAATACAGGCTTCCTTATATATAGTTAAACCTAGGATCTGTTCGAGAATTAAACTGCTGTAGAGTGCCTGGGTGGCTCAGTCAGTTAAGTGTCCAGCTTCAGCTCAGGTCATGATCTCACAGTTGGTGAGTTTGAGCCCCACGTTGGGCTCTGTACTGACAGCTCAGAGCCTGGAGCTGCTTCAGATTCTGTGTCTCCCTCTCCTTCTGACCCGTCCCCCATTCATGCTCTGTGTGTGTGTCTCTCTCAAAAATAAATAAACATTAAAAAAAATTTTTTTAAAGAATTGGATTGCTATAACCAGATAGGGGTGGACTTTAAGTCACAAGTTGCCAAATTTCCAGAGGCCCTTTAAGGGAATGTTGACAACATGCATGCATTTCTAAGAAATCACAGTATTGTCCATTTAAAAAGAAAAAGGAAAAAAAAAAAAAGCTCTAGCAGTTTCCTGAGACTCCAAATTCTTCCTCCAACCAGTGGGTTACGTTTCATGTTACTCTGTTCTTATGGAGCTGACTTCTTCACAAAGATAAAGAAGTATACTTTTCATTTGAAGCTTAACTAGAAGCCATCATTTATGCATACCTAATAGCACAGTTTAAAGATTTCAAATGTCCTCGATGTGCTACAGCTTAGAGTCAAAACAATAACACAGGTACACGAATCCAACACTATCCTCGGCATTCCTCATCATGAATTTGTTTCTACCTTGTAGAATTTACACTTAAGTCTCTATAGCCCTTAAACCTGAGTTCAGACGCCAGCAGAAATAGGTATAAACTTTAAAAGAAAATTATCCCTGAGCTCATCTCCTTTCATGGAAACTTTCTAAGGTACAAAAATAAAACAAGCCAATAGCATTATAGAAAATGTGATATCCAAATAGAATTGTTTATAAATAGAATGTTTTACAAAGTTTCCATGAGGCATCAGCTGTCTCTTAACCCCCTGCATGCTGACATTTTCCAGGCCACTAGCTAAATTAAGGCCTAGGAAAAAATTACCTATGCATTGTATTTTTATGTAGCTGTTAATCTATTTTTATATGCTGTGGATATATGACATCAGTTCATTGCAAACATATCAAGACGCCCCCACACACCACAAAGCATGTATATTTGCAGACATGAGGAAGGCTATGTTCTTGCAGGTTTATGTTGTCAGAAGAACTGTCCCCAAACCAAGCTCTAATACGAGTAGGGTGAGCCAGTGGGCTTGATTTCCTCCCCATAAGCCTATTGTCCTGATCGAATGGACAATAGCGCCCCCTTGTTTGCGCTCAAAAATGTCCCGCTCAGGTGATAAATTCTGTGATCCTCCCAGATGGGAGACGCCTTCTCAGTTATTTATGGTTAGTATACTACTCAGAAGAAGCTAGCTTAGAAATACTTGAACAAACTGTCTTGCAGAGACAAATACCGCTCAGTTACAACCAGATTTCAGGACAAATGGAATCTTAAAGATTGTGTTTGTTTGTCCGGAGAGCCATATCTCTATTCCAAAATTAGCTAAGTTCTCTTCCTTCTCTGCCCTTCTGTTGCTTTCTCTCTTTAACACACAAAGCATACACAATCCAGCTAGGGTATAGTGTGCTACATACACAACAAGGACTTGACTTGGGTAATTATACTCTGGTCAATGTAAGAATCCTAGATACAGAGGAAAGAAAGCTTCTTTCTTGATATAGGGAAGCCAAATTTGTTCCCATGATCTGGGCACGAATACCTTCACTTCACAAGTGACATCGAAATTCTGAACAAGTAACAGCAGCTCTAGAGACCTTTACTTTTCTGGCCATGGAGTCCAAGGTAGAAAATGAACAGAAGTGTTGGTTGTTTTAAATAGCTTATTAATGCTAGTTTTCCCCTATTATATTAATCTAAAATGATGATATATACTTGTACATGAAGATGTGCTACGTATACAACACAATCCAAATGCATCAACAGTCCATATAATTTTAATCATTGTAATTTTTCAAAGTATTCATTAACTAGATATTTATCTTATTCTTTGTACTTGCTGTATAACCTCAAGAAGTGAAAACATGCAGGTGACAGCTTTGTGATAGTGTGGTAATCATCCTTGCAAATGCTGTGTCCAGACAAAATCAATTTACTCTTAAGATATTCAGAAAAAGCATGATTCCAAAGTTAGGAAGTCAAGTTACACAAATGGAAATATTACACATTTTCCCTCTTAATTGCTGGTGGTGGACTGGAGACATCCTAATGTGTGTGTGTGTGTGTGTGTGTGTGTGTGTGTGTGTTAATTTAGTGAGCAGAAAGCACTGTGTATAAAGTGCTCACAACTGGACCAAGCAATGCTGGGAAATTCAAACTTCATGTAAGAAACATAAAATGAAACCCCGACAACACAGGATGTGCAAAATCTTGGGCCCTTCCATCAATCTCAGAAAAGATTTCATTTTGAGAGTGCACCTAGGATGGGCATTTAGAGAAACACATGACACGCAAAAAAACACAAGATGTTGGGTTAAACAGTTAACAAGTTCAAATCCCACAGGTCCAAACTTACCAGCCTTGAGCCCTTGAACCCATTTTTCAATTTCCTCTGTACAATGATTTAAACGAGTTATTGATCTAAAGCAGTTAGGACAGTGCCTGACATGTTGTTGGGACTCAGAAAATCAGGTGAATGTTCTTTGTAGAGCATTTCTGAATGGAAAGAACCCTGGTATTCTTATTGCAACAGACCTGCTAACTCTGATTGCCTAAGGAGTTTGTAAAACAGAGAATAAAACTACAGTGTCTCACCCATTCAAGATTCCTTTTTAAAGCCAAATAGGTCAATAGATTAATACTCATTTATATCTTCTAACTTCAACCTGCCAACAGGATTAAACTGGCAGGCATATTCCTCCCTTACCCTCTTGGTAGGCAAACCAACAGCTCCTTGAAACTGTTTCTATTTTCTCAGACATCTGCTTTTTCTATAATCATTATAATTATATTTGCTGGGCAGATTTGGATGTGACCTTGGCTTTGGGAAAGGAGATTTCAAAATATTCATAGAGAAAAAAATAAGTATGATTCCATGTCAGAGAGATTCTTTAAAAAAAATTCTGATTTTGAAATCACAATTCCAATGAGAAAAAATTAGGGACAGAAGGATTAGTCATCATAGCCGCTAGATAAATTCTGAAAAACTTTTCAGAAGACACGCCAAGCACAGACTGATCCCATGCACGACAAAAAAGATAAATTTGAAAGGGTGGAGGTGGAATCCAGTTTGAGAAAAGTCCAAAAAGGTCCAAAAAGTTCTTCAAGAGAAGACATAGGACTTTAAATGCCTTGAGGAGAAAAAAGGGATAAGGTAGTAAGGGGCCCACATTTTGAAGAAGGGGGTGTCAGCCTTACAGGTGACAGATGGGAGGCAGAACAGCTGAACCTGGGTTTTATTTTTGGCACTTTCAGCAAAGGAAAAAATAAATAAAATGGAAGGTACAGAGAGGAATTTGAACATCTGAGATGAGGACGTGGTGATAATAGCTGATCAGGTTTAATTCAAGTAATTTCCTATACCTCAAATAATAACGCTAATAGCAATAACAGCAAACACATTGGGCTCGGTTATTGTCAGGCATTGTTCTAAGTGTTCTAATTTTTAATCCTTGTTGCTACCCCAGGAGGTAGGTTTTACCTATTGTTATCCTCAGCTTATGCATAAGGAAACTAAAGTCCAGGGAAGTTAAATAATCCCAACTTACCCAAGATGACAGAATTAGAATGTATCAGAGCTGAGCTGGGAATGAGTTACAAATCCTAGACACAAAAAGTAGAATTTCCTACATTTGTTCATTTTTAAATGGGAAAAAAAAACTTTCCCAGAGGTACCCAGCAGAATTTTCCAGAATAGGGTCTTTCCTGGCAGTTGGCAAGGAAGGTGAGACCACCAGGATGGGTCTGTATCAAACAAGATTTACTGTGGTGCAAGGTAAAGCCCAGTATCCCTGTCAAGATGTGCCCTCCCAAAGAAGGTGGACAAGCCCAGGAACCTACAATAAGGAAGGAGGAATAGTATGTCCAACAATGTGTACTTGCTATTTTTAATAATAAGCATTAGATTTAGTTTTCTGGACTTTAATAGAAGGAACAAAAATGGAAGTAAAACTGAAGGGTTTGATAATTTCAGATAAATATTTCTTTAGTATAGAAGTGGCTAGTTTTTCTACAATGTGCCCAAGGTTAAAAACTATTAAAAAAAACTATAAGAGATTGAGTCTCTTAAATCTTTAAGTTATATACATTTCTATAATAATTCTCCCATTTGTTTAAACTTTGTGTTTAAATGACTGTAATACTAACAAAGAGATCTTTTATCATCCTCGAGTTCTTAATGGCAATAATCACTTGATAGGTTGGATTTCATCATCAATATCTTATCCTCATAACTTCGTATTAAATTCTCTTATGTCTTTTATTTCCAATATTCTGTCTTGATTATCTGATTTCCTTTGGCACTATCTGAGTTTTTCTTCTTATGTTTTTCTAATGGGGTGTGCTGTATCTCCATACACCTCTCTTTCATTATTTCTTCCCCCTCCCATGCCAAGAGCCTTCAATAATCCTGATCAAACAAAATAAAAGTGGAAGGTACAAAGAGGAATTTGATGCATGTGAGGCGAGGGGATACTAATAATAGCTGATCGGTTTTCATATAGATAGATGGCATATTTTCATTTACTTTCTGGAGCTTTCTATAATTACTCTCTGGGATTGGATTTATTGCTTCCTGGATAAGTATAAAAAGTGTGCTTTTTTTGTGAGTAGGAGTTTGTGTCTATGTGTGTTGAAGAATGATATAAAACGTGTTCCTTATAGAGAACTGGAATACTGATTAAAAGTTTTTATTTTTCAAATTATTTTTTAAAGTTTGTTTATTTTTGAGGGGCGGGGAGAGGGAGAATCCCAAGCAGGCTCCATGCTGCCAGTTCAGAGCCTGACAAGCTGCCAGTTCAGAGCTTGATCCCAGGAACCATGAGATCATGACCTGAGCCAAAGTCAAGAGTCAGATGCTTAACCAACTGAGCCACCCAGGCACCATGATAAAAGGGTTTTAAATTCACAACTCTAAAGAGAATTTCCAGGCATCTTTGAGAGAGAAGTTCATCCGTGGCCTGACTTCTGCCCCCTTCTCTTCCAGCTGTACCTCTCAGCCTCTCTACTCACAATTAAGGCATGCTTCCTGAGTAATTATGCTATGAATGTCTCAATGCCTTCGATCAAACTGTTTCTTTTGTTGGAGATATTCTTCACCCATTGACGGCATGGCACATGCTGACTCGTCTCTTAAAATTTTACTTCAGCATCCCTATTTTGTGAAACTCTCCTCAATCTGTACCTTCTATACCTGGACATAATTCCATAGCACTGTGCATAACGTTTTATCATACCTTTTTGTATAAAGTATGTGTTTCTCCATCACACACAATAAGACTTTTGAATATAGAAGTTACATCGTGTTCATTTAATACCTAACATTGTAATCAACTCAATAAACATACATTAAATGAAATCATGCATAAATTATAACTTTATAATTGATTTTTTCCAGTTATTCTTTTCAGGTTGCTAGATTGGAGAAATCCCACAGGGAGTAGTAGGTCTTGCTTTTGGTACAGCATTTTGCAATCTTATATTCAGGCAGTTGTGTGTGATAAAGGGAGAGTGAGGACTGAAGACAGGACAAGGGAATATCTTGAGGCCCCTCAAAAGCAGAGCCTATGCCAAAGGCATACACAAAGATAACTCATCTGGAATTGATCCTGACCCAGGAGCGAAAGCCAGAAGGAGTGAAGCCAGGAAGGAGGAAAACGAACGCGAGAAAAGTTATTGGCCCCTGGTAATGAGAAATGATGGGTGATTCTCGAAAGAAGGCAGAGAGATCAAGTGATTCCCACATTCATGCTTGCTTTCTCCTTGAAGGCACTTTCTAATTCACAAAGAGAGTCAACATTATTTCTGAACAGAGGAAATAGGTACTGGAGGCAAAAGGTAGGGTTTGGGGAGCTAAACAGGAAGAAGCGGCCGGGAAGAGAGCCCAAAATGCTGCAAAAATTCACCTTAGGTATTTGAGCAGCTACCAATGTGTGCCTGCTCAGGGTGACACTCAGCAATGACCCCAGAGGTTAAGTGTGGGAGGACAGAGAGCTGGGCAGAGACTTTACAGCTGCACCGTCTGTGAGAAATGGAGTTCAGTCACAGCCACAGTAGAGACACGTTGGTGAACCCCCCTGGGAATTTAGTTGAGGTCCCAGAAAAGCCACATGCTTAGGAGAAAGGACAATTTTCTAGATAAAAGTTGAAAACCAAAATGTATCATCCTTATTAAAGTCTAAAACAAAGACATGACAGGTCAAAGTGACCCATCAACAATTTAATTGCCTGTCAGAAAAAAACTCAACAATATTTATAGAAATATGATATAATCAGAGCATCTACAAAGTAACATCTACAATATCCAACAAGCACTAAAAAGTAGTCTATATACTCAAAGCAGCAGCAGTGATCAGTAATCAAGAAATAAAATAAAATCAATAGGAAAATAAAGTCAACAATAACAGATGCAGAGGTGATCAAGTTGCTATCAATGTGACTTTGGGCAACTGTGAGGTTTAGTCTTCTATCCATAAAATATGGTTAAACAAAAACTAACCCCCATAGAGTTGCTGTAATAACTGACTGTATTAACTATACTTGGAAGTAGATTATGGAGAAAAGTTATATATTGTATGACTGTCTTTATGACAAAAATGAAAAAAAAAGAAATATACCAAACTAAGAAGCTTCTGCATAACAGAGGAAATCATCAATGATGTGAAAAGGCAACCTACTGAATAGGTGAAACTATTTGCACATCATATATCAGATAAGCTTTATGATTAATATCTAAAATATATAAAGATCTTACACAACCTAAGAGAAAGATCCAATAAAAAAAATGAGCAGAGGACGGACACCTGGGTGGCTCAGTTTGTTGAGCATCTGACTCCTGATTTTGACTAGGTCATGATCCCAGGGTTGTGGGATCGAGCCCTACATCAGGTTCCATGCTCAATGTGGAGCCTGCTTGGGATTCTCTCTGTCTCCTTCTGCCCTTCTCCTAATGGTTCTCTCTCTCTCTCTCTCTCTCTTTCTCTCAAATAAAAAATAAATAAATAAAAATAAATGAGCAGAAGATTTGAATAGACATTGTTCCAAAGAAGACATAACAGCCAACATCACTAATCAGCCAGGATATCTAAATGAAAATGAACTATTGGGATACCTGGTGGTTCAGTCAGTTAAGCATCTGACTTTGACTCAGGTCATGATCTCACAGTTCTTGGGTTCGAGCCCCACAATTTGGATCCTCTGTCCCCCTCTCTTTCTGTCTCTTATACTTTCTTTATCTCCCTCCCTCTCTCATAAATAAATAAACATTAAAAAAATTAACATACTTGTTAGAATGGCTGTTAGCCATAAAACAAGAAGTAACAAGTTTTGACAAGGATGTGGAAAAAGAACTTCTGTTAGTGGAAATGTAAATTGGTGCAGCCACTATAGAAAACAGTAAATAGATCCCTCAAAAAATTAAAAATAGAACCACCATATAATCTGGTGATTCTGCCTCTGGGTATTTGTAGAAAATGAAAACACTATATGAAAACACTAAAAAGATATATGCCCTTCTATGTTCACCATAGCATTATTTGTCATAGCCAGGATATGGAAATAAGGTAAGTGTTCATTGATGGATAAATGGATTAAAAATGTGGTACACATACACACACACACACACACACGCACGTGCACAATGGAGTACTATTCAGCCATTAAAAATAACAAAATGTAGGGGCGCCTGGGTGGCTCAGTATGTTAAGCATCTGACTTCGGCTCAGGTCAGGAGCTCACAGTTCCTGAGTTTGAGCCCTATGTTGGACTTTGTGCTGACAGCTAGGAGCCTGGAGCCTGCTTTGGATTATGTGTCTCCCTTTCTGTCTACCTCTCCCCTACTAATGTTCTCTCTCTCTCTCTCTCTTTAAAATGAATAAACATTACAAACATTAAAAGCAAATAATGAAATACTACCATTTGTGACAACATGGATGGACTCTGAAGGCATTATGCTAAGTGAAATAATTCAGAGAAAGACCTACTGTATGATCTCACATGTGGAATCTAAAAACAAAGAAAACCAAGCTCATAGAATAGATCGGTGGTTTCCAGGGATAGAGGGAGTGGGGAAGGGGTGAAATGGGTTAAAGGAATCAAAAGGTGCACACCTCCCACTACAAATAACTCATGGGGATGTAATACACAGCGCAGTGACAAGAGTCAAGACCGGATTGCAGAGAATGAAAGAACGAAATCCTGGTTCGATGGCAGGTGATTTTACAATCCACTCATAGTTAGTTGCCATTTATTTCAAGTGAGACAATGTAGTTTATTAAGTGCTTTGTAGTCGGAAAGAAATAGCTGTGTGGTCATGGAGCAGACTTGAATCTCCCTGACCTTCAGTGTTCTCAAACATCATTGGGAAGTAGAATAGCACCTGTGTGGAGGGCACTGCAAAGCCATCAGGGAGTCAAAGATCTGCAGAGACTACTGCTGTCCCTGATCAACTGTGAGCCAACGATGTGAGGCTGTTGAAAAGTTTAAGTGAGAAGAGTCTACATTGATAGACTTATTATGCTCCAATAATGAGCGGTAGTGAACCCCAGGGAGCCATTCCAAAAGAGGGTGACATCTTTTAGGGTGTCCCTGACAGACTTCTCTGACTAGAGGGTAGCAATGTTTGCAACAACGGGAGAAGTCAGCCCTGGGAAGACTAAAAAGGGGGCAGCTTCTGCCAGGCTGCCGTGTTGAAGAGGGATCAGCTTTATTCTGTGCTCTTCCCCACACAGGACTGTCACCACTACTAAAACCCCTGGGAAAGCAGATCTCATGTCAATCTTAGGAAGCACTTTTAATAAGGGCAATCCAGCGATAAAGTGGCCCAATTTAAGAAGTAGTAATCGCCCTGTCACCAAAAGCTTTTCAGCAGATGTTGACTTATTTCTGCATAGGATCGTTAGGGAGGAAATTCCTGCATTTTGTAGGAAGTTGGACTAGATGGCCTTTCGTGTCGCTTCCAGCATTAAGATTTAACTTTGTGGAAATTCCATATATGGGCTATTTTTTTTTTCTTTTAGTTATACTCTGCTACAGGAGCTTTTTTTCCATGTGGATTAAATGGATATAAATTCCTCGTTCTTTAAAAGGTGAGTCAAAAGAAAAATAGCATGTCCAACGGCACAACAGCCCAAACAGTTCATCATGCATCTTGAAAACACAAGTCAGAGCAGTAGACAACTTCAAAGGGGACCACACCATTGCCAGAAGCGCTGGCCAAGAAGCCAGCTGCTCCTGGAAAAATACATTTCCCAGCTTGGCATCTGAGCCTCGTGATTGCTGTCCAGGGAGGTGGAAGAAGAATGGGTTTATGGGCAGCCATAAATAACTAAGGCACTGAAATTCTGAAAATGGGCCAGTTTCTTCACTATGACTCAAGATCCAAATAGGAATGGGCTCCTGTTCTACTTTGAGGGTAAGAGAGCTTTAACTACCCAATTAGGGCAACCTGATGAAAATAATTTGAAACTCTGTATTTTTCAATCAAATGAGTGCTCTGTAGAATTCTTCGCACTAAATCTTGAGTTGGTGTGTTTATCTCCAAAGATGTGGGGAGGTAGAAAATGGAGATTATTTGTGTGGGATCTCCAGGGAATGCGAGAGAGAAGGACTTTATTGCTACATCTGTATACTCTAACTTGAGGCTTGTGTTCCTCAAAGGACAATGCAACAAGTGCCTGGAACTTGTTTGGAAATCTGCACGTTGGACAGAGGAGTCCTCATCACTTAGTCCCTAACGCTGTTCTAGAATTTTGGCATTTGAAAAATGCATCTTGTCCTCTACATGGAATTCTTCTTCCCTATAGTCACACATTCCATAATCTTTTGTTATATCTACTATGTTCCAACACTTTTCTAGGTGCTTAATATTCAGAAGTGAGTAAGACCCGAGGCCTGGTCTTTCCAAATGCCAAAGAGAACTGTTTATATCAAATTGCTTTGCTATCTGCTCGGTGGTTATGCGCTTGGTGTGAGTTGACGGGCAGTTGGTAATGAGGAAAGGGAAGAGAAGGGAGAGTCATTTGCCTTGTTCTCTACAGCATCCTTTTGCAAAGGGAATAAAGCCCTCTGACTAAATTTTTTAAATGTATGAGAGGTGCCCACAATAGAAAGTCTGTTCTCATTGAAGCAGTGAAAAATTAACGTTTGAGGATAATTTACCCAGTAGGATAAATTTTGCCATCTCCTGGAAGACTAACCCCTGTGTTCCGCAGAGCCCTTCTACTTTCTCTTCTCTACCCGATTTCAGTCCTCAGATATGCGGTTATACTTCTGCTGAAGGCTACGTTCAAATAAAGAGAGGCTTATGCTTCTCCTTGGCTTCAGGGAAATAACTCAGTCTGTCCAGGCAAGTGCCTGATGTTTCTTCATAATTAGATAAGAGAATTTAATATTTTTAAAGTCTTAAGCCAACTTCTCCAAGCTGTTTTGTTTTATCCATCAGTGCTTGAACCAAATTATTTAATGCAGAAGATACATGGAAAGAGCGAAGAGGAGTAATTATTGGTACATATTCCATTTCCTTTAAGACAGTGGGTTTTTTTTTTTAAATTTTTTAAACGCTTATTTATTTTTGAGGGAGAGAGAGGGACACAGATAGTGGTTTTGAAACATGGGATGTCATGGGGTGCCTAGGTGGCTCAGTCAGTTAAGCAGCCAACCTCAGCTTGGTTCATGATCTCACAGTTCATGAGTTTGAGCCCCGCATCAGGCTCTGTGCTGACAGCTTAGAGCCTAGGGCCTGCTTCAGGTTCTGTGGCTCCCTCTCTCTGCCCCTCCCCCACTTGCACTCTGTCTCTCTGTCTCTCTGTCTCTCTCTCTCTCAAAAATAAACACTAAAAAAATTAAACATGGGATGTCATCAAGTTTTTCCTTAGAGCATTTAAAAATGCCTGACATCACCTTGAGAAATTCTGAACCAGTGAGTATCACAAGAGCCTCTAGGAATCTGTACTTTTTCTTTCTGTACCTGGATCTTCCCAGATGATGTTGTTGACAGTCCATCCAGGCCTTAGGGACCATTTTTCGGGCAGGAGTTTTCAACCCTGGATGCAGATTAGATCATATGGGGATGTGATGTCTAGACTGCATGCTACGTCAATTAACTCACAATTTCCAGGAATGGAACTGAGCATCAGTACTACCTATATTTCTCTCAATGGGGGGAGAAGCAATGGATCTTGACTGTTGTGACTTTTCAGTTAATGGGAAAGAAAAGGACAAGGAGATAGAAGTTTAAAGGGAAGAGAAGTATGAACACGTATTAATTCCCCCCTCTATGTTTCCCACTCTGTACTTCCCAACTGAAAGTCAAAGTCAGGTACTGGCTACTATTTTTTATTTATTGTTTTTTTTTTTTCTTTTGGGGGAGAGGAAGCATGAGTGGGGGAGGGGAAGAAAGAGAGAGGGAGACACAGAATCCAAAGCAGGCTTCAGGCTCTGAGCCATCAGCACAGAGCCTGATGCGGGAGCACAAACTCACGAACTATGAGATCATGACTTGAGCTGCAGTCCAACGTTTACCCAGCTGAACCACGAAGCACCACCTAGTTTACATTTCTTGAGGAGCCTTCATGCTGTTTTTCCATAGTCACTGGGCCAGTTTACAACCAACAATATGTAAGTGTTTCCTTTTTTCCACATCCTCACCAACACTTACCTCTTGTCATTTTACTATCAGATGCGCAGTGATGTCTCACTGTAATTTTCATTTGCATTTCCCTGATGATCAGTGATGTTGAGCGGCTTTTCATGTACCTCTTGGCCATTGGTATGTCTTCTTTGGGAAAATATCTATTTAAGTCGTCTGTCCACTTTTAATTTGTTTTTTGTTTGTTTGTTTTTTGCTATTGAGTCGTTTCACTTTCTTGTGTATTTTATATATGAACTCTTTCTCAGATATGTGGCTTGCAAATATTTTCTCCCATTCCACAGGTTGCCTTTTCATTTTGTTGATGGTTTCCCTTGCTGTGCGAAAGATTTTTAGTTAGATATTGTCCCACTTGTTTATTTTTGCTTGTGTTGCATTTGCTTTGGGGTCAAATTTTAAAAAAATGTATTTCCAAGATGAATGTTAAGGAGCTTACCCTCTATGTTATCTCCTAGGAGTTTACAGTTTCAGGTCTTATCTTCAACCATTTTGAGTTGATTTCTGGGTGTGGTGTAAGAGAGGGATCCAGTTTCATTCTTTTGCACATGGTTATCTAGTTTTCCCAGCACCATTTATTGAAGAAACTCTCTTTTCCCCATTGTATATTCTACTCTACAATCATTCCACTACAGCACATTATCCTTTTATTTTTAAAGATAATATTAAAAAAAAAAGATAATTTTCAAAAACATACAATCAAGGGAACATAAACGATTACAGAATTTAAGGTAAATAGTTTAGCAGCCATCTAGGGTCTAGAATCAATTTCTCTGTCTCTCTCATTCTCTCCCTCTCCTTCCTCCTCATATTTTGGATTTTTGTAGTTTATTCATTGGTACCCCTGAAAGAAATGCTTCTCTGCTTCACTCTTTTTTTCCTTCTAAAACATATTCTCCACCTACTACTGATTATATTTCTCCTAAGTAGATGGGTGAGCTTTGTGAAAGTTATAGAAACATCAGTAATAGTAAAAGAATAAACAATCAAAATGGGTCAAATAACTTTTTAAAAAAATTGTGTGCTCCTGAGAGAACATGGTACCCAAATAAATACAGGAATAGGGATCTTTGGGGAGAACATGTGATTGCCTTTTCAATTATCACATGTTTTCAGTCTCCACTGGGCTGATGCCCTACATGGTCTCTCTTTGTTCTGACACTTATCTGAAATAGCCCAGGAATGTCCCCATATTTCTGACTTTGCTTGATTCTACTACTTCATCTGACTAGTAAATAGCACTGAATTTTCTAGCTTACTCTTTTCCCAAACTCCCTTCCAAGCAGACATTATAACCTAGACCAATGATTGCTAAACTAACCTGTGGACCAAATCTAATTTTAGCAAAACACAATTAGACCCATTTGTTTATGTACTGAATATAGCTGTCTTCATGCTATAATGAGTAGAACTGAGTAGTTGTGAAAGACCTTCTGGCCCACAGACCTGAGGATGTCATACAGCCTTTACAGAACAAACCAGCTGACCACATGATCTAGAAACTATTGCAGTGAATTACTTAGAAATTTCTATTTCTATTGCTAAACCTAATGTGAATAACTTCCTAAAACTACAAACCTGTCTCTACCCAATCACACATTCCACAGTTCACAACTTATGGTGGGCAAAGGGGAAAAAAGGTGTTAGCTTTACTGGTCTTGGGAGAAATCATTACTCCCCCAAAATCAACAACTTTCAAGGGAATTCAAGAATTGTAAGGTTTAAGGAGGTCATAAAGTGAAAACTAGACAAGATGATTAATACTGAGTTTTGGAGATAACCTTTCAGATGTCTATCAGTAATACTGTTATCTGAAGCTTCTCTTTGCTTTTGGAATATGCTGGGCCTTTTCCATACATTAGCTAGATACCATTCTAAGAAACATAGTTTTGAGCAGGTATTAACACTTGAAACTCTTCCTACAATCATGAGAAAATAAAAATCCTCAGCAGCAAAATTGCAAAGTTATTGTCTATTAATTAGATGTAAATTAATGGTATTTTTTAATTGTCACCTAGGGTAGGAATTTTAATTGGCTCCAAAGGAACATAAAGGCAAAGACTTTTGCTTTGGTTTTCTACTGTTGCTATAATAAATCTAGTGGCTTGAAACAATGCAAAATTTATTGCCTTAAAGTCCCATACATCAGAAGTTCAACACAGATCTTGGAGCTAAAATCAAGGGCCAGCTGGGCCATACCTCCATATGGCGCAGTAGGACAGAATCTGTTTCCTTGCCTTTCCAGCTTTTAGAATGTGTCTGCTTTCCTTGGGTCACAGGCCCCTTTCTCCATCTTCAAACTCAACTGGTCAATTCCTTCTTGCACAGCATCACTCTGACCTTCCCTTCTGTTCCTTCTTCTACCTGTGTGATTACATTCTCCTAGCCCAGAGAATCCAGGATCATCTCTATATTTCAAGGTCGGCTGATTAGCAAACTTAATTCCATTTGCAGCTTTGGTTTAATATAATGTAACATATTCAAAACACAGGTTCCAGGGATTAGAACGTGGGCATCTTTATGGGTCATTATTCTATCACCAATCTAACTGTAATATGTGTTTTGGGGAACAAATGACTGAAGTTACCCATCTGGCCATTCTCTTTCTTTCTTTCTTTCTTTCTTTCTTTCTTTCTTTCAGGACTTCTCCATTATCTGCATCTAGGTGAAAGATAGGGCCCTGATTCCCCTATGGAAATACCATCTCCCATCCTTGACAGCTAGTGCACAGACCAACTAGATGCACCCACCCTGAACTTGGAATCTTGGTCGACCACTTCAGGTATCCAGGGCTAGTTAAACAGTATTCATGGTGACAATGGCAATTATTGGGGGTGTGGTGAAGGTGGCAACAATAGGAATCCAGATATGCTGGGGTTGAGCATCTGATGACGGCCATGCCAGAGGTATGGTACCAATGTCACCTAATGAGAAGGTCCTTTATGTGATTTTGTCCAGACTTTTGTGTATCTTGTGTGATATTAATTTTTCTTTCCTACATTGGTTATTAACCATTTCTACACCAAGTTCTATAGGTAACGAGCTACCCTGTATTCTTGCAATCCACCACTTTTTTTGTTAAGTTAGCCATAGTCAGGTTCAGTGGCTTGTAACTAAGAATCTTCACTGATAGGGATTCTTTGGGGTAAGATTCTTTGTTTCAGAAAAATCTCATTTTTATGTCTTGTTATCCATAATGCAGCCTGGCTTACAAGTTAGGAGACTCTGGGAACACAGAACAAGCTGTCAGAATGATAAGATAGCTTAATTGGTCAAGTAGGAGCTAAGGGAACTGATAATCCAGTAGAACTGTCCTTTATAGCAGTGAGAGGAGAGTCCAATACTGCCAAGATCTACCACGATTTTGACACCGTGGTAGAACTAGGATTGATTTGGGCCAATCTTTATAACTAAAGAGGTGAATCCAGGATGTGGGAAATAATAGCAGGACCCTGGAAGAGAAGGGTTTCTTTAGGTACCTCTTTCCTGATAATTGAGTAATTCACAGAAGAAAAGCTACCTTTGGAAGGACAATGAACAGAATCCAGCTACTCAGAAGAGTTGGCAGGCAAACATGAGATCACAAAATAGCTATAGTTCCAACAGAGATCCCAATAACGTCAGGAAAGCCAGGCAAGAATATTTGTCTCCTAGCCTGAGCCAGCAAGTTGGGAATAAGCAAGCTTGTGGGTATACAAGGATCACTCACAACCGAATGGACACTGGGTAGATGCCAGGTCGATGGACCTCAGTCAGCAGAATTACTGATTCCACTCAGCTGCCGCTCTGAGGCTTTAGGGATATATTTTGCTATGATTTTGAAATTCGGCAAAGTTGCACCCCAGATGGAAGGACTTTGTGCTTTTATTTGGCCAGGGTTTGAGAAGAACGTGCCTGATACAGGCCTTGATTAATCAATATTGTGGATCATTCTCATCAGAAGGCATTTGACACTTGGCAAAATGTTCTCAGTAGACTAGAAAACAGATTTCTATAGCATTCAAACTTCTGTTTCACCTTTTCAGAACCCGATACTGGTCTTTGAACCTGAATACTTTTGGATTCAAGCAAGTCAAGAGAGGTCCTGAGAGAACTTTTAAAACCTCACACACAGAGTTGTTATTTAATGACCATGAAATAAAATATATTAATACTAGGAAGGGAAGAGGAAAAGAAAGCTTAAACAGCTCTGGGACAAAGAAACTATCAGTGTAGTCAATCAATGTGTTTTCAGTTATTATAACATCACAAATCTGCTCTAGTCTGAGTTATGATGTCACTACGTGGATAAGCAGAAGATTGACGTAGCACTGTGTGCACATCAATGACCACGGACCTATTAAATTTTCATTTCTCGATCGTATTGTATTCCTCATTTTTGGTCATTTTTTTTATTCCTCAACCTCCACAAAACAACATGATTTCTCTCTGACCCCGTGGGATTCTCTGCCTTCTTTGGCATGGATTTTCCCTGGTTATGTTTTCAGGATACTCTGAAGGACACGAACAATCACATAACAGAAAGGACACAATCCTCATTCATGTTCCAATTAGGTTAGTGCACCTCAATTATGTTTCTTGTTCTCCTGTTGTTTGTTGTTATTACCCTTCCTGTATTTGTTCCCAGACACCTTAAAAACATGAGTCAAGATCACTTTTTAGGTGATGGGAAGGTGGGAAAGGGGAAGGAGAGTTGGTAAGAGGGCACAGAGAATTTTGCCTTATTTCCTGTATTAAATTAATTAAACTTTACTTCTATTCCAGGGTTCATGCTTTACATCTGTTGTGGCTGTACCCTCATCAGTGGATTTAACTGCTGAACCTGTATGATGCTCTCTCAGTACTCAGGCAATACTATTTACATTGTGATAACTTGTTTACTGTTTTCAGTGTCAGGGGACTTTTTATATGCCCTCCGTGTCCCGTTTTTTATGCTTTAAATGAGTCCTTGGGAGTAAATCTGTTATTTATACAGTTAGAGAAAGATCCATAAGATTCTTATTTATTAGGAATGCATCTCTATCTTTCTTTGTGTGTGTGTGTGTGTGTGTGTGTGTGTACATATACTGTTAATAATATATCATAAAACCATGTAATAATTGCCCTGATCACATGGAATTTTATGACGGAGGTGTTTAATCTAGATTTTTATCATCCTCCTAACCAGGGGCAGTAAAATTTTCCTATAAAAGCCAAATAGTAAATATTTTCAGCTTTTCAGACCACATGATCTCATTGTAACTACTCCACTCTGCCATTGTAGTGTGAAAGCTAAAACAGACAATATGTAAATGAATGGATGTATCTGTGTTATAATAAAACTTTGTTTACAAAAAGAGGTGGAGGGTCATATTGGGACTGCAGTTTGTAGTTTCCCAACTGCTGAGCTTAAGTTTACTATTCTACTCAGGTAGGGTATGACTCCCCAAATATGTGCAATATATATTGATATCTAGAGTTTTATGTAGGAACAAAAGTAAAATTTAAGAAGGGTAAAATACAGACTGCTTGAAATTCACCGAAATTCACCAAGCCATCTGCTGTGATGAAAATTGCACACTTTTTTTTTTTTCAACGTTTATTTATTTTTGGGACAGAGAGAGACAGAGCATGAACGGGGGAGGGGCAGAGAGAGAGGGAGACACAGAATCGGAAACAGGCTCCAGGCTCTGAGCCATCAGCCCAGAGCCCGACGCGGGGCTCGAACTCCCGGACCGCGAGATCGTGACCTGGCTGAAGTCGGACGCTTAACCAACTGCGCCACCCAGGCGCCCCGAAAATTGCACACTTTTACTGAAAACAAATGACAGGTACATTGAGTTAACCTCAGAATCAGTTTCCTTCCTTAAGCAGCTGGAGCCAAACCTTAAGCTGGCTTAAGGGTTAATTTTTTTTTTTTAATTTTTTTTAGATGAAGTATGTGGTAAGGGAAGATGAGCTGATCTCTCTTTTTTTAATGTTTATTTAAGAGAGAGCGCGTGCGCGTACAAGTTGAAAAAGGGCAGAGAGAAAGGGAATGGCTCCAGGACATTCCAGTTATGTGCCCAATGTACTTCAGGGAGTGCAATTTCTGGCCTCAGAATCATTCCAGTGATCACAGATCATTCTCGATCTTTCGCTATTTATCTATGAAATCAGCAGAGCAGATGAGCATTGCAGAACTGTGGTCTCTCTGTTGGATCTTTGCTCATCTATATCCTGAAGACGAGCTGGATGGATGTATTACCATTAGTTGGGAAATAATACATTCATCTTGAAAGTAGAATTAGGGGCACCTTGGGTGGCTCAGTCAGTTAAGCATCCGACTCTTGGTTTCAGCTCAGGTCATGATCTCACAGTTTGTGAGACAGTGTTGACAGTGTGGAGCCTGCTTGGGATTTTCTCTCTACCTCTCTCTCTGCCCCTCCCCTGTGCTCTCCGTCTCTCAAAAACTAAATTAAAAAAAAATTAGAATTAAATATCACATCCTTAATATACAGAAACAGTGCATACCTTGTGTAAGAGCATTAAACACTTCTAAGAACACACTGCTTTGGACACAAATGGGTGTTTGTGAAGCTACTCTTAATTGTTAAATGTTCAGGATGTGTTACATTCCCTTACTAACATCTCCTCAAGAAGCGAGAAGGCCATCATGGCCTCGTTACTCAAAATGTGCTTGGTGGAGGGGCGCCTGGGTGGCGCAGTCGGTTAAGCGTCCGACTTCAGCCAGGTCACGATCTCGCGGTCTGTGAGTTCGAGCCCCGCGTCGGGCTCTGGGCTGATGGCTCAGAGCCTGGAGCCTGTTTCCGATTCTGTGTCTCCCTCTCTCTCTGCCCCTCCCCCGTTCATGCTCTGTCTCTCTCTGTCCCAAAAATAAATAAACGTTGGAAAAAAAAAAAAATGTGCTTGGTGGACCAGTAACATTGGCAACATCTGGGAGCTTGTTAGAAATGCCAAATCTCAGATCCTATTTAGAACCATTTAAACATAACTTGTATTTAGCAAGCTAGATTCCCCATGTTCCTCATACGTACATTAAAATTTAAGAGACAACAGTCGATATAATCTATATTTCCAGCCATCCTAAGTCCGTTGTAGACAAGGCATGATGTAAATAAATAAATGAATTCACAAAAGAATGAATGAATCAACGTCATGGTGGGCAAATGCTTCCATAGATATGTAAATGAGTGAATAAATGAATAATTTTCCCTGAAAAATACAGTCAAGTTTATAGAGAGATTAAGTATCTTCATTAAGATGAAGTGAATTCTGTGAAACTCATTACCAAACGGTAAAGATGTACACAAAAGACAGACTCGCCTTGATAGTACAGGCCATGGGGTGACACATCACTGATAATGCATAGAATCCAGTAATAAAGTCTTAGACAGATGCTTAGATAACTGCATTCGCTTACTTTATACATAGCTTAAAATTCTTAGCCTTCGTTGGCAAAATGCATGGGAAGTGTTCATTACGGACATTGGTTGGTGACTGCATGTTATTGTGTATGTGACCATTTCCAACTATTGTTCTTTCTGTGTGAATTGAATTTTCCTGTGAGCACTCGCTCTTTCCCTCCCCCCTTTTCTATCTCTCAGGTGCACGCACACACACACACAGACGTTCTAACAAATGCACAAAACTGTCAATCTCTCCTCCTTCTTGGGATGTAGAACACAGTATCTCCATCTTGCTGCACAACAGAAAATTCTCGGCTTCACAGTGTGGTTCATTGAAAAATGTCAGTTTGAAGAGATGACATTTTCAGTCCTTTGGGATGAAAAGTACATATTGTGCAGTTCAGAAATACCATCATCTTCAAGAACAGATCATTCTTCCTGATATGAGTGTGCATCAGGAAGGTTTTAGGCCAAGTTTAGCTCAGAGATATAGATAAAAATTGCATTAACTCTATTTTTAAAAAACACAGTTTATTTTGATAGGTTGGAGGGCCATTGAACTAAGGAACAGACAGGGTGGCCAACAACTGATATGAGATGCCCAGCAGTAAAGAAGAAATAGGACATTTCAAAATTTAATGCTGATGACGTCGAATAATAATGGCGAGTGTATATTCAGGGTGTTTACGCTTTAGCTATGGTTTAGATTTCATACAGGATGATGAATTATTGAAAACTGATTTATCTCTAATACATTAGCAATTGGCTGAAGAGGGAACCCAAATTCAGAGTAAACTGAAATAATTCATGTTAACAAGTTATCTAGGTTATTTATATGCACAAGAGAATCCAGTAGAAATTGGAGAGAAGCAACCCCAAGATAATTTGCAATTGATAAGGGTTAAGAATGGACGCTATATTTTAGTTTGAAACTAGAACCACATATTTAAAATATAAATATAAATTATGGATCTAAGAGTACACATTTTATTTTATTTTTTTTTTAATATGAAATTTATTGTCTAACTAGTTTCCATACAACACTTCCATACAACACTGGATATTCTTTCCTGCTTTGTCAAAGATTAGTTGGCCATACTTTTGTGGGTCCAATTCTGGAGTCTCTATTCTATTCCATTGGTCTATGTGTCTGTTTTTGTGCCAATACCATGATGTCTTGATGATTACAGCTTTGTAGTAGAGGCTATTGGGATGCCTCCCGCTTTGGTCTTCTTCTTCAATATTATTTTGGCTATTCGGGGGTGTTTTGTGGTTCCATACAAATTTTAGGATTGCTTGTTCTAGCTTCGGGAAGAATGCTGGTGCAATTTTGATAGGGATTGCATTGGATGTGTAGATAGCTTTGGGTAGTGTTGACGATTTAACACTATTTATTCTTCCAATCCATGAGCATGGAATGGTTTTCCATTTCTTTGTGTCTTCTTCAATTTCCTTCATAAGCTTTCTATAGTTTTCAGCATACAGATCTTTTACATCTTTGGTTAGGTTTATTCCTAGGTATTTTATGATTCTTGGTGCAATTTTGAATGGGATCAGTTTCTTTATTTGTCTGTTGCTTCATTATTAGTGTATAAGAATGCAACTGATTTCTGTACATTGATTTTGTATCCTGCGACTTTGCTGAATTCAGGTATCAGTTCTAGCAGACTTTTGGTGGAGTCTATCAGGTTTTCCATGTATAATATCATGTCATCTGCAAAAAGTGAAAGCTTGACTTCATCTTTGCCAATTTTGATGCCTTTGATTTCCTTTTGTTGTCTGATTGCTGATGCTAGAACTTCCAACACTATGTTAAACAACAGCAGTGAGAGTGGACATCCCTGTCGTGTTCCTGATCTCAGGGGGAAAGCTCTGAGTTTTTCCCCATTGAGGATGATATTAGCTGTGGGCTTTTCATAAATGGCTTTTATGATGTTTAAGTATGTTCCTTCTATCCCAACTTTCTCGAGGGTTTTTATTAAGAAAGAATGCTGAATTTTGTCAAGTGCTTTTTCTGCATCAATTGACAGGATCATATGGTTCTTATCTTTTCTTTTATTAATGTGATGTATCACATTGATTGATTTGCGAATGTTGAACCAGCCCTGCAGCCCAGGAATGAATCCCACTTGATCATGGTGAATAATTCTTTCTATATGCTGTTGAATTTGATTTGCTAGTATCTTATTGAGAATTTTTGCATCCATATTCATCAGGGATATTGGCCTGTAGTTCTTTTTTCTTACTGGGTTTCTGTCTGGTTTAGGAATCAAAGTAATGCTGGCTTCATAGAATGAGTCTGGAAGTTTTCCTTCCCTAAGAGCACACATTTTAAATGAAGGTACTGCTTGGATATCTCGGAGAGAATAGCAGATTTTTAGCACAAAGATATTGGGTAAATTGAACACATTTGCTAGTCCTTCAAAATTCTACTGAGTGCAATAAAAGATTTATGAAAACTAAACAGTTAATAAACAATTCAAACTAGAACAAGTTCATAAATATGTTAAGCAATTTGAGATATTAAAACCATTCAAAATTAAAAGGAAATGACATTTTGCCCCTCTCAAATTAACCACATTTAAAATTCATTCTCGATCAATGCTAAAAAAGGATACTATAAGACTGGCAAAGTTGTTTAATGCTGTTGACACTATAAATTGATTAAACCATTTAAGAAATATATTTTGAACTGCATTTAAAGAAACAATAACCCATTTCTAGGAAATCATCCCAGAGTAAGAAGAAATATATGAAGTGACTTCATGTATCATAATATTCAATAGGACTAGTCAGAAGAAGTGAAATTCCTCACATTAAAACGATATAATTCCAGTGAAATATTGCAAAACTGTTTAAGTAATTATGATGTACACCTGTAATAATATAGCAAACGCTTATATATTTTAAAGACCAGAAAATAAAATTGAATCAGTGAAGATTAAATACTCAGAATAAATGTAACAAAAATATGCAAGCCTATAAGAGGGAAAATTTTAAACACTACTGAGACATAAAAATAGACTTAAATAAATGGAAAAATGTTAATTTTCTGTTCTTATATGGGAGGATTGAACATTACAAGGAAGTCAGAACTTTCTAAATTAATGTATGAATTCTAGGCAATCTCAAGGAAAATATTAAATGGGCCATTTATAAAGTTAAGCAAGCTGATAATAAAGATTATTTAGAGAAACAGTCATAAAAAACTATCCAGAAAAATGCACACAAAAGAGAAAAACAATGACCAAGGGAATTAGCTATAATGAGATACGTAGTAAAGCCTCCAAACCTAAAATTTGTGGTATTGGCATACGCCCAGAAAAGCAGACCAGTGAAATAGAATAGAAAGTTTAGAACTGGGCTCAAATGCATGTGGAAGCTAAGTGCATGGTAAAGGGAGTATCTCAAATCCATGTGGGAAAGATGGTCGCTTTAATAAATGGTACTGGAACCATGAGGTAACAATTCAAGTAAAGTCAATAAAATTATATTCATATTTCACACCATACACAAGAGTAAAGCCCAACTGGACCAGGGATATAAATGTGGAAAAAAAGGGGTGCCTAGATGGCTCGGTTAAGTGACTGACTCTTGATTTTGACTCAGGTCATAATCTCACAATTTATGAGTTTGAGCCCCACATTGGGCTCTGTGCTGGCAGCATGGAGCCTGCTTGGGATACTCTCTCTCTCTCTCCCTCTCTTTCTCTGCCCCTCCCCTGCGTGCTCTGTCTATAATAAATAAATAAACATCAAAAAAACTTAAATGTGAAGAACAAAAAAAAGAAACAAATACATTATGCAAATAATAGAAAAAAAATTGATGGATTCCTTTTTGAGGTTGACATAGAAGGTTTTCTACAATACACAATCCATAGACAGTAAAAGAAAAATACATTTGCAAAAAATAAAAATTTTGCATGACAAACCCACCATACACAAAGTCAAGAAACAATTGACAACCAGGAGAAAATATTTACAATGTATATCAGAGACAAATGACTATTATCTTTATATTTTAAAAACTATTAAATATTGAAAACCAAATATTTCTGAGCAAATGAATGAAACATAAGGGAAAATATTAATAATTTATAAAGTAAGGTAAAAAAAGGGGATCTAACATTTGAAAAATATGGAAACTCATAATTTTTTAAATGCTTTTTAATGTTTATTTATTTTTGAGAGAGAGAGAGAGCACGCAAGTGGGGAAGGGGCAGAAAGACAGCGAGACACAGAATCGAAGCAGACTCCAGACTCTGAGCTACCAGCGCAGAGCCTGATGTGGGGCTCCAACTTGTGGACCGTGAGATCATGACCAGAGCCGAAGGTGGATGCTTAACCGACTGAGCCACCCAGGTACCCCAGAAACTCATAATTAAAGAAATAAAAATTAAAACACTGAGATGCCATTTTTTACCTATTAAACTAGCTAACTTAAAAGCAATATATTTTATTGGAGAAGCATGGAGAATTTGGCATTGCCATGCATTGCTAGCAAGAATGCAATTTTGCACACCCTGAAAGAAAATTTAGCATCACCCAACAAAACTACATATATATGCACTTGCCTTTTTAAAAAAAAATTATGTTTATTTATTTTTCAGAGAAAGAGAGAGAGAGAGAGAGACAGAAACAGAGCATGCAAGTGGGGGAGGGACAGAGAGAAAGAGAGACACAGAATCCAAAGCAGTCTCTAGGCTATGAGCTGTCAGCACAGAGCCTGATGCAGGGTTCAAACCCACCAACAGCGAGATGGTGACCTGAGCCGAAATCAGACAATTAACTGAGGCACTCAGGCACCCCAGCACTTGCCTTTTGACAATCATCTCACTTCTAGGAACCCACCCTGAAGACACACGTACAATAGTATGAAAGTACATATGTCCAATGTTATCCCTTCCAGCACTGTTTGTAACTGTGAAATAATGCAAAAACCTAAATGTCCATACTTAGGAAGGTGGTTAATTAAATTACGGTACATCTGTGTAATGGAGTGCTATGCAGCTGTTAAAAATGGACGAGATATCTGTGGAATGATAGTGATATCCAGGATATACAGAAGATTACCTACAATACACTACCCTTCATGTGACAAAGAAGGGAATATACAAAACTACACATATATATTCTCATTTGCACAACAGAAACGTAGGAAAGATAACCCGGGAACTAAATAAGATTGGTTACTTACAGAACGATGGTTGAAAGGAGCAGAAGGAAGGGACAAACAGGAATGAGGTTATAAGGGCGAGGAGAAATGGCAAGACATCGTATGTACCCTTTTGTAAAGCTCTGACTTTTAGAGCCATTGTAATTAAACACCTTCCCAAATTAATCCAATATTAAAATCAACCAGAATGTACTGGGAGAACTCCAAAATATAATACAATTATATCAAGTGAACCTAACTATATTACAAAGAAATTATAAAACCATACTGGAGGGGTGGGGAAGGAAATAAGTAACATAAATAACTTTGGGAAGCAATTTGTTGACTGGATTCTGTAAGTCTAAAGATAAAAAGATATATACATAAATACAAATTCCAGTTAGTAAATCTATCTCTCACAAAGCTACGGGTTAGTTATTGCATAACAACTTAATGTGGGTATCATGTTGAAAGAAAAAAAGCTTTTTTTTCTTTTTTTAAATATAATCAAAGCCTGATGTGTCACTGTTGGAGAAAGAAATTACAAATAATGAAGAGGAAGGCTAAAATGAAAGTGGCATTGGATTAGAACCAGAGTTATTGCTATGAAGTCACACACACAGGTACACACAAATAAACACAGATTTGTGGGTGTGTGGAGGGGTTAGCATACACACATACATTTCCTCGCTCTATCTGCTGGGAGGCCCTGGGAGCAGTGAAACTCTGATAATGATGAGCATCACTGGCACCTAGATGTTGGTTCCTAAACACCATTCTCCAACCAGAAGTCCTTGCAAAAGTGGCCAATTGTAGGGCTGGGGCAGAGAAAATAAAGGATGAGCTTGGACCATCTTGCAGTACCAAAAATAAGAGTGTGTTCAGAAAAGGATAGAGCATAACCAAAGGACACAGAGCCCAAATTGAAGGGGGTCCTATCAGCCAAATACAGAACAATCTGAGCAGAACAATAATAATAATTGTATTGGACTCTCACTCATGGAACCAAATACTTATCCATGAGCCTATACAAAACTGAATAATTGCATGAATAAATAAATGTCTCCGAAAGGACAGGTCTTTCTTATATAAAATTTCTATTAATACATTTAAAAAGGAAGACGGGAATGCAGTATCATTGGTGGGTAAACCCCACAGTAATTATTGTTTCATACAAGATCTACCAATGAACACTAAAATTATTAAAATGATATATTTTGGAGAACAGGATACTCACGTAGCGTCAAAGCATCTTCCCCAGAATATTTATTATCCTCCCCCGGATACAAAAGGAAAATAGAAATTTTATAGCGGATAAAGGCTGCAGATAACACCCTAACCAAGGGATCAAGAACATCATCAGCAGTAACATATAACATCATGAACACCATGATAAGATGCACTGGGGAGAACACAACTGTACTTCTATGATGCTTTTGCCAAAAATACAGAACCTCATTCTAAGGAGGAAAGAAAACTTTGGATAGCCCCAAATTGAAAGACTTTCTACAAAATAGACGATCGGTAGTCATCAAACACGTCAAAATCAGAAAGACAAGGAAAGACTGAGGCTTTGTTACAAATCAGAGGAAACTAAACAAAAGTAAAAACGAAGTATGGTGTGAGATCTTCAGTTGGATTCTACAACACAGATAGGATAGGCAAAATTCAAAAAAGGTCCATAGTTAATAGTATTGTACTGATGTTATTTCCTGATTTTGATCCTTTTAACATGTTTTATGAGATGCTAACATTAGAGAATACTGAGTGAAGTGTCATGGGAATTCTCTGTGTTACTTTCACAACTTTTCTATAACTCTAATATTAGGATCAAAATCACAAAAATATGAATCCATAGTGTTATTTCTCAGATACACGGCCAACTAAAAAGTTGGTATTCAAAATTTGTATAAAAACTTTAAAAGAATACAGGAGAGTCAAATCAGGTGTTGGAATGATGGGTACTGAGGATCTGTGTATGATATATAACATGTACATTTATAAATATTGTTGGCAATTTTGGATGTGGTTTGCATATGGCCAGATCATATCTGACTATTGCCCTCTGGAAGGCCAGGAGCCGGTGAAGATTTTGGGAAATGCAGATGTATAATTCACAGACTCACAGTATCAGAGACTTTACATTTGGCAGGGACCTTGGAAAAGTTTTGGCCAATATAAGGTTTCACAAGAATAATTAAATAATAATTTCCCTATTTATCGTCTAATCTCCCACACATTGCCCTCATTTTAAACAACATATAGCAGCACTCTCTGCTTTTACTTCCTGAAGTGTGTTTCATGCAACGCTTCGTCTAAACTATCTCTCTAAGACGCTTCTCATTCTCCTTTCAACTTTTTTTGAAACTTACTATTCTTTCTTTTTTTTCAGTTTCTTTATCTTGAGATAGAGAGAGAGAGAGAGCAGGAGCAGGGGAGGGGCAGAGAGAGAGGGAGAGAGAGAGAATCCCAAGCAGGCTCTGTGCTGTCAGCACAGAGCCTGATGTGGGGCTCAAAGTCACAAACCATGAGATCATGACCTGAGCCAAAACCAAGAGTCAGATGCGTAAGTGACTGAGCCACCCAGGCGCCCCATATTCTTTCTTATATTGTCATCAGGGACTAGCTAATTAAAATAGAAACCGAAAATGGAATTTAGGTGTCTGTAGGATGCACACTTCAGGGAGAATCTGGTGTTAGCCTAAGGCAATTAATTGCTAATCATAGAACATCAGGCTGTCATAATATTTGGATGATGTAGATTTTTTGAAGGGAAGGATAATTATTTCAGATTAGCCCCAAGAACACACATATGCATAATAAAAGAGCTCACATTGCTTTCTTTTCATTGAATATTGATTTTTTTCCCCCCAGCAAGACAGAACAGCCATAGGATGGCATTTTCTTTAGGAAAAGTGAATCCTGAAACCTTAAACTGTTTACAAAACCGGAAACAATTGCTCAGAAAGTAAAACAAACAAAAAATACAGTTTGTTTTTATTCCTTCCAAAGCAGTCAGCACTTATTTTGTCTGGTAGAATAAGGGAGAGGTAAATCAGTGAGCACCAAGAGGGGGTTCTTGGAACTCCTGGGCCCTCACCACTCGCTCCATCCACTCCCCCCGGCAAATGCTCAAGTGATGCTGCCTGAGTGTTTTCTAGGTTACATCTAGTTCTGAAGATATGTTCTGGGTCATCTTCTAGTAGATTTTACTGACACTTGGCTACGCCGCTCTTATGAAAGTTGTTTCACTGTCTGGGAGGGATCAGAAGAGAACTGAGGTTGCTTTGGGTTTATATCATTAAATTCCGGTGCTTCTGCTGGTTGCCAAACCTTATCCCCCCCAGCTGCCATAGCACCCGCTTCTTTGGGGGACACTCTAAGCTGAACAATTTCCTTTCCGTTCCTCTGCACCAGTAAAATTATTCTTGCCTCAGGCCCTTTTCTTCTTGGCCTTTCTTCTGTCAGGAATGATCTGGTAGTTCTTCCCATGGCTGGTTTGTCATCCTCAAGGTCTCCAGACAGGCTCTCTGCATAATTCTCCGTAAAGTAGACCCTACCCCATCTGTAGAAATAGTTTTCTGTTACCGAACACTCTCTTGTCAAGGTACTTGTGAATTTCAAAATCATCTATTTAATTTGGTTTCTTTCTTCCTCTCTTTTTTCTTTCTTTCTTTCTTTCTTTCTCTCTTTCTTTCTTTCTTTCTTTCTTTCTTTCTTTCTTTCTTTCTTTCTTTCTTTCTTTCTTTTTCATTCCGCATCCCGCTCACAGGAGAGCAAGCTCCATAAAAGTAGAAATTCTGGCTGCCTACTCTATTCTAGACATTGTCCTAATGGTAACCCTGTGAAGTTTCAACTCTTTCCATTTTCCAGTTGAGAAAAATGTTTCAGAAAAATGTTCACACAGCTAGTGAGTGCGTGGAGCCACAGTTCAAACCCAGGCAGAGAGCATCGAGCTGCTCTTAGCCACGTTATTAAACTTCAAGGATTCAATAAAATCAAGTACATAAAATACTGAACCACAAGATCGGGCACATAGCACTTAATAAATAGCTGTGTGATTCCATAAAATCCTCAAAATCACCCTAGGAAAAAACAAATAACCTCTCTGCATATAATAAATGAGGCAATAGTTGCTACGCAAAGGGTGAAATGGTTTGCCCAAGGAAATGATACCAATAGAGTCACCAGCTCACCCTGCTTTGCTTAGGTCCTTGCCAGGACACTCAATTCGCGGTGCGGGCGGACAAGTGGGTCAGCCTCAGAAGCCCATGTTGTAATCGGCTATATGTGATCCCTAAGCCGTTTCTCTCTTTCTCCTAATATTATATCAGATAGGCTTGTACCTCAAGACGGACGCTGGATTTAAGTGAATTTATCGAACTTAATTTTCTCTCCCTGTTAAGACCATGTGCAGCCGCTTTCTGATATTCCTGAAATACCAGACCACTTGAGATGTTTATTTTAAGACAGTCATGGAAGCAGCCTGGTATGAAATCAGTCCTCAGAACCCCGAAAATCATAACGTTCCGAGCACAGCATGATGAACCAGCAAGCAGCTGGCATGGCGCCAGAGCCATGAGCCCTTCCATGCCGAAGGGAACCAGGTGATTTGCTTTTACATTCCTAGCACTTAATCGAAGCCTTTTTAGACAGAACAAGAGGTCCTGTGAGCTCGGTGCAAGCCTACTCCAGACCTCACAGAAACGAGCACAGCAATTCTAGAAAATTAAAGATAGCCTAAGAATACGCCCTCACAGTTGAATCTCAGTAGCGCTGTCAAAGGGACGTTAGGGACGGGACAGGTTTTCCTGGGCCGAGGATTGAGATCTTTGACCATTTTTTGTTTGTTTGTTGGTTTGTTTGTTTGTTTGTTTGTTTTTTAAAGACTGAAGAACCGAGAGGAAGCAGGGATTATTTCAAACAAGTTGTGCCTCAATAGCAGCTCTTCATGCTACTTATCTGTTTGTTTTGTTTTGTTTTTTAGCATCCTGGTGGAATAAATTAAAGCGTTAAAATAATTGTACTTGGAATTCTGCACGATGTCTTACCTTTGATGGTAAAGAATCTGCCTTAAGGGCACTGAATGTCCAGATCAATTTTCCTCACTGTTTATAAGCACAGGATAACTGCAAAACCTCTGGTTTGCCTACTCAGAGGCTGTCAAAATGTTCATTTTCTGGAGGATAATCAGTCAGGTTCTCAAAGCTTATCTGTGAGCCCAGTGGATTATCTCTAGCATGCAGAACTGTATGTCACACAGTGCTTTGTCATCCTCCTTCATGACCTACTAACCTTTCTGTCCCTGGGCTTTCTTGTGCAGATAACAGATCTTTCCGTTTTGAAATCTACAGAAGAGTTTGGAACTCTAAGATTCAAAAGTTGGTTAGATTCCTACGAAAGATACTTAGAGCAATGATACAATTACCAATCATTCAACCAATCTTTGTTGAACCCTTACTTTTTAAGACTTGATTTGCTTGGGACTATTAATTCTGGATTAGCCAAGAGGTAAAGAAATGCATCACACACTTTTATGGTTATTCCTGAGAAAATTGTATGGAATGAGCTGTTCAAGAATATAACTTATATAGGGGCACCTGGGTGGCTCAGTCGGTTAGGCGTCCAACTTCAGCTCAGGTCATGATCTTGCGGTTTGTGAGTTCGAGTCCCACATCAGGCTCTGTGCTGACAGCTCAGATCCTGGAGTCTGCTTCAGATTCTGTGTCTCCCTCTCTCTCCCTGCTCTCCCCTGTTCATGCTCTGTCTCTCTTTCTCAAAAATAATAAGTAAACATTAAAAATTTAAAAAAAAGAATATCACTTATATAGCAGCTAATTATGGGCCACAAATCAGATGTTTGTCCCCATGTTGTCACAAAACTGTTTCTTAATTTATATTAATGCAAGCTATGAGAAAAGAATAAAGAAAAATTGAGTATTACCTTCCCAGAGTTTTGCCTAATTTAATAATTACTCCATTTTTTTCTTACATGTTCTGATTCCAGGCTTGTTTATATTTCAGAGTTACTCAAGAACCTTTGCTCTTCAACATCTACATTTTGTTTGACTTGCTAGCTTTGTTTTGATAAAGACACATTTCCCATTTCCCTTCAGCCACTCACTCTCCCTATGACCTTGGGCACATCACGTATCAAACTCTCAAAACCAGTTTCCTCGTTTGTAAAATGTTGACAGTTACAGTACATTATTCAGTGTTTCTGAGAAGATTGGGTCAGAGAATTTAAGTAAAGTTCTTAACATAGTACCTAGCAAGAAATACAACATTACTACCAATTGCAAAGAGGAAAAAAAAAATAAAAGAAAGCTATACTTTAAAAATGACTATTGCCAATGGTTACAAGTTTTGAGCACTTACTAGGCATTTATACTGTATGTTTCAAGTTTTTAGAATCTCATGTAATCCCCAACATCTAGGTACTGTTAGCATTCAATTTTATAGGTGAAAATAACTCCTGTGTTTAAAGAAGTTAAATAACAATCCCAAGGTCAGGTAGCCAACAAATAGTGGAATTATCATAATTCAGAGTGTGTTAGACTAATTCTGGAGTCTACACTTCATCCATTAAGTTCTGCTTCTTATACCAGTAAAAGTTGTACAAGAATGATATCAGCATTCCCAATTATACATTCTAAAAGAAAAAAAAAAGGAAACTTGGTGAGAGATCCTCAAGGTAATAATCAAGAAGGTCTTTCCAATTATTTTTTTAATAATATATATTTTTAAAGTTTATTTATTTCATGAGAGAGAGACAGAGACACACAGAGAGAGAGAGAGAGAGAGAGAGAGAGAGAGCATGAGTGGAGGAGGGGCAGAGAGAGAGGAGGAGAGAGAGAGAATCCCAAGTAGGCTCCATGCTGTCAGCACAGAGCCTGATGCGCGGCTCAAACTCACAAACCGTGAGATTGTAATGGGAGCTGAAGCCAAGAGTCAGGGATTTAACCGACTGAGCCACCCAAGCACCCCAAGTCTTTCAAATTCTAAGGCAAGATCAGATATTGAAATCCAAGTAGGGATTATGAGTGATACAGAGTAAACCTACCTGACATTAAACAAATATAAATAAATAAACAAATAAATCAATCAAGTAAAAAATATATAATCTATAGCTAAATAAATATGTAAATAAATATTCAGAAGTTCAAGGCAACAAAGTCATGTTGTATGTATACAGTATATGCAATAGATTATATGTAATATATGTTATTTATGATGGCAATATGTTAAAAGGTACTATATAGCTATGGTCTATGAAAATACAGTGCATTTGCTCTAAAATTTCCATGTAAAATGAGATCAAATATCGTAAACATAGCCCTCGAAGATTATGTAAATCCCCCAGGATATATTATGACTAGTATTCTTCATGTGCTAATTAAAACCCTTAAAGATACACTGCAGTTAGCTTGTATGCATACAACTATTACTGCTTATACTAAAGGATTGTGCATGTATCATAGTCTACATGACAATGCTGTCATGCTAAATTGTCATGCTAAAATGACAGTTGCTGGGAATATCAGAGAAATTCATCCCTTTAGCAAGCTCTAACAAATCTACTTTTACTTGGGTTCTTTCCTGATTTGTATGCAGACCACTCTGAATCTGTCTGGAGATTGCAAAGCATTATCCATCATTCTTTCTTAATTTCACCAGCATCTACTGGTATCCTTCCGATCAGGAGTGAGTTCTAAGAGACGAGCATATTTCTGCACAATGGGATCGTTCATAGCATGTCGATTGGAATTAGAAGCTGGTACATAAGGATGTTTTGCAAGTCCTAAGTTCCTATATATATCAAGTTGAATTCACCACTGCCACACTTGAATAAAAAGGAATCTAAATAAAATTAAATTTCACCTTGAGTGGTATGAAATACAATCTCATTTGTTACCAGGCTACCTCCCTTCACCAAAGAAAACTGGGGAAAGTTTGCCTTATGCTGGAAAGGACTCTCCAGTCCTTGGTGCAAATGCAGTGATACATGGTCACTGTCCTAGCTGGTCCCCTCCTGTCATGTCTCTAGCATTTCCCTTGAGTAGGGTGACTTATGTCTTAAGTAAACATATCAACCAAGTATCCATAAAATGGGAACAGTTTGCATATTTGAAAAATATTTTTAGGGGCGCCTGGGTGGCTCAGTCGGTTAGGCATTGGACTTCAGCTCAGGTCATGATCTCATGGTTCATGGGTTCGAGCCCCGCGTTGGGCTCTGTGCTGACAGCTCAGAGCCTGGAGCCTGCTTTGGACTCTGTGTCTCCCTCTCTCTCTGCCCCTCGCCCACTCATGCTCTGTCTCTCTGTTTCTCTAAGGTGAATAAATGTTAAATGTATATATATATACATATATATATATATATATATAGAGAGAGAGAGAGAGAGAGAGAGAGAGAATTATTTTTAAAATATCGATGTTCAATATTCATATGTATGCTTGGCCTCATGTAGCATAAAAATAAACTCTTCACCCAAGTGACTGATAAATAATTAGAACTATTTGTTCCTTTCTGCCATTCCCAAAATGAAATCTACTGGTAGTTGACTAAGAAAATCAGCAATCTAGATGGGGGGCTCAATTTTTTATACATATTATCTACAGACACATCAACAATTTTAAATACTTTGTAAAAGATGTTGCAATCAACTTAAATGTTTTCAAAATCTGTTAACTGTAAATGGATACCCAGAAATGGATTTTATTTAAAAAAAAAGAATTCCAAAAAATAAAACATTTTATAAAGGTTCTTACAATTGATATTCAAAGCAAATGAGAGATGAATTTGGAAGGAAAGTAAAACCATCCTCTTCTGATTAGGAGACAGCAAGACAGAGGAAGTTGCATGTTGGCAAATACCATACAATGAACTTTGTGAATGAGGGAAGACAGGCATCATATGACTTTAAAGTTTATTATTTTATTTTATTTTATTTTATTTTATTTTATTTTATTTATTTTAGAGAGAGAAGGCACGTGCGAGCAGGGGAGAGGGGCGGTAGGAGAGAATCTCAAGCAGGTTCCATGCTCAGTGCAGAGCCCAATGCGGAATTCAATGCAGGGCTTGATCCCACTACCCTGGGATCATGACCCGAGCCAAAATCAAGAGTCCTATGCTCAACCAACTGAGCCACCCAGATGCTCCTGACTTTCAAGTTTAAAGAGCATATTCTAAGGGCACAAATACAAATGAATCTGTGAAAGGAGCAGATAGAAACCAGCTGTGTCTGTGTCACTGTCAGCCGGCAGAGAAAGACCTGAAGAGATGTAAAAAATGGCACAGCTGCCCCTTCATTTGTATCTGTAGTGATCAAACATCAAAAGAGTATCTGGAGAATACCAAGTAGGGAACCCACCTCACTTAAGAGTATCACCTTGGACACTAGTTGGAAAATTGCTTATGGTCTTGGAGTTGTTCAGGAAGAGCATGGTCTGATAGGTACAGAGAGTTAGTTCTTTTGCTGTATTTTCCATGTGCATATAATTATGAGTAACAAATGGCGTTTTATCTTGGATTAGACGTTGCATGCATTGAGTTCACAACTATCAGTTTACTGGCCCTCACAAACAAGTTTGTGCGGAGGGAGTTTTATTACCTCCATTTTACAACAGAAGGTTGGGTTCAATGATTTGTCACCTGCTCTCTCCACTTCTTCAAGCCTACCATCCAAATGCAAAACAAACAAACAAAAATACAAACAACAACAACCACAAAACATCGAGGAGGCAAGATTGTGGCTTAGTCTTGAAAATTTTAGGACATAAATCTATACTTGTCAAAATCCTATGGTGTGAGATTTTTCTTTTTCTTTGCAGTCTGAATAAACAAAGGTTCCTAAGTGTCATTGAGCAGCTTTGTACTTCTTTCTATGTCTTAGCTATGCCTACATAGAGCCTCAGTCTTTCAGGCCAAATCCAAAACAATACTATCATTCTAATGCTATATTATCATAACCACAGGGAAAGCAATTAGTAGCTCCCTTGCTGAGCCAAACCATTTATGAAAGCTTATATAAGTAACAGCAGGGGCACCTGGGTGGCTCAGTCTTTTGAGTGTCCCTCTCTCAATTTCAGCTCAGGTCATAATCCCAGGATCATGGGATCAAGCTCTGCATGGGTCTGTTAGCAAGGAGACTGCTTGGGAGTCTCTTTCTCTCTCTCTCTCTCTCTCTTTCTTTCTCTCCCCCCCCTTTTTCAAAATAAATAAACATTTACAAAAAGAAGAAGTAACAGCAAATAGCATAACATCTCTGGTAACTGGAGGCAAAAGAAGCAGATTTTATTTTAAATATGAAATTTATTGTCAAATTGGTTTCTATACAACACCCAGTGCTCATCCCAACAGGTGCCCTCCTCAGTACCCCTTACCCACCCTCCCCTCCCTCCCACCCCCCATCAACCCTCAGTTCATTCTCAGTTTTTAAGAGCCTCTTATGTTTTGGCTCCCTCCCTCTCTAACCTTTTTTTTTTTCCTTTCCCTCCCCCATGGTCTTCTGTTAAGTTTCTGAGGATCCACATAAGAGTGAAAACATATGGTATCTGTCTTTCTCTGTATGACTTATTTCACTTAGCATAACACTCTCCAGTTCCATCCACGTTGCTACAAAAGGCCATATTTCTTTCTTTCTCATTGCCACGTAGTATTCCATTGTGTATATAAACCACAATTAAAAGAAGGAGATTTTAACCTACCGTCTAGAGTTTTCAAATCAGCAACTTTTAGAAAAGAACAAGAATGAAGTTATTTTTCCCCAAAATATGCATTTTTCATGGCTGTACAAGTGTATTTCTAAATGGCTTTTTTAAAGGGCTCTACTAATTGATATTGTGCCTGAAATATGTGCACTGATTTAAGCAATTTGCCCCAGCCTGGGGTTGACTGACATCATTTAGAGGTTAAGAGATATCATTCTTTCTATTCATACCTGGTACAATTCTCATTCTCAGAAGTCATTCCTGTTCATGAAATTCTCACACATCCCTTTGATACTTATAAAAGGACCCCCGAAATGCCTGGTCATGCTATTTCTGGAGGAAGTGGTCAAAATAGCCTAGATTTAAAATTTGCTACTTTTCTACAGCTTGGAGGATGAGATATTTATGATCAGGAAGATAAGATCCTGAGACCTTTAGTGAATTGCAAACTGAGTCAGAACAGCCGTTGTTATGCTTATCATTATTTTTTTTTTCTTAACTCGTTTGTGGAAGAAGTTTCTCTTAGGTTGGAGCTGCTGTAAAAATTTTAGAATTTGAAGGTTTTCAGTCAGTTATCACCAAGGATACAAAGCAAACTGGTTTCAAATTCCAAATAACCAAACCACCATAACCTGGATTTCTGGATTCCTGCAGGGAGGAATGCATTTCCGATAGCACTCTACGTCCTTATCTATGATCATCTATTAGTTTTATATAACTGTGATTGAGAACAGAGTAATTCTATTGAACATACTCTTTGTTAAAAAAAAAATAGAAAAGTGACAGACTTTGGCAGCTAAGGGACTCATTTTTCCTGCTTCACGTGTGTTCAAACCTAAGCTATGACATTTCCCAACTTCTCTTATTCCAATAATATTTCATTTGGAAAAGCCAAAGTCGTTAGCATAGCAGTGGTACATTTCCCCTTGGAAGGAATTAATGTCTCATGTATTTGTGGGGAGACCCTTCACCAAAATCATTATCAGTGACCCTTCTGCATTTCCTGATGCCATAGGCCCCACCCTTGAGAATTACGTCAAAAACATTCACTCTGAAATATAAAAAGAATTCTTAAAACAAAAAGGAAATAACCCCATTAAAAAGTGGGCAAAATATCTGCATAGGCGCCTCATTAAAGATATGTACATGCCAAATATGCATATGAAAAGATCCTTCATACACGACACTAGGGAAATATATGCTAAAACAACCACACACCTATTAGAATGGCCAACATCCAGAACACTAACAACACCAAATACTGCTGAGGATATAGAGCAGCAGGAATCTCATTTGTTGCTGGTGAGAATGGAAACGGTATGGTCACTTTGGAAGATAGACAGTCTTTTAGAAAACTAAACGTACTCTTACCAAACAATCCAGCAACCCAAAGGAGCTGAAAACTTACCTCCACACAAAACCCTCCACACATGGTTTACAGATTTATTCTTTTTTTAGTTAAAAAATTGTAAGTGTTTATTTATTTTGAGAGAGAGAGAGAGAGAGAGCAGGGGAGGGGCAGAGAGAAGGGGAAAGAGAGAATCCCAAGGAGGCTCCCCACTGTCAGCACAGAATCTAATGCAGGGCTTGAACCCATGAACTGTGAGACGACCTGAGCCCAAGTCAACAGTCAGATGCTTAACCAACTGAGCCACCCAGGCACCCGGCAGATTTATTCCTAATTGCCCAAACTTGGAAGCAACCTAGATATCCCTCAGTAGGTGAACAAAAAAAAAACAAAAAAAAAACAAAAAAAAAACTGTGCTCCATCCAGACAATGGAATATTATTCAGCCCCTAAAAACAACAACAACAAAAGTCTGAACAAAAGTGTTATGAAGCCATGAAAAGAAATGCACGAAACCTTAAGTGTCTATTACTAAGTAAAAGAAGACAATCTGAGAAGGTTACATACTGTATGATTCCAACTATGACATTCCGGAAAAGGCAAAACTATGGAGACATAAAAAGATCAGTGGTTGCTGGGGAGTGGTGGAGAAGGAGAGATGAATAGACTAGGCACAGAAGATTTTTAGGACAGTGAAACTGCTCTGTATGATACTATCGTGGTGGATATGTGACATTTACATTTGCTAAAATCGATAAACTGTACCACACCAAGAGTGAACCTTAGTATAAACTATGGACTTTGAGGGATAAAGATATGTGAATGGAGGTTCCATTCTGGTGGGGATTACAGATAGTGGGGGATGCCATCGGGGGTAGGTAGGAACTCACTATACTTTTCACTCAATGTTGCTGTGAATCTAAAACTGCTCTAAAAAAATATTTATTTTTTTATTTTCATTTTTTTTACATTTATTTAGTTTTGAGAGACAGAGCACAAGTCGGGGAGGAGCAGAGAGAGAATGAGACACAGAATCCCAAGCAGGCTCCGGGCTCTGAGCTGTCAGCACAGAGCCTGGCTGGGGGGGAACCCACAAACCGTGAGTGAGATCATGACCTGAGCCAAAGTCGGACGCCCAACCGACTGAGACACCTAGGCGCCCCCAAAATAAATCCTATTCAAAATGAAGGGGGGGAACACTTTCAAAATAAGATAGCAGTACAAGAGAATGTTGGATTTTCTGTTAATGTAAGTCTTTTATTTAATGTTTATTTATTTATTTTGAGAGAGAGAGAGAGAGCAGGGAAGGGGCAGAGAGAAGAGAGGGAGAGAAAGAATTCTAAGCAGGCTCAGTGGCTGTCAGCACAGAACCCAATTCGTGGCCAGAACTCACAACCCATGAGACCATGACCTGAGCCAAAATCAAGAGTCAGATGCTGACCTGACTGTGTCACCCAGGTGGCTCCTGTCAGTATAGGTCTTAAGAGAAAATGACTAGTTTCTCTAAATGCAAGTGCTTTAAACAAATTTATCATTCTTTGTTGTCATTGAGTCCATTAAAAATCCCTTTTATTTCTTCAATCTGGTGCCATATTGTGTTGAAAAAATAAAGGACTAGCCTTAACAATTAAGGAATCATTGCAAACCATTAAGAATTCAAAACTATTGAACAAAATACAGTAGCGTCATTTCTCTTAAGGGAACCAGGCAACATGCCATATGCATTTTGGAGGCTTTATTCTGGTTATCGCTAACCCATCTTTCTGGAACAGATGCAGTTATTTTCCACCTTGTCCTCATTTGCATTCTAGTAAAGAGTTGGAGAAAAAGAGATTGTAGATTGAGTACATTAGAGATTCAAATGTATTTCTTTTAGGGTTTTTTTTTTAAGTTTATTTATTTATTTTGAGAGAGAGAGACAGAGACAGTGAGCAAGGAGGGGCACAGGGACAGAGGAAGAGAGAGAATCCCAAGCAGGCTCCATGCTGCCAGCACAGAGCCCAACACTGGGCTCAAACTCACAAACTGTAAGATCATGGCCTGAGTTGAAACCAAGAATCAGATGCTTAACTGACTGAGCCACCCAGGTGCCCCAAATGTACTTTTAAAATATTCTGGAAAGTAAGCTTTAAAACACACCAATAGGTTTTGTATTAAAATATGTGCCATTTGTCAGTTCGTGGGTTTGAACCCCATGTCAGGCTCTGTGCTGACAGCTCAGAGCCTGGACCCTGCTTCAAATTCTGTGTCTCCCTCTCTCTCTGCCCCTCCCCTGCTTGCACTCTGTCTCTCTCTCAAAAACAAATAAACATTAAAAAAATTAAGATCTGCTGATATCTAGCCCCAGCCATGTCTAAAATGAACAACTCTGGGTCAGTTCAAGTGTTTTTAAAAACTCCTCTGACCAAAATTTACATAGGGAGTTAGAGTAAAGAATCAGAGAAGTTATTTGGAGGGATGGTAGTGGTTATGCCCCTAATGATGACAAACATATTCTAGAAACTTGAATCACAAAATGTAAAACTTAACATCATGTTAATCTTAAAGCACCATTATATTTTCTCAAATTATGAATGGTTTTAATATATGGGATTAGAGGTTTATATAAAGAGTGAAGGGGTAGGGAAGTGAATAGTCAGGGAAACCAGCTCTCCAACAGGTGCTTCAGCACCAGAACAGGATTCTCAGTATCTCTAGTGGGACAGGATTCTATAGTGTCTGCAAGTCTCAAGAACCCTTAGTATAAAAAAATAAATAAATAAAATTAAATTTAAAAAGGGAAAAAAAAGTATCCCTGGGAATCTCCTGATGACTTACAGCAATCTAGAACTCCGATGCGGATAATTGTCAAAAGTTCAGTTGGAGCACACATCCTGCTTCAAACATTCTGTCAAGGCCACGCATCCTTCTCTCCAGACATCCCAGTTGGATTCCAATGGCTGCCTTTCATACACTTTAACCTTGAATCAAATTCTGGAAGATGGAGTTTCCAGTTCCTCTCTTCACTTAAGGGGAAACCTTAGAAGGACCTGGTGGCAGCGAACCTGGGTGGCTCAGTCAGTTAAGCATCTGACTTTGGCTCAGGTCATGACCTTGCTGTTCATGAGTTCAAGCCCCATCTTGGGCTCCGTGCTGATAGCTCAGTGCCTAGAGCCTGCTTCAGACCTGTGTGTCCCTCTCTCTGCCCTTCCCCCTCTCCCTCTGTCTCAAAAAAAAAAAAAAAAAGTAAGAAAGAAAAGAAAAAGGAACTGGTGGTGATGCCCCATGAAAATAGGTGGTCAAGTACACGGACTATTATCCTACTTTTCCAATAGCTCTTTCTTTCACTTTAAATACCCAGTCCAATATATCTGCACGCATATTTTGAAAATCAATTGCAAGCCTGGTATATATTCCTGAATAACTTATTTTACTATTATTTATAAGAATTTGGAATTTAAATTGAAAGGAAGGAAGGAAGGAAGGAAGGAAGAAAGAAAAAGAAAAAAGAAAGAAAGAAAGTAAGTTTGGGTATACTGAGCTTCTTGGATGTATAGATCATTGGCTTTCATTAAATTTGGGAAGCTTTTGGTCATTATTTCTTCAAATGGCTCCCCCCTTTCACTCTCTTCTCTTCTTGTGGGACACTCACTATGCACACATATGCTTGATAGTGTTTCATAGGTCTCTGAGCTCTGTTTATCGATCTATCTTCAACTTCATGGATTCTTTTTTTTCCCTGCCCACATGACTCTTCTGTTGTAACTATCTAGTAAATTTCTCATTCTAATTATTTTGCTTTCCAAATCCAGAATCTCCATTTGTTTCTCTTTTACAATTGCCATCTCCTTAATACAAGTTTCTGTTCATTGAATCATTGTCATCAAGCTTTCCTTTTATTCTTTAAACATGGTATTCTTTAGCTATTTGGATTCCTTTGAAGTTGTTTGCTAATCCAAAATCAGGGGGCACTCAGACACAGTTTCTATTGATTGCCCATTTTTTTTCCTGAATATGAGTCACATTTTCCTCTTGCTTCACATAATTTTTTGTTAAATGCTGCATATTTTAGACAATCTTGACTTTTTCCCTCTTGAGAGTTGTTTTGGCTTTTGTTTTTTCATTTGTTTGTTTGTTTTTCTTCATTAAATCTGTGACATCTCTATCCCTCCAAATGTGTAGAGGCTGATGTTTTGGCTGGGTTTTTGTTTTTATTGCTATTTTGTTTATTTTTATTTCCAAGCCTGTTTTTATTTTCAAGGCTGCTTTCCTAGGAGTATTTTCTCAAAATACCTTACTGTTCAGCCCAGGATTAGAGGTGATTATCAAACACCTCAGCCTTGCAAGTCCTTCCACTCACTGCTGATAGATCTGTATCTAAGTGGGAGAGTGTATTCAAACAGACTGTTTTAAGTCTATCCATCTTTTACTTTCCATGGAACTTTCTTGTGTCTCCTTTGAGAATGTGCACTGGCACCATAGGCCAGAGTTGTATGAGTGGCTTAAATCTGCTTTGATCTCTGCTGTACGTGCACACAGCTTTTGGCCGACCCAGGATAAGTAGTAAGTTTATCAAACCTCCTATGTGTGCCTCACATACTGTTTCTGTTCTGTTCTGTTCTGAAACTCTTGTTTAATCACTAGCTGTGCAAATTCGAGCAAATATTGCTGCTGGCCTCTCTTCCCACTTGCATCAGGATTGCCACTTGTATTAGGGTTCTCTAGAGAAACAGAACCGATAGGATGCACATGTAAACACACATGCACGCATACAAATGTATATACATGTGTATATTTGCATATTCATATATAATTATGTGATTATGGCAATTGAGAAGTCCCATAATCTGGCGTCTACAAGGCATCTGAGACCCAGGAAAACCAGTGGTTAGTTCCAATCTGTGTCCAAAGGCTTGAGAACCACCAGTGCCAGTGGTACAAGTCCTGCTTTGGGAGCAGAAAGAGACCAATATCCTGCTCAAGCAGTAAGGCAGAGAAAGAGAATTCTCTCTTCTTTTGCCTTCTTCCATTTTATTGAGACCTTCAACAGGTTGGAAGATTTCCTACCTACACTGGAGAGGACAATCTATTTTACTTAGTTTATGAGTTCAAATGCTAATATCTTCCTGAAACATGCTCACAGACACACACAGAAATACCTAATGTCTAATATCTAACAAAGTATCTGGATATCCTGTGACCCAGTCAAGTCAACACGTAAGATTAATCATCATACCAGTTTGATAATAGTGTTCGAAATCTTGTGTGTCCTTATGAGCAGTGACAGTGATGGCCTGACTCTCCCTGGCTGAATGATCATGGACAGAGCCAGTGGGGTCATGGGATCTGTGCTGGGCAAGAACACAACACACTTGTGATGTTCTTACCCAAAGTTTAATAGCATTCATGAATAAAAATGCTACTCACATTGATGTTCAATGTTGGTTGATTTCTAGATTGTTAACAATATGAAATGATTGTTTTTGCCAGTTTTGCCCAGTTTCATGGTTGCATTTTATCAGAGAGAGGATAGTAGGCTTCCTAATCCCATCATGTTAGGAAGGAGATCTTATTAACTATAAATTTATCTAGAGGGTATAACTCTTTTTCAACATATCCCTTTAACGTCCCAAGCCCATGCAAACACACACATACACACACACACACACACACACACACACACACACACACAATGAGAGAAAGAGAGAAAGAGAGAGAGAGAGCTCAGTGATCCAGAAAATGTATCACTTCACAACAGTGTAGTGAAAAGACCTTGCACTTTGGACTCAAATGAGCCTTGGTTTGAACTTTGGCATTACAACTTCCTGCTATATGAACTCTGGAAAAAAACCACTCGAACTCTTTGAGCCCCCTCTGTAAAATAGAAATCGTAGCTGGGTTTTGTAAAGACCAAATGTCTTGGTTATCGTATGTACTTAATGGATACTAGCTTTCTTGATTTTACCCCTTCTCTTTGCTTCTCATAAGCATATGCTATGTGCAACTGTCTCATTTCGTGTTTGGTGTTCAAAAATTGTATTAAAATGTGTATTTAGTTATTGATGTTTAAAAAGCGCATAGCTGGAGTTATTGGTAATTCAAGAGACACTATGGAGAAATGGTTTCTGAAGCAACCAACACCCCTCTGGTTCGATGCCCAAGAATGCAGCCCTATTCTTGTGTTTTTACAAGCCTTATGCTGATTTATGTTTGCAAATGTACTTTTGGTAGTTTTCTTAGGCTGTATTCCCAGTGTCTTGCTTTAGATAACTATTGTATATATATATTTTTGCAGTATTTTCTAAATATTACAAGGAAGAAGGAATGAAGGGGATAAAATGCATGTTAGTTTTTGTGGGATAAATTCCAGACCAACTGATTCTAGTAAAAATTCTTTTTTATTTCCATCTTCCTTTTGGTCAGTTTTAATTTGATTACATATAGCATTAATATCATTACAGCACTCTCGGTGTTTCTTCTTTGAATACATCACTCAGCCACAGCTTGTCATTAAATTAATATTTCAATTCTAAGTACTGGTCATGACTAGAAAGTGAAGCAAAAAAATTGCAAAAATGGTTATAATCTCATTCAGAGACTATATCCATTTTCCTGAATCTCACTGATACGTATTTCGTTTTGTGTGTATGCCTAAATACGTTGAGAGTTTGACCACCTACACTGTAACTTCGAGAAGTGAATTAGCTTTTCTCCATGCCTATTAAATCTTAACAGTAAGAGATATGATTTATTTTCGCCTTGAATTATTACCTCTCTCACAGGACAGAGTATCAGACATCAAAGATCAACCTGGTTTTTGCAGAAACAACACTGGAATTGGAGCGGAAACAGGATACACATTTCTCTGTGTTCTGTACCAGATGTATGATCTTGTTGAAGTAAATCAACTTCTCTGGATTTTTCCTTTATAGTCAATAATGAGGCGAGTTAATCCCTAAGTTTCCTCTTGCTGCTAAAATGCTATGACTCTGCAATCATCTTAAATCAGTCTGAATGCTGTCCATGATGTCTTGAAATAATTTATAAAATAAATGCTATTTTTTGTTGTCTGTCTAATTATACCCAAGGTTGTCTGGTATATTTTTTCCACTTGGTGTTAGATATTGTTTTCAGAAATATGATTTAAGATTCCAGACAGCTAAACTTGTCTCTTATCTCTACTGAGACTGGTACCTCACTTATAGACTCACAATAATAATCATAATAATATAATAATCATTATAGTGGTGTGAAACTCTCCATGGATCAATTTATATACATATCTATATCTAGACGGATACATAGATAGATAGATAGATATACATTTTTATATCTAAATGTTTAAGAACAGGACCTCCTCAGTCTTGTTCTTTTTTTTTTAATTATCTTTTTGAATGTTTATTTACTTTTTGAGAGAGAAGGAGAAACAGAGTGTGAGCGGGGGAGAGGCAGAGAGAGAGAGAGAGAGGGAGACACAGAATCCAAAGCAGCTTCCAGGCTCTGAGCTGTCAGCACAGAGCCCGACGCGGGGCTCCAACCCACGAACCGTGAGATCATGACCTGAGCTGAAGCCAGACGCTTAGCCAACTGAGCCAGCCAGGCGCCCCCTTAGTCCTGTTCGTAAACCCTAGAGCATCTTAAGACTTATAACTTTATTTAGAACAAACTCTCCTCTCAGCGCACGAAATTATTATATCTCATCTACCTAAAAGGTCTGAAAGTATCTTACAAGTGCTCGATTTACATCTATTGGGGAAAATGGGCATGGGGAAAATATACTACTGACCAGACCCCATACTGGATTCTTCTATTTGCTTAGCTCTGTTCTGACTCCAGCAAAGAGTTAAGCTAAAAAAAAAGCCAAAAAAAACAAAAAAACCAAGCAAGTCCTTAACTCGCTTACCCTCGGTATTCTGTGGGAACAATGGAATAGAAAAGCAGTGCATTATAGGCCTCACCCAAAGAAGGAGCTCAGGTTTGCACAGTTTTACCCCACCTCATCTCAACCTTATTAATGGTTTCATTTTGGCAGCTCCACACCCAAGAGTGAAAGACATAAAAGCCACAATTTTACCACAGCTGTTTCCTACTTCCTCCACAAAATTATTTAAACCCTTTTGACCTACGGGGAAGGGGCGAATGAATGACTTTCCACATGAATTATCTCCCGTCTGCTGTGTCATTTCAGAAGTACTTGCTAATTGACAGAATAATCTTTCACGATTATCTTTCACGATCTGGAGACTTAAAAACCGTACTCCATCTCCGTTCCTATGTTTTCATTCTTAAGACTGCAGTAGCTATAGAAGCAGGATTTCTGGAAGAAATATGGAATCATGCCTCATTTTAGGAAGCAGAGAGGATTGACTAAATACTCTAAAATCCTTCTGAAAATCTCGTCTTCAGTAGGGACCTTCAGGATCACATCTTTAGGATTTGGGAATTTAAATTGTGCTGACAAAGAGGTTTTTTTTTTAATTTTTATAAGCGGTGAGCTACCAAATTTATGTTTTGAAATACTAAATGCTTTGAGGATACAAAGGTTAGATTCATATTAAAATCCAAAGGAAATCGAGTTACATAGTGGTAATAAGAATACCCCTTCCTCGTCAGTTGTTAATAATGCCACAATAAATATTATTTCAATGATAAATCCCTGCCAATACAACCATGTCACTCTTCCCCAACTGCATAGCACATGCACATGTACGCGAAGGAGTGAGATAGGGAGGCAAAAAGAACTAGAACATCTCACATCATAAGTCAATGTGTACAATATTAAAATATCAACCCTTTGGACAAAAGGAAGCAGGAATAACTGATCTTAGGTCAGGTATAGTCTTGAATATTTCTTTCACTGATAAAGAGGGATCTTGCACTTGAAGTTATACTGGAAAGGGCATTAGATTAAAATGAACTCTACCACCAACTGTGGGGTCTTGGTCAGTCATGAAAATACTTGAGTCTTACAACTTTGTTTTTTCAACCTGAGATACTAAAAGGCACCATGTAGATGACGTTTCCTTAGCTCAAAATGACTTTTTTCTCTTGCTCCCAACACCCAGTGTAATGTGTCTCCAGCAGCCAAGTTTGAACACAGTTGATGGAAAGAGGGTAAGCACTTGAGAGAAGTGGTGCCAGAAAAATCCTTTTCCCCTAAAGCTTAAAATTGGGGCTAAGTGGTTCTCATCAGCCTGAGCTGCCCTTGGGAAGAGAGATGACCCTCTCACCCAAAACCACTATCGGCAAAGAACACCAATCAGTGGAAAGGTAAGAATGAAAGATATATCCAGAGAGACTACAAATATCTCAGCCTGGGCTCCTTAAAGTCTCCATTCCTTGGTTCCATTGCCGCCTACATTCTAACCCTGGTTTCTGGAGACACTGCTTAATGTTAATAAGTTCCTTTTCTTATACTTAAATGAACAAAAGTTGGTTTGCATGCTTATACCCCCACATTCCTACCTCCCACAGGTAGTTGTAGATTATAATAACTACCTTAACCTAACTAAATCGGGTTTTATAAATGAAAGTGAAATGTAACAAATGTAAAATTTTTAAATAATAGATATGGGTAAGATGTCTTGAAAAAGCTACAATTTAATTGGTATATCCAAGCACAAACTGTCTTGGGGAAATATTTTAATATTAATTTGGTTTGTGTCTACTTAGTGTAAAAAGTTCTGAATCCTTTCTCTCTCAAATTTCTCTCTCAAATTCAATATTCTCTGAAATTTTCTGCTCTCGGAATGTGTAGAAAGACAGCATAATATCCTTTTCTCCAATTGGAATCATCACAATGTTGGTTAAACTTTTATTTGTCCTACAAAATGTCTTTTATTTAATAGGATCTATTTCCCAGGTGTTAAATTTTCCAGAAGAATAATTTCCCTTGTTTTAACTCCTGGCCTGTATGGCATTGGTCTCTCTTGACTAGTTACTTGCATATAAAAAGAGTTAATTTAAATTCAAGTCCTTAACCTATTTTCCGCTGTTTGTAGATGACATTACGTAGTGGAAACTAATATAGGTCCTCGTTGAAATGTTTTTTCTATTTCAGAAATGATGTTATTTTGAATTCAACTTCCCAGGTATTAATGATAACATCTAATTCAAAGATGTGATGTCTTAATAACACAGTAAATCCACTTTACTGGGAAAAATTTCTGTTCCAGAGGACTGGGGTAGAAATCTTTATATGGGTAAAGTTCTATTATCATTTTCACATGAATTCATGTGGTATCATAAAATCCAGGTTGGTATAAACATTAGTCACTAAGCCACAGACTTCCTTTTTCCTTTTATGCATGTACCAAAATCCTGCAAAACATGTTATACTAGGAGGTACCTTTTTCTACTTCTGGGTCACTACTTGTTAGAAGAGAGGACAGTGGGATAGGCCATTTACCCTAAGTCAAAATGAGACAAGATTTCTCACCCTTCCTTCCTTCCTTCCTTCCTCCCTCACTCCATCTTTCTCTCTTTCTTTCTCCTTCTCTTTCTTTCTTTCTTTCTTTCTTTCTTTCTTTCTTTCTTTCAATATTGGCTACAAGTAGGTAAGTTTAGCCAAGAGGGAATTTAAAATCTCTTCCTATTAACATTTTTTCCACATTTGCAAGGCCTACACTTAGAAGATTTAATTTTGAAAAGATTTCCTCTTATTGTGAACAGGTGACAACATATAAGCCAAATACTAAATTCCAGTTTAGTATCTTCTTAAATAGAACAACATTTTCTTAGAATTCCCATGAAGTTCTTTACTGTTTTATTCTCCCTTTCTTGTCTTTCTTGACACCTTTTCTCCATGATTTGTAATCTCTGTGACCCTTCAAGGCTCATATAAGACCTTGACAAAACCTTTCTTAAATATTCAAGCCAAAGGTGTCAGGGTGCCTCAGACAGTTAAGCATTGACTCTTGATTTCAGCTCAGGTCGTGATCCTGGGGTTGTGGGATCAAGTCCTCCATTGGGCTCCACCCTCGGCTACTTCTTTCCATACCTGAATTACCACAATAGGGTTCATGCTTGGAATTTATAGGTACTCGGGGAGAGAAACATTTATTGATGAATGGTTCCCGTATGGTACATATTATTAGTCTATTATAATTTTCCAAGTCAGCTCTCATTTGTGTAATTTGGTAAAACAATAGAATAATTCCTCAAAGTACTAATATTGTAATAATAACATCTCCTGTCCCTTGCCATCACCCAAGTAAGCTTTCAAAAATACTTACATTTGTCTTACAGATCTAGTCTACTTTTCATTAGGTCTTAAATATCTCCTAATTCTACTGAACATGCATGAAACCTTTAGGGTTAGCTTTTTTCTCTCCCTTAATGTGATCTTTCCTTCTTTTCTTCATAATCCATTATCATTCCTTGAATATAAAAGAAGAAAGGAAAGAAGGAAGGAAGGAAGGAAGGAAGGAAGGAAGGAAGGAAGGAAGGAAAGAAGGAAGGAAGGAAAGAAGGAAGGAAGGAAGAAAGGAAATAAACATGCCATCATATTGGACCAACATGCTACAAACATAGGTTAGTTAAACAATAATTGAAGATATCTGTATACAACGTCACAAGGTATATACCAATTTGCATTGGTAAGGACAGTGGCTGATGCAGTTTCATAGGAGCGAGAGATTACATTTATCATGAATAAACTGAGACAGTCGCTTCAAAAAGGGAGCTCATCATCTGGGCCCAGGAAGATTGTTTGAAATGAGAGTAGATGCGTTTAGGCAAGAGAGTAAATACGAAGAAAGGAAGGTGAGCAAGATACTGCAGGGATTGTTGGAGTCCCAAATCTGGCCTGACTAGCTAGCAGCAAAAGGCACAGAAGAGTAAAAGGGAAGACGCATTGACTGGACTGTAGGTCTGAATAGCGTGCTAAGAATTTAAGAGTTTACCCTCTAGGAGATGATAAGAAACTGAGAATTTTGCACCCAGAATTCAAGTGTTATATTCAAAAGACTTAGCTTGCTGCAGATTTAATTAATTTGATAAGGAAGAGACTGAAGGGAACGAGATGGGGGACTGTGGCTGTCGCACTGATGGGGACAGTGAGCATAAAGTGAATTAGTGGCAGCACCGAAAGAAAAAACTGCTGTGTGACATGGAAGGAGGAACTGACTGGGCTGGGTGACTCAAGGAGTTTTGTTAGGTTAAACCATCAAAAGTCTAAAATTGATACAGAAAGAAAGAAAGAAAGAAAGAAAGAAAGAAAGAAAGAAGAAGAAGGAAGGAAGGAAGGAAGAAAGAAAGAAAGAAAGAAAGAAAGAAAGAAAAGAAAAGAAAGAGGGAGGGAGGGAGGGAGGAAGGAAGGAAGGAAGGAAGGAAGGAAGGAAAGGTAGGAGAGAGAGAGGGAGGGAGGAAGGAGGCCAAAAGAAGGGAATCTTCATTTTTGGAATTATTTAGCAATGAGAAGTTTATTCCTCTCCAGTGCAGAGTTCACATGTTACATAGGATTGTTCCTTTCAACTGCTAGAGTGTTCAACTGTTTGAATGCCCTTGATTTTAGAAGTATTCTTTTGCTATTGTGTGCATCAACATAGCTCCTGATATTAAGATGCTATAATGTATTTGATGTAAAACACACCAAAATGAATATCCTTTATGGGGACAACTTACTAAAAATATTGAAAATATGTTCATCATTGTGTCATTAACCTGTCACAATTCTCCCCTAGTTCTCCAGCCTCTGACCTTCCCCAGACACACACACACACACACACACACACACACACACACACACACACAACCTTAAATCGTTTTTAGGTTGCTACAAAACTCACTTTTCAAATTAGTTGTGATTAAGAAATGATCATTTGAGGGGTGCCTAGGTGACTCGGTCAGTTAAGCAGTGGACTTAGGTTCAGGTCATGATCTCATAGTTCACAGGTTCAAGCCCTGCATTGGGCTCTGTGCTGATGGCTCAGAGCCTGGAGCCTGCTTCCAATTCTGTCTCACTTTGTCTTTGCTCCTCCCCTGTCTGTGCTCTGTGTCTCTCTGTCTCTCAAAAATGAATAAATGTTAAAAAAAAAAGAAATGATCATTTGATAAACCATTTCCTTCTGTCTGAACTTATTAAAACTAGATGTTTGTCTAGAGGGACATTCTGCACCCAACTCTAAGCTGGGGAATCCTTACGTCAATCTATAAATGGAAAGAGTGATAGAAAAAAAATAAAAGTTACTATAAAAATTCCATAATTGGAGAGAAAAGCATCTCTTAACCATGACAATTTATAAACTGAGATAATCAAAATGGGTTTGTAGTCTTTGGAAAGTTTGTCTCATGATATTTGATATAAATGCATTATATGTAAGGCTACATGCACTTTCAAGAATGAAACCAACCAAGAGCTCGCAAATGCTCATGAAAGAGTGAAAGCATACCTTTTATCTTTTAATCTATGAATTTCATATTGAAAAATAGTATAAATAAGAAAAAGCATTGACCAAGGAAAACAGGCTATTGAACTGAATTCTGAAGTGTGTGTGTGTGTGTGTGTGTGTGTGTGTGTGTGGCTAGAGGTGGACGTTTGAAATGCTCTTAAAATTATTTTTATAAAGGGAGTATTATCAGGAATTTAGAGAAAATAAAGTTAGAGAATTTAACTCTTTCCCAAATGGCAAGTTAGGAAGATGATAAAGACTTACACTGAGATGATTTGAGACGAATGTATTTAAAAACTGCTCTGGTAAATCAATGGTGTGGACACCTCTCCTCTCCACATACATCAAGATGGCAATTATGGCAAAATCACAGGTTATAAGATGAGTTGATTCTTATTTGAAAAGCGCAGAGGGCAAACACATGTAGCCATCCCAGTACAAGGGTAAAGTACTTTTCTCAGCCACGCTGCTCATGCAGTTTCTAAACCACAATTACGCTGCCCACCATGGGATCTCAGAACACCCTAGCTCTCAAACACGAGAATTGCCCTGAAGTACTTCCTCTCAGGGTGAAATAACCTGGATTCTGAGAGTCAGTGGTGAAAGGGAGATGAATTAGAGGAATTTAAACTGGGAATCTATCTTAGTCACGTGTATGCATTTCAGAGAGTGTGACAATCTAATTGTCTTTATTATAGTGAAAGGTTATCTCTAATTTGTACTGATAGGAAGCCATGAGCTGTGTTCTGAACAATTTGCTAAATATAAGCTGCTGGTCCACGCTTTTATGATCCAAATGAGGGCTTTTTCTGCTCTCAAAGTTTTGATGGCTGGTTCATCTGTTTGTCTATACAAAGTGTTCACACTGCTAATCTTGGATCTGTTACCTTTGTACATACTGAGTCAATTCAGAGACATCTGCTACTGAGGAAACAGAACCACAGTGGTTTAATGATTTGGATATTTCAGGCAAACTAGTTGGTTCACATACAAGTCAAAATGTAATGTCACTTATGATGGTTTTATTGCACATTATTTTGCTTTAAAAAATGTTCCATCCCTTGGAAGTTTTTCCTTATTAATTTGTAGAAAGGTAGTGGCAAATCTGTTCGTTGCATCCTGCCCTAGTTTTTAAAAAAATCATTTTTTAAAGATAATAAATCGAGGCACCTGGGTGGCTCCGTCGGTTAGGCGACCGACTTCCGCTCAGGTCGTGATCTCACAGTTTGTGAGTTCGAGCCCCGCGTCGGGCTCTGTGCTGACAGCTCAGAGCCTGGAGCCTGCTTCGGATTCTGTGTCTCCCCTCTCTCTACCCCTCCCCTGCTCACGCTCTGTGTCTCTCTGTCTCTCAGTAATAAATAAACGTTAAAAAGAATTTAAAAATAAATAAATACATAAATGATAAAAATAATAAATCCTATGATTCCTACTTTACCTATCATCCCACAGTACATATTGACATCATATTTATGAGCATAATGTTAGTATGGAAAAATGTCAATGCATAACTTTAATGTGTAAAGATATTACTGCCAAACTGATTTAAACTGTAGGAGAATTCCTATAGGTCAACTGGTAGCTCATTGCTATCTTAATAGAAGAAAAAAAAAACTACTACACATCCATTACCCTTTACAGAAGTGGTTCTCCAAAGGGTGATTTTGCCCTCAGGGGACATTTGGCAAGGTCTGGAGAGTTTTTTTGATTAGCATGGCTGGAGGGGGTTTACTGCTGACATCTAGTGGGTAGAGGTCAGGCATGCTGGGAAACATGCTGAATTACAAAGGACAGGCCACCCCTGCCCCCCAGCAAAGAATTATCTAGTCAGGATGTAAATAGGAATCCTGCTCTACAAACAAGCAAGCTTTTCTTCCCCCCATAATAAAGGGTTTGCTTTCTATTTTAGGAAGTTTTTTGATTGATTGATTGTGTGTGTGTGTGTGTGTGTGTGTGTGTGTGTGCCCGTGACTTCCTGGACTGAGAAATGTAAAGGCTGAAGATAAAATACATTCTCTGGACTTAAACAAAACATGAGGCAAAACATGTCTTCCTACCATTGCCTAATGTAATAATTAAAATAACTAAGTCGAATTTCAAAATCCTACTTACTGAGAAGAAAAAAAGATCCTATGTTCTCTGCAGAATATTATATAATGCATTGGGTCACCATTAAGAATTACACGAGATTACAAACAAGACAAAAGCAAAAATTTAAGTATTCTTATATTCTTGCCTTTTACCCATAAAATGGCATTTTTTTCTGTAATGGCTAATATCTGAAGTTGGAAAGAACAATAAGGAATTTGATGTTCCTCTTTACATTTATGATTTAATTTCCAGAGTGACTTATTGTAACTGAAATTCTTTCTTGACTAGAAGTCCATCTGGGACTATTTATAAAATAAACTGTATTTCACAAGTCCTTTGCAAAACTAATCTACAATGACAGAGCAGCCTAGAATTGCCTTGGGCTAATGGTGGGTAGAAACTGAGTGCAAAGAGACATAAGGGAACCATTTGGAATGATGGAGATATTCTATATCTTGATAGGGGTGGTGATTGCTTAAGTGTATGCATTTGTCAAAACTCATTGGATTCATACTTAAAATGGGTGCACTTTGGTAGAAGTCAATTGATAATAAAGCAGTGTGTGTGTGTGTGTGTTTTAATTGTCTGCTTTGGATAATAAATCGTGTGGCCATTTTACTCCTAAATCTAGTAAAATTAGCATCTCATACTCAGGTTTGGCAATCGAGTAGCACATTATTTTATGTGAGCAACGGCTACTAACAACCAATGCTTCCTCTGTGGGCTCCACCCATACCAAGCCATTTCATTCTCACAAGTACTATTATTGTCTTTGCTTTAAAGAGGAGGAAACAGGACCCAAAGATTCTGATAGTAAATATATACTTAACTTTGTATAAAAAAAAAATCCAAGGAGTTCACTCTATTTTTTTTAATTGTTTTTAATGGTTTATTTATTTTTGAGAGAGAGAAAGAGAAAGCAAGCTGGGGAGGGGCACAGAGACAAAGAGACACAGAATCTGAAGCAGGCTCCAGGCTCCGAGCTGTCAGCACAGAGCCCGATGTGGGGCCCGAACCCACGAACCATGAGATCATGACCTGAGCCATGATGCTTAACTGACTGAGCCACCCAGGTTCCCCAGGAGTTCACTCTATTTTAATTATATTCTTCATAAGTAAATGATGGGCTTTGGGAAGTAGCTCCCTTTCTGAAGGACAGGCAACTATATACAAAGAATATGGCCCAAATACAATGCACACTTCCCTTAGCTCTTCACCAAGATGCTCAGATTGATCCTATAATACGTTATCTAATCTGGATGGAAAGAGGGTGCTACGAATAATTAAGTTGGACCCCATGTGCTCCAGGACGAAAATGGCACAGTTGTCTGGCATCTGGTCGCTATAGGTGCTATTTTCCCTGTCATTCTTGACATAATGAATTCCATTCTATGGCCTAAAAGAGTTCATTGCTAATTGTTCTACATTGAGATGGTGCAGATATTCGTTCCTTTTAACACAGGTACAAAGTCAAGACGCACCAAGAAAAGACACCTAAAACTCATTTATCTTGAACTTAGTTTGATGAGGAAAAGGGAGAGGAGACAGTGTGTCAGTGAGGGTCCCAACAGGAAACAAATGGCATAAGGAAAATCTGAGAAGGGTCTATCGACAAAAGACCCACTTACAGCATGTGCAAGACGGTGAGGAAAACACAAAGATAAACCACATGAGAGAGCACCAAAGTGGTAATATCACTCCTACAGTCACCAGATAAAATATAAAGTGCCCAGTTAAATTTATATTTCAGGTAGACAACAAATAAATGTTATAAATGTTTGAAGGTAACTATGCTGCCCCCCCCCTTTGTTTTGACTCAATCTTGTGACCCTAGGTCTACTCCTCCCCCTCCCCCCCCCCAAAAAAAAACACTGGAGAGGAACAAAGCCAGCTTCTCGGCAGGCCAGGAGGCAGCAATTTGAACAAAGCAGATAAGATACTGTAAGTGGAGGGTAGAGACAAGTGAGGGAACCTGGGGATGAGGCACCTAGCCCCACTTTTCTCCCACCTCCTGACTTCCACAGAGGTTCGGCAGTGTCTGAACCCCAAAAGACAAGCTTCTCAAGACAGAGCGCAGGGAAGAAGGATTTACAGAGAAAATCTGGAGGAACAAAGAGAAGCTATCTGGCCCAGATAGGGATTACATTCCTAGCATAGCAAAGGCGGTGGCCAGGCTTTAGAAAGAGAAATCTACCCCCCAAAAGACACCTGATTCACCAGTGAACTTAAAATGAATTTCAAAAATAAAATCAACGGGAAATTATGAACCAGTGCGCATTGTGGAGTATAGTTTTACTCAAAATATTTATCCTGCATAACATAGTTCTAAACAGGGAACACCGATTGTACAAAGATATACGAAGTGAATCAATGGAATACTCAATAAAACTAGATTCCCACTTCTTCTGAAAAGGAACGGTAAGTCAAAATGGACACCAAAAGAAAGCATCCACGTAAGAAAAAGAATTACAATAATCTGAGCCAATGGCATTTCTCTTACAAAAAGCAGATAAATGAAGGTCTGAACTTCTATAGATTAAACCAAATATTCCCCTGTGGATGTAGTTATTTTAAGATTCAAAGACCTTTAAAAACTATTCCAGGGGCGCCTGGGTGGCGCAGTCGGTTAAGCGCCCGACTTCAACCAGGTCACGATCTCACGGTCCGTGGGTTCGAGCCCCGCGTCGGGCTCTTGGCTGATGGCCCAGAGCCTGGAGCCTGTTTCCGATTCTGTGTCTCCCTCTCTCTCTGCCCCTCCCCCGTTCATGCTCTGTCTCGCTCTGTCCCGAAAATAAATAAAAAACGTTTAAAAAAAAAAAAAAAACTATTCCAGATATGTCACTCTACAATTACATTGCTTATGGTTAACTATTGCTTTTGGTTATACATAAATATTTCTCCACCAAAGAAAGCATTTTTGTAAACCTTATCTGCACCCATGACTTTGGATACCTTAGAAATGTTCATTATGAATGAAAACCCAAATATTAATTTATACACTGTGACCACAAATCTATGATACAGTAAACACATAAAAGCACAGATACAAAGAACACATGTGCATACATACCTGTCTGGAAATAAATGCACAGAAATAATGACATTACTTCTAATTCTGGCTGTAGAAACTACAGGTGACATTTTATCATCTTTTTAGTTTACTTTCTAAATTTCCCATCCTAAACGAGCCCTGCTAATCAGCCAAAATAAAATAAGTAATATTTTAACATTCTTTTATGAGGGTTTTATGTTCTAAAGTAATCATTTTAATTGTCCTTTTACATTACTTGTGATTCTGATGGAAAAATCATTCAGAAGAACATACTTACTCCAGGATAACACATTGTATTCACCACTGGAAACACCCCAGAGAAGACTGTAACTTTGTGTGTTCTTTTAGTTTTCATAGTAAAATGGAAATTGTTTGTAGTTGTTGCCAAGAATAAGGCTTTGTAACTCGAGTTTGGCACACACGGTATACTCCATATCGCTATCCAAATGTTGCTGGAAAATCTGAAGACTTTTTTAGACACTTTTACAAGAGTGAGTGAAGTATTATCTTATCACAGTTAACAATTACATGTTCATTCTCTTGAATGAGTACAGGGGAGAACGTCAAGGGACATTTCTGGCCTGACACCCTGACTCCCCATATTTGGTATAGGAATGACTTTCACCGTGTAATTGGGCCAGTGTCCAGGAAAAGGAGAAATGGCTCACGGTAGGGGGACATGCACTTGGCAGTGTTTGGGCCATTTCTCAACATTTCAATAACTGGAATGCCTCATTTCTCTGTGTCGACAGTCCTGAGTAACATAGTAGTACCCAGGAGATCATTTAAACTCTACTTTTTTTTTAAATAGGTAGCTTTTCCAGGCAAGCATAGCATTTTGCATCTTAAGCCCTGTCATCACCCGTAGGAAAAAAAAATATATATATATATGATGTATTTCTTTTCATGCATTTAGGCTCAAATTTTTGAGGTCATTCTTTTTTCCAAATAATCGCTGGATGCTGCCCTTCTTTTATTTTTTTCCCCTCCTTTCTAAGTTTCAACAGCTTATCCTTAAAAGACATAAAGAAACGCTAAGATTTGCATTTTTTTCCAAAACGAAGATTAGTGCTCACTGGATGAAGCGGATATCCCTCCATAGGAAGAAAAAAAAATGTAAGAATTTCTAAATTGCTGAATAAGAACGTGGAAAGTTTTTTTTTTTTTTTAAGTGCATTCTGAAGTCTCAAGATGTAGCTTACAGCAAATAGAAAACAGAACATTGTCAAGTTAACAGAGAAGAGAATGTGGGGTCAAAATTGCTTCTTTCTGTTTGAGCTCCTGCCACAGGTCTATAAAGACCTGTCTGCCATTTACTCATGGGGGGTGCTAAGAGAATAACGTATGGTCCCTACGACTCTAAGTTAACTACGAAAGAATAGTGTTCTTTCTAGCTCTATGTCTCAATAAACACCAAACTGTATGAGATAGCCAGGAATCTTTGTCGTGGAGGGAGAGCACCTAATTAGAGTAGCATCAGCTTGGTCAAATCACGTTCTTGACGTCTTTTATTTGTCCTTACCTGAAACATGTGGATACTTGTTGTGGGACATATTTCAGCAATTAATGACTAAATTATAATTTTACAGCAAATTTTTTAAAAACTGGAACACACGCATAGACACACACACTTACATGCATACTTTCCTTAGGCTGCATCTATTAGAATAACCCCAGACAAAAATGAGAATGGGCCCCAATATCAGAAGATCCTTAAGGCAAGAAACCAGAAAATACTGCCATATCAAAGCTATACACAGTATCTCTGTCCTAGGGAATGGAAACATGAATTAATTGGGGGTAGCTTACTTCTTCATTGTGGAACCATCACCTCAAGAGGATTTTAGTTATGGAAGTGAAAGCCCATGACCTGCCATTTGATTTGGGTTGGGGAGCGTGTTCTGATACCTGATGCAGACTTCCTAGTGTTTCAGATTGGTTACACTTAACAGAGTTAAGTCTGCACAACATTCTGCTTGGCTCTTGTTTGATTTTGCATTCTCTTTATCCAATTATAATGTTATTTTTAGGGAAAGTGTGTCAGTAGGAGCTAACGCATTTGGTCATTAGCGATTTGGAGCTGAGACACTGAGATACGATGAAAATGCAATCCTGCCATTCCTATCATACTGGGTGACAGACTTAGACAGGAATGGCCTCCGATGGCTACAGTTCCACCTTGTTGCTGTCCTATGTATTGTTCTGTAAAGACTATATAGCCTATTTTTGAGAAATATACCACGGTGCTTTCTCTTGTGTACTAAGTAATGAGTGACTTAAGGGAGGCCAGAGGGCAAGGCTACTTCTCTGCTAAATAGTGGGTTTCTGTAAGGCCCATGGGCACTGCAGGCTTTAAGGCTCCCCAACAGATCCTTCCTGAGGGTATTTGCTCTGACCATGACTGTTCCTGGCCCTAAGGGTTTCTGTATCTAACTACGTCCTCAGTTAATCTTTGTATTTTTTTTTCCTTCTATATTTTCTAATGTAAGAAATCTTTTTTTTTTAATTTTTTTTAACATTTATTTATTTTTGAGACAGAGAGAGACAGAGCATGAATGGGAGAGGGTCAGAGAGAGAGGGAGACACAGAATGTGAAACAGGCTCCAGGCTCTGAGCAGTCAGCACAGAGCCCGACGCAGGGCTGGAACTTACGGACTGCGAGATCGTGACCTGAGCCGAAGTCGGACGCTTAACCGACTGAGCCACCCAGGCGCCCCTCTAATGTAAGAAATCTTTAAAAATGCTTCATGTGACATGGAAAAACAGAGAAACTGTCCTGGTCTTATCCTCTTTGGGATAATGTGGGTGCAGGAGAGAGCAGGACAGCATTAGGAAAGGCAAAATCCAACATCTTAAGGAGAAACAGTCAGTTAAATACGGCATGTTCCTTCTCCTCCCTATCCCTCATTAAAACAACAAATAAAGTTAACATAAAAAGAAGGGGAAAACCCACTAAGATTTTTTTTTTAAAAAATGGAGAGGTCTCAACTGCAATTCAGAAATTTCAACAGACTTTAAGAAAACTACAGATTCAGGAAAGGAACAGACTCAGCATATAGTAAGAATTTGTAACCTGAGAGTCTGATGAGAATTTGATAAGGAAGTGTTCCAGCTGGCCCTAAAAACCTCGTAAGAGTTAAGCTAGAGACTATGGATACTACCCAGGGGTGGGGGTAACGTGGAGTTGTGAGTATATAGAAAGTAGCTGAGTTTAATATAGTTGGGACTCCCAGAGCCTGCAGAATCCAATGACTTCCTCTCATCCTCCTCCTCCTTGGAGATTCTTATTTGAAGAAATTAAATCTGAGAGGTCCTAGAAACACGAATTCAGAAACATTGAACCAATACATAATGAACCATGGTCTGTATGGTAGACAAACCCTGAGGGACACGTGTCAGCCTCAGTGATTCTTATCTTCTAGATAAATACCACTGTAGCATGAATGGGACCTCTGATTTGCTTCAGCCAATAGAATATGGCAATCAGATGGAATGTCACTTGCATGATTATGTTACATTATATAAGAATCAGTCTTAGCAGACTGGAGCTATAGAGACTACCCCTCACTGGCCTTGAAGAAGCAAACTGTCATAAAGTAACTAGCCATATTCCAGAAGCCCATTGACAAACAACTCTGAGTGGCCTCCCTATGTACAGAAGGAAGCCTCTGAAAGAAATGGGAACCTCAGTTCTGAAACAAGAGAATGAAATCCCCCAACAATGTGAAGTATCCTGAAAGAAGATGTATCCTCAGCTGAGCCTCTGAGAAGAACACAGCCTTGGATTTCAGCCTGTGAGCAAAGATCCTGGAGCAGAAGACCCAGACACGCCATGCCAGCACCTGTGACTTACAAAAACTGAGAGAGATCGTCGATGTGTGTTGTTTTAAGCCCCTGGCTTTGTGCTAATTTATCATGCAGCATCAAAAACTAAGAGAGTCTCTCAAACTCCTTCCCATATCCTCCACCTTGGAATACTAGCAGCTAGACATAGACAGAAAGTTAAAGGATTCTTTTCTTTGAAATCTGAGAGGTGTGATTTACTCGCACAGAGGGAGTTCCAGCTAAGAGACCAGCCACAGTTTGATCACCCCACATGCAAACCCATTGACTAACATGAATCATGTACATCTTGTACATTACATGTATGTTACGGAGTTCCAATGTGTTTTTCTAGAGTTCCATTTTTTAAATAACATTTTTAGTGCTTATTTATTTTTGAGAGAGAGAGAGAGCTCAAGCGGGGGAGGAACAGAGAGAGAGGGAGACACAGAATCTGAAGCAGACTCCAGGCTCTGAGCTGTCAGCACAGAGCCCCATGAGGAGCTCGAACTCACAAACTGTGAGATCATGACCTGAGCCGAAGTCGGACACTCTCAACCAACTGAGCCACCCAGGTGCTCCTTTTCAATGACTATTAACCAAGGTGATCTAATGATCCCCCTGGTTTCACTTGTGCCCATAAAATCCCTTATGATTTTTAAAGTTGAATGGAAATCTGATGTGGAAAATGATTGAAAATAGAATTTTTTGTAGTAATTATGTAGTAATTAAGACTCACGTTGTGTGACAAAAATGCTTCTGGTAACCTTGGAAGGAAAGTGAGCCAAGTTCGTTCATGAGAAGTGCTACCTGTTTCCTATACCCCACATATTGTAAATCAGACTCCCCCCACCAAAAGAGTCTCCTACTTAGAGATCTGTGTACAAAACATTTCCTAGACAGAGTTCTTGAGACCATCATCTGTAAAGAACAAGGGCAGAAGGACTGAGGGAGGAGCAGGTGCTTCAAGGGCTGCAGTCAATCCCAAGGGAAGCTCTACAGCTGAAATGGTCCTTCCAAGATGCCTCAAGTCAAGGAAAGGCGGCCAGACCTGATGCACAGACAAGTCACTGGACATAGGCCGTCCCAGGGAGGAGGCATAAGCTGTCTTCAGCCAAAGACAGTCCTAGGGAGGGACTCATCTGTGGCAGCAGGCAATACTCCCAGCATGTAGAGTGAGTGCCAGAGATGAGAGCCTGGGTCCTGCACTGGCAATTCCAAGGATCCTGTTTAGACAACCTCATGAAACAACGAGCCTCTTATCCTAGCTCTAGTTCTTTTCATTATTAATACTCCATTTCAGGTTTTTTGAAGCCGAATAGATCAGAATTGACTCTTAGTCATTTACATTCTGTGTGAAAAGGGACAGTTTTTCTATATTTAGTTATTTCTAGAACTTTTCTGATTGAGTATTGTTCCTGAGCATAAGATGTCTTAAGCCAATGAATGCAAGCAAATAAGCGAGACAATATTAAAATGGTTACCGTGTTAGAGAAAATTTTTCACTGTTTGTGTTTTTACACAATGAATTTGTTAGAGAATGATTTTTATTACAGTCAATCATGAATGGCAAGAGTAGGATACAGCCCTATGATGTTTCTTGATTGGTAAATCCAAGCCATTTGTATTCTAGTTAACTTCTAGAGTGACAGCAGCGGGGTCATAAATAGTGGGCTGTATTTCACAGGAGCTAACAATAATCTTTTAAAATCAAGATGTCCCAAGGGTATATATCTTGTGGACTAGCTCTGAAGCTTTCATGGTAACAAGACAGGGAATGAGTATTAATTGGATAGGAAGTGACATCCAACATGGACAGAAAGGACTGAGGGAAGAGCAGGTTTTCAAGGTGAAAACTCAGGTTTTCAAGGTGAATGTGTTGAAGACATATGCTAGTTTTTGTGCATCTTTTAACAAGATATAACCAGGGATTTACTTCTTCAGTGTGCCTGTGTTGTAACCTATTAAGCGCGCGTGTGTGTGTGTGTGTGTGTGTTAGACAATTCTGGCTTCAGTTGTATCACTAAGAAAAGCTAAGTTAATGAACAGAAACCTACAGTTTTCTGTTACATAACAACATGCGATTTTTAAAGTGGGGAAAATAACTAGCTTAATGTGGTTTAGATTTAGCTTAATTTTCGGTCTAGATAATAGCCTCATTTTCTACTTCTCTTTTCGCTTGCACACTCTACTCAGTTTTAGCCTCATGGCTTTCTACATGAAGTATTTGAAACACAAGAAAAATTACAGCTCTTGACATATAAAGGCTTAAAATAGTTACTCCTAGTGATATTCTTTCAAAGGTAATTTATCAATATCATCATTGACATCTTGGATCATCATAGATAGGCTAGAAATCTGAATTTTTCCTGAAACAGCATTTGTTCCCAGGTAAATTACTGGCCGTAATAGTCCATTATGTTCTTCATATACATCTACATATGCATATATACATAATTTTGATTGATTGGGAGAAATTTTTCATATTTATCCCAAATATTCTGAATGCATCAATAGAAATATTATTGGCATCTGGTGGAAAACTCCCATTAGCAATTAATTGCTTAGTGAAATATCACATTTGGCTGTTTCCAAGAACCCATAACCTTTATCATGCTGATAATAGGCAGTTGGGCCTTCAGGATATTGAGACAGAATAATTTCCTAAGCATTACCCTAGGGAGGAAAACAGATTTCCATTGGGCCCAGAGCTGTTGGAAAGGAAACAAAGAATAAAGTTTCCTATTCTCTTTCTCACTTCTAAAATGTTAAAAACCACAACAATTCTCTATCACCCACACTGCTGTTTTATTTTGATTCAGAGTACATTATCTACATATCTTCTATATGTTTACTAATTATCTCTCTAGTTGTTTTAGGAATTATTGAGTAAGGGCTATTTAAAATTCTTTATAAATGCTGTTGGGACTATTGGATGCCCATAAGGAAAAAAAAAAAAAAACCAACAACTTTGAGCTACAAATATACAAAAATAAACAGAAAGTAGACCATAATGGACCTAAATGTAAAATGTAAAATTATAACATTTTTTAAAGAATACCTAGGAGAAAAGCTTTGTTAAAATTGGCTGTGTAAAAATTTCTTAGACTCAACACAAAAAGCATGAACCATCACAAAAATTGATAAATTATACTCTACCAAAATCAAAACATCTCTGATCTTCATAAGACATTGCGACAGGAATAAAGGGATCATAGACTGGCAGAAGATATTTGCAAATCATATATCTGATTAAATACTTTTTTTTAAGTTTGTTCATTTATTTTGAGACAGAGGGAGAGAGAGAGCACAATAGGGGAGGGCCAGAGAGAGAGAGAGAGAGAGAGAGAGAGAGAATCCCCAGCAGGCTCTACACTGCCACCACTAAATCAAATGCAGGGCTCGAATTCACAAGCCGTGAGATCGTGCCCTGAGCCAAAACCAAGAGTCGGACCCTTAACCCACTAAGCCACCAGGCACCGCAAGGACTTGTATATAAAGAATTTTTGAAACTCAAAAATAAGAGAACAAATGATAGATTTTTTTTAAAAAAAGGGGAAAGTATTTAATAGGCACCTTACCAAAGAAGATACACAGATGGCAAATACACACTTGAAAATTTGCTCAACATTATTAGTCGTTCAGAAAATAAATTTTAAAAACACAATGGAATATGACTCCATACTTAATGGAATTGCTAAATTTCAAAGACTGACCATATGCGGTTTTGACAAAGATGTGAAATAATTGGAACTCTCAACCACTGCTGGTGGGAATGTAAACAGATATAACCCATTTGGAAAACTCATTTGGCATTTATCTAAACATTTAAAAATAAATCTACAGTTTAAGCCAGCCATTCTACTCCTTGGTATTTACCCAAGGGAAGGCATGTATCCATATAAAAACATGTATAGGAATGTTCACAGAAGGTTGATGCACCCTTATGTGTAATGATCCCAAACTGACCAAAACTCATTTGACCATCAACAGCCACATGGATAAAATAATTGTTATATATTCACAATATTCTATTATAATATTTTATTATAAAATAATATATAAATAATTATCTAATTATTATATATAATGATCATTATTAAAGAATTATAAATGTTATACATATATAATAATTATATATCTGTATTATTATACTATATAGATAACATATATCTATAACATAATGAACTATTATTCAACAGTGTAAAGCAAAGAGCTATTAATATATGTGACAACATGGTTGAATCTCAAAACAAATGGACACAGTAAAAGCAGACATACAAAAAGTACAACTGTATGATTCCATGTATGGAAAACTCTAGAAAAGTTAAACTAAAATATAGGGACAGAAAAAAAAGATGACTGGATACCTAGGGACCTAGGGATGGGGATGGGATAAAAGATGTTAGAAGAGGAATTATAAAGGGATACAGGAAAGTTTGGAGGGCTAACATATATGTTCATTGTCTTTATTATGACAATTACTTTACAAGCATCTAAATACAGTAAAACGTATCAAGTTTCAGACTTTAAATGTGTATACAGCCAATTATACCTCCATAAAGCCAAAAAACATTTGGGAAAGTGCTTGCCTTTAGGAAAAAGGGAGCAGTCTATGATAGGGAAGAGCTCCTGAGATGCAAGAACATTCTATTTCTTGACTCAGGTATAAATGACACAGGCATTCTTTTTATTACCCTTCATTCAGCTGAATATAACGTTATTTTATGTTTTTGCACTATTCCTTAAATTTCACAATTTCATAAGTGTAAAAATTAATATATACATTATACTGGGAAACTATAATTTCTAAAAAAAATTATTATCCTTAAGACTCATGAATTTGATTATTATTTTTTAATGACAACCTTAATCATTACCTAGTAATTATTTTATAATGATTTCTCCATAATTTTATAATTCCTTAATAACAGCCCATCTGGGCCTTAACACTAGTATGCATATCCCCCATGTGAGTTTATAAATCATGTGTAGTTTAAGCTTCTTTTGGAAATTGAAATTGGTTTTTATTTCACATTCCAATGCGAACTGCTTTTAAAAGATAAACCAGAAAGCTACAATTAAATCCTATCTCTCTGAGCCTCGTTGGTGGGCCATGCATCATGGAAATGTGTGCTCATTTTTCCGGTGGTGCTGCTAAGTTTATGGCAACATTTGAAAAGTGGCAGGTGGGAACAGTGCACTATTTTATTTTATGTTATTTTTATGGCTTTACCGTATTCTGTAGCTATTAGGTAGAGTGGCTTTCTCATCCCCTGGGGTACAATATTATATTTATTGTACGCATTTATCTTGTCTCTGGTGGTTCATTTTTCTTTTCCATCCATGGTGAATTTCCTTTTTGCCTTCCACATTACATCTAGGAGTCCTTCCATTCAATTGCTCAAAAGGCATTATCACGGGGTGAAGTCTATATGAAGAGTCTGGGATGAAGTGTTTGTATCTCTAAATGACTCCAAGAAAATATTCTCAGTAGTCAAGGAGAATGATTATAATCTGTATCCCATAGAAAGAGAGGAATGGTACAGAATTTAGAAGGGAAAAAAAATCTTATAAAATAGTAGTGTCCACAGTGCAAAATGAGAAATATACCCTAATGTTAGGAAGGAAAAACATAACAGGTTAAAGAAAGAAACCTTTGAAGCAGTGATGGGGGATTGTTTTCTCAGTGACGGTCCTGGTCTGAGGCACTACAGACTATCATTTTTCTCTTGAATAGGCTCTGGATCTTATGGATACATGATTGTTTCCATTTTAAAGTATGGGAGTTAAGCCAAAGAGTCTTAATGCTAAATCTGAGACAACAGAGAGAATCAGGTTCAAAGTGGAGGTTTGGATTTTTGTACTGTGTATTTGGTACACACATTAAGAGCATCAGCCATAATAAAACCCAATGTATTGCGGCCTAAAGAGAGAGAACACACAAATCTGTATACGAGAGGGGGGTCCCATAAGAAACGGTTCCCAACTAGCATGGATACTTCAAATGGTAACATTTCCCATTTGCACTAATCATATATTCATAAACTCAGAAAAGCGAGTTCCAATAAATTGTTTGCTGTGGTGAACTTACTCTTTTCCTCCATTACCTTTCTTTTATGCATGCTTTTCGTTTTTCCATGGTACAATCATCTTTGACTTCTCTTTTTCTGTCCCACATTTTAAAAATAATTAAATAGAATGTCTGTTTCAGGCTTTCAGATGACTTACCATTTAAAAGATCTATGTGAAGCAAAATGATCAGGCAAACCAATTTATATGTCTTTGGCAACATGGGTTTCAAAGAAACTTTTCATTTACCCAATAAAATAATTCACCTCTTTCGTGTATGAGGGAACACATTTCACTTAAAGGATTCCCAGACGTCCCCCTGCAATTAGCCTGATTCTAATTTTTTCCAGATGTAATATCTTAGTTGGCGGGGGGGGGGTGGGTAATGGTTAGATAGGCTGTACCAATTTCCATATGGCATGATACTATACATAGAAAACCTTATAGACTCCGTACAAAATTATTAGAAGTAAGAAATGAATTCAGTAAAGGTGCAGGCTGCAAAATGAATACCCAGAGAGCAGTCGTGCTTCTATATACTGAGAGAAATTAAGAAAACAATTCCATTCCCAATTGCACCACAAAGGATAAAAATACCTAGGAATAGACTTAACCAAGGAGGTTAAAGACTTGTACTCTTAAAACCATAAAACACTGATGGAAGAAATCGAAAACAACACAAATGGAAAGATATCCTATGCTCGTGAAATGGAGAATTAATATTGTCAAGATGTCCATACCATCCACTGCAACCTACAGTTTAGATTAAAATACCAACAGCATTTTTTTCACAGAACTAGAGCAAACAATACTAAAATTTGTATGGAACCACAAAAGACCACCATTAGCCAAAGCAATCTTGAGAAAGAAGAACAAAGCTGGAGTTATCACAATTCCAGGCTTCAAGATACACTATAAAGCCATGGTAACCAAAACAGTATGGTACTGGAGCAAAAATACACATGAATTTATTGCTTTAAATTCAAATGGACAATAGACATGTCGATGAACATTTCCAAGCAACATGAATTATGGTGGCAAGTGTACTTTCATTCTTATTTGAATCATTAAAAAGACAAATCAGTTATGTTTGTTGAGGGTGATGTCTGATACCAACTAACTTCTTATTATCAAATTGGGGGGGGGGAGTTGATATTTCTTTGTGATAACTCTAGAGGTATTTATAGTCGCTGGGTAATTTTCACTATTTTCATTTTTTGAAAACCATATAATATAGGCTCTAAAATTCATTAAACTATATTAATTTAGATATACATAGTTCTTCTTACTGAAGTTTGCTCGGTACAATGCAGATTTAGATATAAATGATCCCTTTGCCCCATTTTCTACTTCAAAATTCAAGCACACAACATAATTTTTCATCAGGTTTATGCAAAGGCCCAAACTGTCCATTCAGTTAATGGGTTAAATATTTCCATGCAAAAAATCTTGCTGGAATAATGCAGACCTCTCGTTCCATTTCAAAAATAATAAAAGTTATTCCACTGTTTGGAAAATGTCTTCTGGAGAGTGTTAGGTCCCCCCACCCACAACTATGATTTGTTAACAATGCTACCAATTTGGCAACAGTTTTCATCTTTTCTGGGGAATGAGGGAATGGGGAAAGCATAAATTGTTTCTACATTACAGTATTTTTATTATTTTAATAAAATGAGACTAACCTTTCTTCTATCAGCAGTTGAAGGTACCAGTGTGTGTGGAGGGGGGCGAAGAGGGTAACATCCATGAATCTCCAGAGGAAATCCACCTGTAAGCAAAGAATTTTGATGACTTCCTATATTAGTCTTCAGGGAGGCCCTAGATAGGGCATAATCATAATGGAATCATATGGGACAGTAGATATATCTAATCGGTTTACTAAAGTCCTAGCTACATTATTTTAAACCCTTAAAACATCACAGGAAGGTCAGCCTTAATATCTCAATTTCATGGATGAACAAACCAAGGTTCAGAGAGGTGACATAGCTGTTAAAAGACAGAGCTGGGCTATGCTTCCAGGTCTGTCTGACCCCATAGCACATCCTTTGCCCATTATATTATTCTTATTGCTTCTCACTTTGAAAGCATTATAAAGAAGTTATTTTAAGAGTGGGTGAAGAGGTCACTGGACCTGAGCCTTCCTGTACATTAAGGTACAAAAAAGTAAACAGAATAATAGCAACCAAATAATAGACCCCTTAGAGTCAGCATCGCAAGAAAGAAGCATCCTAAGTGGGACCCAGAGGAATGACTTCAGCTTTCTCAGAGTCATTTCATGAATGTTCTTTTTACACTGAGATTCTCTTAACTTTTTAAGGAAAGTAAGTACAATCGTGATGGTGAGGATATTGAAACTTTACATTTCTATCCAAAATCCAATGAAAGACTTTGAAGTCAGCACTGTTGCATAAGAAACTGTGTGATGGTTGAAAGAAACATACATCTACAAGTCTTTTCCAGTGATATAGATACTGAAACATGAGGGGTGCCTGGGTGGCTCAGTCGGTTAAGCGTCTGACTTCGGCTCAGGTCATGATCTCTCAATTCGTGAGTTCAAGCCTCCTGTTGGGCTCTGTGCTGATAACTCAAAGCCTGGAGCCTGCTTCAGATTCTGTGTCTCCCTCTCTCTCTGCTCCTTCTGTCTCTCTCTCTCTCTCTCTCTCTCTCTCTCTCTGTCTCTCTCAAAAATAAACATTAATTTTTTTTTAAATACTGAAACATGAAATAGGTAAAATTCAAAAGACTTGCATGGTGTCATTTGTGCCAAATAAAGTATCAAAACACGGAACAATTTCATTTTTTGACTTATTTCTTTTAAAAAAATCATATCTCGTTGCAAAGCTGACATGGTTTTATGGGATCATGGTATCATGACTTTATTAAGCACAACCCAAGAAAATGATGCACGGTAGGGCAGTCAAATCCAAGAAATGTTTATCTATGAGAGAGCGTGTCTTGAACCTTGTCTAGCCTTTGTTTTAATGTTGGCATTTTCTTAAGGATCTTAATTTTTTTTAAGCCATGTTTTATCCCGTGCCAGATAGCAGGACTACTGTTACCGTATTCAGTTCTCTTTTCATAATTTCAGGGAAAAAAAAGGAAAATAAAAAGGTTAGCTAATTTCTGATGTCTCTCAAGTGATTGACACGGTCCAAGAGACAAAGAAAATATACTTTTTCCAATTTTAAAGACCTGATATGGGATTTCAGACTCAGATGTGCCTGTGGAGTGCTTTCCAATGGTGCGCCTTGCTGTTAGATTGTCCTTTTTCCATTCACCATTCCAGGATTTTTTTTTTCCCAAAAATTTCCTGTGGGGTCCGAATGGTAGCCAGCATCCTGTCGTTTGGCTGATGAACCTGTACATTTCCAATCCAACACTTCTCTTTCGAAAAGAAATACAGAAAGCATGTTGCAGTTAATGGTAATGGGGGTATCCTACAATGTTCCAAATGCTGGAAACTTGCCTGCTCTTCCCTTTCTACTCCTTGGTGGAAAGAAAAACAACCAAAGCCCAAGGAAAAGAGGCCCCGCAAGCAGAAGTTGAAACTGATGGCAGACTGCTTCCCAAAGTTCATCACTGGGTGTCCCAGGGATCCCATTGTGTTTTGATGCCGTTTAAGTATATTTGTTCGTAGCGACAAAGGCTTTCAAAAGTGCAACAGTCCTGCAAAGCAAATGTCCCTACAGCCCAACGGCCACTTTCTCTTTCTCAGCGAGGCTCTGCACAAGTCTGCCTCTTCCCCCTGTCACTCGTTCAGCGGTGTCTGTGTTTTCAGCTGCCCTCAGTGCCTGCATGTCCCTGCTTCCCCTGCTTCCGCAGGGTTTTCCTGTCCCTCTTCCTCTGTCTTTTCTTAGAATTTCTAAGAGTTTAGGGTCATCGCTGCCTACAGCTTGTGAACTCAAAATAGCAATAGCCCTGGCCCAGCGACTTACTTGTCTGTCCCGAAGCCCGAGCAGATTCATGCAACCACAGACTGCCTGCAGGCTCCCCCTGGTTCTTCCTTTATCAGTGTCAGGGAGGCTCCTTGTGTCCAGTGAGTCTGGGGGAAAAGTGACAGCAGCCTTCACTGAGCCTGAATTTACAACGTGCCTAACATGAGTCGAATGCTGTGTGAGGACATGTCTCTCACTCGTGTATATGTAGCACGTTATATCACATTGTCCTTACCCTCGAGGTAAGTAGCAATTCACAGCAGATAATTATTAAATAATAATAACGATAAAGGAGGAGGTGAGGGAGGAGGAAAAGGGAGAGAGGAATTCTAATAGCTGGATTCTAATCCTAGAGCCCTGTTTATGAAAAAAATATTCCCAACTCTGGGATAATCAAGGAGGTCTTCCTTCACTAGGTGAAACTCCAAGACCTCAAAGAGAGGGTGGGATTTTTCCGAGGCGATGAAGAATAGAAATCATATTGATCCCACAATTCATTTATCCGCTTTTTTCTCTATGATTTTTTAAAACTTATTTATGTATTTTTGACACGTATTCAATCCGCAAGCATTTACTGAGTACGTCCTACACGCCAGATAGTTTGCTAAGGCCTCATGCAGGCACAAAGCCGAGCAAACAAAGTCCCCACCCTAGAGAACAGCAACGACAAAACCAGTTGAGAATGCACCAGAGAAAGGGCCATCAAAGTGATAGATGTTGGATTCAAGGAAGTGCAAGGGTGTCTTGGGTGCCAGGGGGAAAAGAAGGAGAGAGATAGCAAAGTACTTGCAGAGAAGGTAATAGCGAACATTTGAAATGAGAGGGGCAATGTGACCAAAACTATGTTTATTTTATTTATTTTTTTTTTTAATTTTTTTTTTTTCAACGTTTATTTATTTTTGGGACAGAGAGAGACAGAGCATGAACGGGGGAGGGGCAGAGAGAGAGGGAGACACAGAATCGGAAACAGGCTCCAGGCTCCGAGCCATCAGCCCAGAGCCTGACGCGGGGCTCGAACTCACGGACCGTGAGATCGTGACCTGGCTGAAGTCGGACGCTTAACCGACTGCGCCACCCAGGCGCCCCAAAACTATGTTTATTTTAAACAGAAGTTAAAGAACCAAAGCCAGAAGGCAGGCCGCAAGAGAACCAAAGATAAGGAGAAAATCCTCCAAAATGTTATTTTGGAGTCAGCAACAGTATCCTGCTGAATGTGGGAAATGCCTCCTAGCGTCAGATATTCAGAGATTTAATGTTTGAAGGTAATGTAGGGGCACCTAGGTGGCTCATTCGATTGAGTTCCTGGCTTTTGATGTTGGCTCAGGCCATGATCTCCCAGTTCACGGGTTCGAGCCCCGCATTGGGCTCTGGGCTGACAGTCAGGAGTCTGCTTGGGATTCTCTCTCTCTCTCTCTCTCTCTCTCTCCTTCTCTCTCTGCCCCTCCGACTCTCTCTTTCTTTCTCTCTCTCTTTCTCAAAATAAATAAGTAAACTTTTTTTTTTAAAAGAAGGTAATTTAAATAGCATATATTCCTGTCCATTCTAATTAGTAGAAGGGTCCTAAGCCACAGCTCCCTTCAAAGTTGGCCACTTACATTTACCAGCTGATGAAACCATCCCGGCCGTATGACGATTACCATCATCCCCTTCCTACGAAAGAGGAAACCGAGGCAGAGCATCCTTAAGCAGCTTGTCTTAAAGACACACCGGCTTCCAGGCCAAAATGGGGGATCCCGGGGTGGGTTCCTGAACGCAGAACTGTCCCGCTGCCGTTTCTCAGCCTTGAATCCCGAGAAGGGAGGAGGGGGAGACAAGGACACAAAGCGTCGCCTCCCAGACAGGCCGCGTCCAGGGAAGGCCAGGAGAGACAGAAGGCAGGGGCAGGCCACTCCACATGGGCGGGTGGCGCTTTGAAGAAGCAAGGGGACTGAACCCACGAGCCTTGTCTTAGCTGCTGCCAACCGAGCAGAACGCCACAGCCATCGCCACAGTCCTCGGCGTTTACACGGAGGCCTTCGAGGGGTTCAGTCCCGTGTTCCGCGTCTCTCAAGCCTGCGTTCTTGAAGGTGGATCCCACCAGGGACGCAGGGGGCGGAACAGACCTTGTGCATTTCAAGAACAGGGAGGGGAGAGGAACCTCTGTCTGTTTGTCCCCGGCCGGCCGGGTCAGCTCCCGGGTCACCCGAGGGTCACGTCCTCTCCATGACCTCCTTCAGCACTCCTCGTGACTGACTGGCTCTGAGAATCGTTTGTGCACCCCTCTGGGGGCGCACCCCTCTTCCACGGTGTGTCCCGGGAAGTCAGCAAGGGCTTTTGTGAACACGGAGGTGGCCGGTCTGGTGGCAGGAGCCACAGCCACATCAGAGGCACAGGCAAAAGAAAACACAGGTAAAGAGAAGGACTCCCAAAATAAGGGCCAGTTTGGGGGCGCCTGGGGGGTTCAGTCGGTGAAACGTCTGCCTCTTGATTTCGGCTCGGGTCATGATCTCAGGGTTTGTGAGTTTGGGCCCCCTCTCAGGCTCTGTGCTGATGGTGAGGAGTCTGCTTCGGGTTCTGTCTCCCTCTCTCTGCTTCTCCCTTGTTTGCTCTCTCTCTCTCTCAAGATAAACAAAAATAATCTTTAAAAATTAAAAAAAAAAAAAAAGTACCAGTTTTGTTTTGCTTTGTTTTGTTTTCCCTCCAAGGGCCCCATAATCCAAACTCCTGATTTCTTAAGTCCCCAAGGCTGGGGGTCAGATCCCTCAGGGCATTAACTCGTGACCTCAGGTGATTTAATAAAGGTGATACATTAGCAAACTCACAGGTATGAACAAACAGCACTGCTTGGATGCTGGCGGAGGTGACTCTTTGAGAGGCAGTAATGTCGGATCTATTCTATTTTGGAGGGCAGATTTTCCCATTAGAGATATTTCAGTGTTCGATAAGGACAGGCTTTGTCAGCTATTATTTAAGACTTGCTGGAGGGCACCTGAGCAGCTCAGTCGGTTAAGCGTCCGACTTCAGCTCAGGTCATGATCTCAAGGATCATGGGTTCGAGCCCCTGTCAGGCTCTGTGCTGACAGCCCAGAGCCTGGAGCCTGCTTCAGATTCTGTGCCTCCCTTTCTCTCTGCCCCTCCCCTGCTCACGCTCTGTCTCTCTCTCTCTCTCTCTCTCAAAAATAAATAAACATTAAAAACAATTTTTTAAAGAAGCTTGTTGGGTGAATTTAGTACAGTGCTATATCATCCACCAGGTCAATGGAGGGAAGGAAGACAGCAGCCAAATGACCTTAGCACTGGAAAAGAGACTATGCCCACCTGGTCTCGAGGAGAGGGGGGCTGGCAGCTTTAGGACCGTGACCTGGTTGTACACACCACGCATGTTGGCTGGGGGAGACAGCACTGTCAGGCACGAGGAGATGGACCAGGGGCCAGATATGGAGTCCAGGATGCCTCCCTTCTCCCCTCTTTCAATAGTGTATGTTCTAGTCTAGGTATAGAAGAGTAGACTTCAACAGGTCCAGCTTGAGCAGAACAATGGAGTCCCAGTGAAGGCTGAGGGGCCCAAAGTAACTCCCCATTCCTTGTGGGAAGTCCCATCACAAATTCCAAGAGATAATACCTTTCCCAGGTATGATGGGACTTCTCAGGAGCATGGTGTGTCGACCCATGGTGAGGGACAATCGTGGTTTCTCATGACTTCCATACATTCATGGTATTGAGTGCCTTAGCAAGGGTCCCCAGTCTGGTGTGTGGCGCACAGATCTTACCCTGGTGGCAGAGATAGCCAAATAGATGATGTTTAAAAGTTTAGCTGTGCCTGAAGAAGGCGCTCCCTTTTCTTTTGAATTTTCCCTAGAGACTTGAAATTAAGATTTGCCATTGCTTCCAAATATAACCTCTGTTAGACTACTATTTCCTTGAAAGACAAGAAATGCTCCAAACTATGAGTAAGGAGTTCAGTTTCGTATGATTTGCACACGTCTTGGAATCAACTGTTGATAAAATAACTTCTAGTCTTCAAGACTTAGGGAGCCTCCATGAGTGTACAAATGTCCCCCAAAACTCAAAACTGTGACTTGCATATAGTAAATCCTCATATACAAGGCTGTATTCTACTTATTAATTAATGAGGAGCCCAGTAAGATGTTAAAAGCAGTTCCAGTGAGCATCTGACCCACAGAAATGTATACTCTCTAATAGACAAAACTAATCTGCATTGCAGTGAGCAGGAAACATTTACACTTCTTCCAGTGTCCCACAACATAACTTCTACCCCTTCAAAGTTGTGATATCCCCAAACCAGCGACACATCAGTGAAAGTTGCTCACCTGCTTCCAAAACCCTGGTAATTTTTCCTAACGTGAAATTCTTAACAATTGAGTTAGAGGAAGAAATCACAGGAAGAAACTAAGACAAATAACAGAGCCATACAACAGCAAATACATTATTGGGAAGGAAAAATAAATATGATGAAAAAAGCTTTGTTTAAAATATCGGTTTTAAACCATTGGGTACTGCAATATTAGGTTGTTACTGCTGTTGCTGTTGTTAAATCTGAGAGTCTCCTCCGCTGCCCGAGTAACCAGTAGCATCCTGTTCTATCTTCTTCTTCTTCTTTTTTTAATGTTTATTTATAATTTGTTTTTGAGAGAGAGAAAGAGTGCAAGCTGGTGAAAGGGGCAGAGAGAGAGAGAGAAAGAGAGAGAAAATGTCAAGCAGGGTCCATTCTGTCAACACAGAGGCCCATGTGGGGCTCAATCCCATGAGCCTTGAGATCATGAACTGAGAAGAAATCCTGAGGCAGAGGCTTAACCGCCTGAGACCCTCCCCAAGCACCCCTGTCCTGATTTATCTTTATCTCCCTTCTCGCTCCACCCAAACTAGACATTCTCAAGAAGTGAAGCTTCTCCCCTGGACCGGTCCAAATAAAGAGGTTGGAAACACTGTAAAACTTCTGTTGCAGTGGGTGTAAAGCAAAAAGAAAGCAAATCTAGAAATTCTGAGGAAACGCAGCTGCCTAAGTTCTTTGAGCATAGTGGGAAGCTTCATTTCTGTCATCAGAGTACAACGAAAATCCGAGTAAACTGAGACAATTTCTGAGATTCTCGGCCATTTGAACACGTGTAAACCTTTGATTTCCTGAAAAGGACTCCAATCATGCATCCGAAGACCTCACTTTACACCTTGTCAGAATGTCAGAATGATTTCCAATGAAAGATTTCTATTTTCCTCCTGGTATATAGAAAACAAAATTAAAGACTTTTTCCTCCCCCTTATTCATTTCAACCCGGTAGGGTTTCAGGCTTGGAAAGCAATTACATTTATACTTTGCCATGTTTGGCTGAAAGTTGACACTTGAAACAGAGTTGACATTGATAGCACTTATAGTCTGCACAATGTAATTGTTATCCAGGTTCTGGAGGCAAGCACAGTCTGAGAATGGCCCTCCTATCATGTTTTTTAAAAGCTTGATTCTGTTCCCTCTCGTTCACAAACTCCACACGTAAACCCACCTAGAAAGTTCATCAACAACTTTTAATGTATAATTCACAGCATATCTTACTTTTAACTGCTTGGGTGGTTAAAAATAAGGTTGATTTTTTTCTCTCTACGTTAGAAATCTATCTTTCAAAAAGGATTTTGTCTCCAAAAAATAAAAAACAAAAATAAAAGGATTTGTCTCATTTGAAATGGTGCTATACAGCTTATTTTGTTTGGAATTAGTGGCTTTTCTCCAGTGGAGTTAGATATTCTTTATCTTGCCATTCAGAAGGGATTATTAAACCAGCCCAACATTGGCTGGCTAAAATTCCACAAAATTATGCAATAAAAGTATATCACCTGAGTCAAAGGAAAATCACCAAGGGATTTAAAAAAGAAAAAAAGATAAAGAATTTTACATGGTGGTTGCTTCTATACAGGAGGAGAGACAGAAGCGATGGTTGAGAAGGAGGTGGGAGAGAAGGGAGACATCCTTCATTTTATACAAGCCCTCACTTGGATACATGTTGCTTCTATACAATGCTGATAAAATGAGATGAATAATAACTACATAAAAATATAGATTATGAAAATTAAGACAATTTTGTAAAAAAAGAAATAAAATAAAATTAAGAAAATTTTGCAGATTTATGCAATCGTCATGACAAACTTGTCATATTTGAGTGAGAAGTTCAAGGTGCAAATAAAAATATGTATGTTGTAATAATCCAACCATATGAAAACAAAAAGTATACACATTTACATTTCTCTATAAACTTTTATGCAAAACAGGGATCAAATTATATTCAACGATGTCTCTACCATTTCTTCAGTTCATTGGATCCTTCTTTGTTTTTGTGTTGTTGCATAATTTTAAAAGTGGATACCGCTCCTCTTTATAAATCTAAAACTTGTAAGCTTTATTTTTAGTAGATGAAATTTTCCTTCCAACAAAAATTTTTTCGGCAGTTATAGGGGGTTAATCACTGTCCCCTCAAAATAAATGTCTCCTCAGAACTTTAGAATGTAATCTTATTTGAAAACAGGGTTAGGGCGTTTGGGTGTCTCAGTCAGTTAAACGTCTGACTTTGGCTCAGGTCATGATCTCATAGTTGTTGGGTTCGAGCCCCGCTTCAGGCTCTGTGCTGACAGCTCAGAGCCTAGAGTCTGCTTCTGATTCTGTCTCCTTCTCTCTCTGCCCCTCCCCCACTCATGCTCACTCTCTCCAAAATAAATAGACATTAAAAAATTTTTAAAAAAAGAAAAGAAAATAGGGTTTTGCAGATGTAATTAGGTTCACATGAGTCATACTAGATTAGATCTGGTCCTCAACCCAGTGACTAGTGTTCTTAGAAGAAGAAGAAAGGATACAGAGAGAAGATGGCCATGTGGAGACACAGGCAGAGAACAGAGGGATACAGCTACATGCTAAGGAAAGTCAAGAATTACCAAGAGCTACCAGAAGGTAGGAAGAGGCAAGAAGGATTCTTTCCTAGAGCCATAGACATGCTGACGTCTTAATTTCAGACCTCTAGACTCTGAGGCTGTGAGTGAATAAATTGCTGTTGTTTTAAGCCTCCGTGTTTATGGTACTTTGTTTTGGCAATGTCAGGAAACTCATACAGAAATGGAATCATCATCATTATCATCATCATCTCTACAAGAGAGGAGTTTCCCCGGACTCCAGAGTTGGTCTGGTAGGCTGGAGGTAACTCCAAAGGGCCCTCATGATTTCCCAGGAAACTACTGCCCAGAAATGAGGGGAAACAGGGCCCTTGAGGTATCATTCTTTACCTTCAGCACGTCAGATACCACTTCTACAAAACTTTAACCAAATACTTTAAAGGAAAAATAACCCTATTTTTACTTACAAAGGTAGAGTGCTATGTTTCTCAAACCCTGTTTTGCTGAACAGCGGTTCCAGAAGATTTTAATGGGAGGAGAATGAAAATAAAAAGGGAAAAATGAAAGATTTCAGGATCCAAAAACTTGGAAAACATTTCATGATAAAGACTTCTCTTCGAGATCCTTACGCACATTGAGAATTTGAAAAGTTTTGAGGAAACGCTCGTTTATCTTTGGTGAACATCAATTCTATACTTTTAGAAAAATATGGAATGGAATTTGGGTAAGCCCGAGGAGAATGGAAATTAGGCTGGCCCCAAGAAGATTAGATCCTACCCCGGCTACATAGGGCCATGCAGCCTGATGGTACACGCAACCTCCATTTTCTCCTCTGAAGACAGGAAGTATTACCTGACCTGTCAATGCCACAAGGTTGTCAGAAGGATCAGCCACCATAGTTCCATTGCTTTACTTTATGCTTGTATCCCTTACAATACTTCATATCTGGGATGATGATAAGACCTGTATTACCTATCTAAAAAGGCAGATACAAAATAACCAATACATGTAAAAGCATCTTGGAAAATAAAATAAAATATTGTGTAGGTAAGAGGGGCACCTGGGTGGTTCAGTCGGTTGAGCGTCTGACTTCGGCTCAGGTCATGATATTACCACTCGTGAGTTTGAGCTCGTGAGTCAGGCTCGGTGCTGACAGTTTGGAGCCTGAAGCCTGCTTCAGATTCTGTGTCTCCCTCTCTCTCTCTCCCTCTGCCCCTCTCCTACTTGCTCTGTCTCTCTCTCAGAAATAAGTAAAAACATTTAAAAAATTAAAAAATATATGGATAGGTAGGGGATGGAATTTACTACTTGATTTACTTGATTTTTTCTCATTTATTGATACTCTGTTATGGAGTTAAAAGCCTTTTTATTGACGGCCCATGCAAACTAGAAAAAATAATCCGTCTACACCTCCATTCCAAATCTGTCCAAACTTGATGCCATTTCTGAGGTTAGCACTTTCACCTTGCCAGTAATGTTTATAGAAGTAGAGACAGTGGTGGTACATTTTTTTTATTATGTTTCATTTTTTTATTGTCAGCCATCCTTCAAAGCATAGAAAAAGGGAAGTATCTTCATGGTGCCGCCATTCACGTCTCCATATTACTTTTGCGCTCTGTATTTCATCAAGATGTATAACAGACTATTTATTTCAGATTAGGAATAATGGCAGCATGCTTGTGTGTGAGGCATATTAATTTCACTGGAAAATGAAATATATAATATAATATAATGTAATATAATGTAATATAATATAATATAAATATTATATTCTACCGGAACTATTTGTTTTGCTGTGTCACATTGTCTGGCAAATAGAATCATACCAAAAGCCTCCAATTGGTCTATAAAGAGAGATTCTTCATGACGTTTTCAACTGCACATTAAAACCAAATGAAAAAGCTACCTTTTCCAGGAAATATTGGGCTCCTAGCAAGTGGTCTGTAATTAAAACAAAGTGAATATTACTAAGGTCTGACCGACCAACCAAGTCTCAAACAGATTACACACACACACACACACACACACACACACACACACGACCAGACATGTGCATTTCTAACTAATTGATTTAAAAGAATTGTTTGTTGCTTAACAATTTTTTTTCCAAGTCAAAGATAAGTCTCTACTAATTCTGAAAATATGAAGATATGAGCTAAACCACACATACACATATACACACTACACACATCTATTTCAAAGCCTAAGCCATGTGATTCAGAAGAAAAGATTTTTACATTTAAAAGGAAGGAAGGGGGCACCCGGGTAGCTCAATGGGTTAAGCGTGGAACTTCCGCTCAGGTCGTGATCTCACTCCATGAGTTCGAGACCTGCATCGGACTCTGACCTGTCAGCACTGCTTCGGATTCTGTGTCTCCTTCTCTCTCTGCCCCTCCTCTGCTCTCTCTCTCTCTCTCTCTCTCTCTCAATGTCAAATAAATAAACATAAAAAAAATAAATAAAAGGAAGGATCAGTTGCCTACGTAATTCTAATATTCCATTTAATTTTTAATTCTGTGTCTTACTTTGTTCATTTATAAGTAAACTTTTAACAAAAAATGTACTATTTACCACAGTCCTATACAGACCAGACTTTCACACACACAAAAACAACACTATCCAGCTTCTAATGCTCTTTTTCATAATATACGCCGAGAATGACTTATTACTTGTCACTTAAAAAAACACACATTTCCTCTAATGTTGGGCATTTCATAAAACCGTCTCTATAACATACTGCATGCCCATATGTGGACAATGTGTAAAATAGACTTTGGATATTTTGCCATAGTTTGTAGTATATGTGTTGGTCCCTGCCAACTTTCCATTCTCTTTACCAAAGAAGTTGCCTAAATTGTTAATGCAGAATATTTTAAACATAGAATGTCATCCAAACCTATTTTTCCCTAATATACTTTTTAAAGGGGAAAAGGTCAGAATATTCCAATCAATTGACGCACTCGATCTAATTTATGCACCGAGGAGCTCAAAACTGCGTCATTTGACCATTTTCCATTTGTTGCTAGTGAAATTAGTGATGGGTTTCTTACTGACTTTATAATCCAAATTATAAGGAAAGAGAGAAAATAGACTATGGAAGACCCATAGCCGTTGCAGTGTTTTGTTTCTGAGGGGCCAGTTGCGGGCACCTGGAAACTGAATTGGAAAGACTTTCGGGGAAAACACAGTCAAACCATTAACCCTTTCCATCTTGTAAGAATAAAGAGTGAGCTGAGACTGGTAACCTAGAACTATTTTAAGGAATAGAGACTGCTTTTTGAGGACATAGCTAATGCCATCTTTCCAGAGTAGAATATTGGCCTTGCGGAAATGATGGGCAAAATGCTAAAAACGGATTTTCACCACTCACTGTTATTCCAAATGAGATGCTACGTTTCCAAAGAGTCTTCCATGGAAAGAAAAAGTAAGTTAGTGAAAATAAGAATTTCCATGTGTTTGTGAAAGAACAACATATTCTTGCCAGTAGGACTAGTAAAACTCCCCCTCCTCAAAAACAAAAATAAATAAAAGAATAACAATAATTTTTAAAAAGATGAAAAAAAATTTTTTAAATTTAATGTTTATTTATTTTTGAGAGAGAGACAGAGAGTGAGCGGGGGAGGGGCAGAGAGAGGGAGACACAGAACCCGAAGCAGGCTCCAGGCTCCGAGCTGTCAGCACAGAGCCCCACGTGGGGCTCGAACTTACAAACCCTGAGATCATGACCTGAGCCGAAGTCGGATGTTTAACCAACTGAGCCACACAGGTGCCACAAAAGATGAAAAATTCTTAAAACAATGTTTAAAAAGGAAAACAACTGACACCAAACCCCCAGAAAACTAGGATACCAGGCTTAGTTCTGTCTGACAAATCTAAACAAATCCAGGCCTTTGTATAGACACGTTTAAGGTTTTGTGTTGGTTTATCTGGTCTTTGCTTGTTTGTTTTGTTCCTGTTTTGTATCTGTTGCTTACCATACAACTAACATTGACAAACTTTGAAAACAGCTCATCCCTTTCACACAAATGGAGTATGCAGTCATTTCAATTTTTTAAAATTTGTTTAATGTTTATTTATTTTTGTGAGAGAGAGAAGGAGAGCAAGTGGGAAAAGGGCAGAGAGAGAGGGAGACACAGAATCTGAAGCAGGTTCCAGGCTCTGAGCTGTCAGCACAGAGCCCTACGGGGAAGGGGTGGGCAGGGCTTGAACTCATGAACTGTGAGATCATGACCTGAGCCGAAGTCAGATGCTTAACCAACTGAGCCACCCAGGCACCCCAGTAATTTTCAAATCAAAGTGTATGGGTGCTGCCTAGTCTAAGAAACCCAAGGAACATGGATTCAAACATTTGCACTTCTGCCCTGAATTCCTGTTGGTCATTTATCACTGTGAATGGCAGAAGAGCGTTTAATTACAGGTCAGTAGAAAGGCATGAGTTATAATTCCATCTCCTTTTACTCAGTTTTTAATAGGCCAATGACTTTTATTAGGTACCTGAGTAACATTGGGAGAGACAGCTTTCCTGTGGATTCCTTATCCTGTAGCCTACTGAGTGGGACTGCTGGTCTCAGCCATTCCCTCCCGTTTCAGTTTTTGATCTAAGATGCCCTCTCCGAGATGAGAATAACCTCTATAATGAAGCAGGGATTAAGTTCTTGCTTCTTTACACCACATCTACTCAGTTCTAATTTCCAAATTGTGTGTCTTTCTAAAGACTTCAGGTTCCACCAAGATAGGCACTTGAGAGGTGACATAACTCAGGATTTAAGGATATCAAGTAAGGAATCCTCTTACTAAGGTTTGAGTTCCTGTTTCTGTTATTGATAGATAACAGATATTAATAGATAACTATTGATAGATAGTTCTGTGATTGATAGATAGAGACATAGACAGACAGACAGACATATATAACTTATGTCTGTATTTATACATAAAATTCTGCTATGGTTTGTATACTTATACGCCCTTAGTAAGTTACTCCGTCTTCCACTTCTCTAAGTCTCCATGTTCCCATTGTAAATTTGGGAGTGATCATCTCATAAAGTTAGGCTCAGGAATAATGTGTTAATATATGCAAAGTACTCAAGGAAGTGCCTGGGGAGAAGATAAGGTGCCACATAAGTGTTTGCTATTATAATCCTTCCCTTTTAATTACAGAGCTCGAGGAAGATGTTGAGGGTAAACATTTATATTTAACACCGTTCCTAAAGTACTAAGCAATTTATTAGAACTTAACATTAAACCAAAGGTTACAAATAAAATGATGTTAATAAGATTATCATAATTTGCAAACGATAGGGTTGTCTATTTTGAAAACCCAAGAGGCATAAATGTTCCACTATTACAAACACTAACACGTTTCAAAAAAAGCCATAGCTTTCCCGCAGAATAATAGTAAATGTTCAGGAAAATAATGGTGAAAAAGTCTCATTCACAATGGAAGCAAGGTATAAAATACCTAGGAATAAGTGTAACAAATGTTCATTGAACAAATGAAAAAAAAATCTATTGAGAAACAAGGTAGAAAACTTAATAAATAAATGAAAAGGCATACTCTAATCATAGGTGGAAGACATATTATCAAGGTGGCGGTAGTCTATATTTTAATATACATCAGGGTAATACCAATTAATAACCTCACCTACTTAAGATACATGAATTTTATTAGATGTAAATTATGCCTTAAAAAAAAATCTCCCCATGTGTTTTCTTTTTTTTCCCCATGTGGTTTCAAACTGACAAAATGATCCTGAAATTCACCTACAAAAATAAATATTTTAAAAAATACAACAGAGAAATAATTTGAGATTCATTGTCCTCTTGAATAATACACTAATGTACATTTGGAACCCAAAGGGATATTCAGTTTAATGGAAAAGAATGGGTAGTTCAGTCATGAACTACCAATATAGATCCAATATGGTGGCAAGCCCCCAAGATAGCCCCCATATACCTCTTGTCTCCTGGTACTCACTCATGCCCTTATTTTTTCTTTCAAACATTGAGCAGTGCTGACCTGTGCAAAAATAGGGTATTGTAGAAATCAGTATGTGTGGCTTTTGATGTAAGGCTAGGAAAGATATTGTGGCTTTTGTCTTATTGCCTTTTGCATGTCTTGCTTTGGGAGAAGCTAACTACTATGTTCTGAGGCTATCCAAGAAACCCCAAAGAAGAAGTCCATATGGCAAAGAACTGAGGCCTCCTGCGAACAGTCAGAAGCATCTCGTAAGCAATTTATGTGAGCCATCTTGGAAGTCAATCTTCCAACCTCGGTCAAGCCTTGATATGACTACAGCTCTGGTAACACACTGACTGTAACCTCAAGCCAGAACCACCCAGTTAGCTGCACTCAAATTCTTGAACAACAGACAACTCTAGGATAGCAAAGATTTATTGTTGTTTTAAGCCGCTAAACTTTGAATAGTAATAATAATAATAATAAGTAATAAGTTTATCATGAAGTAATAGGTATATACCCAGATATATAAGGATAAATGATCATACAGATCGCTCTTTGAGGGGAATAGAGAAGCTATCCAATAATCAGATCTTATGAAAGACTAACATACCGAATACAGATATAAATCTTGAGATGAAATATGAAACCATCAAAGTACTTAAAAATAATAAATTAGAATGCACAATCCTGGATTTGAGGACTTTCATAAGCATTACATTCAAAACAGATCTCAAAAAGAAATATATTAATAGATACATAATCATAAAATATAAACTATAATGCATTAAATGGTACATAATCAAAATGAGAAGGGAAACATACATTTATCTGGCAGATAGGTCATATACACATATAAACGTAAATTCAAACATTCAAAAGATAACATATATAATGTAACATTAAATGAAAAAGCTAACACATCAAGACCAATTGGGGTTTATCCCAAGAATAAGTGGATGATTTGCATCAGGAAACGTGTTTTTGAAATTATGATCTCAAACTAAGAATAGAAACTGTCGTCTTAAATTGGCTAAAAAACATAACAAATCAGTAAGTACAGAGCTTACTACTAAAACATTACAAATGTTTCTATTTTAATGTGCAACAAAATAAGTATGTATAACATTAGTGTGTGTATGTAGCATTCTAGTCAGAGTTCCAACTTAGACCCCTAAAGAAACCAAAAACAACATAAAAGAGTGTAAACATGAAAGGCAAAAAAATAAATCTGCCACACTAATAGATGTTGTCATTGCCTATAAAGAAAAAAAAAAACATGTAGGGAAATTATGAAAAGAGACTTAAGTATATTTCATTGTATATACAGTCAAATAGAGAAATCAATTGTCCTTCTATACACCTAAGATAAACAGAGAGGAAACTTACCAAAAGACATAACTCAGCAAAGCCACAGATAGGTTGGCACAGACACTACAGAAGCCCTTTACAGAGAACTTTGTAAAATTTATTAGTCAATTTTAAAATGGACCAAAACAAAAGAAGAACACTTCGTGGCTGGAAAGTATCCATATTTTAACGATGTTTGTTCTATAGGCTTGACCTATAAATTCCATAAAATTCCACTCTACATATCAGTGGTATGCTGGTTTTTACAGTATGCTAAGGAGAATAAAATACATATTTGCATGTTGAAGAAAACAAACATGTGAATCATTTATTTGATGTCACACCATTATTAGAAAAATAGCAAGCTCCCGAGAACATACACAGAATAAGGCTGTCACTTTAAAGAAGTATCAAAAGTCCAGTTTGGAAAACTGCTGTAACATTGCATGAGGTTTAGGAACAGAAATTATATTAGTGTGCTAGGGCTGCTGTAACAAAGTGCCACAGCCTAGATGGCTTAAACAACCGAAATGTAATTCTTCACAGTTCTGGAGTCCAGAAGCACAAGATTAGGGTGCTGGTAAGGATGTTTCCTCTGTGTCCTCACTCCTTGGTTCCTAGATGCTCTTCTTCTCCCTGTGTCTTCACGTGGTCTTTTCTCTGTGTGCGCCTAAGTTTTAATTCCTTTCTCTTAGAAGGACACCAGTCCTTCAGGACAGCAAAGACCTAGTAATTGGCATTTGGGAGCCAACGCTTCATATATATTAAGGACTGAACGTTTACATCCCCCCAAAACTCATATGCTGGAATCTTAACCCCCACAGTGATGGTTTTAGGAGGCGGTGCCTTTGGAAATCCATTAAACATGAGGGCGGAGCTCTCATGAGTGAGACTGGTGCCCTTACAAAAGAGATCCCAGAGAGGTCTTTCTCTTCACCATGTTAGAATCAGGGAGACAAAGGCATGGGGAGATTAAGTAGATAAGCAGGGGATACAGGGGAAATCCTAGCAGCAGGCATTGCTTTCAGTAGCTGAATTTTTATTTTATTTATTTATTTATTTTAAGTTTTTACTTATTTATTTTGAGAGAGAGAGCACACACACGTGTGCACACATGCGAGCGAACAGAAGCCAGAGAGGGGCAGAGACAGAAGGAGAGAGAGAATCCCAAGCAGCACAGAGCCTGATGCAGGACTCGAACTCAAGAAGTGTGAGATCATGACCTAAACCAAAATCAGGAGTCAGATGTTTAACCGACTGAGCCACCCAGGCACCCCAAATAGCTGAAATTTTAAAAACACAGGTCACATACTCCGTGTGAAAAACAGAATGCTAAGATCACCTCCTGATCCAAAGTTACCTGTTCCTATAAAGCATCAATCTCCTCTTAGCACTCAACATGTAATTTTCCCAAGGATTTAGGAAAATGATTGTCCAAAGGATGGGCTGAAAGGTTTGAGTTCTCATCCATCTTTACAGTTCTCAGAATGATGGCTCAGTTCAAATGTTGGCCATCTATGTTTTGAGACTACTGTTTACATATGGCAAACAAACATATGCCCACTTTTCCTAACACCAATTGTTTAAGCCAGCATATCATTTCATTTTATAAGTTGGGTGTTGTTAGCTAGTCCTGCAATGGACTTCCTGAATCACTGTAATAACATGACTCATGCCAGGGAGAGTGTATTTTATGGATGTGTTGGGAAATTTTAAAGTTATAAAAATCAATGATTGTTGAAATGAAGAGACACATTGATAAAAAGGAGGGCATGACTTGTGTTTGTTTTTTTTTTAAATACTCTGGTTGTAACAGATCACAAATGAAAATACCATTCTATCTTTTAAAATGCTAAATGAAAAAAAAAGCTAAATGAGGGAAGCCTGATGCTATTTTGGAAGTCATTCTGGAAGTGTAAATATATTGTAAAAATAAATTTAAACACATTTTATTTCTTGGGTCTATTTCTAATGTCATCTAATACAGACAGTGAAAATTGGACTCCCCTCAGGCCAAGAAATAGCATAAAATCTTTTAGAATTCTTCGGCATTTGAATGGAATCGATTACAATGAAGCTATCTGGGGAAGACATAAAAGTCAAAATCTGGTTAATGTCTGTTCAGATTGTTTTTCACTTTAATTAGGCTCTCTGTTTCCTGCTTCTAGGACACACATCCACACTCTAAAATTCCTGGGAGAGACTATTCAGCAGAACGGTTGGCCTCTTCCACAAATGAAAAGACGGGTAATATTGTATAACACTGTTAGGTGAAATTTTCACCATCGATTTCCAGCTCAGAGAAGCTTAGGTGAGGGTCCATTGGTCTGCATTTTCGCCCATGTTTTTACATGAGGGTCCGTCAGAAAGGCGTGGCCACTGGGAGTATTCGGGACAGAGATTAGTTACAGGGTCTCCTTTTCCTTTCCTCTTCCCTAGCTGCCAACTGTTTCCTTCCCCTGGGATTCTATCAGTATTTTAGCAACAAAACATGATGCTAAAGGCATGGTGGTGATTCCCCATTCTGGCTTATACTTTTCATTGCACTTTGCTCACCACTCAGTATTCTTAGGTGTTTATTCATTTGAACACTTATGACAACATGTCTTAAATATTATCGTGGGCATTTTTCTTTCCAACTGATTGAAGAGATGGGTTAACTGGTAAGAACAGAATACCCACTGTTTTCTGGGTATCTAGGCAGCTCTTTGTTTTTTGTTCTAAATAGCCAAGGTAGAAAAAAATCCTTACGTAGAGCCTGCTAATATTGATTTTAAAGGGAAGTGCTGTTTGGGGGCACGATGCCTGTTTACATCAGATGGAGATGGTGTTCATACAGGCACTTTTTTTTTTTCTTCTTCAAACTCTAAATACACTCTTGTCTGTGGGACACAAAGGCTTCATCATAAAAGCTTGGTTAGAACCGGACAATGGCACAGCTTTGCTTTTGTCTGACCGCATTCTAATCTGTTGACTTTTAAAATTGAATGAGAGACATTGTTTCCTGAGGGGAAAGGGGAGCCGTGAAAGCCACAGGGCACAATGAGGGACAGCATTACTCACCTTGGAGTCCCTGACTTCCAGGTGCCAGAGGCCTGATTATTCTTGTCACAGGTGAAGAGTTCAACTGGTAGGGACCCTGATTTCTGAAACTAAGAACAGATGAAGGTCAGGGAAGGAAAATCTTAAAGAGGAAGGAATAAATGAATTAGGAGGAAAAAAAAAAGAAAATTGAAAGAATAAAATGAACAAGAAAAGCTTCCATTCAAACTGGAGGTGCCCATTAAAAAGGTGATAGTGATATAATCCAAGTAGTGGGTTGAATATTTGGTTCTAGCTTCTAAACCTCAGGCTCAGAGTTATTTTTGATGATAATGCAAACCTCACAGGGCCACTACTCTGGGGGGTGGAGTGCTTTGGCGTTTCATTAGACTGAAACTACTGTTGTGAAGAATATTTGGGAAGATAAAATGGAAGCTTCAAGTTGAAAGCCAGGCCCTAGTCGCATGTGAAACAGGTGATGGGTATTTTCAGAACTAAGCTCTCCAATGCTGAAGACTTCCTATTGGGGGATCCTCCCTTGGCTTGCCCCCCTCTTCCCACGAAGCCCCTAGGACAACTTTGAGGCCTTTTAGTTACACTTCCTAGTCTGAGTCTCTTCGCTGCCACCAGTGCTTACGTGAGAGATAGTCGATTCCTGTGACATCCGGTCTGTCCAACACATGTACCTTCAGACTTTACACCCGTCACTCTGTGCGTCCAGGTTATAAACCACCTACAGGCAACATATCTCATGTGTGGGAGATGTGCTGCTTCTTTCAATATTATATTATAGTCCTTGAGGTCTAGCCTTTCAAGGTAGAAATCTCAGACTCAGATAAGGTAAAGGAAATATTTAGGTATTTTGAGATAAAAAGCTCTTTGTTTGGGCACTCACACCAACTATTTAGGCAACTATCCATAGAAAAGAAATAAAGTCAAGTAGTCGACTGCTTTTCCAGAGCTAATGTTCCTGGATTGAAGCTCTGCCCCACAACTCTCTGGATGAGACACTCCAACCAAGTTACTTACTTCATCTGCAAAATGGAAATAATTACAACTTCATGGATTATTGTGAGTCTAATAATTGAGGTAATACAGATAAAATAGCCGGCAGATTTTTCTGGCCTGTGTTGAACATTCATTCTGGCATGTGGTAAGCTATTATTCTTTTCTGGTTGGGTGGTGTTTACCAAACTGTTGCTAAGAAGAAATGGGACTGAGATGGAGTAAACCATTGATAGGGTCATGGCAATGAAGATGACCAAACCAGGTATATCAGCAGGGCTCTGGCAGGACACTGAAAACACACTCGTTCAATTAACTCAGAGGGTTAATTGGAGAGAGTTCAATGGAGGGAGTATTTGCTGATGTAGGACAAGATTAACAGAATCATAAAAGGATGGTGAAGTGAGTGCCTACAAGTGCCTACTGAGGCTCACCAGTCCAGACTAGACCCTCTAAGCCTGGAGAGGAGAAAGAGAAAGTTGTGTTATTAGAACCCAGAGAGAAGTGTAGATATTGATGAGGGGTCACTTTGTAGAAGCCATAGCTATAAAGTGACAGCCCAGCAAGAGAATGGCAGACAGCTATACAACCACTCTGTTCATCTGCTGATGACTCTCACTGAGAAAGCACGGCCAGGGGCCAGAGGGGAAGATCCCAGGCTTTGCAGTTCCTATAAGGAAGCTCCTTGTGTAGAAAGCAAGGCTGAGAATAAATCTGGAAGGGCAAAGAGTAATACCGGTGGACAAGCACACCAGATTTACAATTTATTTTTCATGAACTTCAATTCTTGCCAGTATTATGAAAGTAGGATTTAGCACTTGTTATTTAAAGAACTTCTAAAGTTGCTTTGTGGGGCCCTGGCGCTTTGTGGATTGGAGTGTGGATCTTTGACTTAGAGCTATATCGTAGGACTGATCTCTCAGAATCCCTGGGAACCTAACCTCTGAGTACTTATATTTTGCTTTCAACAGTAACAAACCCGGTGTTCTGTCAATCAAGACAACACTAATTTATAGTTCCTAACAAGCAGAGTTTCTGTCAATGCATTAATTTAATTAAATTATCAAATTTGGAAGTTTATGTCAACAAAGTTAAAATCAAATAAAATACACAAATCCAATTTACTTCTTGGACATGTGGACATTACTTGAACCATGGTTGCTATAGAAGTCACTACTATGATCTCAAGCTGTACCCCCTTTCAAAGCTCTCAATTTTTCTTCTCAAGTTATTTCAAAACAAATGGGACATTTCCAAATAAATTTGGAAGTTTTGCTATTCACTAGATGATGAGTATTTTACAAGCATTTTTAATTCACTTTGGCCGCTTGGACTCTCAGTTTGGGGTCTAATGGTAGAACTAATTTTGGATAAATGCTGATTGGTGTTTAAAACTGACTTTTAAAAAGTTAAAGCTAGTATATTCATTAACTGAACAACTTGTTGAGAAGATTCCAAGACATTAGAAATATTTTTTCTAGATATTTCAAGATATTAGATATTTTTCCTCCAAAAACTGAACTCAGAATTTCTTGGAATGATCTACCATGTCTGAATGACAAGCAACCGGAGGTAGGGGTCTTTCTAGCTAACACAGACCTTTGCATAGAGTACATATAAAATAATCATCAGCTCAGTGGACTTTAGGGTAGGTGCAAAATGAAAGTGAAATCCTCATAACTATTAATACCAGTAAATATTTGCTGTCTAACAGAAGTAATATACTCTGCTGTAACATGCAAAAAAAGTAGATGGATAGTTGCTAGATGATAGATAGATAGATGATAGATAGATGAATGCATAGATATTTAGATGGGTAGATAGAGTGGTTAAGTATGTCCAAGTCAAAAGTCAAAATATGCTTAAACTCACATGTAAAATATTCCAAATAATATATATAATGTCAACACCCACAGCTGTCATTCAAACCATGTCCCATTAAAAACAAAAAATAAACAGTTCAGAGAGATTAGGAAGTATTTGACATAATGATTCTACCACAATAAAATATTTATGATTCTCTCTTTCATCCAGGAAACTATTTGATAGTTTCATGGAGTGAATGGAGTTGGAAGCAAGGAAGGAGTATTGACGTCAACACTTATTATATTAGTGAAATAAATATTGAGAGAATGTTTAGAGAATCCCATGGCAATGAACCAAGTGCATAGTCCCTTCCAGCTAACACACCAGGAACATTTGACTGTTTTGTTTGACAGTTGGTGCATTTAAAAAACAATGCAGTTGATATCGGGAAATCAGAGGATTAGCTTTATGTTTCTATTGGAAAAGTAATCTTATATGTTCTTGCTTAATTTCAATAAAAAATGATAAGCCGCATATCCTCTAACCACTCCCCACCCACTATTCTACCTCTCTTCTGAAATATCACTGATATTAATCCAATATTATTAGATATTTTATTTCATTTGTCCACTTACAGGTATGTGATGAAGGCCAACACAAATGTTATTGGAAAGAATAGTGAGGAAGATGCTAGGGGTCAAGGAAAACTCTGTCCTCTCTATTTTTGAGCTGGCAAAGGCAAAGAAAAAAAAAGTATTAACCTAATTAATTAAAACAGAGAAGACAGACCAGGGATTCAGCAATATGTAACTCCAAGGAGATATCATCAATATCAAGATGATCTCATTTAATTCCAATCAGTGTCCCAGTTCTTATGACATGTCCCTTCCTGTGAAAAGGCAGTTATCTTGGCATTGCAGCTATCAGGAGCATATACTGTTTTTACTCTCTAGTTCCTTGCTTTCAGGAACTGGCTGAAAAAGTAACTACTCCAAAATTGCTCAGGGCTGGAAAGTCATCTTTCTTGTTAACCTTTCCTATCTAGATGCACCATGTACTTTAAATGATAAAAATTTTATTTGAGAAACTGTGATGGACTCTACATTCTTTTGAATTTCCCTGGACTGTAATGAAAGGAGAAATATTCTCTAAGCCTGAAGTTTTCTAATTCTTGGCTGGGAGGTACAGAACACATCTTCTAGAAAGCAAGAAAAATGCTTTCGTTTGATGTTTGAATCCCACCATTTGAAATGCATGCCTTTGGATTATTAAGAAAATGCATGTGTTTTCCAACTCCCCCCCCATCCCCCACCCCCTACCCCCCTCTCTGCCAGTGAATATGCCTTAGGAGTCCAACTCTTGATTTCAGCTCAGGTCATGATCTCATGGTTTCTGGGATTGAGCTCCACATAGGCCTCTGAGCTGACAGTTAGGAGCATGCATAGGATTCTCTCTCTCTCCTTCTCTCTTGGCCCCTCCCCCCCTGGCAGGCACGCATGCTCTCTCTCTCAAAATAAACAAAATAAACTTAAAAGAAATTATAAAAGCGTATGCTGTGAGAGAGAATTTTACAACGAAAATTATATGAGCGTAACATCTTTCCATTTGTTGTATTAAAAGCAAACATGAAGTAGGTTTCTGGGAAGAATACTGCAGAAGTGGTACAGGGTTTTAATCTCCCTGAATCCCTTTCTATAAATAAGCAGGGCAACGAGGGTAGGAAAACTACAAATTATTGAGAAAATGATATCTGAGCAGAGACATAAAGATCACGGAATAAGTCACATGAGTATCAGAGAAAAGAGTAATCCAGGCAGAGAACAGACACTTCTAGGATGGCTCATGGCTGGAGGGAGCCTTCTGTGTTTAAGGAAGATCATGGGGAAGAGGGCGGCTACAGAGGATGTAGGAGGAGTGGAAGGAAATGACGTCACAGTTGCAGTGGGAAGGCCAGCCCATTCCTGGATTTCACCCTCTACTGTGCGTAAAATGGGGATTCGTTGGAAGGTGCTAAACACTGGAGTGGTGCACTGTGTTTCACGGCTCCCTCCAGCTGCTGTAATAGGACGTGTTTATAGGAACACCTCCAAAAATGCTGAGAAAGGTCATAGAAAAAGATGGGAGGATACACACTAAATTATTTACACTAGGACTTAAGGGGGCAGGAAAAGGGAAATTCATGTTTTGTTCTTTCTACACCTCTGATTTATTTTACTTCTTTCAATGAGAATGCATTACTTTTGTAAAAAGTACAGTTATATACATATACACACACATATATATAAATCTCATATATATACACAATTATATACAGTCATATATATATATATTTTTTCATGTGTACTACCCCAAGTCAGTCTTCTTATTGTTGAACAGCTCTTGTTCTCAAGCAAACTAGTCCTCATTCAGTTTAAATTCTTTTCTGGTAACTTCTCTCCAACCTGTCCTAGTTTTAATTGTTAGGAGATAGAGAGAATGGGCTTAATAATTCTCCAACAAGACATCTCATCAGCTTGCCACGGAGAGGTGCCGGCAGTTGGAGAAGCCTAAAGAACATTCTACAGATTTCACAACTTAACCCAAGTCTGGCCCCGCAGGGTGGGCAGAAGTCAACAGGACAGTAAGAGGAGGAAATAAGCAACAAAGAAGTGTGGTGGAAACATGCCCTTCTCTGGGCTTTAAAAAGAAGCCTGGAATCACACGTTGGGCAATCTTCTAAAATCATAGGTAAATGACCCAGGAAAGCTATTCAGAAATGTGAGGTTCTTGTCTGCTATGAAGGGCAGCACCAAAGAACAATTGAGAAATGCAGTCTGGAGAGGACTTAACACCCTCTTATTGCTTTCAAAGTGGACTGCTTCTGTTACCAGAATTATTTTTAGAAATGTTATCTCATATTTTCCATGCTTGCATTATTTCTTCCCCTTCTAATTTTACACCTGACTGCCCTGAGTGGGGGTGTGTGCACCAGGGGGTGGGGGTCAGAGGAGGAAGTAGTCGTTTCAAAACACTAAGGAATAAAAGTCTCTTAGACTCAAGTGTAAGAAGTCAACATCTCTCTTCCCACTCAATCATTCTGCTGCAATTAAACAAACTTACGTGACTCTTCGCCAACGGGGAAAGCACTTAATAAATCGTAAACCATTATAGAAGGGTTAGTTAATTAAAAATAAGGGAAAATAATGTTTATAAATAAATACAGGGTGCATGGACCTATGCTCACTGAGAAGAACCCAGGAGGCAAGAGATGGAAAAGAAAACATGAGAATACTGTTTCCTTACTTAAAGCCTGTTTCTCTCAAATGTGAGACGGTGCCTCTCACTGAACCAATGGTATCCTATCATCTTAGGGACTGCTTTTTATAATAAAAATTTTCATTAAGAAAGCATTTACTCCCTCACTTATATAAGGGATGGGACTGAAGGGATATAGAATAGAAAGTGTTTTTCTGTTCTCGAGAAGTCTGTCTTGGCAGAACACGTCCAAACACAAAACCTACATTTACCAAATAGACAAGTGCAAACCAGTAAAAGCACAAAATCTGGTGGAAAGGCAGAGTGATCAGAACACCAAGGTCACTGAAATTAAGCGTTGTAGGTAGAGAGAGACCGTGGAAATTAAAAATACATTCATTTCTCAAGAAAGACAATTCTTTGATTACCAAAAAGCCACTTCTTTTCCTCCCAAGGCAGGCTGAAACCCAGAAGAACACAAGCAAAAGTCTAATATGCTTTTTGGACAAGTATTAGAATAATAACCACAGCGAATGCCTTACTGTTGGGTAAGCTCTTTTTAATTGTTAAGTATCTGATATGCTTAAGTGAATTAATTCATTCAACAAACAGATTGGATTTGTCAGACATCACAAAGGTTAGGAGAGAAAGAGCTAGTTCCCAGACAAGGTCTGCTTGCCTCTACCAAGCTTTGAAACCAGCAGTCTCTAAACTGGCTGTGCACATCTCTGTAGGTATATAAAATGATCTTCTGGGGTATAAGAAGAAAATATGAAAGAGATTCATTTTAATTATTGTGTTTCTTTCTTTAAAAAAATTTTTTATATACAATATACAATACGCATAATATAGTGAGTTTATATAGTATATAAATATAAAAATTTACATATACTGTGGGTTGTGCTTAAAATATGTAATGATAGGAATGTGCAATCTGAAAAGTTTGGAAAAGAATGCTCAAACTATTAAGCCATATGGTCCCCAGATTCAGACCAACCAAAAAATATATATACAAATTTCTTTCAAAATTTATATTTAGCACACTTTTATCGATTGTGTTAAGCCAAATAAAAGTCTCCACATGAAATTCTATGTTATTGCACATTTTAGAAAAATAGTTAGCAATTCTGGTATTGTAGTAACTCAAGATTGTAAATTACCGATTGCAAATTGTAGATGAGAGTTGCAATTTATAAGGGGAAAAGGCCTTCCGGAAAAAACGATATTGTCTGAAAGATTGAACTAATATAGATCAAGATATTTTAGAAACATGTTATAAATAACAAATATCAAGTCTTTAAAATAGTGCATTTGGGTCCATTTAATATATGTTTCACTTCATTGCAACATAATATATCAGGAGTTAAGTGAAATGAAGACCTTTCTTCGTGACGAAATGTCCCCCTCTCCTCAATACTTTCTCTTTAAGAAAATCATCTGAATAACGTAGAGAAGAAAAGCATCTATCACTGTGGCTAAGTGTACACATTAAAAGGCACAATGTTAATATTTATTATGATGTTGTAATACTTTTCCATTACTGCTGTAACAAATCGCCACAAATTTAGTGGCTCAAAACAATGTAAGTTTATTAACCTTATGTTTCTGGAGGTCAGAAGTCCTAAGTGAGCTTTGTAGGCTGACATCAAGGTATCTGCAGAGCTACAGTCCTTCTAGGGGCTCTAGGGGAGACTATGTTTCCTTAACTCTTCCAACTACAGGAAGTCACCTGTATTCCGTGCTTCATGATCCATATTCAAAGCAAAACACTTCAATCTGCTTCTGTCACCATGTCACTGTAGCTCACTCTGACTCTACAGCCTACCTCTTACATCAGGGCCATCTGGATAATCTAGGATAATCTCCTTGTCTCAAGATCCTAACTTAATTGCATCTCCAATGTCCCTTTTTCCTTATAAGGTAATATATTCTCCAGTTCCAGGGAACAGGATATGGCATCTTCGGGGAGCCATTATTCGGTCTGTTGTATGGTTTGCCATCTGCCCCCCAAGAACTCATGTCCATCTCACTTACAAAATATATTCATCGCACCCCAAGACCCCACAAGTCTCAACCCATTACAGCATCAACTCAAATCCAAAATCTCATCTAAGTCTTAACAGTTCAAAAGCCCCAAATCTCATCACCTAAATCATCCAAATTAGATATGGATGAGGCTCTGGGTCTAATCCATCATGGAACAAAATCCCTCTCCATCTGTGGGTCTGTGAAAGTAGAAAATAGGTTATCTACTCCCAAAGTACAATGGTGACACTGACATAAGATAAGAGTTGATAGTTATAGATATCCCTCATCCAAAGGGATAAAACGGGAAAGAAAGACACAATCTCGAGTCCCTAGCAACTTCAAAAATCCAGCAGGGCGAAGTGCATTAGAATTCAAGGCTTGTGAATAATCCTCTGTGGCTTGAGTATCCATCCTCTGGACCTCTGGCTCTGCCCTCAGATTTGTTCTTGTTTCTTGAAGAACGGTACAGGTTTGTGGCAAACAGGTTCAGCAGTCTATTTCCTGCTTATAGGATTGTGGGGATGCCATAATCTTCCTTTATCTCACCTTGTCTTTGTGCCTTTTGGTCCAAGCTTGTAGTGTGTCCTTGACATGACCTTCTAAAAATCCTTGTGGGTCTCCCATTTGTGTCTGTCGAATTCACTTCTTTAGACAAGAGGCTCCTTCATAAATCTTGCCTGGATAAACACATGTCTGTTCCTGGCCTCTACTGAGGAGGATGATGAAATGCATCATTTGTATACCTAGTATCTTCTGAAAGCCTTCTATATGATTGAACATCCTGACCTTTTGGTCCTTGCAAGGCACTAACAGAATGTCATCCAACCCCTATCCTTGGCTTTCCTTCCAGAGCACACTTTGCTGGCCATGAATCTCCTAATTTTAACATATTATGAAATCCGGATAAGCTGAGAATTTCCCAAGTCATTAAGTTCTGGTTCTTTTGGCTTCATAATTCTTTTTTTTTTTTTTTTTTTTTTTTTTACTTTTCTCTTTCCTCTCATATTTTACTCTAAGTAGTAAGAAGAAATCAGGTTGCACCTTCCACACTTTGCTTGGAAATTTCCTTAGATAAATACCCAAATTCATTATTTGCAATTTAAAAAAATTTTTTTAGTGTTTATCTATTTTTGAAGGAGAGAGACACAGAGCACGAGTGGGAAAGGAGCAGGGAGAGAGGGAGTAACAGAATCCGAAGCAGGTTCCAGGCTCCCAGCTGTCAGCACAGAGCCCGACGTGGGGCTTGAACCCACAGACTGTGAGATCATGATCTGAGCCCAAGTTGGATGTTTAACTGACTGAGCCACCCAGGCGCCCTTCATTATTTGCAAGTTTTGCTTTCTACCTAGTCTCAGGACAAAATCCAGCTAAGCCTTCTGTTACTAGATTACAAGGGTCTTCTTTCTTCCAATTTCCTAAAACTCTGTCTTCATTCCCTTCTGAGCTTCAAAAGCAATGACTTAACACTCATGTGTTTTTACTAAAATTATATTCATGATAATGTAGTTATTGTCTAAAATGATATTAGGTTTTCTCTATTGCTCTTATAATTTCCCTCTGTGTGTTCACCAGCAGTATCTTTAATGCCCCTATTTTTCACCAATAATCCGTTTAGCTGATCTTGTATAGAAAACAATAGAAGGTTTTTGTTTTGTTTTGTTTTGTTTTTCCCCCTACCATGCTCTTCCCCATTCTTCCTGCCATTGCCCCTTACCCAATCTGAAAACCAGTTCTGCATTTTTAGGTGTTTCTTACATACAGCAACACCTTACTTTCATGTACCAAAACTCGTATAACATTTGTTCAATGACTCCCATCTCCCAGGCACTTGAGAAACACCTTAATTAATTGTCTTAGCAACTGTCCAAGGGAAACATTATTATAATTATTTTACAAATGGGGAATTTGTAATATGATTGGAAGATATAGGCTTTGGAGGCCAGCAAACGTAAATTCAAATTCTGGTTTTATTACTCTTTTGCTGCATATTCTTGGGAAAACCACTTAATCTGTTAAAACTTTGCTTCAGTTTCCTCAGAAGTAAAACAGTGGGTGAGGGCATTAAGGAGAGCACTTGTTATGATGAGCACTGGGTGTTATATGTAAGTGATGAATCACCAAATTCTACTCCTGAAACTGATACTACTTTGTATGTTAACTAACTAGAATTTAAATTAAAATATGAAGAAGAAAAAACAAGTAGAAAAGTGGACCTAAAAATCAACCATGCAAACAGATTTTCTTTCTTCCTTTCTTCCTTTCTTCTTTCCTTCCTTCCTTCCGTCTTCTTCCTTTCTTACCTTTTTTCTTTTCGTAACGCTTACATAAGATAATGTATGTAATACGTTTGCTTAGTGGTTATGTAATAAGAGTTCCTTTTATTTTTATTTGTGCTACCTATGGTATTAACTTGTCAGGAAAAGGATATCACCAGAGGAGAATAGGTATATGTGATAAGGATGGCTGGCAAAGCAGAATAAAAAAGACACATTTCGAGGAACAAGCTGTGACAGATGAAGTTTTCTGAAAGTCCTGTGGTAGTTGAAATACCTTTATCCTCCCTACATTCCCATTGCTCTTCTTGAGGATACTTACTAGATAAGATATCAGATCCCATGAATTGATTAGAGAGAAGAGGATGAATTCAGGAAAGATTTTATCTGATGAAAACTCAGCTATACAGGAGCCCCGTATTTCTATGGAAATGTATTGACATATAAGTGCCAATATCAGCTTGAACAAAGAAAATGTTTTTATAATCTTTGGCTAAAATATATTTTGCAATTGTATTATTTCAGGAAAAAGTACAGTTGTTGGTTTGTCAGTCTTGGAGATTTAAAACATTAAATAAAAAGATGGTACATTAAGTAAAAAGAAGAAAAGAAAAAGAAGTCCTGGGGACTATATTTATTACTTGCTTTTCTCAGTGAAGGAAGAATTGTTTAGAACAGTGAGTTTTAACATAAACCAGCTCAGGAGTCATCTCAGAACTGCCCCCTCGGAACTTATCTGAAAATAGAAGTTTTATCACATGTCTTTTTAAAAGGGTACCCAACTAGGAAGAACGCTTGTCTTCAGTTTGGAATCCTTATAACATAATTCCATGTCTAGTTGTTTTTTTTTTAATAGATTTTTGGGCTGACAGCAACTATGATGGTGTATTTATATGTTTAGGTATAAATATATACTATGCTGGAGATTTCAAGTCATCATTATTTTGGTAGATCTAGGATAAGAATGACTAGAACTCTTCTTTATTTTTTTAAAGACTTTGTTTCTTTAGAGCAGTTTCAGGTTTACAACAAAATTGAGAGAGAGGCACAGAGATTTCCCAAATATCCCTTGCAGGTGCATAGCCTTCCCCATTATGAACACCACTCATCAAAATGGTACATTTTTTCACCAAGGATGAATCTATATTGACACATCATAATTACCCAAAGTCTGTAGTTTAACTTCGGGTTCACTCGTGATGGTGTACATTATATGGGTTTGGATGGAAGTATAATAACATATATCCATCATTATAATACTATAATATTAGTGTAGTATTCTATACTGATACTATACTATATACTATATATACTATACTATTCTATGCTAATACTCTGTATACTCTGAATACAGAGTATTTTCACTGCTCTAAAATATCATCATGCTCTGCCTTTTCATCCCCCCTACAACCCCCACTCCGGCAACCATGGATCTTTCATGGTCTCCACAGTGTTGCCTTTTCCAGAATGTCATTTAGTTGCAATCATATAGTGTGCAGCCTTTTCAGATTGGTTTTCTTCACTTGTAATGTGTGGGTAAGTTTCTTCCCTGTCTTTTCATGGATTCACAGCTCATTTCCTTTTAGGACTGAATAATATTCTGTTCTCTGGTTTCTTTGCTCTCTCACCTATTGCAGGACATCTTTGAGTTTATTTCTTCACTCATTTTTGAAGGACATCTTTGTTGCTTCCAAGTTTTGGCAATTTTATGAGTAAATTACTACAAACATCCGTGTGAAAGTTTTTGTGTGCACTTACGTTTTCAACTCCTTTTCGGTAAATACCAAGAAGCTTGATCATTGGATCATATGGCAAGAGCATGATTGTTTTGTAAGATATCTCTGGAGTATTTTCAAATGTCTGAACCATTCTGTATTTTTACCAGCAAAGCGTGAGAGTTCTTATGGATTCACATCATCACAGCATTTGATGTTATCAGTGTTCTGGGTTTTGACCGTTCCAATAGGTAGGTAACCGTATGTCATTATTGTTTTAATTAGCAGTTCCCGGGTGGCATACAATGTGGAACAACTTGTCATATGCTTATTTGCCATGTGTATATCTTCTTTGGTGAGGTGTCTGTTAAGATCTTTGGCCCATTTCTTAATGGATCATTAAGAATATATCCATCATTCTTTGGATCATTATGGGGTGCCTGGGTGGCTCAGTTGGTGCAGCGTCCGACTTCAGCTCAGGTCATGATCTCACGGTTTTGTGAGTTCGAGCGCCGCGTCGGGCTCTGTGCTGACGGCTCAGAGCCTGGAGCCTGCTTCGGATTCTGTGTCTCCCTCTCTCTCTGCCCCTCCCCCACTCACATTCTGTCTCTCTCTCCTTCGAAAATAAATAAACATTAAAAAATTTTTTTAAAAAAGATCTTTGGCCCATTTCTTAGTCAGGTTTTCGTTTTTTTTACTGTTGAATTTTAAGAGTTCTTTGTATATTTTGGATAAAAGTCCTTTATCAGAGGTGTCTTTTGCAAATATGTTCTCTGTGGCTTGTCTTGTAATTCTCCTAATGGTGTCTTTCACAGAGCAGAAGTTTTTAATTTTAGTAAAGTCCAGCTTATCAATTATCTGTTTCAAGGATTGTGTCTTTGGTGTTGTATCTCAAAGGGCATCACCATACCCAAAATCAACTAAGTTTTCTCTTCTGTTATCTTCCAGGAGACTTCTAGTTTTTTGTTTGTTTGTTTGTTTGTTTGTTTGTTTTTCATGTTTTGTTTCATCTTTAGGTCTATGACCCATTTCGAGTTAATTTTTGTGAAGGGTGTAAGGTCTGTGTCTGCACTCATTTATTTGTTTTGCATGTAGGGTCAAAGTTTGCTTTCTTTCCACTTGTACCCATTCCTTGAACCTCTCCCGCCACTTCTCCTTAACAAGAACCGTGCACTCTGAGTCGATTATTTTCTCCCATTTGGGTGCCATGGCATCTGCAGGAAACACCGCTTTGCTAAACCCCACCTGGTGCCCTAGGTTCTCTATTTTTTTCCATCTTGCATAACTGGATGAAGATCTCATCCCTGGGTAATAATCAGGGTAACTACATCTCCTTGTCAGATTAAGGCAAAAGCTATTTCCTCTAGAGTCTTTTTTTTCCTGCAACTTACAATTCCAGACATAGAACAATCATGGCCTCCTATTTTCTCAGGAGGCATGAGGTTTCTCTCAGCCAATCACTTTTGACCTCTGTCTCTTTCCTCAGGGCACCTTCTATTTCTTTCAGCAAAGTTAGATTTCCATGATGCTTTTGGGGTCTACTGTTAAATTGCTCTTATATTAAGGTAATATAAAACATGAGAATACATCAACAGTGGAAAGAAGGGTCTTTTATACTTATTGTCTTTCAAGATGTCCAAAGTAATGTCAGTCTCATCAGATGAGAATCATCAGAATAGGATGAGTCTCATCAGAATAGGATCTCATGCCTAGGAGACATCTCAGGGTCCTTTCTACCCAGAGAATGCTTGAAAGGTCATTTCTTTCCACTAGACGATTATTTTTTGTGCACCTACTACACAGCCCCATTGCCTTTCTGAGCTATCGTATATAGTTAGGTATAGAATGTTTCATATTCAACTCAAGAAAACATATACTGTGTTTGTGAGCTAAATGACACACATTACTAATTGTTTATTTTCACTTATTTTTATCTGCCTCTTGTGGGTTGAGTGGCTGCCAATGTATTTAGCTCAATAAATGTTCCTGTTCTACTCTTCCTGGCTTCATAATCAACTTGTAGCTTCTAGTCACATCTCAAATAAATATTGGCAAAGCAATCCAAATCCTTAAAATGCCTCAGCAGATTGATACATTCTCAGCTAGAGAAAAAATAAAAACAGAATCCTCAATATGCATCATGTTTGTCAGCCTTTATCACAGGGTTCTTTGACTACACGGGATTCAATGAGTCACACAACCTTTTCCATGTTTCTCTCAGACTCTGAAATCTTGGGCTAAGTAAGAGTGATGTTTAATATCCTGTGAGTATATTTGTATTTGATGGTAGCTTCCTGTGAAATGAAAGAGAATTGGGGAAAAATGAGTTTATGTATTGGCTTTGACAGAACACGCTACGGTAAATTCAAAAGAAGCTGGGTGGCAAACAGGGTTGTTGAACTGGCAAATGGCTATGGTCAAGAATGTATTCTGGGAATTATACTCAAGAAAAAAATATCAAGTTCATAAGCCTCATTTTTCTCTTGTAAGGACTTGACTGCCAATGTCATCCGAGAAGAACCTCTTCTACTTCTGTCTTCATCAGGAACTCCATTTCTTGAACAGTCAAGGTCAGGTAAATCATCTTGTTTTTCTCAACAATTAAGTGAAATCAGAAAGACATGAAGACAGAACCAAAGAGAAGCCAGAATTCTGGTGTTTGGAATAAGTTGGAACATTTATTGCCTCACCATAGTGGTGGCCACTATAGATATATTTAGTTAATACCCTCAAGATTCTTATTAACACACTTTTTGTTGGCCACACTCCTTCCCAAATCCAATTTCTAAGTGGGAATAAAGCGTGTTCCTTTAGAAGCCAAAGACACAGGTGGCCACTCCTGTTTTCTTTCCATGCTTGTATCGCTCTTTCTTTTGCCAGCTCTGCTTTTTGTATCTGTCTCTCAATCCAAAATGCAAATGCCTTCAAATCCATTGAAAATGTCAGTTTTATGCTGTTTGCTTCAATTACCCCAGAGGATCATGTGGAAGCTGCCTTGTGGGGAGTAATACAAAATAATATGCAAAGTTGATATGCATTGCCATTTTAGGAAATTCTACCATGTAACATGGCAGTTTGAGAATATAGCCACCTCTTTTAGGGAGCTCATTACACCCCAGGATTTCATGCAAACAATACTTAAAAGCAGGCTACTATTTGTTAATGATTTTTATTTAATTTGCTTATTTAAAGTCAGGTCTTCAGAATCCCTTACACAAAACAAAATCTAGATACTTTTTTTTTGAAAAATATGTATTTTTAGTTTCTAAAACAGAAAAACTGCTCTGCTGGTTTAGGTGACAGATCAATGGGAGAAAGTGAAATATCTTGACCTAAAACAGAAAATAAAATACTGAGGGTTTACTGTCTCTATGTGCATAATATTTTTGTTGCTAAATCCCTCCTCATTAAAGACTTTGTTGAAAATAATTGGCTCTGAAAAGAATCAAAATAATGTCTTTATTTGGAAACTGAATGGTAATATGCTTAGTTATTCTGTATGTGATCCATTTTGCATTTAGAAGCAAACTGCTATAATTTCCTCTTGTACAAGAAATAAGTACATAAGAATGAAACATTGCATTATTTTTTTAATAAAAGTCTCATTAAGCCGGGGAATGGAGAAGGTGGGAGCCACAATCCATGCTGATCTCAATGGCAGGATGAATGCAATGTGCCAAGTGACCTACTGTCATTTCATGTGCAGCAGACAATTGAAATTTCCTTTGAGAGATTCCCTGACATTTCACTTTTGCATTTCTTAGTGGTAAATAATTGGGAAGTCTATCCTCGGAAATTACACATTCCACCGAGGAAAGAACTTGACCACTTTTGGTGAATGGAAGAAGTCAAGAGCCAATAGAGACAAGGATTCAGAGAGGACACAAGCATGACTTCAAAACTGGTAAGTGTTTGGGCTCAGCTCTCCTATCTTGGATTTTAGTGATCAAAACTCTCAACCTAGATTTATCCGTGTATGGGCGTAACACTTCAATTACTTGGTAAAGGAAAAGATGCAACTGCACTTCAAATATAAAGAAGCACGGGGAGCAAAAGAGAGAAAGAGATCTCTATTTGTGTTTTTTCAATGTCTTATTTCTTGGAGCTTCCTGATTTTGGCAAGATGAGCAAGAAGACCAAGAGATTTGAAGTAACTATTCTTATCATTCAACGTGGGAGTTATTCCTGTTTGCTTCCTCTACAAGGCCAGTAGCTCCAACCACATTTTGAGTTCTTCTTTACAAAACATGTTTAATCTGACAAACTGCCGGGAAAAGACATAAAAGAATCTGAGCTTGATCTCAGAAACACTGTCAATCTTTTCCTTCACCTCAGAACACTTCCTTGAAAACACTTAGGTCTCCCAAAATAAGAGATGGGGTGTTTGACTTGAGGAATTTGGGTAAGATTACCCTACACAAGGTCATTTGTATAATAAGAGGCACAAAGTTCCATGGGTCAAAAACATTAAGAATCTTCACATGCATTTAGATGTTTGATAAATTATTTTTCTCCATCTCAGTGCCCAGAATGAGCACAAATGGTTGCATGATTTATGTAGATATATGCAAAGGCTCTGCCAACCAGGTACGTGTGGGAGAATCAAAATCTGCTGTCTCCACACATTTCTTGCACCTCCCCCTCTGCTCCTCTTTAGCAAGTACTCTGCGCTCTGAGTTGGTTATTCTCTCCCATTGGTCTTGCTTTGCTTTTATACCTCTGCTCATGTCATTGCCCCCATTTGGATTGCCTGCCCCCTTCTTCTCATTGTAAACAAAGCATGCCATCTGTAAGTTCCAAAGAAAGACCAAGGTCTTCCAATAGCCTTCCTTGTCTGGATACGTGTTATCTCATCTCTGGAGCATTTAGGATATACCATCCATACATCTGTGCATGGTGTGTGTGTGTGTGTGTGTGCGCACGCGCACGCATGTGGTGTGTGTGTGTGTGTGTGTGTGTGTGTGTGTAGGCATTTCTTCATTCCACTTTCTGTTTTAGTTTCTCCGTTGCAAGTATTTCTAGCTTCTTCAACAAAAAGGACCAAATGTCAATAGTAGTTACCATCCACTGAGTGCTTATTACATGAAAGTAGCAAAATATGTTGGTGTAAACATTGCAAAGCCCGTGATGAAAGAATCCAATGGAATGGTTATATAACCATTTTTGTGTAATGTTCAATAGATATCTGGCCCATTCACATACCTAATACTAAATGTTGCAATGGCAAAAATGCTGGTTTCCACTATTATTGTCTTTCCTTCTTTTATAGCCAGAGAACCACTTTCACAAAGCTAGATGTGGTGATGTAAGTAGATCTGGCTAATGGAATATGAGCAGAAGTACTCTATGCAATTCCTGTGATGTCTTTTTTTTTTAATTGTTTTTAATGTTTTCTTTATTTTTGACAGAGAGAGAGAGACAGAGCATGAGCGGGGGAGGGTCAGAGAGAGAGGGAGACACAGAATCCGAAGCAGGCTCCAGGCTCTGAGCCATCAGCACAGAGCCCGATGCAGGGCTCGAACTCACAAAACCGCGAGATCATGACCTGAGCCGAAGTCGGACGCTCAACCGACTGTGCCACCCAGGCGCCCCTCCTGTGATGTCTTTAAAGGGAGAAGGCAAGATCCTCTTTATTCTTTCTGACATAAAGCTGATGGATGAAGCACAAGCAACCAGTTTGGACCAGGCTGGAGCCTGGGGGCCTACTATCACGGATCCACATTATCAGCCATGGCCAGGCAACATTTAAGGAACGGGGTGCTAAAAATAAACAAAGAAAAGCAGACAAAATTTCCTTTTTCTTTTTGTTTAACTACGGCGGAGTGGATTTTTAGCATTCTCGGCTGAATCTTACTCTGATACCTTCATTTAAGCCTAAGAGGTCCACGTTTTCACTTTACCTAAGACTATCTTGGATTACAGAGATGTCTCATTGTAATGTTCCTACTACATACATATCATCAATCTCAAAAGTATCTGGTTTAGATGATGTGTTTTATGGTGATGCGACATAATCCTCTAGATTGCAAATATTTCTAGCTGCAGCAACACTTATGGAAATGACATTTTCCCCAAGAGTTTAAATGTAAAACAGCTAAAAATGAAGTTACGCTGGGTTAAACAGGGTTGGAATGGTTACAGTTTTGCTTAATAACTACACATCACAGACTAGGCCTGACTTAGTATGTATGTTTTTTTTTTTGGGGGGGGCAGATATTTATATATTCACTTGCTTTTTTTGAATACACTGGGTGGGAATTTCTAACAACTAAAAATATAATAGTGTTCTTAGAGATAGATGTAATAACAAAAGTAAGAGAGAAATGAGGAAGTTCTGCTGCCGAGTGTTGAAAGGGCCTTTCCTAATTGGGTTCTACTGAGTTCAGCCAATTTACCCAATTTACATGATCCTTACACACTCATGGGATAAGTGCTTGGATTATCCCAGTTTTACCAGAGATGAGATTGAGGCTTACGTTTCAGCGATTTTCCATGGTTGCATAGCATCTAAAGAAGTGGCAAAGCTGAACTCAAGCCTAAGATCTATGGATCAGGAAGTGAGACCTAGAGACTAGTGAAATGAATGAGAAGCAGGGGAGTTTGCCTCATTAGAGTCAGACAAGGGGATGCTGGCCTTCTGGGAATTTTAATTGGAAAACTGTCCCTATGGATGGAAAGGAAAACAACTTTATTTAGTTTCATGTAAATGGTGCTGGACACTTTCAGCTTTCCTAAGGCAATGGAGATAACTATCTTTGAGTGAATCCTTCTTTTAAAGTGTTATCTTCAGAGCTGGAGGCCCCACAGGTTATAGACAAGATGGTCCTTGGTGGTTTGACGTCTCTGTGTAAGCCTACTGATGGTATCCTAGGGTATTTCTAATAATGCATTAGGCTTTTGGGAACAAGGCTACTGACAGTGGGGGGGGGGGAAGGCAAGATGTGAGGCCTGAAGCAGGGCCTCCCATGCAACATGTGTAGTACATAGGTTGACACTTACTGGTTTTCAGATGTGCTGAGATGCTGAGCAACTTTGCCCTTTGAATGTAGCTTGAGTAGCCCAGGGACCTTTGAAGTCTCCTTTGTGTTTCCAATGTATAGAGTGCCTGCACTTAGGGTCATCAGCTTGGTGCCCTTTGACATCATGGGAAACCTTAGCCTAAAGCACCTGTCACTGTAAGGACCCAGTGAGAGGGAGGCTGGAAGAATTCTCTGAGCTGAAAAGCATGTGATTGTGTGGAATCTTTGAGTATAGTTTCTATAAATACAGATAGAGTCTTCCCTGTACGCCTGTGGCATATTCTAAGGTTATAAATGTGGTGATTTGGGAATGAAAGGGGGGGTGCGGTTAGCAAAGCTGGGAAATGCATACAATATGGCTCATCCTGGGGAAACTGGAACACACATTGACACTAGATGAGCATTATCTGTCCCCTCAAAACTCCCCTCCCAGGTGGAGTTATCTCCATGGACAGAAGCAACAGCAAGTATTTTCTGTGATGAAAATATTTTTCCCATGACTACTAACCTTCTGTGCCTGAATCCCTCCCAGAAAACCAAGTAATTCATGGTGTTTCCATCAGCCTTGCCATTACTTGACAGTGGAGTCTGCTTCCCCATCCAAGATTCTCAGAGTAGACTGCTAAAATAAAGGATAGCATACAAGACAGGTTAGTCGAGAATGTCAGAGCACGGAAACCGGAACTGATATCCATAACTGTTATCATTATGATGGTGCTTTTAGGTCACTGAAGTCACTTAAGCTATCTACAGGTACAGGTGCTGTGTGTTTATTAGAAGAATAGGCAGGTAGCATTTTCAACACAGGGTGTCCCATGTAAGGTTTAGAGTGGGTTGAGCATACTTAGGTCAGCATTTCTCAAATTGTGATCTGTAGACCACCATCTGTCAGGGTTAGAAAACTAAAGTAACTTGAAGAAATTGAGGCTATATGTTTTAAGTAATAATACATCCAGAACAAAACATTTAAGACAGAAAAAGTGATTGAAGAACACGTGAAAGAACTGGGCTCTTTCCTTTTTTCTATCAAGCATCCTTTATGCGTTAGCTTTTGTCCATATTCCGTCATGGTTACCAGATGACTGCTGTGCCTCCATTACTGCATCTGCCTTCCAGAAAGGAGAAAAGAAGAAGTAAAAAGAGGTTAAAGGTCATGTTAACCTTTATGAAGAGAACAAAAACATTTCCAAAAGCTGTTCCTTTATGTCTCACTAGGCAGGATTCAGTCACATGGCTACCATCAATTAATCCTTGGCAAAGGGGAATAAGATTAGGGTGACCAGACATGGCCAAGGTGACCAGCTGCCCATCAAAGAGTTTCCCTTTTATAGGGAAAAAGCTTCCCTTTTATAGTTTAGAATGGTGGCTGAGAAGGCACTTCCTAGATAAAAGCAGGCTGCATTTCCAAGCCTTTCTGCAATGTAGGTGGAGCCATGTGGCTAGATCTGACAATAGATTGTTCACGGTAGTAATCTTGTCTCTTCCCTGCTCTCTATCTATGTCTCTCACTGAGCATGTGTGTGTGTGTGTGTGTGTCCCTTCTGGATGGAAACTAAGTATTCTAAGGTCAGGAGAGATGATAGAGCTGCAAGATGTCCATGAATTACCACATAGAACATCACCTGACACACACCCACTTTGACTCCTGTGTGAATGAGAAATGAATTTTCATTTTGTTAATTTATGAAGTTTTCTGGGTCCACTTGCTACAGAGCTAGTCCTACGCTAACTGATACGCTGTTTTAGGACAATCGTGACTCATCTAAGTGGAGAGAATCAGTGACTACTTTCTTTGAGTTCTAGGTGTCTCCATGCTCGTGATTCATTAACTGAGCCTCTGTTAACTGGGAATTATTGGGCATGGGTATTAAAACAGCAATAGAAGGTGTCTACCATGCCAAATGAGAACAGTTTGGGGATTTCTATTGAAAATACTGAGCCTTGAATACTTTCCCAGGACTCCTGAATTAGGTGCAGGTGCCTACTTCTTAACAGTATTCCAAATGATTCTAATGTACCCCAAATTTTGGAACAACTTCTCTATAAAGTGTCATGAAGCAGCAGCCCATAGAGCCTCAATTTACTACGCTCTTCCAGAGCACTGGGGTGTCAGAAGTAGAAGGCGCTAAAGGCAGAAACCACCTTGAAAGGGAATATGAGAGCAAAGTCTTAATGATGGTGACAGGAGATGTAGGGGATGCTGTCTACCACCACCTGGATGGTATCATGAGCATGTGACAATAAATCAGAAATGTCGTGTAGAGGGGGAGTATCCTCAAAACACAGCAGGGAGCCGGGGCACCTGGGTGGCTCGGTGGGTTGAGCTTCGACTTTAGCTCAGGTCATGATCTCGCTATTCGTGAGTTCAAGCCCCGCGTCAGGCTCTGTGTTGACAGCTCAGAGCCTGGAGCCTGCTTCAGAGTCTACGTCTCGCTCTCTCACTGCCCCTCCCCTGTTCTCACTCCGTCTGTCTGTCTGTCTGTCAAAAATAAGCAAACATTAAAAAAATAAAAAACCAAAAAAGACAGCAAGAAGTCTTCAGCTCACTCCGGATTGCCATTTGCTTAAACACAGTTGGCCGTTGCACATTTACCCAAAGGCTTTCAAATTAGACAGGCCGGCAAAAGCACCTTACATGCCACATTCAAGTTTTTAGAGTCCAATGCCTAATAAGGGTGGCATCATGAATTAGATAAAGCACGGATCTCCTAGACACAGATGCTCAATGTGGAAGTAAAGAAGTGAGTCGTTTTTGAGCATTGGGACACCACAGATAAGGATTTCCAAGCTGGTCACAACGTGGGCTGGTAAGCCTGAACTAGGTCACTGAGTCCAGAAGGTTAACACGGCAAAGGTGAGTCAACGTAAAGTTAAAAACAAACAAACAAACAAAAAAAGTGAGGTCACAGGAGGTGAGGAATGTTCATAAAGAAAGGAAACAGGAAAGGGAGACACGGAGGAATTCACTTGGCTAGTGAGCATGTGCAAAGGTCTTTTCCAATGTTTGTTTCTGCATTTTAGGTAGAAAAATGCCCTCAGGCGTAGGGATACAGCCTAAACTGCCTCTGAATAATTGACTATTTCCTTGACATCCAGGTGACCCAAGGGACAAGGGAAGGCTTAATCTGATGAAAGTAGAAGGTTCAAAATGGTGTGATTTGTTTGGCAAGCAGCAGGAATAATACTGCTGATAGAAGCTCGGAGATAAAAGGATCTGTGATCCATATGGCAGGACCCACGGGGGATATCAAAAGACCACAGTGTGTATCCACCTTGCAAGTTTGCGTAGGAATATGGAGTTAGTGCCTGAAATAGCACATGAAGGGCTTTGAAATGTAATGTCTTTCGCCCTCTGGTGGTTACATATTTTTTTTCAAGTTTAAGTAAGAAAATGGAATTAGGAAATCCCAAAACAGGAATAAATGGGATCGCAAGGTTCCCTTGCTGGAGCTACATTCATGGGCGCCCTACTCCTTCGTTCAAGTGCTAGCCCTTGAAGCAGAAAGGAAAATACGCATCAGTTTCCCAAACTGCTGGGAAGTCTACTTTCTCTCAGTTTTTTCTCTACCACCCTCCAGGAATGTTTCCATCATGGGAAGACTTCAGAGATTCCCAAAATTCTGACCTCACTTGAGATGTCTCTGAAGTCTTGCTGTTTCTCAGTATTTTGATATAAAAGCCTTTTGCGACTTGAAGGGTCATTTCTAAAAGAAACTTTAAACCAAACAATGACTTTCAAAGGATGATTATACAGTAATATATTGAATGATGCTTGGCCACGATCTCACCAACTTGTGTCTTTCCCTCTGTGCTGTTTCTGGGAGACAGAAAAGGAGGCTGACCATTATTGTGGCAAACTGTCATTAGAGTACGTCAAATGTAAAGGGTTGTAACTAATATCAGCCAACAAAGAATGGGAGTCCAGGAATAAAATGACATTTTAATGAAAATTCGTGTTCTTTCAGCAAGAGATTTTAAGGGCCTAGATTCCATAGAATCAGAATTTTTTATATAAATACAAATATATAAATAATGCATATAATGTATATAATGTAATAATATAGTATTATTTATAGTATTATTTATCTGTATTAATATTTCTACATATTATAAATATATTTCTATTTCTATATTTACATATATTATAGATATAATATATTTATATATATCTCTATTGTATATGTAAAATTTTGTCACAACTCGAATATGTACATATATATACACATATATATATAACATATATATGTGTATATATATGTTATATATGTATATACATATATATGTGTATATATATGTTATATATGTATATATATGTGTGTGTGTGTGTATATATATATATATATATATATATAAAACCAAGGAGGATATATTGATATATTGGTAAGAAGACATTGGCTAATATATTTCTCTTTTGCAAAAAATATTAAAATTCACCCACCATATTACAAGAATATGTCTTACAAAGGTATATTATATGTATAACTATATATTTCCATATAATACAAGAAGTAGAATACGTTTCATAGATATTTATGAATGAATTAAAGAATGAGGAATCTGTATAATTTATGCCTGGATTTTTTTTTTCAAAAAGAAACTTCTTGACAACCATACAATATTGTTGAATTGGAGCACATTTAGAGTCCAAGCAAAATAAAAAGCATTTTAAAATCTTTAATTGAAAAATTTATATACTGCAAGTCCTAGGGATTGCGTGCATGGTAATGACCACTACACAGGTAAATACTTCTTCTGAAATACAAGTAGTGGAACTTTGCCAGAACCACTTCAAGATTCTAAAATTACTGTGAAATGCGACTTGAAAGCCCAGCCGTTTTCCCGTTTAAGTTGGGTAACTCTAAAACCAGATTCTAAAGAAAAATGTCCTTCCTCGTGAGTGTAATTTTCTGTGTTGGGAGGAGGCCTTCTGTTTACCGGGCACAATTGACTCTCTTACAGGAAGGGATAAGCACGTGATTTCCCATTCACAAGGAAAAGCTTTGGTGGCAATCTTTTGGGGTTAGTTACACTTGATTTAAGTTAGACTTCAGTTTAACTTGCCCATTCTATTTGGCTTCCAGGCATGAAAGAATCTCTAGCTTAAAAGGGATAATGGTGGCTTCTGAAGCCACTTCAGCTCCCATGGCTCCCAACGCACTCACAGGGGCCCTTATTTCATCTTCCTCTTGAATTTAAAAAAAGAGGGGGGAAAAAGGAGAGGAGAGAAGAGGGGAAGGGAGAGGAGGGTTGCAGAGGGGAAGGCAGGGGAAGGAAGGGAAGGGAAGGAGGGAAAGAAGGAAGGAGGGGGGCGCCTGGATGGCGCAGTCGGTTAAGCGTCCGACTTCAGCCAGGTCACGATCTCGCGGTCCGTGAGTTCGAGCCCCGCGTCGGGCTCTGGGCTGATGGCTCAGAGCCTGGAGCCTGTTTCCGATTCTGTGTCTCCCTCTCTCTGCCCCTCCCCCGTTCATGCTCTGTCTCTCTCTGTCCCAAAAATAAATAAACGTTGAAAAAAAAAAAAAAACAAAACTATGTTCAAGGAGGGAAGGAAGGAAGAGAAGGAGGGAAGGAAGGGAGGGAGGAAGGAAGGCTTTAGAAGATCCAGAGGATATTGGTAAAAAACCAACATACACACCTTACTTTCATGCAATTCCCCAGCACAGATCCTGGCATGTAACAGGTTCACATTAAAGAATTTTGACTTGAACTCCTGTTCCCAGTGCAGAAAATAAACATGCCCAGGAAATAAAAACAAAAGCCTCACTGGGTTCACACACTGGAGTTAGTATTTTGAGCATCAAAATTTAATTGTCAGTACAAGTTTATGGAAACTTAAAAACGTAAATTTCACAATCTTTTTCATTTCCACAACTAGTGATCAATAATCCCCCTTTCCTTCTCTCTCTCTCTCACACAGACACATATTATATCTATGAGTCATTCTGTGTCAAATCATATATAACTCATTTAGACTTTATTCCTTCCATGTTAATTATGGCGAAGAAAGTTTTTTTTGATGTGGTGAATAATATTAATCATGGTTGTTTTACTAAGCACCTGAAATATATTTCAGTATCATTTTTATTACACAGAAACACCAAAGAATTTCCAAGTTAATTTATTAATTTTTATCAAATTTCATGGTTAAGTTGTATCCAGAAGTATTAGGATATCCCATTAAGATTAAATAGAATTATATACTCGATTTGTTCCAAATCTAACATGATAATTTCAGGAAACTTCTGAATTTACGTACATGATGAGATACAAGGTTGATTTTTATTTCAAGAACTAAAAGAAATAGCTCTGAAAGTGAACTATGAAATGAAAAACTACTCAGAAACTCATTAGCAATAGAATGGATAAATTGTGCTCTACACGCACACACACTGGAATAATAGACAGAAACAGAACTGGATGATTTTAAATTACACGCCACAATAAAGATGAATCTCAAAACATAATGTTGAGTGAAAGAAACCAGACCCAAGAGCGTACATGCTGCATGAAACTCATTGAACAAAATACACAATCATGCAAAACTACTCTTTGCCAATTAAACGGGGCAAGGGTGTGACAGAGATCTCGAGAGGTTTTTTTGCTGCTAGTTAAGTTTCTGACTTGATATGTTCTTAAAGGTGGCATCTAGAGTGCTCTTTCTAAAACACAAACGCAATCATAAAAACATCAAGGTTATTTTTTTTAAGATTTATTTATTTTTGAGAGAGAGAGAGAGAGAGAGCACAGGCTGGGAAGGGGCAGAGAGGTGGGGGACAGAAGATCGGAAGTGGGCTCCACACAGACCTCAATGAGCTCCATGCCTGGCTCCAGCTCACGAGCTGTGAGATCATGACCTGTGCTGAAGTCCGACCCTCCACCGACTGAGCCACCCAGGTGCCCAACATCAAGTTTAAAAGTCTTGTAGATGGAGGCTTCCCATTTTTGACAAGACGGCATCCCCCCAAATCCTTAACGTCACTAACCCAGCCTTTCGTTGTTGACTCTTCTGACTCTGACTTCTCTTGCTTCCTCTTTCTCTACTCTGAACACCTCCCTTTCTTTCCTTTCTCAACCTTCTCATAATCATGTATATTCAGCAGACCTTGATTTCCTCAAGACCTCTATGGTTTCCTTTCCTTTTTTTTTTTTTTTTTTTTTTTTGAATTCAATTCTCCACTCAGTTTCCTCCTTAGATGTCTGACCTATCCCCATACTGGTTAGGGACTTCTCCTAGTTGCTCTCAAAGCACATGTATTACCTTTAATCTAGCAGTTGGCACGCCAGTCTCTAAATGCTTGTCACCTTCTGTGTATCTTCCAGGAGAACCCAAATCCTGAGGACAAGGACCTAATTTATATGTGCTGTCAGATCTTGTGCCTGGAATATAACAAGCTCTGGATATGTGTCTGGTGTACAACTCAGTGGATTAATTTATACCATGAATGAGGTTTTTGAAATTCTTAATATTATTTCTTTCTCCTTTGCCTCTCTATTTATAAGGCTTTTCATCATATTTCACTCGAGACATCTATTTGGTGAGGAGATTACAATTTATTACAGAAGGAATACACAGGAAAATACTGACATAATATTTATCTTCTCATGCGATAGGTGTATGTATATCTATTTGTCTATCAATACATGTCGTGAGGGTCGAAGATATTACATTTCAAAATGCTCAAAGTAATATTTTAGTTACTAACTCAATCTACCTAAACAAACTTGCAAGGTAGCCTTTTGATGTCTCCCATGTGCCTTTCCATGTTGTTATTTGTTCACTCACCTGTTGATATTTAGATTATTTCCAACATTTGTTTATTATAAATAAGACTTCTATAAGCATTCTTGTACGAATCTATTTTGAGGACGCACCTTTTCATTTCTCTCGATAAACGCCTGAGAAGATAATTATGGGGTCATAGACAAATAAATATTTAAAATAAAATTTTGTCTGTTAAAGCAAAAAGCATCTGAAGAAGAAAAGATCCTTTTTTTAACTCCCTAAGATTCGGTCTATTTTTGAGTGCCATCTATTGCATTATTTAGATTTTTTTTTTTTTCTTGGCTGGAGATTCTTCTGACTTATGGGAATTTGGAATTGCCCTTGGCGTTGCGTGTGGCAACACAATTGTATAGAAGCTTCTGTGAAAGTTTTTGTTTCCATGAATGTTGAGAACTGCCAACATTAAGAATTATGTACTCTGAGTGAACTTTCACATAGCTGAAGTTGGTGTCACCAGGTGACAAGCCCAGGGGCTTAAACAAATAAGGTAAGACGAGAGTTCTTTTCTTTTTTCTTTTCTTCTCTTTTCTTTTCTTTTCCTCTTCTTTTTTTTTTTTTTCCAGAATGTGGCTCAAGGACCACCTGAATCAAATCACCTGGGTAGCTGATTAGACACACTTTTTAACAAGCATCGTGGGGAACCTTATGACTAGAGAAATTTGAGAATCACTGGATCAGTCTAGAGCAGTGACACCCAACTGTGACTGCACATTAGAAACTCATGGAGAGCTTTCAAAATCATCATACCCACAATACCCACAATACCTAAGGCCAATTAAGGCAAAATGTCTGGGCATAGGCACCAAGTATTTATACTCTTTGAAACTCTCCAGATGGTTACAGTGAGTAGGGAGTAGTCAGGGGTAAGAACTCCTGATCTACTCCATACCATGCGTAGCCCAGTTGAGAGTCCCTCTACCTGCATCCCTGGCCTGTTGTACATCCACATCATCCTGACAACACTGGAGAGGATTCAGGAAGAAACCTTAAGTAGGCATAACTCTTCAGGTGAGTTATTGTATTCGCATGCCCTAATCTTATTTCCTTGTGAAAAATCACATATCTTTAGAAGATCTTCTATACTTTGGATGGCAAAATTAAAAATATTGCATTGGCCTAGTAAAATAATAGTTATGTTGTTAAAAACCAGACAACATACCCAAAGCGGAATCACTTATGCAAAGCCCCATGTCCACAAACTGAGGTTAGCTTAATTATCATCTTGGTTCTCCGAGAAACAGAATCTTAGACCATTCAGTCAGGAATCACCTGATCAATGCTACTTAGGTCATCTGCGTGATAGATCCTACCATCCCCAAAGGGAAGGTAACTGCAGTCACCAACCCATTCTCACCTAGTATAACTTCCTTGTTCCCACTCCCTCTGGCTATAAAAATCATTCATTTCATACAGCTCCTTGGAGCTCCTTTCTATCTGCTAAATTGGGTGCTGCCTGGTTCACATTGATTTTTGCTCAAATTAACACTTTGGACTTTAAATATTCCTCAGTTTATCCTTCAACAATGTAAAGTCATCCAAGTAGTCCTTGGTAACCTTGTTTTCAAATGTCTTTTTAATGTTTATTTTATTTATTTATTTTTTTTGAGAGACAGAGAGAGAGAGAGCATGAGTGGGGCAGGAGCAGAGAGAGAGGGAGACACAGAATCCGAGGCAGACTCCAGGCTCTGAGCTGTCAGCACAGAGCCCGACCCGGGGGCTCCAACTTATGAACCACGAGATCGTGACCTGAGCCAAAGTTGGATGCTTAACTGACTTGAGCCACCCAGGCGCCCCTTTGTTAACCTTTAAATTAAAATTGGTGGATATTTTACTGGCAAAAGTAGGCTTATTCAAGAATGGCAGAGAATTGCACTCCAGGACAAGTAAGCTACAGCAGAAAGCAAATTCACAGAACAAAGGAAAGGAACTCTGTTTTATAAATGAAAAGGGGGAGTTGGGAAGGCTGCTAAAAACAAAATGTCCATAGTGTAAAGTGGGAGTTCAAAGTATAGTGACTTTTCGTGGACTGAGGTGTGACTGTCTCTCATTGGCTGGGCTGTTGCCAGGGAAGGAAGAAAGTATTTCTTCCTCCTGCAGGATAGTAAAGTAGTATCTACCTGCTAGGTCCCTCTCTTCCTCTTGGATCTGCAATTGATGTAGAGTGGTAGGATATGAGAGCTCCCCCTGCTGGCCTCCCGACTCCATTTTAGTAAGGTTCCCCTTTATTAATGTTTACATCATCTCACATCCTAATTTTCTCCATGAATTAACATGAATATTGGGGTTAAGCCAAAGAAACAGCATCTGAATTATATGTCACATAAAGATCTCCTTCCTTGTAAGCGGGTTAGAAACATGTGATTTCAGCTTTCCTGAAAGCATTATAGTATGCCTTTAAATGATGAACTTTCCTAATGCAATACTGTGCAGTGGCTTAATGAATGAAAGTGTATTATGTACTAAGATTTCAGGAATGCATGTATTTCAGGAAGAGAAATTCATTTTAGAAGGGAAAACTGACTGGGACATTCCATTAGAATTTACTGTGATAGAATGTACTTGATAAAGTGTATGTCTGCTATGCATGACTGGATTTCTACTTTCATGCTAACCTTCCAAAATTTGCTAACATTGACCATATAATAATCCATCTAGAAAGAAACTTACAGAATGTTTCTTTTTATATTTCTAAATGCAACATTCTCTACCTGTCATGCCCACACTTTAACCGCCTTCCCCCAAGTAGGTGGATTTTATTCTTCAATGAAATCATTTCATGGAGTGCATCCAGACAAATCCATGAGTCCATTTAAACCACATAATTCCAGCATGCTAACTGAAGGGGAGCAGAATTTGTCACCCCAAAATATGCCTTTTTTGGCATAAGGGTTATTTTAGGCTGATTATTTTTTTGAAACAATAAACACCAGAGAAGCTCTGAAATCAAGTAGAGTTATCCCTTTGTAAGAGCAATTCACATTTATAAGGAAAATCTCCACATGTAAGGATGCCTCCCTCTCTGTACCAGGAAAAGGAGGATGACTCAATCTGTAGAAACTCTTATAAATGGAGAAGGCAAGGACTTAAATCTGAATACAGCCATACCCTTGTTCACTGTGTTTTTTCTGAAAACCTGGCTCTCCCTGCCACCTCCCCCACCAACATCTTTTTTGTCTTTACCTGGAAATGGTATTTCAGCTTGAGCCACTTCTTGAGTTACTCATATTTTCTGGGTACCTCCCATGGATACAGGAGGTATACCTGTCATTGAACATCTGTTCATTTTCCCCTTGGGAATGTCTTTTATTATAAAGGGATCTCAGCTAAGAAACTAGAAGAGTAGGGGAGAAAAATATGTTTTCTCCCTAATACAACCAGATAAACTTTTCATTCATTTTAGTGAATATCCAAGTAAGAATCTTTGGGTCTTCACCACTTAAATTTAGTTACTTGACCAAATACAAGGTGCGATTTGAAACAAGAAGTAACTTCATTTCACTCGGGAAAGAGGGCTTCGGTTGCCTCCATTTTGACCTCAAGCTTCCTAGTTGGGTTCTTTCCAGCTTGTTTCCAGGCTTAGGTGGAAGACCCTGAGAGCAAAGCACCCCCTAATGGGAACTGAAACTACCCCCCTCAAACATAACTATTGCCCTGAGCCAGCAAGACCCCCCAATGCTTGACTCTTAGACATTGATCCATTTGGCCAACACTGACCACGTACCCACCCACATTTGCCCCACATTTTCTTTATATAAAACTGGAAGTATTTTCAGCACTTTGGAGACAGTCTTTGAGATGTTAGTCTGCTGGCTCCCTACTGGTGTTGGCCTCCCTGAAATAAATTCCTTTCCTATTTCACCACCACTCATTTCTCTGTCTTTGGATTTTGTCAGTGGAGAATGGCCAAATGTCATCTGTTTGGGACCCTTGGAGCCAGGTACTCCTACACCCCTACACCCCAGCTACACTCTGATCCAGGAAATTGGTCACACTGGAGAAACCCCCCTTCTTTTTTTGCCTTCTCCAAATGGGTTTGGATTGCCTATTAACAAAGCCTAGCCAGTCACCAGTACATGGCGATTCTACTCTCCTAATTAAAATCATGTTAAGACTTTCTATAAATCATTCTCTTTGTCTTGAAATTCTCATCATACATAGCGGCTTTGAACTACATGTGAAAGCATAGTTTGATTGGCACAGAGTATAAGTCATCTTTCAGAGAGCCTGGCTACCCGCCTCCATCTGTCACCATGCCAATCATGTCTTTTTGGAATTCCATGGGCTCTAGCCTTTGCTATGTGCCCTTTAAGCAACCCCTGTCCATCCACCATGCTGTTGGCCTCCTGCCATCTTTTCTAGCACACTTAAAACAAACTATAATTGGCATTTGCTTGGCTGGAAGTCAATTTATTTTCTTGCTACCCTTCCCAGTTGCCTTAACCATCGGATGTCTTGACAGTTGGCAAATGGAGACTGCAGGTCTGATATGTCACAAAAGATCTGTTGGATGAATATTTTCCTCTAGGAAAGAGTGAAAGTGAAATCCCATCCTGACCCACCCTCTTTCCAAAACAATAAACATTTCCTGGCTGCCGTGATTCCCCTAATCATTTAAAGCAGTACAGTTGTTATGGAATGGGCAGCTGAACTTCATACTTGCCTGGACCATCTGTTCTCGTATTTAGTCTTTAAGAAGATTACTTAAGTGACTGTGGTTCACTTAGTAAAAGAGGGTGGGTTCCATCAGGGGAAGTGTGAGGACACGGTGCACAGAAAAACAGAATTCAGAGACTCTGTAGTGGCTATTTTGTTATTATTTTGTTTAGCAATAGTGAATGTCATTAGAAAAAAATAAAATGTCTCCCTGAATACATAGGTAATACATGAATAAACTTGTTTCCGAATTTATGGCTCATGTTGAGTTGTTGATAGAAGTGAGATACGGTGGATGAGGAAAGCCAAGTAGTTTGACTCCTTTATTTTCTTGAGACATATTTTCCATTGTGAAGTGGCATCTTAAGTCTAAAAGGTCAGAGAAGGGGAACAATTTACACATCATAAATGTCATGAAGTAGGTAGACCCAAAATATTGAGGGAGTGGAGGTAAAGATATTTTTATTAAGTGATGATACTCACGTAGCTTTTAATTGTTATTTTCCACTATATTTCTGGGCCTGAGACATTACAAATGGTGAAGTAAATTTTAACGTTGCTTCAAGAAACTTGACCTCAAGAACAAAGATTTCTGATTTTGTTTAAGGCTGGTAGCAGACACGTTAAAACCCTGTGCTGGATATACAATCCTTACGCTATATATAAACCATATAGATATTATAGGCTAGAGCCCTCACGCAGACAAGGTCATTTTTTATGCCATCTCGTATCATGGAAATATGTGAGTTAGTACATTCAAACACCCAGTATAAGAATAGAAGCAAGGTGAGTGGTTAAAAGTTACGGGGGTGCCTGGGTGGCTCAGTTGATTAAGCATCCTACTCTTGATCTCAGCTCAGGTCATGATCTCAAAGTTCATGAATTCAAACCCTGCATCAGGCTCTATGCTGACAACGCGGAGCCTGCTGGGGATTCTGTCTCTCCTTCTCTCTACCTCTCCCCTGCTGTGCTCTCTGTCTCTCTCAAAATAAATAAACTAAAAAAAAAAAAAAAAGTTATAGAGCAACAGTTGGTTATAACATAGGAAGAATTTCCAATTGTGAAACATTCCCCAAATGGAATTTTCTGCCTCTTCAAGCAGCAAGCAAATCAAATCTACTCTGGAAGTATTGAAAAGGAGACTGGGACCCTCAAAATGAGATATTACTTTGGGTGTGGAGTTTGACTGGCAGGCCTTTGTGATTCCAAAATGTTTGAACAAATTGTAACTTGCAATGATTTAACTACAGACATTTAGGGTATGTGGGCAAAAGCAGAGTTTCCTTTTTCTCTGTGTCACTTAGAAACTATATATCTTAAATGTACTTCCATGCATATTTTTTAATCAAAAGCAAATGTGGTTCTATAGAGCTGACAATTTAATGAATAACCAAGACCAGAAGGAACAAGATTGGAAAAGTTGAATGACACCTTACGGGATAACCTCATAGTACTGTGACGCGCGCGCGCGTGTGTGTGTGTGTGTGTGTGGTTCAAATGTCTGTGAAATGAGATGTAGTTTAGAGTGTCACTTAAGAGAAGAACTTTGACATTCCTACAAGGCTAGTACTCAGCAGCAGGTTAACCTTATGTCTACATAGAAGGACTAAGTAGGTTGGTGAGCCGATTCCCCGATAGATCTCATGTTCAAGGAAATTACAGTTTCTAGGAAAAATGAAGGGGAAGCTTAACATAAATATAGAATGCAGGTAATGGGTAAGAGACAGATTCTCCCCCCTTTTTTTCTGACATTTTTATTAACATCCCTCCATTTGGGTGGCAGTGATAATAACCTACCTTAAAAACTACATTTCCCAGTGTCACTTGCAGATGTAAGTGACTATATGATTAAGCTTTAGCCATTAGAGTTTAAGTGGAAGTCCCTTAAATGAGGGCTTCCAGGAAGCTCCCTAACGGGGCTGACTCCATGACAAACTCTTTTTGCCTTTTCCTTTCCCTTTTTGGAGTCTGAGATACAATTTGAAAGGACAAGAAATAGTGCAGCAGAAGCTAGAAGGACCTTGAATTTTTAAGTATTGCAAGCTTGTTATACAATCTCTGGGTAGCCTATTCTAGACTTCTATGTGAGAGAAAAATAAACTCTTGATGTATGTAAGCCACTGTTTTTCAGCTTCCTGTTTCTATCAGCTGAAAGTGATTTCTGACAGACAGCCTAAGACCTCTTGTCTGGATCTCCATGAAATGTGTTTCATTTCTTTTTCTGCTTGTGGGGATCATCACTTATATTTGCTCTAGCTGCACACCATTCTTTATTATAGAGAGAAAACATATCTTAATAATCCAGTTTGCCCCAGAGAATGCATTCAATAATAAATTCACAAAAAAGACAGGAAGAGAAGAATTTTGGAGGCACATAGGGAAATCAAAGAGGAGAATGTCTTGAACACTTTTGCTCTGATTTTAATAGAACCCCTAAATTTCCCCTGTATGTTGAAAAAATGTGGCCACCTCAGTTTCTTGTATGATAAATCTCTGCCCAGGAAAATCTTATCCAGGATTCTGAGAATCTGTTACTCACCTGAAAGACTTCATTGTAGGGAATTCTCTTTACTCTTGTGGCTCATTTTTTTCACTGTCTCTTTCTATTCTACCCGACACTTACAGGCTCACAAAAGTGCTTAAGTGCATTGTATAACTTACATTCTAAGTATTATAGTGAAATCCATAAGAAAAAACACACAAAAAATGTCTATTCATTTGGAAGATGTCATCGATCTCTACTGTAAAGCCTATGTAATACCTTATAAAACCAAGATGATAAATAATTTTAAAAATTTGAATTCCTTAGTCAGTCATTTTCAAAACAAATGAAAAATTCTGTATTTTTGTGTCCAAAGAATTACCTGCTGAAATACAGATTAAGGAGAAGACTGAATTCAAAATAGTTCAAGAAGAAAAATAATCCTCCCCTCTCATCACCAAACAAAGAAAACAAAAGTATAGGGACGCTTGCGTGGCCCAATTGGTCGAATGTTCTCCTTTTGATTTTGACTCAGGTCATGGTCTCATGGTTTGTGAGATCGAGCCCCAAGTTGGGCTCTGCACTGACAACTCGGAGGCTGCTTGGGATTCTCTTTTTCCCTTTCTCTCTGCCCCTCTTGTATGCTGTCTCTCTCAAAATAAATAAACATTTTAAAAAATCCTTAAAAGAAAACAAAAATGTAAGCAAACAAAAATAAAGCTAAAAACTCAGTAGAGGTTTTATTTGATAATATACATTGTGTTTGACAGGTTGATTCAACAGCTAAGCAAAAGCTCTGGGGAACACATAATAATGATGATGATAATGATGAATATTTATTGACATTTTAGCGAGGACTTGACATATTCTACATTAATTATATGTATTACCCATTTAATAATAGACAGTAATATTGCCACCAAATCTTGTGCTTGTGAATCAATATCCAGAGAATAATATGCCATAGTAGGTGACAGTTTTAAAAGACTGAACAATGTATTTTCCAAGGAAGAATGACTGGGATAGGGAGGGGTCAGAAACCATGGCACGTTAGATCATGTGAGGGGAAAGAGTGTGTCCAGAACGTTCACGATCGGTATCCAACTCATAACCCGATTCTACTTAATCCAATAAGAGCAGCTGATCTTTAAGTAACCACAGACTCCATCAACTTCAAATATCTTTGAGACGTGCAAATCTTCCTGGTCGTAGTATTTTGGAAAGTGTTACCTTGACACTGGCCCAAGTAACCATAGTTATTTTCTAAAAATGGCTATCATAGTTCTCTCTAAGTAGTTCCAGGCAAAATATATAACCTACACTTTTCAAATATACCATAGAAGATCCCCTTAGACTTTCTGGCTTACAGGCTGGGACTCCAAATAATTGAACAAAAAACTCATGTTAATTTTCTTGATTCTTTGGAAAAAAATTGTCTCCTTGCGGCTAACATAGTTACAAAGGCACAGATTAGGACCATTTGTCTCGGCTCCACCTGTTGACATTGGTCAATGAGCTGTTTTAGCACTCAACTACATAAAAGATTTACACTTTCTTTCCATTGGAAAACATTCTTTGAAATCCACATAGTCATTTTAGGATCTGCTGTAAAGACTCTTTTTGTGCCATTTATAGAAACAAACCCAAGCACTGAATATTTCAGGCATGAAATAACAATAATAGAAAAAAAATTACTCTGATCCAATCATTAACATTTGTAATTGTTTAGACAGTGGGATTAGCATACCATTAGCATAGGCTGTTTTTGGAGTCTCAAAATTAATCTATGAATAACAATAATAATAGTAATGATATCCTAAAGATAAATACGTAGAGATTGAATTTCAAGGTTTTGGCAAGAGGAGACTTCAAGATAGTTTAGTCAAGAATATTTCCGAGTCTATGCTTTTAGTTATGGTAGTGTGTAAAAAGTTACATATATTTTGCATATATTTTAGCCAAAAAAGTATATAATCAATTTGATAATGGAACAGATATTATCATAAATACTGTGGGAATATGATACTTGCCCCCAAGGAGGTCACAGTACCGCCAGGTTTGATGACTAAGCAGGGGATAAAGTTAAGTAGTATAATCATGGCAGGAGAACAAAACAAAACAGCCTATAGATCATACCTATGAAACCAGAAGTGTTTGTTTTCTAAAATGGTTCTAAAGATGAATCCAAAAAAGAAATTCTAAAAATTGTTTGAATGATGAGCGATCCATTGGAAACATGGAAACATTCAGGGGAGCTTGATTTACAATCCCTTTTTGCTAAATGTCTAAGAGCAAGTCACTTCAGTTTTCTGAGTCTGACTTTTCCCATTTAAAAAATAAAGATGTAAGAATATATCATCTAATTAATATACCTTTGAGATGTCTACGGATAATTGATTTATAACCATTTGGAGATGTGTTCTGGGTGTTAGAGAAAATAACTCAGTAATAAAGACTGATAAACTATCTTTAAATATAACTAACTTGTTTTTTGCGTTGAGATAATCCTCCTGTGTGTGCGCGCGCGCGTGTGTGTGTGTGTGTGTGTTGATGCTAATTTGTGCCCCGTCAAACGATGACAATAATTGGCTTCTTTTGCATCATCTCCATCTTTCCACTGGGGAAAACTCCCATGTTAATGAATCAGAGGAAGAATAATTTAAAAACCATGTACCTTACTGTGGGTAAGATATCTAGTCCATTAAAGTAGAAAACATGTTTAAAGGGCCTGGGCTTGAAATGGTGTGGAAAGACACAGAGAAAAAACATCTGTGATTCAGATCTCATTATTCACCGCTAAGCCATCTTTGTAGTCTATGTTTTAATAAGAAGTCAGGTCAACAAATTGAGAAACTAACAGACCCAGTGAAATTGGCTGATGAAGTCTGACGTGTATTTTTTCAGAGATCTTTCATTATTCCACACTAAGGCACTCTGTCTATTTAAATGGTGTACAGGGGTGAATGGTCAAAAGAGAGAGATTGATACATATTTCTAGTTATACCTTATAGAGGAAACATTTTCCAGAACAACTCAGATTCAGCAGTAAACATCATAAATCAAAAACACCATAATGCTGTTCAAAAACTGTCCTTATGTCTTGTTGATAGACTGAATATCGTAAGGTGAATTAATTGCTTCCACTGGTGCTACCTTTCAGCCTTCCTCACTCTATGTTCAAATAGACATTCTCACATAGTCCAAACAGGAGTGGGAGAAAATATATTGTAGGCTCAGCCCATAAAAAGATAAACACAGCAGAGTTTTCTTTTCAATGGAAGCATTTTTCTTGGACCTCTATGTGCACCCAGTTTAAAAAAAAGGCACACTTGATTAAATTTCAAATTTCTGGGAGCTGTCCTTCAATTAAAATAATTTTAAATAACTGGTATTAGAAAGGTAGGGAGTGTATCTAGTCCATGGAAAAATGATGAAACCACCATCAAATTAACAGCATTTTACTGGGCAGCATTATCAAGATAATTTTATATGAAAGGCAGGAGCTACTCATTTTATTAAGCAAATAGTAATTTTCTCGTTCAAAATGGGTGTGTGCTTTCTGATGCATGACTCAGACTAATACCAAGTGTGCCCCCTCTTGGTAAATGATTAACACAGTTAATGCTTCAGGTTTAACTTAAAAGAAGGGAAGGAAAGCAGAATATTTAATATTCCTTTTGAATTCATTTCCTGGGATGAGATGTTTAAGTCCTATTAAATGACATGATTGGGAAAAACAATGTTCTCTGAGATTTTAGTAGTGGATCTTGGTCCTGATAACACACGTGTTCAAAAGTGGCATGCCTTTTTGGAGAAACATGCACGAGTGGCTGAGCCATTACTAAAAATCCAACTTGTTGTCATGCATGTCTAAGAAGGGAATGCTAATTTCCAATTTTTTCATATCTTGAAGAAAAAATTGAAGATCCATCACTCTTCATGCTCTTCCCAATGGCTTAGGAAAAGACATTTTTCTTTTTCCGCACCACTACTGGCCATGCATTAACTCTCCTGAATTTCTTGTTGCTTTTGTTTGATCTTTATTCTTCACAACTCTCCGAGACCTTTGAAGAATGGAAAGGATGCTGTTGCTCCTAAAGTTCACTGTATTTATATCTGGCATCTTTTCCAACTACACAGATGTGTATCAGTCCCAAAAAGAGAATGCCAAGAACAATGCCACCTTCCCAATGATTTTTTTGTTCCAAGTTTTTCATTCAATTTAACATGTACTGAAGGTGGCCTTCTGCATGAGAATAATGCATTGTTGTTATGATATCTGAAACAAATATTATAGAATCACTTTGGGAAAAAAAGGTAATTCAGAGATGGTAGTTGGCAAAGATAGAACTCTGAAGAGATGATGTTCCCATGTCTCCTTTTCCTTACACAACACATCTTAGTTTCAGAAGACAAATTCAAAAAGAACCTGGTGGGCAAGAGTCTATGGCAGTGTATAGGAAGGAAGATATTGGACCTCTGTGTCTGGCATCTATTTTAAGTGTGTTGTGATACCATTTTTGCTCTAAAACTGCTCTACACTCTGAGACTTACTCCATAAAGAAGAAAAACATTTAGTTCAGACCTGCAAAATTTAGCTTTGTAAAACAAGTCTAAGTTTTCCTTCAGTGTGATTTTAGTGGTTTCTTAGATTTGCGGTAAAGAAGGTAATTTATTTGCCTTGGACTTCACAGCACATTCAGACCTCTGTTTGTAAAGGCTTGTTGCTCACTAAAAATGATTTCTAATTCAATTTCATCAATACTGAATGAGAATCTAATGAGCAGGTCACTGGTGAGAATATGTCCTCTTACTGAGAACTTATATACGTATGCGTGTGTGTATGTATATATGTATGTATATATATACATATGTATATGTATATATGTACGTATATTTTAAGTATATATGTATGTCTCTTGACTTCTAGGAATACATAATCTACTGGTGACTGGAAGCATATATACTGTCAATCATAATGCAGTATATGTCATATTATAGTTCTAAAAGCAAAATGTCTTAAAAGAAGAACAGTGTGTAGCCAATACTTACCAGGGGTATTAGGGAAAGTCTCAGGAGAGGAGATACATGAATGGAACCATACACAATGAATGAGAATCCAAATTACATTAGCAGACATTTCAAGGGAAGGGAGAGCTAGGGATTCTATGGCATGTTTATGGAATAGAAAAGAGTTTGATATGGCTCAAATAAAAGGGAACACACTTGTAACTAGGCAGGGCATGCCAACTGTGGAGTGCGCTGAATGACTGTCAAAGATTTGTGTCTGGTCTTGTTGACTGTAGAAGTTGTCTATTTTCTGATATAATTATTTGTAGTGATACACGTGATGTGACACTAACAAAGTTCTTTTTCCACTATATCAAGTTATGTCACCTTAAGTTATGGTACTTAGTAACAACGCCACAATTCAATGTATTTATCAAATAAATCATTCCGATTTATTAAAAACATAATTCGTTGAATGACATTAGGATAGCATAGGTGAGATGTGATATGTGTACATGTATTTGTGTGTGCTTGTGATTGTTAAGACAATACACTCTCTTTTCATTCATTCTAAGAGAATTCTTAAACTTCACTGTGCAGAATGAACTAATTAAAGATCATATTCCCAGTCAATTCCAGAGGTTCTTATTCAGTAGATCTGGGACAAGTTCTATGGCTCTCCATTTTAATCAGTCGTGCCAGGCAATTCTGAACCAGAGGTTCTATGGGTCGCGTTTTGTGAAATAACATTTTTAAGGCTTCAACAATATGTTGCTAGGCACAATAATACAAATAAAATATGTGTATTCATTGAAATAAATCCCATAAAGACTTCTCTGAGAGTCTTATGCAGTTTTTAGTTATATGCCTTGAAAGTAACAAAACGATAACTCTTAAAAAATTTTGAGCATGAAGAAATACTAATTCCTCTCATTTATGAACTCCTGCTTCCCTACAGCCTTCCCTAAACCACACTAATATACTTAGTGAGCTCTAACTAGTTCCTTCATGGTCATAAACTATTGATCAGCCACTCCCAGAAAGATAATATTGTTGGTTATAGGCTTAGACAAATGATTAAGATTTACTTTCCTTTCAAAATGAAAGCTATCCTATGGCGCCTGGATGGCTCAGTCAAGTTGAACATTGGACTCTTGATTTTGGCTCAGGTCATGATGCCAAGGTTGTAGGATCAAGTCCCACATCTGGCTCTGTGCTGAGCGTGGAACCTGCTTAAGATTCTCTCGCTCTCTCCCTCTGCCCCTCTCCCCTGCTCACGCTTTCTTTCTCTCTCTCTCTCTCTCTCTCTCTCTCTCTCTCTCTCTCAAAAATAAATAAATAAATAAATAAATAAATAAATAAATAAATATTCTAAACCTGATGCAGTTTGCCTAGACTTTATTTCTGCATGAAACAATGTTGTTTTTTTCCCCCTGACAGAAGTTAGATTTGCCATGGTAGTTATAGGCATATTCAAATCTAAGTCTGTCTCGAAAAACCCAGTTCCTATGGTTACTTTGGCCGGAGAGCTATACTCTAATTTGTCTAATATTTAAAAATGGTTAGAGAAGCAATTCTAAAGATTATACTTGCTAAATCTTGGAATCATGCATGTATTTCTCGCATATTGATCTTGCAAGGTGATAGGATATTTTTTCCTATGATCAGCTTATTATAAACCTGAGAAAGTAAAATATTATAAAAGTCTAAAAGGATAATGCATGCACATTTGCTTTCCTACAATATTTCTGGCATTTTTAGAGAAGTTAATAACTACCATTATCACCAAAGTGCAGACAACTTCAATTATGTGACAATGCATTTATCAAATTAGTGGCTGTCCCTGTAATTCTTGAATTTGTAAAATAACATACTGAGTGTCACGGTCAAGTAGAATTACCCAAAGTGAAAAATGGATGGAAATTAAAAATTGGGTGTTCTTAACAAACAAATAAGTGAGTTATGTGGTTTCATTCCACATATTCTAACAGTCAAAACTCACAGAGAGTTGTTTAATTTGTTTTTAATTTTCTTCCAATTCAATTTGTTTTCAATTTTCTTCCTATTCAAACTAAATGTAATTGTATATGAAAAACACGTCCAAAAAGATGGCACAGGCAATATTTTGAATTGCACATTTCTGTCAGCGACACAATAAGTAAGCTGTGCAACATGTATAAAGGCAGTGTAATAGCTTACCCAGAAGAGCCATTGCCATGAGCCATTTATTTATTTGTTCATTCAGTCAATACTAAGCAAGTATTTTCTATGTATAAGACACTGTTCTCAGCAGGGGAACATGCAAGCATGATACCGTGTAGTGGTAGAGATCCCATGCACTTGGGAGTAACTAGGAAAGAAGGCATCGAGTCTAGCCCTGGTGGGAAGGGGCAATCACTTCAGGAAACACATAACGGAGAGGGTCTATCTTGAGTGCATCACTGAATATGCTGGGAGCTGTCCAGCCTCACAGTAAGGGGAGATTGCTCCTGGTTCCCCTGGCAAGCTGGACAGCCCAAGAAATTGCACCCAAATAAGTCAAATGCTTTCAAAGAAATGTAAGAAATTCTGTGTTGCTAAAGCCTAAAATATCAGGAAAGATTGGCAAAGAGACTGGAGCCGTTAGCAATGCCTTACTTGCAAAGGAGCTAGCAAATACAATTCCTTAAAGGGAAATGTAAGGTTACAAGAAGTTGCAAATGTATAGAGAAGAAAGGACAGTGGCAAAGCTTCTGAATTTTAGAGTGGAGATAATAGAATTAAACAGAATGGCAGTCGTTCTGACATTTTTTAGGTAACCAGTAGGAACTAATTTGTGAGCTTAAGGTACAAATACAGTCACATATTTGGTTGCTCAGTGGGACTCCCCATTTGATAGCCAGTTCAGACTTGCCCTCTTGGAATTCCCCCTATTGTTGAAGGGGGTTAAGAGGTAAAAACCTCCAGTTAGGAAATAAATACGTCAAGGGGATGAAAAGTACAGCATGGAGAATATAGTCAATAATATTGTAATAACATCGTATGGTGACAGACGTGACTACACTTATCACGGTGAGCATGGCTTAACGTATAAAATTGTCGAATCACTACACTGCACCCTTGAAACTAATATAACACTGTATGTCAACTACACTTCACTACAAAAATAATAAATACGTTTTAAAATCATAGTGTGCATACACCTAGGTAGGTATAAATGTCTCTCTCTTTCTCTGTTCTTCTCTTAGGGTGTTCTTGTCATCTCAAATTGTCTAAGAATCCCAAGGCTTTCTGTATCTAAAAGGAACAATTTCCGATTCCAAATCCTGAATGAAAGCCAAAGAGAGAGATCTGCAAAGTCAAATCTATTTGTGGTGACTTTGCTTTAGTAATTAACCCAGGCTTGCCCTTGCTGATCTATACCCTTGCAAGAATAGTAATAATGCTCACCTAGTGCTCCAAAATGACAGAGTTTTCGGTTCACATTTTAATGCTCGTCCTTCTGTTTTTCCTTGTGACTCTGCTAGCCAGAATAGAGGAATTTAGAGCAGCTTCTAGTCTCAGCTACAAGCTGCTGAGCCCAATGCTTCCAAACACAGCCATGAGCTGTGCCGAGACTGGCCCCCCAAATTTCAACTTCGGTGTAAGTCTTGGAGAACAGCTCTGGATCCCTCCATCCCATGAGTTCCACGTTAAACCTTGGCATCTTTTCTCCACCAGAAGCTCTCTCAATCAGGGCCATCCCGTCAGGCTCTCCTACCTAAAAGATTTATGAAGTCAGAATTGGAAACTCCGTGACATCACCTCCAGAAGGCCCTACAATACTCACCCCCATTTATTTCTCTCCAGATCAATGCGTTCTAGAGGATGTATCAGTCTTCGAAGTGTCTAATTTACTCTTCTCTCAGTATATTGGATGCTTAGATGTGAAATGACACAGAAAGGCCAAAGCTTTCAAAAATGACATTTGATTTTGGTCCAAATTTGGGGGTCGCTCTATCCACTACTCACAACATAACCATACGTGTGATTTTACTTTTAGCAGTGTGAAAAAGACACAGAATGGGTATGAATATCTCAATAGAGAAATAGGGTTACATCTGCAACACCCCTCCACCTTTTCCATATACCATAACCTCATCACAGAGTGATATCCCATTATACCCACGCTCAGCAGGAGAGAATTCTGCACTTTGGGGAAGGAATATTCAGGGCCACCTGAGAATTCTGCCCACCATGATGCTAAATATTTATCTATAGCTGTATCTCCATCTATCTGTTTTTGAGTATTACCAGTTGATTTCCTTCTAGAAGAAAATGGGATAGTTTGCTTGTACTGTCACTTTCTCTGACCTCTCCTGTTACAGTTGTAATCAATTTTAGTTTATCAAGATGTTTTTTATGTTACCTTTTATTCCTTAGCCATAATGGTGCAGTTTTTAGTCTAAGTTCTATAGTTAAATGGAAATAAGGTTTATGAGTAGAACTTCACCCAATTTCTCTCTGTTCTAATTTCTTTACCTTGATCTCTTGGATGGGTGGATATAAACATCACCTATTTGGAAGGGTGAATATTTCATTTTGCCTTCTTTATTAAATGATACTTTGCCTGGTTGGAATATCTTGGTCATACCTCATTCTCTGTTGAACTTTGTAGACAGTAATCTAATAACCTCTTGGCACTGAACACTGTGTGGGCATCAAAAGCTCAACATACTGATCCTTTGTGGATGGTTTGCTCTATTCGTCTAGAAATCTCAACTATTCTTTCTTAATCATTGATGTTCAAAAACTTAACCAGAATATGTTTTAGTGCCAATTATCTTATATGTATTTTTTTTCTTTTTCTGAAACATGGAACAAAATGTGTCCTTCCTATCTGAGGGTTCATCTTCTCCTTGGTTTCAGAGACAATTGCTTCTTTTAAATATCCAAAACAGTTTTTTCTGCTGCATTTCTCAAATGCTTTCTATGAAGGATGCCAAGCATTCTTACACTGTACTGCTTTTGTCCATTCTGCACTACATTGACCACATGGAAGTTGGGTTTTTGTTTTTGTTTTTTACCTTCGTTCTGTTTCCTAAGGACATGGGGGTGGGTGTAGGGGAGATCCTCTGAAATTTCTTGAGGATGAAATTTCTTGATTTCTTCCATTTGCTCACGGACACTTGTCCTGGTCTTCCTTCTGAAATCTGAACATCCTATGCCAGGGCCCATTGTAAACAGTCAAGGTTGAGTTCCATTTTCTTCAGCTGTGGTTCATTCTCCCAGGGCAGGGCAGTTCCATGGTAACATGGTAAGTCCATGGTAACATGGTAAGTCCTGGTAACATCATAAGTCCATGTTAACAAGGTAAGTCCTGCTAGTCATTCCAGCCACTGTTGCAGGCTAGTGGTAGAAGGCAGGGTGAATCTACATGGAAAATTTCTCTCGGTTTTCCTCAAGGCTGCCTGTTTGTGCCTTTCTCTCTCTCCCATCTTGTCTCCTTCCTCTGCACTAAAACTCTTAAGTGCAACATGTCAGTGTTTTGTCTCCTCTGTACTGTGCCTGGAATTTAGAAATCTATTGTAAGAAGTATCAGATTCTTCTATTTCTTTCTTTGGCCCCTCATTTTGCAAGATTTGTTTGGTTGGGTGCTTTTTCTTATGGGCTCCTGGTGTGTTGCCATTCTTCTTTCCCATCTGTTAGAGACCGCAATTCATTTCACTGGGTCTTGGAACCTGTTATACACAACCTTCTTCAATGGTTGGTGTTCATGACACGTTTTTCATTTTCAAAATTTGTTTCCAAATGTCCTTGCTGGGATAGAGGGGAGCTCGCTGATTTTTTTCCATCACTTTCCTGCTAAACATCAAGGAAGCGTTGATTGGAGACCATGTCGCCTGCTGATCGGTGCTTATCGGTGCTGATCGGTTCTAATTCGCTTACCATATTATCCAAGCCTCACCCACTCACTTCTTCCATACTATATGCTCCATTAAGGCAAAGGATACATATATTTCTGTTCACTTAGCATAGAACCTAGCATAGAATAAGCACCCAATAAATAGTGCTGAAGGAAAAACTAAATAAATGAATCTCTTGTGAATCCTTGTCATCAAAAATAAACATCGTATTTAAAAAATAAGTTGAAGATCAGTATGGTTTATTGTTAGGCATGTATGAGAAGTTTTATAAATATTGTTGCATTTTCTTGCACTAAAGGAGACGTGAAGTGACAACTAAGTGTATCTTTCTGAAAGTTGACTAATTAGCTGTGATGCTAATTCACATTATCTCCTCAAGACACCTGACAATAATTACCTCAATGATAAATTTGACCAAAAGAAATTGTTCCGTTATCTGGAATTTAAACAACTGATAAGGACTTAAATGCATTTAAATAGAGGATTTATTCTTTAACATCCTGATACTTTGAGCACTGAAGTGCCCATGGCACGTGACAAATCAATGCCCCCTCCCCCATGGAAGCAAGTAAGGCTTTGTTAGTGATCCTTTAACCAATACAAAGTTTTTAAACCGATCCCTTTCTACCCAATAAGACTTTTGCTAATATAAGTGATAGATGGCTGAGTTGTTCTACTAACGTTAATAGCATTTATATTATTTTTTAATTTGTTTGTTTATGTGTATATTTAATAGGTATAGGTCAAGCACCTATTAATATAAGAGAATGTGCTGAACACTGCTAAGAATTTAAAAAGGTGAGTGACATATAGCCCCTTTCCCAAAAACGTGCCGCTTAAGAATAAGATAATTTTCAAATAGCTTGAAGTACTATAAAATAAACATAAGAGTTCAAGTTTGTATGAGGATTCCAAGGATGAAAAGATCACACTGGGGAGACACCACGGGCTAGTGAAAAGGGGCACAGACTTTGGGGTCAGAGAAACCTGATTCTCCTGCTTACTCTATGCACATGGGTGGCCTTGGTAAGTCTGTTCATAGATGGCTTCACAGCCACCATAATTGTGCACTGTATTCTTTTTCCTTCAGGAGTGGTGAGGAGAAAGAGGATATTTCTGGGATGATGTTCATCCATGCTTTCCTCTGAGTGATGGTTCTGAATTCAAAGCTGCAAATGCCATCAGTCTGAATCCTTCTTTAGCTGCCCACGTTCAGATAAAGCCCACACAAGTTCGGTAATGAAGTCTCTTCATCATTCAGTTCCTGACTGTCCCTTCAACCTCACATCCAGCCAGTCTCTATTATGTCCTGTTGACGAAAGACGCACAAGCCTGTCTGAACTTCTCCAAACACATCATGAACCTTCAGTCCCTGCATATGCTATGTCCTCTGTTGAAAATCTTCCACAACCTAGCAACCAAGCAAACACTGCGCCCTCTGTAGAAAAGTTCAGAAGATTTTCTATTCTGAGCATCCTTCTTCCCTCATCAGGGAATCCACTCCACAGCCCCCTCCCCATCACTCCCATTAGCCCACACATACTTTCATTTTAGCCTGTGTGTTTTCCTTATTTATATTCACTAATTCTGGTATATGTCTTTTTCTTGATGTGTGGAATGACCGTTTACTAAATATTGGTCGATATGTTTTCTTTCCTATGAGACTAAGATTTTCCAGTGAAGTGTCATTCTTACTTAACTTTGAATTCCCAGAGAGCCTAACTGCTTATTGAAAAACGAAGACACCATCAACCAGTCCACCAATCCACACAGTAAAAGATAACACATTGTTGTGTTTCTGCTCCCTTTGCATACACAATTCACCGGCAAAACCTTCGTGGGTCCAAAGAGGGACAGATGGACAAACGTGTCATAGTGACACCATTAACCATCATCTTGAATTCCAGATGAGAACCCATAGGACGCTTGCCAGCCAGTATAATGTAAAGAACCATCAGGAACTCTACTTAGAGACACCCGACAATTTGTAGAAACTTTTTTGGATCTCAAAACTTGATTCTACTTTCCATCTAATACTATCAGTATCTCACCAACAACAACCAAATGTGTGCTTGCACATCGATGTCTATTTGGGGAAAGAATAAAGGGAAAAAACAATCTGAAATGAAGTTAGAGGCAATACACAGACCTTGAATCCAGGGTTATAGTTAGTAAATTCTTTAACGTGTCTCTATGCTGGTGATAGTTCCTCTTCCTTCTGTTGTCTCTCATAAAAGAGGTGAAGTCTGGAAGACCAAGGGCAAAGATACCAACATATATAATATTAACTGTGGGTGCCATTATAAGTGCCCACCCAGGTTAATACTTGGGTGTCATACAGAATAGTTACGCAGAAGGAGCTTTCAAATGAAAGCTTTCCATTTGTTTTCATAAATGTGTATTCAATTTAAAATTTGACCAGAGAATAAGTTGGCCATGAATGTCACTGGGGATTTCAATGAAACAGTATTACCAAAATTCAAGGAAAAGAGAAGAGTCAATAAGCTTTATCAAATTTAAATGTCCTCTCTCTTTCCTTCTATTCTCTTCCTTGTTTCTGTCTCTCTAATCTCTCTCTCTCTCTCTCTCTCTCTCTCTCTCTGTTTCAGCTGCTTATGGTGAGAATTTAGATTGCCATGATGACACTCCAAATAAACACTGGTCTGAGGAATGAATTTGTTGCCTACTGTATGGTGATGAGCACAAGGAACCATTGATGGGTAGATACACTGATGTTAATCTCCAAAGCCAAGTCTCATTCCGAATCCAGCAATCATGAAAGTGTGTGTCTTGAGATAATTGTGCTAAGTGCATAGAACGGTTTAACAGGTGCTCACAAAACTTTTGTTTTCCATTCTAGGAAAAACTAATCAAATAACAGGTTTTGGAAGAATTTCACATTCAGGCGTTCTCTCTGTATAACAAATAACATTAATTTTAAGGACTGAAATATTTCTTAGCTTTCACATACCAATTATTTCATTTCAGATGATTTTAGTAATATTATGTAATATACATTTTAACAACTCAAGGTGTTGAGCTCTCAAACACATTAAAACTTAGAAAGTTTCTCAAAGTGACAAATACTGTTCTTAAATATAAATTTCTTTTTTTTTTCTAAGTGTAATTTCTGGTTTTCAAATATATATCTAAAATACGGGACAGAGACTATAGATGCTGGAGAGGATGTGGAGAAACGGGAACCCTCTTGCACTGTTGGTGGGAATGCAAATTGGTGCAGCCGCTCTGGAAAGCAGTGTGGAGGTTCCTCAGAAAATTAAAAATAGACCTACCCTATGACCCAGCAATAGCACTGCTAGGAATTTATCCAAGGGATACAGGAGTACTGATGCATAGGGGCACTTGTACCCCAATGTTCATAGCAGCACTCTCAACAATAGCCAAATTATGGAAAGAGCCTAAATGTCCATCAACTGATGAATGGATAAAGAAATTGTGGTTTATATACACAATGGAATACTACGTGGCAATGAGAAAAAATGAAATATGGCCTTTTGTAGCAACGTGGATGGAAGTGGAGAGTGTGATGCTAAGTGAAATAAGCCATACAGAGAAAGACAGATACCATATGGTTTCACTCTTATGTGGATCCTGAGAAACTTAACAAGAACCCATGGGGGAGGGGAAGGAAAAAAAAAAAAAGAGGTTAGAGTGGGAGAGAGCCAAAGCATAAGAGACTGTTAAAAACTGAGAGCAAACTGAGGGTTGATGGGGGGTGGGAGCGAGGGGAGGGTGGGTGATGGGTATTGAGGAGGGCACCTGTTGGGATGAGCACTGGGTGTTGTATGGAAACCAATTTGACAATAAATTTCATATATTAAAAAAATAAATAAATAAAATAAAATACGGGACATACTTTTTGTCTTTTATTTCCATGCTTATTTCAAAATGATCCTAAAATGTCATTTTGAGCTATATAAATGGTTAAAAATGCTCATTTTTGATCATATAAACATTTTTGTTTTCTCACATGTAAATAATTAGTTCCTCTGGATTTTTATGTACTTGTGTATATTATGTGTGTGTGGATAGCATGTATATATGTCTGTGGTTATTATAAGTAGATCTTTTTGTCCTAATTGCATTAAAAACATTCATCCACTGTTTCTAATGTAATTTCTGGTGTTAAATGATTTTTATTTCTATATATGCATGGTAATTTTTGGATTTTCATTTATATTAGATATTGTGACATTCAACTGGTCTCTGCCTATCATCGTATGTTTTCTTCCAATGGTCCCTGCCTCCTTGTGTCCCCGTCCTGTGTAATCACCTCACCTCGCTGGACCCAGAAACTCACATCAGGTTAATGGAATACATATAGAATACTGTGGGTTAGCAGAATACATAAGGAATAGAGCAGGAGTGATGAGACATCACCTCCAAGATTAGGTTATAAAATGACTGTGACTTCCTTCTGCATTTACCCTCTTTTGTTCTCTCTTTAATTGCTCTCTTTGGGGAAGCCAGCTGAAATGTTGTGGGCAGCCCATGTGGTTGAGCTTGGAATTGGGTCCTTCTCTAATCAGGCTTTCAGATGATCTGCAACCCTGGATACACCCTGATTGCAACTTCAGGAGAGATTCTGTGCTAGAGACACCCAGTTAAGCCATAGCTAGATTCTTGACCAACAAAAACTGTGAAATAAGCAGTAACTGTCGTTTCAAGCCACTAAAGTTGGCCACACTTGGTTACACAGCAAATCAGACACACCTTTATATCCAATATTGTTGAAATAATTTCAGAAAGCATTTATGAAATACATAAATGAACATATAAAAATTAACAAATGCCTTGAATATCAGGATCCCTGAAGTTTTAGTGAATTTACTCTTTCTTACTGCTTTTGCTGTATTTCTTTTCATTATTCACGGATTTATTTTGTCCTATAACATCATATATTTAATGGCAGAATTAAGTCATCTCTTGTTTTGATAATCTTTTGCTTTTGGTAAAACATTCAACACAAGGCACTCTTCTTATGCTTTCTGAATCTGAATATAGTTATTTAAAGTAAATAGCAATATAGCAATAAATTATCTTGTCTCATGCTAAGATCAATTTAAATTTAAAAAAAAACTGAAAAGCTATTTTCTAATGCCTCCTGTTCATCCAGTTGCTGCTTGAAAAATCCAGATCATCATCATTATAATTATAATAATAATTTTTTTCTTGCTTTATAATCTGGAGGTAGTGTATGTCCCATTCCATTTCAATCAGGTAATAGAAACTTGAACTTGGGTATGGCTATCAAGGCTTCTTGTTTATTATTGTCTGTATTTTGGGATGATGGATTAGCCAAAGAAAGGCGAATTTTGTGATAACAGCCAGGCTTTTCTCTGAGCTATGTTTCTTTCTGATGTCTACCTTCAAATACAGCTCTGTGCTACACTAAATCCGGTGAACAAACTTCTTTTTATAAGGCTTGTAAGGCTAAATGTGCTTCTTAGAACAATAAGCTCGAGCATACATTTTTTTTTCCCAAGCATACTATTTTATATACACTTTATCCAAGAAATGAATGTGAAACAACATGTAATGTCAGCAAGGTATTTCTATTGTTTTTCAAAAGTCAAGGGCTATGAGAAAGCCAAGTAAGACTCCCAGACTTCATTTAAAAAAAAAAAATCCAGTCCCCTAACATTTTACATCTTAAATTACCTCTACCAGACACCTTTCTAACTTCTGGCAAATTTTCAGGATTACACAGGTCTGTGATTTTTCAAGCAAAAAAAGTCTTAAAGACTCTAAATCTTCTACTCTCCAATTATAGGGGTCAAAAAGAGGTAACTATACACACACACACACACACATATATATATATATATATATATATATATGTAGGTATAATATAAGAAGAAGAATGAAACAATGCCTAAATCATAGAAGCAGCTGATAAATTTATATTCTAAATTCTTGATATTGGAATATATATTAATAGTAAAATACTTATTTTTCAATTGCCTTCGATGTCCATTTGCTCATTATAGTAAAAGCAAAATAATTTCCACAACGTTTTATTTGCTTTTTTTCCCCCCTGGCGTTAGATTAAACACAAGGCAGAGAGGAACAGGTAGAGTCCAAACTTTCCCAAAACAATATTAGGTTTTGATAACAAATATCTAAAGTATTATTTAAAATAAAATTCATCCACCTGGCACTGGCATTGAAACAAGAGCCTACTCTAATCATTTTACACGTGTTTTATGTAATTTTTCCCTTGCTGAAACTTAGTAACAAAACGTGTTGGGAGGATGTCTTTTTTAAGGCAGTGTGATACTGTTGGCTCACAAGACAAAGACAGCTGCTAAGGTAAACAGGTAAGATTTACCGAGGGACTCTATGTCCAAGGCATGGTAGGCATAGAAAAAATTAGGAAAAGAAAAACAAAAAACTTAGAAGGTACTATTTCTTCCATTCCTCCAAAACTGTATAATTTATTTGTTAAGGTAAGACGTACATATACAAACGAAGAAGAATGCAAGAAAATATATTTAAGATTAAGTGAAGCCAAGGTATATCTCCGCATGATCCTTGACTAGAAGAGCCTGTTTTCAGGGTTAGTCACCAGGCGACTGCCATGTATGTTCTAGAAGTTACTACTAGTAGCAGAAAACACAAGTCGATCTCTAAGAGCGAAGGGTGGAAAGGAGTTGGGAATCTAAGTGTCAAGTCAGATGTTCGGAGATATAAAAGGAAGGTAGCTGAGGGAGACGATGTGATTCATTTACACAGAGTTCTATTTGCATAACATATGTTGAATATAGAAAGGGGTGCTGTTTTGGTTTCAAACGGCAGACAAAGTATGTGCTACACATTTTGAAAGAAGGAAGGAGAGATTTGTGAGAAATGTTCGGAACAGTAAAATTCTCTAGGGGGAAGAAATTTGGGGAAGGAAAGAAAGCCCCAGAACAGGATGAACTGTAGAGGGCAAGGATGGTGAGGCATGGCAGCAGCCACAGGAGGTCCGGGGTCGAATGACACGGTACCACTAAGAATTCCCCTTGGCCCCTGGCCACGTGGCTCCCTCCCCCAACCGCACTTAGCTCTTCCCCGCCAGGTGGTAGGTGGTAGTGATCCGATTTCTGCACATGGTTATGGTCTGTGATTACAGAAGCTTGGCTAAGAGAAATGGGGTAGCAGGTGAACCTGGAGAAATAGAAAGTTCCCACTAACAAGCGATTCTTCTCCCTAGGTCCCCACCCACGGCGTTGTCTGTGTGTTCCTGTGCATTAACTAAAAACTAAGGGGAACTCCAGTGTCTGCGGTCACTTTGAGTCCCTTTCACAGAAAGTGCATATAAGAGAGGGAGGGAGGCTCGGCTACCCGGAAAGGTTAGAGCGCAATTCAAATCCACTGAACATTTGCAGGATGCAAATAGCATAAACGCAACAATTGTGGTGGGGGAAATTTTCGCGAGAAGGAATATAATTAGCACAAGGAAAATTATATATATACACGTATCTGCACATATATATGTGTGTGTGTATGTATATGTATGTGTGGGTGTGTGTATGTATAAGGCTTTAAGATATGTATAGTCTTTGGCATAAAGTCTGTTTTGTCTGATACAAAAGAGCTGCTCCTGCTTTATTTATTTATTTATTTTTTTGATTTTCATTTGCATGGCATTCCTTTCTCCTTTTCTTCCCATGTCATTATACAAGGTGATATCTGGAGTCCATCATAGTTTCAAATCCCCAAATTTGCAGATTCCTACCTCTCTCATCTTGGACAAAGTACTTAGGTATGACCCCCACTTCCTTCACCTATAAAATATTCCTTTCTCGTTCAGTTATTGTGAGAAATTAATGTGTTAGATGTAGAATGTTTGGGGAGCCTGGATGGCTCAGTCGGTTAAGTGTCCAACTCTGGATTTGGGTGCAGATCATGATCTCGCGGGTTCTGAGATCGAGCCCTGCATTGGGCTCTGCCCTAACAGCAGAGAGCCTGTTTGAGATTCTCTCTCTCCTGCTGTCTCTGCCCCTCTCCCATGTGCATGCTCTCTCTCTCTCTCTTTCGAAATAAATAGATAAATAAATAAATAAATAAATAAAATATATGTAGACTGTTTCGAAAGGTCTAAATGCAGCATAAGGGATATATAAATGTGAACTAATATTATTACAACAAGCAAGCTGTAAAATCCTCCTTTTCATGCCTCTTCCTGAATTTTCATGAGTTTCTGATGGAACAGAATTCACATAGCACATCTGCAGGACAAGCTGTTGGGTATATTATGAAGAGCAAGAAATAGTTCACCTTAAAAGATATATTTGCCTTTTGAGTCTCACTGGGTTTCCATGGAACCCATAAAATGGTATTTGAAATTCTACAAGGGTGGACGTCATTCCAAAAGATGAGAAATGTCCTTTGTACCTACAGACACATGGAAAACCATTAAATAGGTATTTGTTAGCTAAATTGGGAAAAGGACTTTGTAAGAACAGTAAAAGGTTTGCAACTAATTAAGCTCATTTAAAATCCATTACTTGGCTTTTAATTAGGCAAAAAGAGAAAAGAGAATGAGACTTCATTGTTTTCTAATTAAGATGAAATTTTGAAATTGGCAGTTCCAGAGAACTTGATCTCCTAGAATGTTCTATTCATCATTTTAAAACCAGTTATTTTTTTTAAGTCAGATGTTAAGAAGTATGGTAAAATCAAATTTGATATTTGTCTTGACTGAGAAAAAAAACATTTTATTATAATAGGGAACTGAAATCACTAAGTGGCATTTTGGAATGAGGGAACTTTCATTATTTAGACTCCCAGTGAATATGGAATAATGGCAAAATTGCACAGCTGTTTGATTTTGTAGGGGGAAAAAATAATACAAAGAGTCCTGCTAATGTCACGTATCTGCATTAATTTAAGAATACTTAGTCTTCTTGTGCGCAATAAAAAGATTTGTATTGCAGATAATTCAAACTACATATTCATATACTTGTACATGTCTTTGATTAATATTTGTTTCCAAGAAAAATCTGTTGAGCGATGTCTCTTTCTCTCTCTCTCTCTCTCTCTCTCTCACACACACACACACACACACACACACACAAATACATTCATGTGTTTAAGAAAATTACTCAGTCCTTTTAAGACTTTGCCAAATCCTCTTAACTCTTTCCATTCATTAAACGACTATTAATTTCATGTGTTCAAAAATAAACAGGCTTTTATTTGACATCTTCAGGTGGCATTTATGGGAAAAGGGCACAAAGAAAGTTCATGTAGTTGCTTGATGTTAAGTAACATTTTTATAATCATTCATGTGATTCCTTTTATATGCATTTATTCTTGAGTTGATTTTAGTCAGGTGAATCTGAGTCACTTCTGTTAATGTCAAAATGAGGGCTGAGCCCATGAATTCTGCATTACACATCGAGTCTGTGATATATATAGGTAAAACTCCCTTTTTCTGGCTCATTTTGTAGTAAGCTCCTATTATTGAATTATAATATGCATAAATAAAATGCACAGATTTTAACTTACAGCTTGATGAATTGTTCAATGTAAACACACTGTGTAAACACCAAAATCAAAATATCATTATCATTATCATTACCAATACCCCAGAGTACTCCCTCAAGCCCCTCCCTGACCAAGAGAAAGTAATCTTTGTTTTGACTTTTGTCATCGGATATTGGTTTGTTCTGTTTCTGAATTTTTTTTATAAATGGAATCACACAGCATATACATTTTTGTATCTGGTTTCTTTAGCTTAGCATTATGTCCCCGAGATTAGTTCCTGTGGCTGTGTACAGAGTTAGCTCATAATTCTCCATCTCTGTACAGCACTCTATCATACAAATATATTGCAATGTATCCCTTTTATACCAGATGAACATTTGTATGTTTCTAGTTTGGGGTTATTATAAACAATGTTGCTACAATTATTTCAAGAATTTTTAGGCATCTTGTTGGTGCACATACATGTAGTATGTATGTATCTGTGTATCTATATGTATCTGTATCTATATTATATATATACACACATATATAATATATATAATACATATAATATATATAATATATAACATATATTATATATATATATGGAATTATGGGATCTTTAGAGTAGGGTAATGTTCAAATTAATTAACTACTATCAAATAATTTCCCCACGTGGCCGTACCAGTTTACAATCCTACCAGCAGTACACAAAAATGACAATTGTCCTTCAGTCTTGGCAACATTGTGTATTGCCAATTTTCCTTTTAGTTTAGCAATGATGGTCGAGTTGTTATTTATTTTCTATTTTTCGGATTGTTCTTCTGATAATGAATACTGCGAGCATTCACATACTCATTGGCATTTTTTTAATGTGTCCTGTTCCTTTTCTGCGAAGTGCTTTTTAAATACTTTAGCTCTATCTAAAAAGGTTGAGTTGTTATTTTTGAAATGATTTGTAGGAAGCATTTCTATATTAGTAATATATTAAGCATCTCTATATTATTTATATATTTTGATATGTATTGCCTCAATCCAGGGCTTACATTTTACTTTTAATACTATATATTTTTTATTAACAGGAGTACTTAATTTCAAAAGAGTTTAATTTCACAATCTCTTCCATTATGGTTAGTGCTTTTCCTGTCGTATTTATGAAATATTTGCACAACCCCAAGATTATAAGGATAATCAATGTTACCTTCTAGAAGTGTTTTTGAAGCTTCTTTTGAACCATGAGGTGGGGAAAGATCAGTGTTCCTTGCTCTATGTGAATATAGAGCATAAATTAATCCAGCACAACGTATTGGAAAGATCATTTCTCCTTCCTTACTTCGTAGGGCACCTTCCGCATATCAGCTGACCATTTGTGGGTTTGTTTTTGGACCCCCTATTCTGTTCCATTGGTCTACGTTTCCTTTTCCTTGCACTAATACTCCACTGTGTTAACTCTTGATATGTCTTGGTATCTTGTGGAATGAGTTATTCAACTCTGTTCTTCAAAGTTCTTGGCCCATTGAATTTCTTTGTAAGTTTTAGAATCAGCTTGTCAGTTTCTATATAGATATGCAAACAAAACCCTGCCAGAATTTTTACTAGGATTGCATTAAATCTACAGATCACGGTGAGGTAAAGTACATCTTATAAAATATTTAATTTCCCAATATGGGAATAATTCATCCCTCTATTTACTTGTGTCTTTTTAATTTCTCTGAGGTTTATAGTTGGCTGTATAGAGCTCTTTCACATCTCTCTTAAGAGATTTCCAAATTCTTTGATGATTTTTAACCTATTATACATGTTGTTGCTTTTTATGACATTTCATTCTCTTTTTTTTTTTTTAATGTTTATTTTTGAGAGAGAGAGAAGGAGAGCATGAGTGGGAGAGGCAGAGAGAGGGAGAATCACAAGCAGGTTCTGCACTGACAGCAGAGATCCTGATGCGGGGCTCAAACTCATAAACTGTGAGATCGTGACCTGAGCCAAAGTCGGACTCTTAATCAACTGAGCCACCCCGGTGCCCCTTGACATTTCATTTTCTATTAGTACTATACGGGAATACAGTTTGTTTATGTTGAATTTGAAGTTTAAATTCGTGTGTTAATCTGAATGATCTCCTTGCAGATCACTTTGAATTTTCTGTCTCCTGCAAATGAGGACTTATTTCTGCTCTCCAGATCTTATATGTTTAACATATATATGTATGCATTCATACATTGATCTACTGTGCTTTCAAAGTCCTCCAAAATAATATTGAACAGATGTGGTGAAAAAGAACATCCTTGTCTAGTTTTTGATCTCAGGAGGTGAATTTCTAAAAACATGGCGTTAAGCATGACATATGTTCATAGGTTTTTGTAGATACCTTCATCAAACTAAGAAATCCAAACAAAACAAAACAAAACAAACAAACAAAAAACTTGACTTCTGTTTGTTTCTACAATTGTCAGCACTCCCAGTGAATAAAATAAGGACAGCTGGACAAATGACAAAAACCGTATTTCTAGAAGAATCAGAAGATAAGAGAAACAATGAGGAGGACAGGGACTAAAATTCCAGAGAGAATAAAACTTCCCAGAGGTCATTGAGGACCTGTGGCCGTCTCCAAGCTCCGTGACATTGAGAACTGGTAACAGATGAGAAAACTGACAAGGCCCAGGCAGATTCTGTGTGGGTAAAGAGAAGTCAGCAGAACTGTTAGTGGTTGTGTAAGGCTGGAGTGGTAACATAAGACACTAATTGAGACCTAAAACAGAGGTGGTCTTCCCCCCAGGACATTTCTCACATTCTAACCTGCCTGAGGCAGAAGGCTAATTAACTAAACCAAAACATTGTGAAGAGAATAGTAAAAATTCTTACCACTTCTTAGTTCTAGAGGTATAAAGAAACCTTCCCCAACCTCTGAGCGGAAAACCCCCATGGGGCGCCTGAGTAGCTCAGTCAGTTCATCTCAGTTCAGGTCTGGATCTCAAGGTCATGAGTTCAGGCGTGAAGCCTACTTAAAAACAAAACAAATCCAAACCCCAAAGGCCATGTCTTAGGAATAATGATGAACCCGAGGGAGGTGGAGTCCTAAGTGTGGCAACCAGCCTTGCTAAACTCAGCCTCTGATTGGATTAAAGTGATGGGCTTCCCAATCTATTGGGCAGATTGGTGGAAGTGACACCATTCAATGCCTCCATTTTTTATAGTCAATGAACAGCATAAAGTTAGCAATCATTCAGATTGTGCAGTAAGAGTATATGGGCATCATCAAAGACCAAGAAGAGGACTTTAAGATCTCTGTGATTAATACACTCAAGAGAATAGACAAAAACAAGAGAAAAAATGGAGAATTTCCACAGAAAATTTGAATCTACAAATTAAGTTAGGGCAGCGTTCTAAAACAAAAAAAAAAAAAAACAAAAAAAAATAAGACATAGGAAATGAAGAACCAAAAAGATAGGATAGCAATGGATTGTACAAAGAAAAAGGTAGGATTTCTGAACTGGAGATCAGGTCGTGCAAAATGTCACTGTAACTAGATTCCCAGACTGATTAAATAGATAGTATTTGAGGGAAAAGAGAGAGACATTTTGATGATACCCCCCACCCCCAATTCCTAAGTGCATTTTTTATTTTTTTCCAATTCTTCTGTTTTGGGTTGAATATTTTACACAGACCTGTAAATATTATTTTACTATAATTGTATATTATGTAAATATAATTATGTTGTTTCTTAAGGCTCAATGACAACATTGTCTGAAGTATTAAATAATACCGTTGTTCAGGTAGCAGTAAAAAGGCTGTTATCTAAAATATTTCGATAGTTATTTGAAATGTGAAGTAAATCTGAGTTCAATGTCTTCAAAATTTATACTCAAGAAAATTGAACTAAACAGGATCTCAAGGATGATTTACCTCAAGCTCCTTCACTTTATTTATGAGTCCTGCAGGGATTGAAAGACTTGCCCGGGGTGGTTTTCGATCAGAAAATGCTAGAATTTTCCATTTCATTCTATCCGTGGACACACTGTCAACGGGTCCACTAACCAATATGACCCAATTGGTTGGGGGGAAGAAGTGAATACTTTCTTTTTCATTCTGCTGAGTGTTCAGTTGCGTGTTAAAATAAGAAAGAGGATACTTTGAAAAATAGGTTTCTGGTTGTTCTGGTTCATCTAAGCTGATTTAAAAATAAATAAAAATTAAATTAAGGAAGGAAATTTTTACAGTATTGTTAGTGGGCTCTTGGAATCTGCAGCTTTGCTCTTGATCGGTTAGATATCCACTGTCTTATCAACTTCCCTGACCCTATTGAATTTCCCACTCTATTTCTCATCTTATGTGGTAAGTCATGGCCTTAGACACCCAAGTCTCTATCTGATATTATGTTGTGTTCCCTTGTCACTTCTCCCTAAAGTCAGAATGCCCATCTTCTACAAGCCACTCAATGTGAGTAAATTACCTATTCTCTCCGAGCCTCAACTTTTTCATGTGCATACTAAGGATAGTAAACAGCACTTACCTAAGGAAACTTCACTTTATTTTTGTGTCTTTGTGTTTCTCAAATATTTAGTTGCAAAAAAATACAATTTATGAATAAGTAAATGGTTCCCACCTAAGGCAGGTGTTAAAGACAGTTAAATCAGACAAAATTATAGAAGTAAACTACTTAGACCAGAGGGCAGCAAATATATATAATCCATGGGCCAAATCTAGTCATCTGCTATCTATTCTTGTACGTAAAGTTTGTGGGCACATCCACGTGTCTACATGTTAAATATGGCTGCTTTCCAAGTGTTTATATGTTAAATATGAGTGCTTTCCTCCCACAAAGGCAACTACAGTTGCCCCTGAGACTGTGTAATCCACAAAATCAAAAATATTTCATATTTGGACCTTTCCAGAAGCAGTTTGCTGACCCTGACAGACAACCTTGCCTAGCATAACAGGAAATGTTAATTATTGCTGTAAATTAGGTCTTTTTCCAAAACAACCCAGAATCCAGAATTTATTATTCCTCTTAAATTCTTATTGGTAAGTTCAGTTGCCATTCAGGAAATTCACTAGATACATGCAAATTTTTATGGATTCTGCATTACAAGAGCATTTTTGCACAATGCCAAATTTGCTGGTACACTTCTTTTTCTGTGGGTGAAAACAAATTTCTCGTATGTGATTTTGTAACTAAAGAGTTGTAATTTTGCACAGCTGCACTAAATAGATTTTGCATTGAAGTGAATGATTGAAGGGTCTATTGAAAGCTATGTAGGCTGCTTTGAGATATTGGATGTAATGTGGATTTCTTTTTTACCAATATAAAAAGCATAGGCAATTGCTATCTGTGGCAAAAAAGAGAGAAGCATGCTTCTTTCTACTTGAAACTAATATTATTTATAAAGGAGGAATTCGTTAGGAGATGATGACTGGACAAAGCTTGTCTAACCAGAGAACTTCATAAATCCGTGGTTTCTTCCTCATGCTATTCCTGGAAACAGCCTCTTAAAATTGTTCCCATGAAAGGCTGGACCATAACCAATATGAAACCATCAGAAGGGTTTATTGTTGTAATAGCTAACACCAATAATAAGCGCCAAAATGAGTCATTAGACATCTGTATTTACATGCTAAGGGAGCATGTCTTAGTTTTTATATCCCAACTCAAGGTTATAATTATTATACATGAGTAACCATTTTACTCAGAAGGACGTTTTGTACGTACTCAATAAATAATTGTTTATTGAACAGCAATTAAGTAATTTATATTGCAAAACAAATGAGAAGGAATTTCAATAATTATAGAAATCCGTAATGATTCTGACATAATCAAAATGTCAGCATAAAGCAAAGCATAAAAGTCACAACAGATGTTTTACTGTTCTATGACATAAAAACACAGACTAAGAAGTAAGAAATCACACTTGAAAAACAGCAATGACAAATAATATATTATAGGAAAAATCAGAACCTGATGATTAACTCAAAGTGGAGTGATGAATAAAAGTAAGAAATCAAAGAATCCCTCATTCCCACTGTGTGCAGAAGAAAATATATTTAATATTTTCAAATAAAGGATTGTTGCTGTTTTGATAATTCTGGAACTCTCCGGATAAAGTCAGATTCAATGGAGGGAAAAGGGTGCCAGTCTGAACTTTGGAATTTGGAAGGAGGATATTCGCCACAGCCAAAATACAGAAACAACCTTAGTGTCTGGTGATGGATGAACAGACAAAGAAAACGTGATACATACACTGGAATATTATTCAGCCATGAAAAAGAAGGGAATCCTTCCATTTGTGACAACATGGATAAACCTGGAGGATATTCTAGTATGAGTAATAAGCGGGACACAAAAAGATATATACTACATGACCTCACTTATGTATGGAATCTGAAAAAGTCACACTCAGAAGGAGAGAGTAGAACAGTGGTTGCCTGGGTCTGGGGACAGGGCAGGATGTGGCCATGTTGGTCAGACGAGACAGATTTTCAGTCATGATATGACTAAGCTCTGGGAATTTCATTTACGTACTCGAATTTGCTAAGAGAGTACATTTTGGGTGTTCTCACCACACACACACACACACACACACACACACACAATAACTATGTGAGGTGACAAATGTGTTAATTAGCATTATTGTGGTAACAGCCTCACCATGTGTATGTATATCAAATTGCTATATTATACACTTTAAATATATACAATTTGTATTGGTCAATTACATATCTATAGACTTGGGGGTGGGGAGAATTGGGAAATGGAGGGGAGGGGAAGGAGTAAAATGATATATATGGCCGGATCACAATGATATAAAACAGTGTGCTGTTAGAAGCTCTACCCTGAAAAAAAAAAAAACAAACAGTTCTAGGAAGAAATTACATATAACTACTGACGTGATCACAGAGATGTGAGAAAATTACTCTGTGTCTGAGGGTTAGGATGCCATTGACAACCTTGTCTGTAGCCATTTTGATAAAATAACAGGAGTGAAAATCTCGGTGTCAAACTAGAGTTCGAACATATGAAAAGGAGATAGAGGTGATTCGAGCAAATACGGTGGAGAAACCGGGCAGTAAAATCAAAAGAATGCTGATTCTAGACAGTCCCAGAACGAGAAGTGGCATTTTCTTTCTCAAGGTAGAGGAGGGCAAGTATGTTCGCCTACATAAGACAGAAATAGCATAAAGGAAGAGTTTGCACACACAAGTAAGAGAAAGCAAACAGAAAGGGGTTACAAAGAGGGGAGGAGTCTTTGCAATGATCTGGTTGATTACTCGTTTCTCTTCTTATCTAATTCTCACAGTTAAAGCCCCTTATCCATGGGTCAGCCTATATCAGGTTCCAAAACTAATATTCTCTTAAGAGGGGACGCATATAGAACCCAAAGCACCCTTAGGGGTACTAAGAGCTCCTCTCCCCTCAATTACACACATACAAACTGTGCACATGGCTAAGAATGGCAAATTAAAACAGAGGTCAGTTTAGCTTGTTAGATCCCATGGAAGTGCGTATGGCATAAAGAGGTCGAATATGTCATGGGAATAGGCTCTTTGTGATGAATCACTGAATTCCGCTCCTGAAACCATTATTACCCTACATGTTAACTAACTCGGATTTAAATAAAATTTTTATAAATAATAAAAAAATTTAAAAATTTAAAAAAATCGAAAGGACAAAATTCCAGGATTAATTGTGATCCAGTTTTATCTTTTCTTCCCAGTTATGCCTCCTTTAGGTGCCCAATGATATTCCATTTTATAGAATGGAGACTTAGTGGTATTTAAAGCTTCCCATCTTGGAGACTTCATCATTGAAGATTTCATCTGGTGAGCTTATTTTAATTGTTGGTGCCTTTTGATAAGCACCAGCTAAACTGGAAAACAAAATTGAACACAATGAAAAAAATTTTCTTTTAAAAAAAAGGATGGTTGTGTGTGCTTGCGAAGCCATTGTGTCAAGGCTTTCTGTGTCGAGACATTGTTGTGTCAAAGACATCTGTGTCTGCAAATGCAGAAAGAACAAAATTACAGAGATCCTAACAATCCAGACTTAACTGAGGTTATTAACTGCATGGAAACACACTGTTGTCACAACACTGAAACTGTAAACCAAGAAGAAAGTACACCTGTGGTGTGCGCAGGGGGGGGGGGACTGTGTGTGCACGGATAGATTTACAAAGTATCTGTGCAGAACCAAGCAAAAGATAGAAGAGGAAGAGGAGTAATATGTTTGCTAACTGCAGGGCTATGGTCTCTGTAGCCTAGGTAACTGGTATGGATGTGGTGATCAATCAAAGCGTGCTCTTTGGGGTAATGCTCTCCATTTGTAACGTAAGTATAAGATTGTTATTTTCATGACAACTCACCACATTGCATTCTTTTAACAACTGACTGAAAGCTCGCAGATGTCTTTGAACCCTGATGAGAAGAGGCTTTGCAAACCAAGGATATTAACTCCAGCCGGGGTGTTGGCAGTCTAGGGTGATAAGAAACAGTTGCTTAAATTAAGGAATGCCATTGTCAATGGCATCATCCTTTTTTTAAGACCATTTACATTCTTGTTCTCCATTAGCACCTATGGCATTTTCTGGCCAATTGGAAGGCTCATATATTCCTTAAATTCATTCCCCCGCCCCTGCCCCACATCTGAGCCATCTCAAGCTTCCTATGATGCTCAAAAAGTAAACAGTGGAAGCAACTCTGTGTGCTTTTCTTGCTTCTATCTGGCTAACAAAGTCCCTACTTGCTAGGGAGAGAGTGAAGCTATAGATAAGGCAAAAGTTGTTTATTTACTGTTCATTGCAGGCAAGATTAGGCATAAACACAAAATTTAGAAGAAAAACCAAGTTGTGGGTGCCTGGGTGGCTCAGTTGATTAAGCATCTGAACTTGATTTAGGCTCAGGTCATGATCCTGGGGTCATGGGATCGAGCCCTGTGTCAGGCTCCATGCTGAGAACAGAACCTGCTAAAGTTTCTCTCTCTCTCTCTCCCTCCCTCTGCTCCTCCCCACCTTTTGAAGGAAGGAAGGAAGGAAGGAAGGAAGGGAGGAAGGAAGGGAGGAGGGGAGGGAGGAAGGAAGGGAGGGAGGGGGAAGGGAGGGGGGAAGGAAAGGAGGAAGGAAGGGAGGAAAGGGAGGGAGAGAGGAAGGAAGGGAGGGAGGGAGGGAGGGAGGAAGGGAGGAAGGAAGGGAGGAAAGGAAGGAAGGAAAGGAAGGAAGGAAAGGGGCAGTGCTAGGCAGCAGGCGTTTTCATGGGAAAGTATACATTCCTATTTGGGGTTTCTAAATTGAATTGTTTTATATCTGTTTTCGTGAATTTTTATCCATGTTTCCCAGTTCTGGCATCTGGCCCAACGAAAATTATGTATGGTAGTTTGTCATATATGTCTCCTCCAAGCCAAACATCTCCATTTTCCACACCCATCTCTCAGATAGCAAGTTACCCAGACTCCTGAGGACACTGGCCCCTTGTGTAATGTATCAAAGGTTGGCTTGAGAACTAGGAGGTTCCAAATGGCACAAGGATCTCCAGACAAGATTCTTCCAGAAACAACGTTACAGAACCGACACCATGTTTTATACCTTCCCCTTCCTCCTCTTTAAAGCAGACCACGCGTGGGCTCGTTCTAGCGGCCCTAAACTCCTTGATTTTCATTAATCTGCTCTTCTGTGAAAGTGGGAGAGTTTATCAGCACAACTTTGCTGAAGCCCAACATCACGGATTCAGTTCACTTTTTATTGATCTATGGTTATTATCTTTAAGTAAAGTTATTTTTAGAAAAACAAGTCTTGCTTATGTTTAAAATTGAAACATTGTGAATAAGCATATAGCAAAACTTAGGGACACCCTTCCTGACCCCCCACCCCCAAAACTGGTCACCAGACAACCATTTTCAAAGTTTAATTTTCACGTTGTCATCCGCTTCTGTTTCAATTACATAGCAATTACCCACGACTGAGCCTTAGATATTATAGTTATCTGTCATTTATTGCACATTTTCTTTTTCTCGGAGGCCATAATGTATGTATTTCATTGATTTTCTCATTAAGCCCTGGCGTCTCCTTCAACAATCCTGAAAATCATTTTTACATCCTGGCGGATAACCCATCTCGTTATTTTCCCCCAAAGACCTCTGTCGGGAGCCCTCTTGTCTTTTCCCCACAATTTGGGTTGGTTGTCCTCCAGAATGGAATGCCACTCCATTCTCGTCTGGTCTTCACTCTGGGATCCCTTTGTCTGGCTCCTGACTACGATCTCCTGTTCCCTGGTTTCCATTTTCTTCATTTTCCTTCATTTGTTTCTTTGTTTCAGGGGAACGTATTTTCTAGCAGTTTTCTAAAACTAGACAGTATACCCCAGTACCGTTTTTGAGAGTTTGCGTGTTTGAGCACTTTATTTTACCCAGACAACCGTTAAGTCTGGTTGGCTATAGAATTCTGGGATGGCCATTATTCTGCCTCACAATGTTCAAGGCATTTATCTGTTGTCTTCTGAAAACGTTGACATTAATGTTGAAAGGCCCAAAGTTATTATTCTTTCAGGTCTTTTGTACGTGATCTACACTTGCCTTTAATCTTTAAGATCTTCAATTTATGTTGGGTATACTGACATTCTATTACTTTCCTCTAATATCTTATTTTTTTCTATCATGTTGCCATTTTTTGCCTGTTTTTTTTTTTTAATTTTTTTTAACGTTTATTTATTTTTGAGACAGAGAGAGACAGAGCATGAACGGGGGAGGGTCAGAGAGAGGGAGACACAGAATCCGAAACAGGCTCCAGGCTCTGAGCTGTCAGCACAGAGCCCGACGCGGGGCTTGAACCCACGGACTGTGAGATCATGACCTGAGCCGAAGTCGGACGCTCAACCGACTGAGCCACCCAGGCGCCCCTTGCCTGTTTTTTCTTTTCTTTTCTTTTTTCTTTTTTTTTTTTTAAGAGTTCGACTTTTCAGGTAATTCATTTCAGGTGATATTTTTATGCCATTTTATTTTTAGAACTTTTTATTAAGGATAGCATATACACAATAAAGTACATGTACCCTAAGATTATAACCTGATGAGTTTTTACAGCTAAACACACATGTCACAAAGACAATATCCAAGGAACAGAATAGTATCAGTTTCCTAAACACTCCTCACCTGCTCTCTTCTGATTCCATATCCCCATCCAACTAAGGTCCTGACTTCTAACAGCACAGATTATTTTTGTGCTTTTTATTATTTAGTTCTTTACTTAAATGGGATTGTACAGCATGCATACTTTTATTTCTGGTTTGTTTTAGTTCGCTAAACATTTTGGTTATGAGATTCAACAATCCCATGGGTGCAGTTGTAGACTCCTTGCTGTTTATCCTACCGCATAAACATATATATGTTTACTCCACTGTGTGTATACACATGTAAGAGAGAAAAACCATAGATAAAGAATAATGGGAGGGGTGCCTGGGTGGCTCAGTCAGTTAAGCCTCCGACTTTGGCTCAGGTCATGATCTCACAGTTTGTGAGTTCGAGCCCCATGTCGGGCTCTGTGCTGACAGCTCAGAGCCTGGAGCCTGCTTTGGATTCTCTGTCTCTCTCTCTCTCACTCTCTGCTTCTCCCCCACTCACTCTCTCTCTCTCTCTCTCAAAAATAAATAAAGAATAAAAAAAAGATAATGGGAAAGAGGTGGGGAAATAGGATCAGGCAGGAGGAAACCTAACGGTGGTAATGTTTTGGTTATTGAATGGGTGGGTTTGCAAGTGCTCATTGTATTATTTTGCTTCACAACATACATATACATTGCATGTAGTATTGTAGGTATCAAATAATACAATATTTAAAGGAAAACAGAAGTGGGCATGTTGTCTCCTGGTATTCCATCCCTTATTCAAAACTTTAATGCCATGCATTACTGAGATCTTCTGACAATAGCATATCCTCAAGTGAATCAGCAAAATTGGGTCACCTTCAACAATTTTGAAAATTCTTGAGATGTTAGCCTCTTAGTCTTGAACATGCTTGCCCTAATCTATCCTGCACTTTGTTAAAACTTTTCTTTTACTTTTTTTTTTGTTTTTTTTGTTAGTAGGAATAGACTTGTCCCCACTGGTTAAATGCCTGAGCCTTCTTTACTGTACCATAAATAATGGAAGGTTGCATGTTTATACTACCTGGAAACGCATGCTAATTAAAAAAAGAAATACACTGCACTTATCTTCCTCCATACGGTTGGATATCTTGTAATGTCTTTGGAATGAAAGCACTCTCTCTTCTGTCAAATGAAACAAGTAAATGTGTAGATGGCTCCATTGCTGTGAACAGTGATCTTGCTAGAGGAAAAACCAAACTTCAAAGGAAGGGCCGCAAAATGGATTTGCAAGCCCTGGTAAACTTTGGATCCAATCAGTCTTGAAAGCCACTCTATCTTTAGGTTTTTCAGGGGAGAGCAGTTTCCCTGGAGTTTTAAAGCTAGTTTGGGTGAAGAACACTAACATATGCCATGCAAAAAACTCTAATGCGATATCTAAAAACAATGGTCTCTGACAAGCAAAGGTAGAAAAAAATTTTTCTCAAGAAATTTCACTTCCTTTAGCAAGAGAACTGGCTTCAACTTGCAGGAAGTTAATTGAAAATCCCCACAAGAACTGAATTGAAGTGAATGTCCTTCGGGACATCAAAGCATTTCTCAATTCCTTAGTCTTTTGATCAACTCACAGTCCATTTGTCTCCCTCTGGCATTTCTTATTAATAATTCCTGAAGCTTTATAGTTACTTCTTAAGCTTATCATATATTTTCCATCCCATTTAATTATCCTCACTCGCATTCGTTATGTTGCTCCCATTCTGGATGTGTGTTTACTTTCTAATGAGATGGTTTTATTTCTCAAATATTTTCTTTTTTAGCTTTTAACACGAAGATAGCAAGATCTAATATATAATTCCAATGGATTTAAATTGCAATGGGTTAGAAAGTGGAAGTAACTCTAGTCATGACTAAAAGTAATTTTGAAAGCTCTAAACGAATCCTTATTTCCCTTAAAAAAAGGTTGAACTACACTGGTTGGATACACCCCATGAGCTTCCCCCTTACCCTTCCTAAATGTTTGCCTTGGATATAAATATGTTTTTATATCTCAGTTAATTTACATGCAAATTCCATTTCCACCCCAATCCAAACGTCTGCCATTTTCCTGTCTACACCCTACGTATGGTAACACAGTTGGCTTCTGATTTTCAAGTTTAATTTTTGTCCCCAAAAGCAGCATAAGCATTTTTGTGCTTGAGCAAATAGAGTCTTAGTTTAAAATTCCTCTCTCTCTCTCCGATTTCTCATTTGCACATTTCCTATATTCCTTTTATCTCATTTTCCCACACACATCTTGAGAAGAAAGTAACTCAACGGATTCAATTTTAAGTACTGTATTTGCCAATAGGACTTTGAAAACAAAATACTCTCAAACTGCAGGATATTTTATAATCATAAATTTGCTCATTCCCATCATCCCCCAGGGAGTAAAGCACATATTATTATTCCATTAAGGAAATGAAGACTTTCCGAGCCAAGCAATTCTCTCCTTAGCTCCCTCCGCCCATTTTCATGTTCTGAAACTTTCTCTGCGTAAATGGTTTTCAAACCTTGTTAGCAGTAACCTTGTGACTTGCAGAAGGTTCTGAAGGCTCTCTCCCTGCAGGGACTGAGAGGTAAGCCATGTAAAGAAAGACAACTCTAGTTCCGTGGCCCTCCTGGAAACAAAGCAGCTGAGCCCTCGAGTTGCACCGAGTAGTTCTGTCTCCCATTGTACTTGGAAAAAAAGGAGTCGGTGTTAAAAATGGCTGGAAGCAAACCTCCCCTTCAAAGTTTCCCCATGAATACTCTAGGTTTTTCCTAGAAAACTATCCAAATCGACAGAAAACAAAACAAAACAACAACAAATAACAATTGTCAAAGCAAAACTTATTCTAACATGCAAGCATTTTCAAGTGAATGAGAGGTAGAAGAGACAAATTTTTGGATGATCTGACTTTGTGTAATTTTATGAGCTCATACATAAAATATGTTTTATGACCATTAGAATACAAATTCAACCCAAGCCATGGAACGGAACTCCCTGCTGCCTTGCACCATGCCTACAATCTCATACTATATATCTAAACTGAGGTTAGGTCTATCCATAAAAAAGCACATGAGGGTATTGGAAATCTTATTTTAAAAGCTCTCTGTTTGCAAAAAATCACGCAGTACCCTGCATCCAGCTTCCCCTAATGTTGATAACTTCAGTAGTATAATGATCAGCGCAGGAAGTGAACACTGACACAACACTATTAACTGACTTCTTTTAAGTATGATTGGTTTTTCCATAGATATCCTGCTTCTTTTTCAGGATCCACTCCAGAATCCCACTTCACATTTAGTTATCGTGGGTCCTTGATCTTCAGCAATGTGTGGCAGCTGGAAGCTCCCTTGTTTTTCATAATCTTGACATGGTTGATGAGTACCAGCCAGTTATCTTATAACAGGTTCTCAATTTGGGGGTTGCCTGGTCCTTTTTTTTTTAATTATATTGAAGTTACGCACTTTTGGCAAGACTACCATAGAAAGGGCATCGTGCCTTTCTCTGTGTATCACAAGGATATATGAAGTCCGTGCCGCATTACTGGGTTTCCTTGGTTAAGGTGGTGCCTGCCATTTTTCTCTACGGTGAAGTTACTACCTTTCTCCTTGTTGTAAAAAAAGCTCCTTGGGAGAGAGACCTTGAAACTATACATGTATCTTGCTTTTCTTCAAACTTTCACCTGGTGATCTTAGCTTCCATCATTATTATGTACTTACACAAGTATTTTATAATATAATGACTTTGTATTTTCCTCATTGCTGAAGGTTTTTATGTGAGTCAGTGTTGAATTTTACCAAATGTTTTCTCTGAGTCTATTCCTATGTTTGTATATTTTTTCTTTACATTTTTAATGTGGAAAATTACACTGATTAATTTCTGAGTCCACAGATGGTTCTGATCTAATGAAGCATGACTTTTTTTCTGAGAGAAAGGCCCAGTGCAAATTACTCTTATGATCTGATGTTACTATTTTGAGGTTAATTCGAATCTATCATTTCCTTGCTGATCACAAGTGGTGTTCTGATTCTTTATAATAAACCCAACGTAGATGTATATTTATGATGTGTTAGATGATTTTTAAATTAGAGGCCCAGGGCAGGGATTTTCCAAAGTGTGTTCTAAAGACCATTAACTCCACAGAATGCTCAAACGTACTTCCACGATCAAAGAAGTTTGGGAAACACCACATACGGTATCTGATTCTCTATCACAATATATGTTAGCAGATTAAGATTCTTGTAAGTGCCCAAAAATACATGTAGTCATCTTTTTAAGTCAAGTATTTCCCAAATTTATTGGATCATGGAAACTCTTCCTCACCAAACATGTATTAATAGCTTAGGCAGCCATTAACACACTTAGGAAAATTCTCGCCTTTTATAAATGAGCATTTTTAAAAAAATGAGATACTAGCATTTTAAATTCTCGCCTTTTATAAATGAGCATTTTATCAAGTTAAGAGTTTATTAATTTGTGACAATGAAGATTTGCTGAACTTAAGCCTTTTTATACTTTAAATGAAAATATTATTTCTTATCCTAATGAAGAACATAAACATATCCCTCTAAGATAGAAAGATATGATCAGCTGTTCATATCTAAATAACAACTGGGCGCCTGGGTGGCTCAGTTGGTTAAGCATCTGACTCTTTACTTCAGCTCAGGTCATGATCTCAAGGTTTGTGAGTTCAAACCCTGCATCAGGCTCTGCAGTTCAGAGCCTGCTTGGGGTTCTCTCCCTCTCCCTCTCTGTCTCTCCCCATGCTGGCTTTCTCTCTCTCTCTCTCTCAAAATAAATAGAGAAACTTTAAAAAAACAAACAAATAAATAAATAAATAAATAACAATGAAATTTCAAAGTAGACATTTTTGTTTCCTTTAACTGTCATATCTTTTTTGCAGGAACAAATGCTTTATTTCTGACTTTTTCAGCATAAGTTAAACTGAAGTCAGAAACAGCATCTCACTACAGGAGGAAAAAGAGACAGGGCCTGACAGAAAAGTAGAGTTTTAAATTTGCAAGTGGCAATTTTGGTATGTGCAAAAAACAAACAAACAAACAAACAAACAAACAAAACCAAAAACTTGATAATGAACCCAATATACCAAAACTTCATTTACTTGAAGTACAAAAATTCTAAATTCTGAATAGTTTAACATGCTAAAGGAATCTGATGAAACTAACTTCTGTAATATCCATGGGGGAAAAAAAAGAATATATAAAGCAAATTAAACTCATGGAAGCGACAGAAATTCAGTGAATGGCATATTTTCTCCGCTCTATTGTGAGCACTTAATATCCTAATGAAAAATCTCTCTTATCTCCTCGCAGAAGCATTTATAAACTCTGCACAACACTGAGTCTGAGTAACCTTCCCCCATGGCAGTCAGTTTATAGGAATTGGAAGCTGCTTTACAGATAGATGCTTTTAAAATTGCTTCTTTATTAACTACAATGACACAATATTTCTTTCATTTCTTTAAAATACGTGCTCACTCAAGAGTTCTTTCTTAGCCTTAGATTCTTCTTCACCCCTTTTCTGAGGTCAGGGAAAATGTGCAAGGTATTTCTGAGGGCTCTAGCAATGAGAAGGGGGTATGACTAAGCAAATCTTTTATTTGTTAAGTTCTTTTTTTGTTTGTTTGTTTCTCTTATATAATAATGGTAGAATAAGATGGATACTAGGATTTATTAAGTAGCAGAAAAGAGTACTTGAAATATTTCTGTTCTTTTACAGAGAAGAAAAATGAGATCCACTGGAATACGAGGTGGTCTCTCCATTTTTTGTAGCTCCCACAATATTCCATACAATACCCTTCTTTAGTAGTCAGTTCCTTTGGAGCCTGATTAGTCACTGTAACATGATCTTCCCATCAGCACCTGGAACTCATTTGATTCACACTATGGAAGCCTCATGCTATCTTTTGAAGAAACTCATCATCGCTATTGGAGTCACTGGTACCGTAAGGAAAGGAGGCTGAGAAATTCAGCCTGAGATCTTAGTGTTCATGGTGACTTATAGCTTATGGAAATCAAACCCCATAGACAGCAGGATGCTTGATGTAAAAACAGGGCCAGAGCAATTAAAAATGGCAAATAATAAGACGGTGCAAGGCACTTGAGATGCATTAATTAATGAACCTGATAACCTAACAGGGTCTGCAACAGCAACGTGGACATATAAAAACAAAAACCAAGCAAAATAAAACAAAAACAAAAACCTTCAGACTTTTTGTTCCCTTAGCTTCTGCAGCCAGCATGTTTATGCATTTTCTTATTATGATCCCATTTTATATTTTCGTTTTCCTGAGCCTGCAAAATATTATCATAAATTTAGATGTTTACTCTTCTTCTGTGAGGATAGCCTGACAAGTATTTCTTGATTTGTTAAAAAGAACAACAAACCAACAACTGAGAACAATACTTTATTGTACTTTGTCTTTTTTGTTAGGAAGGAAATATAAAGCACTCTGTTTTGTAATGAATAGATGAATGATAATCTGGTCCTCAATGGGATACTGTTCTAAAATCTATTTTATCTCTGTGACTGGGATTTCATTTGTGCTTCAATAAGCTGGCTGATTAACACTGGGTGCCAGGGCAAGACCCAGGCTTGCCTAAGAACAGAGTTTGAAGCTATTCGCTATTACTCAGCGCGGATGAAAAGTCTAAAAATTGACCTAAAGCAAATCCTTTTCTACCTCTTTGAAAATATCCAGAGAAATAAAATTTCTCCATTCATTCAAACGTTCAGAGTTTTGAAGTCCAGGTTATATCGAAAAAGTCTTATATTTATTCTCTTCACAGTACGTGTTTGCAAATGAACGCTTATTTTTTTAGCAAAACCAGGTAATACTTGAATACGTGTTTTATTGGGGGGCACTCTTTGAATGCCTTGTACATAGGTCTCATTGAATCCTCGTATCAACCATAGGAGTATTATTGCTATTAAGATCTTTCTGAATGGGAAAATGACACACGGACAGGTTAAGATGATCTACCCAGGATCCCTTGGCTAAGGTAAGGATAGGATGAATGTAGGATTAGAGCCAGTAACTGTGGTATTGGAACCCACACATTTAGCAATTAAGATGTGTTTGTTATTTCCAACATTGCTACTTGCTCTATTGTGGCCAAATCCAGTTATCTGGAAGACTGCTTTTCTTTTACAAAAGTATTGGGGTAATTAGGCAAGAACCTTTTCTTTCTAAACGGTATTAAGCTAGAAGGAAGAGACTGCAAGACTATGTTTATTAGGGGAACTTTGTTCTCCTCCACATCTTGGTGGAGTGTCCCTGTAAACACAAGAAGAAACAGGACAATGGGGCAAGATTCTTCTTGCTGGCAGAGAGTTCTCTTTCCTAAAGTCAAGGCCAGCAACATCTTACAATTTAAACATTGTGCTCTCCTAGTAGGTAGTGGTGAACACAACCAGAAAGGATTGTATCACATTTTCCCTATGAGAAGCTCAAATAATTCAAATTACAAATAATTAGAGCTAGAATTATTTTCTAGTACAAAGGAGGTCTGCTGGATATGAAGATGAGTCATTTTCTAAGAGCTGAGACAAAGACACCAAAAATAAATAAAATCCTTGATCAATGAATATATATCTTTATATATCAACAACCAATGATTGTCTATCTTAATAGATCAAAGATTTTATTTATTTTTGGTGTCTTTGTTTTTAGTATCTATTTATTTCATAAGTATATATTTATGTCCTATATGTCTATATCATATATACATCATATAAATATATGGTTATAATGTATTAACCGAGACAACGGTGAGGGGGTTTTGATTAAATTTTCTTTTTTTTAAATAAGTGCATTGTAGGCAAACGCAATGGATGGATATTGTTACTTGTTTGGACTCTTTTTTTTTTTAAGTTTATTTATTTTGAGAGAGACAGAGGTAACACGAGTGCCAGCGCAGAACCTGACTCGGGACTTGAACTCACGAAACCATAAGATCATGACCTGAACCAAAACCAACAGTCAGATGCTTAACCACTGACTGAGCCACCCAGGCGCCCCTACTTGTTTGGACTCTTTTTATTATGTTTTTTTGGTTTCAAAACTCATTGGCTATGGACATTCAAAACCTCTTGAGAAATTTTAAAATAGAGCATCACAGACTCTTTCTTGCCTTCTTTAAATGTTCCTTAAAAACCCAACCTCCATGTAATTAAACTAAAGAGATCTAGAACCTTAGAAAAGAAACATGCATATGATGAACCAGAGATTTTATGGGGAAATCCCATTATAAGCTCCTTTCTAAAGAGGTTCCACAAGCCCTCACTGAATGGGGGCTACCATTCAGGGTTCTTCTTTCTCCTTTCCCTGTCAGTCCTCAGGCAGCAGTAAGACTTTGGAACTATACTAATTATACTGGAAGAAACAGTTATTGGCTCTTGTATCCAACTACTTAAATCATTCCTGTGTTGAGAGTAAAGACAAATCCTTACTCAACTCTTGGTGGTTTCTAGTTAATTGAATTCTAATGAGATATCTAGTGCCCCAGCTCCACAAGGCTGAGAATGTGTTTTCTTTGATTTAGGTCAATCTTGCGTTGAGTTTGAATACTTTTGCCCAGTTCATTCAATGCATGAAGGTGCACACATACCATAAAGAAATGCTCTTTAAAATGTATTTCAGTGCCAGAAATATCGTATCTCATACATCATTTCTTATAAATATACATAAATTATAATTACTAACATATGTGAATACTTAACCACATTCTTATTTTCCGCACCTGCACCGTGGAAATTATTTAGAGACAAATTCTTGTCATTTTTCATGATCATTTCCTTGCCATGGAGAGTTAGGAGCGGGAACAGACATTTGCAATAAGACCACCCTCCCGGATGTTCCCCCCACCCCCACTTTCTTCTGCACTTCTCTCCTTTTCTCCTCCTTTCCTTTCATCATTCTCTTCTTAGGTTAACATTGCCTCCAAAGGGCAAAGGAGTCTGAAACCTCTACTCATTCTTTGTTACCAAATAATTGCTTAGATAATTAAAAGAAAGTGACTGATTTCATTAAACACAGAAAATAAAGTATGCATTCAAGCTCCAGGAACAAACAAACAACACAAAGTAGCAAGATGGTTAAAGTTGGGGCTACAGAACCAACCGAGCTTTGCCTTGAATATTGGCATCTTCCTTTGTTAATGATATGAACTTGGTTAGCCGGTCCCTCTTACGAAGGCTCAGTCTTCTTTTCTGCATATTGGGATCCGTGTCAGTTGTCTGAGAATTTCACAGGCTTAATACATAGCACCCCTCTTCTCTACCCAAAGTCTGAGAAAACGGAGAAAATTTTACAAAGAAGGGACAGATGGAGTTTATTCGGCCGAGTTAATGATAAAACTTAAGTAAGAGGATGTAGCTTAGTGTCCGAGCCAGACAGACCTACTAAGCGAACCTCAGAGTAAAACAAATAACCACCATGTACGTGCCAGACTGTACCTGGGAGGCAAAGACCACCCCCCCCTAGGGTCACACCTAGGGCTTGGAGGAACTTCCCATCCTGGGGCAAGGGAAGAGAAGAATGAACAAGAAAAAAGGAAAAAGAGGAAGCTAAAGTCAGTATGACAAATTGATTCTCCTCAAAGTTGCTGGTCCGATCAATCATCTCATTTCTTCGGCTGGAACAGTGATTAAAGGTCACGAAAGGTCAGAAATGTTTATATCTGGGGAAACTTCCGAAGCGGGAAAGAGCCATTTCCCCATATCATCCCTCCAGGTTTCCATGGTCTTCGCACATTGTGTGAAGGGGAGAGCCAGTTTTCAGGACAGTCTTACATTCAGCTTCGCGAACCCCTGCAGTGCCGGCCACACTGTCTTGGGATCTCCTGCTAGACCCACAAGTAGAGGGTCCACATTTTGTTCTCAGGACGCTCTGAAATGGGGCAGAATAGGACTCTCAGGCTACATTTTTAACCCACGGCTGAAAATTCACACCCTGTTCTATTTCTTTATTTCCGTCTTGAACTGTGTCCAGCCATAGAATCTGGCGGAGCATATCAGGACACTGTAAATAGATTAAATGACAGCCTTATGATTCAATAATAAAATTCCTTCAGACGAGCGATTCCAGGAGGGAATGAATATAAACGGTATCTCCCCATTAAGTCAAAGTTGGTATCTTAGGTATAGTATATTAGGGTCCAAAAGAATTAACCCTCAACCAAATTCTCTTCCTTTTGCAAATCAAAGATATGTATAGGTATATACTTTTAATATTTTATATTATTTTATGTATTTTTATATTGTATTTTATGTTTTATATTTTATTTATATTATTTTATTATTTCTTTTTGTTATTTATTTTATATATTAATTTAATATATTTGCACTATAATTAAAATATATGCACTGATAGATATGCAGACAACCCTGCTTCTTGTTCTGCTTAGATTTAGCTAAAGAGCACTTCATGTCAACCTAAAGGTCCTTTTCATTCAGCAGCTGTAGCCTGGGCTGTTTCTCTCAAGAACGGGTACAGTTTTTCCCAGGACTTTGGAAGTTAAATTGGTTCAACACCGAGACTCTGATAACCATGTTCTTTCTTTAAAGATTCCAATAGAAATCACTCCACATAATTATCACCCACAAATTTAGAAAACAAGATCCCCCTAAGCTACAGAGATTGATGCTAGAAAATACAGTAGGTCTCAGAACCCAGCACTTGCTAAAAGCTGTGGATGATACCAATGTCATCTGAGGAAAGGAAGAACACCTTGATTTTATCTTGACTGGAATGGCTCTCAGTTCATGTCAGTTGCCCAGAATCTGCAGTCTGTAAACTCACTTGGTGGAGAGCAAGCTCCTTACCGGTGGTGACATTTAGCACTACTCACTTGCTCTACCTGGGAGGAAAAAGGTACGTGTTATTCTGTTAGACATCACTGCTTTATTCCCAAATTAAAATTTTGCAATGGTGCAGTCTGACCTCTCTGCTCTTTGTGTGTATCTGTGTGTGTGTGTGTGTGTGTGTATCTTTTATATCTACGTATTCAAAACCTATTAATTTCCATTTGTCACTTGAGGTTCACATTTCCGTCACCCTTGTTCGAAATTGAATCTCCTTCTGCATCCAGACTTCTGAACAGAGGCATTGCGTTATCAATTCTGTATCAAAATGACCCCTCCCACTTCTGTTTTTTTGAGTTGCTTAGGTCTAAGACACCTGCCTCCTAGGGAAAATATATTTCCCAATTTAGACCCAACTTAAAAGCCCATGTGATGGGGCTCCTGGGTGGCTCAGTCGGTGAAGCGTCTGACTTCGGCTCAGGTCCTGATCTCACGGTCCGTGAGTTCGAGCCCCGCGTCGGGCTCTGTGCTGACAGCTCAGAGCCTGGAGCCTGTTTCCGATTCTGTGTCTCCCTCTCTCTGACCCTCCCCCGTTCATGCTCTGTCTCTCTCTGTCTCAAAAATAAATAAACATTAAAAAAAAAAAAAGCCCATGTGTTAGGAGGTGATTATGGAATCAGTGGACAGGCCACATGACGCAAGACTGGTCCATTCTCTCTTTTTTTTTTTTGGCTGATTTAGAACTGACTACTAAGACCTAGTATCTACACTTTAAAGACTGAATCTTACTGGGCCGCCTGGGTGGCTCAGTTGGTTAAGTGTCCAACTTCCAAGCTTCATGAGTTCAAGCCCTGCATTGGGCTCCATGCTGACAGTGCAGAGCCTGCTTGGGATTCTCTCTTTTTATCTGCCTCTCCCTGCTTCTCTCTCTCTCTCTCTCTCTCTCTCTCTCAAAAATAAATAAATAAACTTTAAATACTGAATCTTAACTGATGTACACACAACTCAGTCTGGCACCAAAACTGTGGTTCAACACCTTATACCTAAAAAGCTTGTACGCAGAATGATTATCTGTCTGATGGCTGATTTCTGCTAAGGAGAAGCTGTACTTCCCAGGTAAGATACAGGAGCTTGACACTGAGGCTTCCTGCACTGTTAAACAAGTTAGTGGCTCAGATGAGGCCCACACACAACCTGCATCTTAGTTGAGGGAGGCCACCTGTGTGGCTGGCACCCATGGAGACCACTTTGCGTGGCTTCCAAGGCTTTCCCGAAGCTGTTACGTGACCTGCATGCCTGCCTGAGGTCTGAGTGGCCCGAACATCCTTGGAAACTTTCTTGCTCCATGGCTCACGGCCAGGGCCTTAGACAAAGGTTATGCCCCTTTGGCTGAGACATGTAGAGCCCAAGCTTTCACTTGAAGCTGCCTGTACATGTGTTCCTGATTCTATGGAAACAGTTACTTTGCTGCGGACTAAGCCACCACAAGCAGCACCCAACACTTAGCACAGCCAATTAAAAGCAGAATGGCCTTTCCACAACAGCTAAGAGACAAAGACATAAGGGTAAAAATTTGCCTGGGTTAATATAAGCCTCTACAAGCTACGGAGATAAGAATGTTCTTCTCACACACTGTGTTCACAGCTCCAAAACACATTTCTTAGCCACAACAAAAGCCAATTAGTGGGTATATTCAGCTTCTCTTATTCTTCTATTTTCTCCATTTCTCAATGTCTCTGCTTGAGTTTCAGAGTGGGCTTGGGAACCAGCACCCTTGCTCTCCGTTCATTTCCTCTTCTGAAAGCACTGTGAGACAGGGTATCTCAAGAAGTCCCAAATCACTGTGTGCAGATTTTCAACAGGAATGTCAAACCTGTTCTAACAGTTGATTCTGTTTGCCTACTTTGAGAATAAGAAAGGAACAAGAGAGTAAAGAGGGATATGAAAATGCATTTTTTGGAGAAGAGTGTCTGGGTTTCAACCCCTTCTATCATTCTTCCAACCTTCCAAAGAGCTTCCAAAAGGCTATTTGGAGCATTTGTAATAGGACTCCAGCAGGTCAGAGGCATGGTGGGTTGGGATCTGCCTCGTACCTGAGAAACTCAGAAAATGAGCGATCTTCTGAATAGTCTGTGTGTCAGGAGACACAGAAATGCTGCTCCGTGGGGATTGCTCTACTCTTCCAATTATTCCCAGGAACAATAAAGCATAACTACTTCCCATGGACCCAATGTGGGTACCTAGGAGAGCTAATGAGAACTGTTTAGTCCAGTGGAGCACAGCCAGTGGAGATAAAGGGAGGGAACAATGGGTGGGACGAAGCTGGAGGTGAACTACTCGGGGCTCCAGGGGAGCACGAGCAGTTAGCTCCCTGTGTGCTGATAAACTGGAGTTTTTCCACTTTTTCTTTCTTTTGGGTGTTAGCATCAAGAGTGACCAAAACGGAGGTGCCTGGGTGGCTCAGTTGGTTAAGCCTCTGACTCTTGATTTCGGCTCAGGTCATGATCTCCCAGTTTGTGAGTTCCAGCCTTGCATCAGGTTCTGCACTGACAGTGTGGAGCCTGCTTGGGATTCTCTCTCTCCCTCTCTCTGTGCCCCTCTCCTGCTCGAGCACTCTCTCTCTCTCAAAATAAATACACTCAAAATAAATAAAATCAAAGTCTTAGCACAGTGTTCCTCCTATCTGTGATCAATACTGGCATCATTAACAGTACCTATAGGTGGGTGCCTTCATGACATTCTTTCCTACTGTTTATTACACACACCCTGCCCCACTGCTCCCCATTCAGCTTGCAAATGTAGTCCTTTCTGCTACAGTGTGACAGGAGTTCCTCCAGATCACGACTCCATGTGAAGATCACACAATAAAGGGGAGCCTGCATGGCTCGGTAGGTTAAGTGTCTGACTCTTGGTTTCAGCCCAGGTCATGATCTCCCGGTCCCTGAGTTCAAGCCCTGCATAGGGCACTCTGTGCTGACAGCACAGAGCTTGCATGGGAGTCTGTCTCCCTCTCTCTCTGCCCCTCCCCTGCTTGCTCTATCTCTCTCTTTTTCTCAAAAATATATAAATTATGTTTTTAATCACACAATTAAAACCACAGAGCTTTGGATAAATCGAATTAGGGGGACAACATTCATAAACTTAATCAGTGACACTTAAAAAAATGGTAAGAATCTCATAAAAATGGTAGCACGTGCAAAATGGTGAGGAACTACGTAGCTACCACCGTAAATCTGGCAAGTACAGCTTGCTGGTGGAAGTGGGGAAGGTTGCAGCAGCTGGGAGCTATTGAGGGTGGTGGAAGGAACACCAGGAAGTTATAACACCAGATGTGGGTGGGTGTGGCTCGTGGCCCGATGAGGTCTGTGTGTGTGTGTGTGCTTTGTGTATTCCTAGACGGCTCTGTTCACATGAGGGCAGTTTTCTGTGTTTACCTGGTGCTCCTCATTCATGAAAAGCACATCAGCAAACACAAGGTCTGTGTTGTCCTCAAACTGGTCCTTAAAGTACCAATCGCATTGGAACAAGTTTGCATTTTCAAGACAGGGAGAACTGACAGTGTATATTTACAAACCAGAAGCCACACATCTCCTGGCCTGCTTTGAAACGGTATAATTTATGAGAATATGATCTCCCAAGTGGAATGGGTACAGCCTCTGGATTTCGGCCACGGGTGTTGGCCAAAAGAAATATATAATAGGGGAGAGAATTCTGAAGGCCCTTGTTAGGAGAGCCGTAACATCCTTACAAAGTTACTCAACTCTCTGGCTAAATTATTTGTGAGGATACAGACAATACCTAAAGGACTGTTGTGAGGTTTAAAAGCAGGAAGAGGAAAAGAAAGAGGAGAAAAACAAATGATCCTGACCAATTCTTAGAAATGACAAAGGAGATATGACTCACCCCACAATATCATGTGGTACATTTGAATGGGAACATTTTTTTTTTTTTACCAAAAACGAAGACATGGGATTATAGAAAAAAATCAATATGTTTACAAAATCTATCAGTCAAAACCTTCAAAGCCTAATTCCTCTTATTTCAAGATTGATTTTTTTAAAGTCTGCTTATTTATGTTTGGGGTGAGAAATAAGAAATCCAATCTACCAAGAAATATAAAGTCTTGATGTTTTAATGATTGAAATATTGATTAAAAAGCACATGCATTGTCTATAAAAGCAAATTTTTGGTCACTGAAAGCACACGTCAAAACCAAATTTCATCGGGGGGCACCTGAGTGGCTTAGTCAGGTAAGCATCCAACTCTTGGTTTCCACTCAGGTCATGGTCTCATGGTTCGTGAGTTCGAGCCTCGTGTCGGGCTCTACACTGTCGGTGTGGAGCCCGCTTGGGATTCTCTCTCTCTGCCCCTCCCCCGTTTGCTCTCTCGCGCAAAAATAAATAAATAAACTTAAAAAAAATCTCATCAAGTTAATAGAAACACTGTAAAAAGAGTGGAAGTATACTAATAATATAATACCATCACAAGAAATTTGTAATTTCTCACACCATTTAAAGATTTACTCTTGGTGCATTTCTATAATCTTTTGAATTTCCTTTTTTTTTTTTTTTAAATCAGCGTTTGTGGGTAGGGTCCATTTCTTTGGATGAGAGTTTTGTAAAGAATTAAAACTCCTCTATTATCGTGTTTGTCTACTTCCAATACATCTAGTCTATTCCATCTGCGGTCAGTCACTTCAGTGAAATATATTTTGGACAATGAGTTACTTGGCATAATGTGCAAAGCAACTGGTTGTTTGACATTTTTTTTGTTTGGTATCATGTGGATAGTCATTTTTAGAACCAACTCTAAATAACTTTTCTTGAGTATTTAGCAAGAATCATGCTATAGTAGGCAGTCCTGAAATATCCAGGGAGAATCAGCAAGCCTTTATTATACAGTCAGCGGTCCTCATATGCTCCTGAGTTGTTTATTACATTACAGTAGGGTTTCAGTGTCTCTTATTTCCTTTCCTAACCTATTGGTTCTAACAAAGAATACTCTGCTTTTAATCCTTCTGGTTTCTCAAGATCCAACACAGTACTGAGTACAAAGTAGGTTCTCTCATCTACCAGTTAAATGGAATGAATACATTATGAGAAGATTAGGATGAACTGTCCCAGTTTGGGTTTTTATGTGTTGAAATAATCAGAGGGTCACTGGAACCTCTACATAGCTCAGCTTTTTTTTTTTTTTTTTAGTTCAGAAGGGGAAACATTGTAGATTTTGTTTCTTCCCCATTTTTAATGGACTGAGTCAAGTTAGGTCACTGTGGATGTGTGGATGAGGCCATGAACTGCAAGCCAGTTCCTATTTTTACTATCGGGACTATTGCAGCCCCTTGAAGCTGAATTTTTATACTTTCAAAATTAAAAAAAAAAAATGAAGCAGACTAGTATGGAAGGAGTCTCTAGAGTTCCCTGTCCCCCTGCTACCTCCAATCCCCTCAAAGTGAGACTCCATCTTCTTGTTTTCGTGTCAGATCGGAACTGGACCAGTATCACTAGTTTCCTAGGAAACCCTGAAAAAGATGATCTTTACATAACTGGCTTTGCCCACTGTTGGAACGCAGCCACTTCTGGGGAAAGGCAGAGCAGCTGTTCAGCTGCCTCATAGCAACACTTCACAGCAATGTGGGAGGAAAACAGACAGGAGCAATGTGCTTAAATTAAACTGCCCTGGGAGGGTAAGGTACCGGGGCAGAAGACAACCATTTAGAATTGAGAGTGTCTAATTAGTCAACAGACCTACTCCAAAGGGGAAGGCGGTGAAGTTTTAATGAAATCACCAGAACAGGTCTTTGGTTTCAACTTCTTGCTGAAAGGCAATGAGACATTTAAATGGTATCCTTTTAAGGGTCCTTCTGTTTTGAACATACTACCAAAAGAGCACTATTTTTTTTTTTTAGTTGATGGCTTTTATTTCAGAACAAAACAACGAAAGAACACCAACAGCAAAGAAGAAAAGTCAACTGGGTTCTGTTTTTGTACAATTCCTACTATTTTCCAAAAGTTCATAACGTTTCACTCAACCGCCATGGTTTAGAATTGCCAAAACCCAGATAACAATGCAAGAAGCATCGTTCCAGACTGGTCTCTTCTGCTTTTAGCACAGAAACAAGTTCCATATTAGGAGCAGCCACGCTTTGAACCATGATTCATTAACTAGAGGTTAGAAGAAGAGAAGGCAAACTCAAATTTGCAAGTGGTAAGAGGAAAACACTTGGACGGATAAAATCAAGACTGCCCTGTAATGCTCTGTGGCTTGCTCTGCATAAAGGCACCCAGCCAAGGGGGTGAAGAGAAGCTTACAATTCATCTCAAGCTGCTGTATCCTAACCCAGCACCCAGGATCCAAGCCACTCCTTCTCAGCACAAAGGCGCCATCTGTTGGCCAAACCCATAGACAGGTTACTTTCTTTAGTGGGCTGTGGTCAGCCAGAGGGAGAGCCCATTTTTCTAGCAGAAACTCTGGATAGAATGTTAGAAACCAGGGGTTCTAGGAGATCTTCTTGTGGGAATACTCCTCTTTCTAGACAAGGGAATGAATGCCAGGGATGGCTATATGATTTGTTCATCCCAGTACAGAATGAAAATGGGAACCCCTGGTTCAGAAAACAGGAAAAAAGTACTGTTAAAAGTATTAAAATATAGGGGTGCCTGGACGGCTCCGTCAGTTGAACGGCTGACTCTTGATTTGGGCTCAGGTCATGATCTCAAGATTGAGCCCCGCACTCAGCCCCACACCAAGCTCCTTGCAGACAACACGGAACCTTATTGGGATTCCCTGTCTCCCTCTCTGTGCCTCTCCCCGGCTTGTACATGCACACACACTCTCTCTCAAAATAAATAAATACACTTTTAAGAAAAGTACTAAAATATTTTTTTAGAAAAGTTTCTTTCTTTTGAGATCTCTCTCGCCTTGTCATAATACTTTTAATTTCCTTGGTGTTATTTCTTTAATGTCGTCCTCAGTAAGAAAATTGTAAGATGTGGTATTATTAGCATAAATTTCCAGGCCATCTTTGTATTCTACAATGACAGTTTTAAATACAAATATAAGAGCACTTTGCTGGTATGCAGCCTCACTTGAATTGTACACTTTGTGTTTCGTAGGTCATACATGCAAATGTGTTTCCTTTGCAGCCGTGGAAATGTTCTAGAAAACTACTTCTACTGTTTTGTCACTTCTTGATGTATGCACATTTTATCACCACTCTAGCTGTGGCTTACTGATAAATAAAGACGGAGTGAAAGGAAAGGAACTGTGGGTACGACCACCTTTCCACCTTGGTCATCCTTTTCAGCATAAACGTTTGGCTGATACAGGGAAGTAACAAGCAAGAAAGGACATGATAGTTTCCTCAGTCATTTGGGTTTTCTAGAATGTCACTGTCTTCCTTCCCATTGGAAAACAGCTTCTAATTAGAATGGAAAATGTGGCCTCCCAGGGATGTCAGAGCTCTGGCTTACTCACTTGGAGATGAAACACGCTTACCTTTTACCCTTGAGTCTACCTGTCGTTGATTCACAACCCTTCCAGGAAGCTCCCTGGTAGAATCTGAAATGGCCCTGCACTCGGAGTACAAGGAGAGACGGAAAAAGAGGGAGGGCACTCCAGGTTGGTGGCAGTTTTAAAAAGCAAGGAAGGGGCACCGGGGTGACTCAGTCATTGAACGACCAACTCTTGATTTCAGTTCAGGTCATGATCCCAGGATCATGAGATCCAGCCCCACATTGGGCTCTGTGCCGAGTATGGAGCATGCTTGGGATTCTCTCTCTCCTTCTGCCCCACTATCTCTCTCTCTCTCTCTCTCTCTCTCTCTCTCCAATCAATCAATCAATAACTAGCTAGCAAGGGGAACTTGCATAGGAGGCATGTCTTGAATGGCAGCAAGATGGATGGATGCCCACACCTGCACATCAAATCTTAAAAGCTTGCAGAGGCCTTAACTGGTTGCAGTCACATATACCATGCAGGAGTTTTCAGCACATTACTATCTCAAGGCTATGTCCTTGGAGCAGCTTCTGGAAGTGGGAAAGTCAAGTGGAACCCATATTGCAAGGACAGTGGAAGGGGTGAGGAACCTCTGAATGCCCAGGTCCTGCTCATGGGTCAGTTGATGATCATGTCTTTTTGGTGGTGTTCCCCCATACCTGGATTTCCATTAATGGAGAGTCCAGTAGAATTTTGTGCCATGAAGCATTGCAGATGTTGTAGGTAAACAGGGAGTAAGAAACCACAGTGGACATATGTATCGTGTAGATCTTCATTTACACATATGATTTGGTGTCCCATTGGACTTTACTTACAAAACACAAGTTCAAAGATAGCATTGTTTAAAATTCCAAGACAAGTGAAAGCAGAGTATTAAACCAAGCATAGAGTTCTTCAGAAGGTGGGACCACGTGTGACTGACTGCTCAGGTATCATGCCCATGAATCCAGTCATGACCATAGCCCAAAGTGATGTTAAATGATTTGCCTAATAACCAAAGAATAATATCTTCAGACCTCAGCTGATTTCTAAGCACTGATTTCTATCTACTTTCCCTTTATCTAATAAACTGACTTTTCTAATAATTCCTCAGTGTTGCTCCTATATCAAAGATGTCAGGATACAAATGTTTGGAGAAAGAAAGACTCTAACAGTGGCTGAGTGCCTGCCATTTGCATGGCATTTTGCTAGGTACTTTTACCTACATAATCTCATTTATCACGATTCTAATAAGATAAGGGGTATTTACTTGCTTCCTGAATTTGGATAATAACAAACCAAATTAACCAACCCATCCAAGATATTAACTAACCCATCCAAAGTTACATAACCCATATGTTCAGTAGGAGTGATCAACGAGATATAAACACATGGAACTTTATTTTTGTTCCATACTGTTCCTTCAGGATCTATTCAGTGGTGTAGCCTTTCCAGGACTCTGGATGAAAACTTGGAGGTGGCCCTTGAGTTCCTGCCCACTCTTAGATATTGGGAAATCCTTCACTCACCTTAGGTAACAAACTCAGTTTTAACTGGAAAGCTGAAGTATTCAGGCTTATGTAATATTCACATGCCTGAATGGATTTAACCTTCCATTTTCTCCTCCTCCCAGCTGAGCTGTAGGAATTTGGCCACAGCACACTGGGAGAAGGAAGGGCATGATACATTTCCTTTCTTGCTCACCTTTTCTCCCAGTTATTAGCTGGAATTGGAGTGGTTATTAGGTAAAAGCTGAGAAGTGGAGCATGAAAAAGTATATAAAAGGTAATGAGCATGAGAAATGTATTCAAATGAGTTCTATGTTGGCTTAGAGTTCTCTTTATCTCAAGGATTTTTTTTTTTTTTAGTCATAGTTCCTCAGAACGTTTAACCTGCATAATTTATTAGGGACTATGACCTTGGAGCAGAAGTGATGGGCAGGGATAATGAAACAAGGCAGGAGAGAGAAGCAAAATAAAGATGTTTTGTTAAGTCAGCCAGGGTCTAACTGGTTGTTGGATCCACTGAGACCTCCTGAGAAGCTGCATGGCATAAGGCTTTGAAACAATCATTCAGTGGAGGGAGGAGAAGCTTTTATTCATTGGCTCCTATCGACTTTTGTTAAGAGGTAATTTTCATTAAGACATTACCTCTCCTAAAGTTCAAAGGCGAACATGCATGAGCTCCAAGAGAGCTTCTGCTACAGTGCCACCAAAAAAAAAAAAAAAAAAAAGCCCAGGGACAGGTAAGAGGAATAATGCATGGGCTTGAAGTGAGGCAGTGCCACAATGCACCTGCAGGAAGCTACTTGGAGCCCATGAAGAACTCATCGCTGAAGTGGTGGTCAAAATCAGAGATTGAGGTTGAACGGATCTGTTATGATGCATAAGAGGTGTCCAAGATAGGTACTTTCCCAGGTTCTTTAGGGGAAATTTACCTTGCCCTCTCCATCTCAAACTCTGGATGTGTGCTGTGCTGCCTCCTCATAGCCCCTCCTCCCCCTCTTCAAGACCTTATCTTTGGATAAGCTCTCTCCTCTCAAATGCTGGATTCCCCTCTGCACCCTCCTAATGGACCTTCTGGGTAGAACGTAAGCAGCTCCAGACCAGCTCTCTATCCTACCCAAGCCCACATCTGGTCCTAGAAAAATAGTCATACATTCTTTGGCCTGCTATGGAATGGAAATGTGGTTCTTTCTTTTTTTTTTTAAGTTTATTTGTTTATTTTGAGAGAGAGAGAGAGAAAGAAAGCAGGGGAGGGGAAGAGAGAGAGAGAGAGAGAGAGAGAGAATCCCAAGCAGTCTCCACGTTGTCAGCACAGAGCCTGACTAAAGGCTCAAACTCACAAACCGTGAAATCATGACCTGAGCTGAAACCAAGAGTTGAACGCTTAACCAACTGAGTCATCCAGGAGCCCCAGAAGTGCAGTTACTTCTGAAACCAAGAAGCATCTCACCTCTATTCCACCAGCCAAAGCAGCTTCCCAAATTTCCTCATGCCCTTCACAGTGCCTTGGGTAGAAGTTAGACCCCAGTCCACCATGTCTTCAAATGCCAGGACACATATCAGACCTTCCAAGTAGTCTTGTGGAAGCCCATTCTCTCTAGACTGGGAGCAAATGAGCAATCCCTCACCTTCATGACATCAGCTCTCTGCAAAGAAATCCCACAAACCGCCGCAGTGTATATCTGGGGTATGGAATGGACTCCTACACATACTTTGACAGTTCCTCCAAAGTGGTCTGTGTCACACTCACATGAACCCATTTTCACTTGGCATTGCAGTTGGACATAACTCCAGAACCATGAACCCCTTAAAGCAGTACAATCCATTCCCTCGTGTATGTTGGTTAGTCTTGCTGCTGGTAATTTGTCCTTCTGTCCTCTCAGACTGAGAACTAGTTTTCTCACACTCCCCAGAAATAGTCCAACCCTTGCTGGTTTCAGAAAGCAATTGGGTAACACCAGGAAGTCTCCATATATTCTAAGGCATGTAAAGAATATTCTTTAAATGTAACTAACTCCTAAGTAGGAAACACTTCCCTTAATTTTAGTAATACAGAATACAACGTAGAATCGAGGGTCTCTGTTTTTATCCTTCCTGTGGTCTCCAGCAAAATTATATAAAATTATGCAGAATATATTGTATTGATCATCTGAAAAAACAATTTGATACAAGCCCAATAGTTTTCAGGTTTTACTTTGATGAGAAACTGTTGAGGGTTATGCATATTTTTATGTACCTATTAAGGGGCTCCTGGGTGGCTCCGATGGTTGAGCACCGACTTCGGCTCAGGTCATGATCTCACAATACCTGGGTTTGAGCCCCACGTCGGGCTCTGTGCTGACCACTCAGAGCCTGGAGCCTACTTCAAATCTGTGTCTCCCTCTCTCTACCCCTCCCCTGCTTGTGCTCTCTCTCTGCCTCTCACAACTAAATAAACATAAAAAAAAATTTTAAGTAACTATCAAGACTTAACAGAGTTATTGTTCTGGATTAGAGGAAAATAAATTCTAAGAAACCAACAAATTCAAAAAACAAAAGCATACTGATCTCAGTATGGATAAGTCAGAAAGAAATGGCAAGTAGAAAGGAGGAAAAAATCAGGACCAATATTCTAACCTGGGAGCGGGGCTGTTTGTATGGTCGTTCTGTGACTTATTTTCACCATTGGAAGCATGAATTCCTGAGGCTAACAGTTTTAAGCACAAATAGGGATAATGCTAAATGGTAGTATTTTTACTGTAAAAAGACTCAGGTATAGTTTAGAACATGCAGTTCTGAGTAACAGTGAGGCTGGGCAAGCTCATCAAGAAGCTATTGTGTGCGTATGTAATGGAGTTGATTAGAAAACAGGGTTTTGTCCCAAAGTTAACTCCTTCCAGATCATTCTTGAGGCACTGATCTGACAACTAAAAGTCCTCGTGGCCAGTTTTGCCTGAAATATTACTGGGTCAATCGAAGCTGCTCCGTTATTTCACAAGAAAGCTATCAAAACGACTTATTTATTGTAATCACAATGAGGACTTCTGTAAGTGATTCTTTTTTGCCAGTGATCGCATTCACCTCTGTGTAAAATGAACTTAGACGTGCTGTTTTCCCAGAAATAATGTTTTCATTACCATTAATAAGTAGCTACTTTTATTAATCCCAGACAAAAGATTGTCAAACAGACATCATCCGAGGATATTTAGGATTTCGTTTTGCCTTCTTTTATTTATTCTCTCCAATGCTAATGATCTGGGAGAAAACATTGTTCCCTTATTTTCTCCTTCAACAGTGTGATATTATTTAAGCAATCACTGCAGCAGAGTCCCCGTGTTCTGGAAGAAGCCCATTAGGCAGTGGTACTAAACAGAAGTCATTAAAATTAATAACCAGTGCAGAGGAGTCTTGCTTCTGAAAATGATTAGCACCCTTTTCCTATTTCTACTCTTTTAAAAAAAAATTAATGTTTATTTATTTTTGAGGGAGAGATAGAGACAGAGTGTGAGCGGTGGAGGGGTAGAGAGAGAATGAGACACAGAATGTGAAGGAGGCTCCAGCTCTGAGCTGTCAGCCCAGAGCCAAACCCAGGGCTCAAACTCACAAACTGGGAGATCATGACCTGAGCCGAAGTCGGATGCTTAAGCGACTGAGCCACCCAGGCGCCCCTCTACTTTTTTTTTTTAAGTGATGAATTTAAGTTTGAAAATTTGTGCCACATTTCTTAGGATATCCCATTCCCTGAGTTATCTCAAGCTACTCTGTGTCAACCAGAAACTTCTGATACTGGAGGGTGCTCCGTGAACTTGTGGCTTCCGCATAGACAACTTCAACTCCTTTGAACCATTCTCCCTTGAGGTTCCTGCTAATGTGTCTCCTCCTAACCAGGGAGCGATGCAGCTTAGTCAGCCTGTATGCTGGTTGCACAGCTGTCAAGAAAGTGAGAAATGTAGACTACTAGAAACATATGTTCTGTGTCATCAGTTTTTGAAGAAGTGATGGAGTGTGGCAGTCCGCCCTTGCACCTGTCCCATCTCCACAACACACCTTGAATGACTCTGGCCCAATGTTGGACAGCTGGAGGTTCAACTTCATCCATCAGACCGTCATTCAACGTGCAACAGATAATTCCATATTGTAGAAAGTTAGCTCCTTTTGAAACTACCTGTCTTCTTCCCTCCTTATGGACAGAAGAATATAGCTACATTTCCTACTCACAAAATTTATCATATCATTGTAGTGTTCGGGGAACTTGAGGGTCAGTTAAACTATTTTTTAAGATTAAATTTTTATCTAATATTACTATTTTCCTGAAAAAAAATTCCTATAACTTCTAGAATATTCAACATCTTACCTTATGAATATCTTGGTCACCTCACTTATTAGATCCACAACTCACATATTTAAATTAAAGAAATGTTATTAAATGCCCATTAAAATTTTTAAATCTTTTTTTTAATGTTTGTTTTTATTTTTGAGAGGGCCGGGGGGTGGGGCAGAGAGAGAGGGAGATAGGGTCCAAAGCGGGCTCCTTACTGACAGCAGAGAGCCTGATGTGAGGCTCGGACTCATGAACTGTTGGATCATGACCTGAGTTGAAGTCGGGTACTTAACAAACTGAGTCATCCAGGTGCCCTGATACCCATTAACATTTTAAAGTGCAAGTTTCTAATAATCAGTAAATAAATTTCTCAGCGAGTAGACATTTCTCTCCCCTACTGATGAAATGACATTATACATAATTGTTATTACTCGGTAATACATTGCTGCACATACTAATTCTCTAATCTACCCTGGATTTACTTTGTGTGCCTGAGTGGATTAGAACACCCTGACAATTGCTTTCACCAGCAACAGGGAGATGAGTAAACTTGGGCTTTCAATGAAGATAGACCTCATCTGTCTGTGTCAATATATGTGACTTATCCTTTGTAACAATGGCTGAAGACTGCTTCCTTAAAGGTGGTGTAGCATTATTGACATCTTTTGCACTTGTTTTAATGATAGCTATTGTCCATGCACCCAGGCTTGGGCTTCTTCTACAGACACCTGCTATTCAAATATGTCAGTCTTATTATCCAGAATCATGAAACTGAAGCTCTTGGGTTTATTGACATCTGCCTAATATAGGAATTCTTTCTTCCAGTTATTCAAGTCCTGGAGACTTTGAGTCATCTACACTAAAAGTAGAGTGGCAATATTCAGCATCTCTGTCAAATGGTGCCCTTGGATTTCCAAACCACACGTAACTGGCTTGCATAGTTCAAATGAGTCATTCACCCCAATTCTTCCTTTAAAAATCCTACACCTATTGCATGGAATTCCTGGGTATCAAATTGATTACTTATGTGTCTGTTGGTAAGAGAGCTCTCCCAACTTCACCATGTGTAAGTAGAATTGCTTTTAAGAGTGATATATATATATATATATATATATATATATATATATATATCTGGTCTTTGCTGATTATAGACTCTTTGACTTCAGAGCTCTTACCTGGTCCGTTCAAGCACCGTCAGCATCTCAGGGCCAGCCATGGGGAGACCTCTGCCTCAGCCCACCCCAGAAAGCTGGGGAACCTGAAAGGGTCAGGAATATACAGAAGGGGGAACGTGTCATTGAGAGTTTTGATTGGAGAAGAATCTATTGTTTAGGGTATAATTGTATCCTTCAAAACGAAACAACATTAGGAAGATAGGACCACATGGGAAAACATATACACGCACATGCTGTGCAGGCAGAATGGCCTAGTAGAAAAATTGGTAACTTTGAATTCAAAAATCCAAAGGCCAGGGTTTTACATTTTCACTCATAATTGTTCCAGATGTTTTCAGATGAGGTAGCCAAACATTTCCTACTTTCAGCTTCTCCTCATAAAAAGAGAAATGTTATTATCTGCCTATAGGATTGACTCCTTGTTTATAGCAGCCATGCATCAAATTGTAGCAATTGAGTATTAGGAAGGGAAAAAAAATACAAGGCTAATGACTGTATCTTGGGTTTCAGCATAAAAATAAAAGTTTAGTCAGAATTTGCCTCTGTATAATTTATTTTGAACAGGATCAACTTATTAGTGATTTATTCTATAATAATAGATATTAATTGTTCTGGAAGAACACAGATTTTATGTATATATATACACGTATATGCATTACACGTATATACACGTATATATATGTATATATTGTGTATGTATATACACACGTATATATATGTATATATATTTATGTATATATATATATACGTATGCATATACACATATATATACATATATGCATATACACGTATATATATGTGTATATATATATACATATATATATATTTGCCATGTGCACTATTTATAAATGCATAAAATACTTATACATAAGTGGTAAGCACAATACAATCCTGCCATCTTGTGGTAGTGTGACATTTGACAGGCATGTTATTTTCTCAGGTGCAGTGAGTTTTATCCTAATGTCATGCTACATGGCATCCTTCCTTCCCCAAAATAAATAAGCAAAGTAGATAGATGATAGATAGATAGAAGATATATAGTAGGTAGGTAGGTAGATAGATAGATGATAGATAGATAGATGATAGATAATAGGTAGATAGATAGATAGATGATAGATAGATAGATAGATGATAGATAGATAGATAGATAGATAATAGATAGATAATAGATAGATAGATAGATAGATAGATGATAGGTAGGTAGATAGATAGATAGATGATAGGTAGATAGACAATAGATAGATGATAGATAGATAGATAGATAGATAGATAATAGATAGGTAGATAGATAGGTGATAGGTAGGTAGATAGATGGATAGATGATAGGTAGATAGATAGATAGATAGATCGATAGATATAGCTACATAGAGATCGATAGATGGAAAGAAAGAAGATAAACCAGTAAAGTTTTTATCAGGATACATACTATTCAGCATACACTTTTTCAGCAACTTTGGTACTTTTATATTTTGGAAATTAATGAATGTAATTTTTGTTTCTTAAGAGGAAACCCATTTACTGACTCTTTCAACATCATTGAGTGAGTGCTTGATATTTGTTAGGCACTGTGCTAGACCTGAGATACATGACTTAAAAAGAATATGTGCCTGTCCTCAAACAGCTCAAGATCTAACTGAGGCTGAATATTATTACAATATAAGGGTCATGACCAAGAGATGTTATAGAAATTCCCAGGTAAGTCACCCAACTCAGACTAGTACCCTCAGAGGAGCCTTGAAAAAGAGACAACATGAGAGCTAAATCTTGAAAATTGGAAAATAATCTAGATTAATTAGTCTAGAAATTCCCCAAGCAGAGTAAAACTGCTTGGGGGGAAGTAAGGTAGGGGAAGAAGTGGAATTAAGGTGGAAGGATGTCGTGGATAGAGAGGAGTAAAAATTTTAGTTCTATTTCTCATGTCTTCATGATTCATTTCCCAGGTATCCCACTAGGTGCCAGGGCACTACAGGAGACAAGGCACACTATGTCCCTGCAAACATGGAAATGATATCTTACAAGTAAAGTCACATACATGAAATGAATGAGAGAAAAGGGAGAGTAGATTGTCCTGAAACAAAGGGATTTGCCCTTTTTTGAAGGTCAGAAAAGACCACCATGATAAACTCAAATTTAAAATTTAATTTAAAGAATGAAGGAAAAAGGAGAGCTCATCAGATAAAGGGGGGAAGTGGATGGAAAGGAGGAAGAACTTTTGAGGCACTGGGGACAATGTGAACCCCACTGACCTTCAAATAGGGAAGTGATACCAATCTAATTCTGTGAGCTCTTAAGTGTGGGGGATGGGGGAAGAAGGGTAAGGCAGATAGATGAGATGAAAGGAGGAGAAGTTCAAGAAATTACTAGGAATTGACCCATCATTCTTGGCTTTGATGATGGATGAAGGAGGTCATGAGCCAAGGAATTTGGGTGCCATCTAGAAGCTAGAAAATGCAAGCTAGTGGCTTCTCCTGTAGAGCCTACAGACAGGAGCACATCCTGCTCCACACCTTGATTTTAGCTCGGTGAGATCTGTGTTGCACTTCTGACTTAAAGAAGTATAAGAGAGTACAGAGAATACATTTTGGCTGTTTTAGTTTGAGTTTTGGGGCATTCTTTTGGGCAGCAACATAAAATTAATACATTAGATGTGTTGTCAGTGTGGGGATCAGGGAAGCCCTACAAGCTGTGTTAAGGATTTTATTCTTTGGGGCCAACAGGGAGCTATTGTCTACTTCAGGAAGGAAGATGACATAGTCCGGTTCGCACATCAAAAGTCACTCCAACTTGCTTCACTGAGAATTGGTGGGTGGGAGCAATAGTGGACACAAGGAGACTTGTGAGAGGGATTGTTGCAATTGCCATTCATATGTGATGGCGATTTGGAACAGAGTACGCAGCAGCTGGGAGAAAACAGACATGTCCATTCAAGAGATATCTAGGTGGGAGAATTGACAAGATTTGCTACTTGATAGATGAGCACGTGAAGACAAAACTGAGACTTAATAATCGTGCTAAGATTCCTGGTTTCTGATTGCGCATAGTATATTACTATTTGCTGGAAAATGCTTTCAATACAGGCAGAGGAGCATACACGGTGGGAAATGTAAGTTAAATTTGTCAGTGCTGACTTTAAGATATTTGAGAGCTATCCAGGTAGAGATGGCCAACAGGTGGTTGGGTTATCCTGGTTTGTAGCTCAGCAGAAAACAGAAACAGAGGTGTGTATGCATGAGTTACACATACAGGATAAAGAAAACCAGAACACTGATTAGATTGCTTGCAAATGGTATTAAAATAAGAACCCAGAGAGAATCATGAAGTCTGGAAGCATTTATGGCACTAAAAGATGAAGAGAAACTGGTTAAAAGAAAGAAAAAAAAAGGACTGGACAGTGCGGGAAGTCTAACGTGTAGAGTTACGTAAGCCAGTATAATTCTCTGGAAGCAGGGAGTGGTCAAATGTGTTACAAGTTGCAGCAGAGACATCTATAAACATAAGGACCAAAACATTTCCATTATATTTCTTGAAATAGATATTATGTGAGATATTGGCAAAAGTATGATTTATGGAGTGAAAGAGAGGAATCATAATTAAACTTAGTTATATGAATGAGTGGAAGGATGAAATGATTACAGTTGGTAGGGGAGAAATTGAAAGAAAATTCTGCACAGTGGTACATTTCTTTCTCTTTTTTTTTTCTCTGTTTTTGTGTTATTTGAACTTGCTACAAAGAAACCTTGGTATTGTATAACAGCAATAAATAAATAAATAAATAAATAAATAAATAAATAAATGAAACCAAAGGTCAAAGAAAACAATGCTTGGTCACACCATAATCAAACCGTGTGAAACCAAAGGTAAGAAAAAACGTGAAATAAACCAGAAAAAAATGACATATGTAAGGGGGCACCATGATTTAAAGACTAGAGATCACTCGACAAGAGACTTGATGTCCACGAGACCGTGGAAAGCATCTTCAATGTAATAAGAAAAAGTAGCCGTCAACTCAGAATCCTATATCCAATGAAAATATCCTTCAGGAGTGAAGATGAATTAAAAACACTCTCAGCTGTAGAATTAGTTGCTACAAAAGAAATGCTAACATAAATCCCTTAGTCTAGAAGAAAACTGTGCCATAGGGAAAGTTGGAAATTTAAGAACACAGGAAGTACAACAGGAAGGAAAAATATGTGAGTAAAGAAAACATTATGTTTTTTATTCTTATGCTCTTTAAAGAGTACGTGAATATTGAAAGTAAAAATTTTGACACTGTTCAGTGTTATGTAAATGTAATATATATATGACAACTAAGACATAAGGATGAATAGGGTAAGAGGCTTATGGTTGTAATATTTCTATACTTTGATTTGGTAAAATAACAACTGTGAGGTTGAAAAATTAGTTGTGTGTATTATAATTCCTAGAACTAACCCCATTCTCCCAATGATACAAGTAGAAAGAGCCCAAAAGCAACTGCCTGATTAAAATGGAATACTAAAAATATTTAAATAGTCTATAATAAAAGGGTATACAGAGGAACAAAAAAGAACAGATGAATAGAAACTTTTTTTAAGTGTAAGACCCAATCTAATCATATCAATGTCACATTAAATACCAATGGCTGAAAGATAAGAACTCAAAGACAGAAATTGTCAGATTGAATAACATTGACAAGACCCACTTATTGAATTGTTCCTAATTACTTGGGAAACACTACAATTATTTCCAATTACTTGGCAAACACACTTGAAATATAATGACATGGATAGATTAAAAGCATAAAAAGATGGAAAAAATATCACATGTAAATGGTAATCAAAATTAGATGGAGTGGCTGTATTAATCTGAAATAAATTCAGAAGAAGAAAAATAATGGAGGGGGAAAAAGAGCATTACATAATGATTAAAGGGCCAATTTATCAAGAAAACATAAGAATTCTAAACGTTTGTTTACCGAACAAAAGTGTTCAAAAATGCACAAAGGAAAATAATAGAACTGAAAGAAATAATGGACAAGCTTCCCAGTATCCTTGGAGACTTTAACATTCTACTCCCATTAAGTGATAGAATGAATAGACAGAAAAGCAAGGAGAATATAGAACATGAGACAACCAAAACGGCCTAATTAATAGCATCAACAGATGTTCAGAAAACACTTACTACTCAACATCTATCCATCATAAAAAAACTGCCAGCACACTAGAAGTTTCTTTATGCTCCCGAAAGACACTGACAACGATAGGAAAACTACAAGTGTCGTCAGACTTACCGGTGAAGGACAGTAATTTTTATCCCTGGATCATAAATATGGCAACAGTGTCCGTCAACTTGAGTCTTATTCAGCGTGTTGAAATAGTGATGGTAATGTTTGGACGTCTAGGAGAAGGGGGGTGGGGAGAGGGAGAGAGAGAGAGAGAGACTTAGAGGTATACCTCACACCTTATACAAAATTAATTCAAAATGAATCATGCACCTAACTCATAAACAAAACTATAGAAAAAGTCTAACAAAGCACTGGAGAAAGTGTTTGTGGCATTTGGTCAGGTAGGGATATCTTAAGATATAAAACCAAAACCACAAACTATACAAATAAATGGGACTCCATTAAAATTAAAGGCTCCAGTAATATTTTCTCTGTGAAAGAAAATTGCTAAGGAAATGAAAAAACAAGCCATTGAAATGGGAAGACATATTTGCCAGTTATACATATCTGGACATATACATGTCCAAAATACACAAAGATCTCTTACAAAATAACAATATAAAAAGCCATTCAAATTAAAAATAGACACTTCAGCAAAGGAAATATGCAGATTGAAAATAACCATATGAAAAGATACTCAACATTATTAGTCATAAAATAAATGCAAATTAAAACCACCACAAAATACTGCAATACAACTATTAGAATGGCTACAGTCAAGTAAAGAAAAAAAAAATAATGCCAAATTCCAGCAAGGGTATATTATAGCAAGTTTTAAAATATCTTTTCATTCATTGTTGGTGGGAATACAAAAAGGCACAGCTGCTTTTTTAAAAAATTGAAATTTATTGTCAAATTGGTTTCCATACAACACCCAGTGCTCATCCCAACAAGTGCCCTCCTCAATGCCCATCACCCATTTCCCCCTCCCTCCTACCCTCCCCCACCCCATCCACCCTCAGTTTGTTCTCTGTATTTAAGAGTCTCTTAAGGTTTGCCTCCCTCCTTGTCTGTCTGTAACTTTTTCCCCCTCCCCCTCCCCCATGGTCTTCTGTTAAGTTTCTCAAGATCCACATAAGAGTGAAAACATATGGTATCTGGTATAGCTGGTTTTAAAATAATTTGCCAGCTTATTATAAAGTTAAACATGGATTTACGATGTTACCCATCAATCTCATTCCTGAACAGATTCCTTGGTAATTTCTTTCAACACCATCCCCATTCATCCCCAGGTAAACATCAACCTCTTTCTGTCACTGAAAATTAGTTTGCATTTCTAGAAATTGATAAAAATAGAAGCATGAAGTATGTACCTTTTTGATGTGTTTCACTCAGCATACCTAAGTTATTGACATTCATCCATGTTGTTGAGTGTATCAATAACTCATTCATTTTTATTGGTAAGTAGTATAAAATCATACGGATATAACGTATTTTAAAAATTTATTTTAGACAGAGAAAGCATGAGCTGGGGGGGGAGGAGAAGGAGGAGGAAGAGGAGGAGGAGGAGGAGGAGAAGGAGGGGGAGGAGGAGGAGGGGAGGAGGAGGAGGGGGAGAGAGAATCTTAAGCAGGCTCCACAGTGAGTGTGAACGAACCTGGGATCATGACCTGAGCCAAAATCAAGAGTCGGACGCTCAACCGACTGAGCCATCCGGGTGCCCGTAATTTTTTTTTATCCATCCTTATATTGATGAAGATTTGTGTTGTTTCTTCTTTTTGACTATTACAAATAAAGCTGCTGGGAGCATCTGTGTAGGAGTCTGTGTATGGACACAGGCTTTCATTTCTCTCTGTTAAATATATAGAATTAAAATGGCTTGAATACATGGTAAGCATATGTTTTACTTTTTAAATAAACTGTCAAATTGTTTTCCGAACTGATAGTGCCATTTTACATTCCCACCAAGAGTATATGAGGGCTCTAGCTCCCGCCCTCAACCCCCCCCCCCCCCGGCATCCTTTCCATCACTTGTTATGATCAGCCTTTTTCGTTGTAGCCTAATGCTTGTAATGGCGTCCCATTATGGTTTCAGACTACATTTCTCTAAGGACTAATGGTACCAGACATCTTTCATTTTACCTATCCTTATTTGCTATCATATGTTTTTGTTTTGAGTTAAGTGTCTGTTCAAACCTTTTGCCCATTTTTCCTTACATTATTTGTAGAATCTGTTTAAAGGCTGCTGACAATGCTAATCAGTGGTCATGCTTCTGAGAGCCAATCAGTAATGCCACATGTTTTTGAAGCTCAGATAGTGTGTTACAGCCACCATGTGCACATTTCTGAAAGTCAGTCAGTCAGCAATAAGCCTACCCGGATAAGCCTACACTGTCACACTTCCACATCTGACAGCAAGCTGCTTCTGACTATGAAAGTTTGCAAATCCTTGAACTCTACCTTTCCCAAATCCCTATTAAAATAAGCCTCCTGCCTTGCAATCAGGAAAACCATGCCTAAAAAGCACAGCTTTGTCTTATGTAAGTAAGTAATAAATTTGGGGCACCTGGCTGGCTCAGTTGGGGGAGGGTTTGGACTCTTGATCTCATGGTCGTGAGTTCAAGCCCTGTGTTGGGTATAGTGACTACTTTAAATTTTTTTTAATGTTTATTTATTTTTGAGAGAGAGAGAGAGAACCGGGAGGGGCAGAGAGAGAGAGGGAGGCACAGAATCCAAAGCAGGCTCCAGGCTCCAACCTGTCAGCACAGAGCTCGACGCGGGACTAGAACCCAGGAACTGTGAGATCATGACCTGAGCCGAAGTCAGACGCTTAACAGACTGCGCCACCCAGGGGCCCAGGTATAGCGATTACTTTAAAAAAAAAATTAAAGTAAGTAATAAATTCAGCCTTTTTTTCAAATGTTGAATGGTGTCCTCTTCCTTCAACACCATTTAATTTATCTGATTTTGTTTTCTGTATGTTTTGTGATTTAAGAGAAATCTGCTTTTCCTTCCCTCAGAGAAAGAAATATTTTTCCTCAACATTTATGGATGAGTCTATCCTCTCTGTACTTATGTGAGTACCTTCTCTATCATGAACTTACATTTTTGTGTATTCTTGATTCTATCCACAGCACTTAACAATGGTTTTCTTTGCAGTTTCAAGAAAAGTTTTCTGGAAAAGCAAGTGCTCATTTGCTACCAAAAGTGACATCTCCCTACCACCGGAGTCTCTCTTAGTCTCACATAATTTAGAAACTGAGTTCTGATGCAACCAGAGGGACTCAGCCTACTTATCTTACAGCTGAAGACTTTCAGCTCTTGTCTTTGATCGTAAAAGCCTCTTTTTAAAAGACTCTGGGGCTTGGGTATACAAGGTGGCCACAGAACAAATGGTTTGAAAAAGAAAAAAAAAAGTATTGCAGAAGAACAGTAGGGAGGTGCTTTCTTTGATGGCCGTTCAGAAAGTTTTTATTTTCAACTCAGTCTGTGATGTTTCATGAAATCGAGGATGTTTTTGTTTTGTTTTGTTTTTCACTCTGCAGACCTAGCAACTAGAGGAAGGGCTTTCATGTGCTAGACATTGAGTATCTGTGGGATGAATGAAGGAGTGAAGTAGCGAATGAATGATTCTTGTCTTCCTGTTTGTATTCCTGTCGATCATATAACAGGATAGAATTAAGAGACATCATTCTTTATTACAAGTGAGTACAAAGTGGTTGGGCAGACAATCTGACAAATAGTACCTGTGAGTTAAATAGACAAGTTGAACAGCAGCCTCACCCAATCAGAAGTTATTATTCACCAATCAACTAGTGTAGACCGTGACTACCTGGAGAGGTGTAAGTCACTGTGGGCAAAGGAAGTGTAGGCTCACTAGATCTACGACTGAACTTTGAAAGGATATTATTGATACTTTTTACCCATGACGCTCTCTCTTCTGATCTTCTTAGATGTGATATTTATTGCTTCTGCCTCCAATTCGTTGTTGTTGTTGTTGTTGTTGCTGTTTCATTAAGTAACACAGCTTATTCCTTTACCAGCTCATGCTAGCACTGGTCACATGTTAGAGATGCCCTAAGGTCAACCAGAAAAGAACAAAGAAAATGTTGTTCCCAGATTCCTGTTTTTAAATGGACTCAGCACATTCTCATTCTGTCCTTGCAAACGTTGTCATTTCTCCAAGTCTTAAAATCTTCCAAATTTGAAAGTCAAGGTTTATTCTCATAAGAATATAATAGTTGACTCACAGATACACGCACTGTACTCACTTTTGTATTGTTGTTGTTCTTTTTATTGCTATCAAAATAATTGTGGTAGGGTACGATAACTTGATACATTAAAAAGAACAAACCAGAAGAGATTAAGGAGACATGATATGAAATATAAGGTGGTCTCCTAAACTGGGTTCTGGAACAGAAAAGGAACATAGGTGGAAGTCTGAAGTCACAAGGACTAGTTAATAATAAGGTACCAAAGTTAATTTCTTAGTTCCGACAAGGCACCATGAAAAAGTCAGATGTCAGCATAAGGAGAAAGGGGATGAGGTGTATATGGGACCTCTTGTTTTCTATTTGCGGCTTTTCTGTAAATATAAAAAGTGTTCTAAAAATATAATGCTTATTAAAAATTAAACATGGAGCCATATGTTTCAATAAGTATATTGGAGTATTTTTCAATTCATTATCTTATTTTTACTTCTCAAGCGAGACCATTTGGTTCATTACATTTTGTTCACTGCATTCAGCATCTGGAAAGTACTCAAGAAATATTTGCCAAATCCGTTGATTTCTAGAGGATCCGGGAATGATTTTTAGTTTTCAACACAAGAAAGTTGTATTCTCCACTCTTGCCACTAGGTGGAAGTAACAACACATCAGTTAAAATTCATTCCTCACCCAGAGGTAAAAACCGACACTTTGCAAGCAAAGGACATTTGAAAAATGCTCTGATAGGACATTATATATATATATATATATATATATATATATATATATATTAGGAGGGAGAATTCCTAGTGTGGTGATGAAGATCAAGAAAGCTATAAACTGGCTGTCGACAAGAATCCAGGATACTAAGATATCCAAAAATAAAGTGGGGAAAAAATTCAGCCATTTCTTTAAACATTTCCAGACGCGGATATAAGTGCAGTCGGACCAATAGCACATCTGGAGAATTAACGGACATCTATCTTTCCCTAGACATCAGCATAGCGTGCAATGTCTGAGCCTACCAAGGCACGGAAGTCTAAAATGATCAGCAAGATGCCTTCTGTGCTTCAGTATGGGTGATATGTCTAAGTACAGGCGAACCGTTTAGACTGGAAGCTTCCATTTAAAGGACCGATCTATATCCTTTCGGCCACTTTCTTTTTTTACACCTTGAATCATTCTGAAAATAAAAGCTCTCATATTGGCCAATGCAAAGTGTAGGAAGGCAAATGCTAAACACCCCCCCCATCCCCGCAAAAGCAAATAGAATAGATTCCTGTCTCCAAAAAAAGGAGGTGTCCTTGTGATTTCCAATTTCATTAATTTCATTTGTCAGTTTGAGCAATCCGATATTTGTTATGACTTGGATACTAAGTCAATCAAATTCTCTGTTCTCTGTATAAACTTTCTCCATAAAGACTGATACAGGTATGAATGGAAACCAGGACTTTTCTTTTTTCCCAGAAAGATTATATTAGACACAACTTAACACAAAGAGAAACCTAGTGATGCAGTCAAAATTTAACAGTATGGATTGGCTCAATGACGTGTACCACATTGCATTAGATGCTGAAGTTCTGAAATACAGAAATCAATATTTGTTCTTGTCCATTTTCCGACTTCTCAAAAAGTTACAAGGCTTTTTATGTCCTGTGTAAAGTGCATCTTTACCTGCTTTTCAAGTTAAATGATGCTAAAATCTGAGAATTTATTCCTGTCCCAATTATCAGGAAAACCCAAAGCCAGGAAAAAGAAATAATTATCTATACTGACTCTTTTAAGTCGAGAAAACCTACCATCAATATTTGAGAAAATAAACATCCCAACACTAAAACCTTTAGTGCTCAACACGCAACGCCATTTGTTTCTAGAAATACCATCTACTTACTTTTATTTATTTGTACACTTATTTCCCGCAGTTGAAACACAATGTTCGAACAACATTTTCCACGTTGACTGCCAACCACGTTCACGGCCATGGTGCAAATCTCAAAAAGATACATTTGGTTTCCTCATTAGTGATCCACAGCGTTCCCCTTTATACTCTCCTTTTCTTTATGTCCATATCCATCTATTAATCTTTATTTGGGTTATTTGCAGCAATGATTCCCCTAAACGGCATTTTCAGGGATTGCACTTAATAGGGCAGGACTTTTGTGCTTACAGACTTCGGTGTGTAGCTAGAAAGCCCTTTATCAGAAGTGTAGACCGCTCTGTGCATCTGTCCTTCCTGCTTCAAGGAAGCCTCCTCTACTTCCCAATTGCCCTGTAATAATTAATCAACATAGACAGTTAGAAGCGAATTCTTTGCCAACCATTGGACAATTATAAGACAGAATTTGGGGTCAAAAAAAAAACCACCTGGATGATGAATTGTGAACACTTATGATCCAGAAAGATAAGGTACGGTGTATATTCTGGAAAAATTCTGCCACGTCTGACTCAGGGGTTGGGGGGCAGAGCCCCCACTGTGGTCCTTCTGTGGAGTCACCACTTTGACAAGAGAGAGGAGGGATAATCCTACTGACTCTTCAGGAGGGAGAAGAACGGGCTGCCAGGTGCCTAGCTAGAGACACAGCGGCGGTGTGATTCCTCAACGTAATTTAGATTTTTCCAGTACCTGCCAGCTTTCACACATTTTTGCCTATAAAAGGAAGAAAGGGTGAATCTAGATTGTTATTGCTGTTCTCTGTTTTTGTTTTGTTCTTCTTCATACAGCAGTCACTTGATATACTTAAAGCCATTTGTATCAAATATATGAAGAAATAGCATTCCATCCTATCATTTGTGCTCAGAAATATGTCCAGTGTGGGGACGGGCAAAATGCTCCAATAAAATTTTTCACTGTTTGACTAGTATTCTTGAGGCTGTGTCCCTGCGATTTGAATTGCCACAAAAAAAGTCATATTTTTGTTTTGAAAGAAAAGAAACAAAGGTAAAAATTGCATTGGTTTAATTTTAAGGACCATGTCTTGGCTGACTGCTTTTCAATGTTGTATATACACCATTAAAAGAAAACTAATGAGTTTCTGAAAACACAAGAGAGTGGCTCATGGTTTGAACTATCAACTACCAGAGCATTGAGGTCGCTGTTCTCTCATGTACTCTGTCTCATAACCAAATACTGATTTTTTTAAGCGCAACACATTGTACTTAATAATTGTCTAAGATCTTTGAGAGTTTCCTCTTCTATTTCATTTTTTCTCCCAGAGAGAAACCAATTTTTGAAAGAGAAACAAGCTGAACTGTCACAGAGCTAAACAAAATCTGTGGGGAGTGAATTGTTATCAGAGGCACCTTACCCAGAAGTTTCTGTTCTGTAGGGGTATGTGTTTGGGGGTGTCTCTGTAAAGCACTGACCATTTCTTTGCCAGGACATAGTTTATACGTGATGGAGAAGGAATAAGCAAAGGAGAAAGGATGATGGATGTGTGTTCACTGCCGCAGAAACCCCTTTCCAAAGGAGTAAAACTAACAAAAACAAAAGCGAGTTGAAAACGCCAGTGGACCTCACCCTCAGACCAGGTGAGTTTACAGATTCCCCACCTCCCCTGGCCATGCGGAAAGAAGGCTGGGCCATCCCTGAATTCACAGCCAGGGTGGTCGTCTGTGTGCAGAATTTAAAGCAAACAAGGGCAAGCTGTAGCCAGATGTGGGGGCTTTCAGGTTCACTGGCGGTTCCTGGGGTACTTGGAGTCAAAGCAGCTCACGCACGTTCCTGCTTTCCACCAGGAAACATGGAGACATGGAGGCCGCAGGAATCTGATCAGCCTCCTGTCCCCAAATTGGCCTTTTTCTGCAGCAAAGGACATCACGGTCACTCTTCCAAGACTCATGAAGAAATGCAAATGCCTTTGAAATACTGGCAACTGTGACTGAATCTCAAATTGTTGCAGCAAATCTGACAAGTCAATGGATCCAACTTGTGGCCCAAGATCCAGTGATGTATTTCCCGTGAGATCGTTTCCATGCCCCTGTCTGTACATGGGTTTCTGGAGATGTACCATCAGCCCTTTCTACTAAGTAGAGATAATTTTTGTTGTTACATCTTTAGAAAAATGGAAAGAAAATTCTCCTTCCTAGAGGCATCTAATTTTATCTCTCCCTCTTCTCCCCCCACCCAGCTCCAAAATCAGTATCTTTGTTCTACTGATTTCTGACCTGTTTTTCCTTTGTTTTGACTTTCTTCCCCACTAACCTCAAATGCCACCTCATAAGCAAACACCAGGAATTTTAAAAAGCATGCTCATTAACATGGTTTTGTCACGTTAAGTCAGCCTTGCTAGGAACTAACATGTTGCCTTGCATATGAATTTAGATAGTCAGTTCCGCTGGTTTCAGAGGATTTAATCCAACCATTGTGTGTTCAGTGATCAGTCATTTATCTCTTCTTTCTTTTTCTTTTCTTTTTTTTCTTTTCTTTTCTGTGTGTGTGTGTGTGTGTGTGTGTGTGTGTGTGATTTGACTGAATCCTTTTACCTCTGTGTCCCCATTTCCAAGATTACATCCTGGGTTGGAGCAAATAAAAAGATAATACTAATCATCGGATAGAACAATGAACTGCTTTTTACCAATAGTTCACTCGCCACATGGGCCTTGGGCTTACCTTTGAGCACTGAAAACTTTATTGATGTTCTTTCTCTATGTCCTGGCCAAAACGAAACCAAATTTCATTTTACCTCATTGCGAGTCTGTTTACTAAAGTCACTAAATCACCCTGTTTCTGACCTCAGCTAGAAGTTCAAACCCTTTTTCACAGCCATTAACTTTTTCAAAGTTCCACCATGCAGATGTGCTTTCTGGGGCTTAATCTTTTCCATGCTGGACGGTACAGCAGGGCTCCACCCAATATGGGCTTTGCAGGAGCAGGAAAATCTCATCCATCAAATCCAATGTGCCTATTATGTTTGCATCTGATTAATTCAAAATAATTATTTTTCAACGCACAGGGTCATAAGTGTGCTCAGTAATTAAAATAGGAGACACAGGGAAAGTACTTTTATCAGGTCCCTGCAGCCCATTATTTCTTCATATACTTGTTAAATTCACATGTGAGTCAAATTCACGTATTAGAGTCACAATTGTCAAAGGTTTCAAAATGCCTGTTCCCTAGCATGGCACTCAGAGCCATTTTCTCAGACAAAACTGTGTCGAGGGCTGTGGTCGCGTATATAAACTGAAAGGGGAGAAGTGAAGCAATAAACTAAGAAATTGGAGACCTAAGCTTACTTGTTTGTGTGTGACAAGTGGAGACGATTGTATTTAGTGGTTCTGAATGGCAATCCTTATTATAACCTCTTTTATTGCTTATTGCCAGACCCGGAGTGTTGAGATATTAATTTACACTGTCTGTTGTGATTTTCCCAAACGTTGTGAGATTCAAGAATCATCATCCATTTACCAGATGAGACAATGGAGGGACAGATATTTTAGAAAACTAAATTAGCCTCCTCTCCTATTGGGGCTCTACATTAAACTTTTCGGTCTTTGGGCTGGTATATACAATAACAGGAAATTCAGAGGGCATAGAATATCTATTTTGAGTTTGGGGGGAGAAAACTAAAACTGTACTCCAACTTTGATTCTTTCAGATCTAAAATGATTTCTTTCAGACTTGAATGACTTGGTTATTCTCATAGAAAGGCTTGCGAAGTTTGTCCCTAGGGACCACAGAATGGAAGGCTTATAACTTCTCTGCCCCCCTCCCTTAAATGTATAATACGTGACGAAATTGTGAAGTATCACGTGTTCATACAGATGACCTTTGGAATCTCTTCGGCTCTAATGTTCCTTAGAGAAAATGTAATTGTTACTGATTCTTAACTGGTCACTTAAAAATTAAATTCCTCCGAATTTACTCTCTTTCTAATTGCAGATTCCAGCTGCTGGTGGATTGAGCTTCCCTGTTGTTTACTTGTCCCTAAAGTCTCTGTAAAAGATTTTATTTCTCTAGGCAACCAGCTGGTTTTTCACATAGATAAGGTCAATTAATTTGACCTTTGTTTCAATATGAAATGCATAATAAAAGCTAGTGCCCCAAAGACCGGATGTGGCCTTTCAAAAAAGCTACTCGCCAGGACAGGGTACGATAATTTATTACCCCATAAACCCCAGTTGAAATGCTTGTTGCTGAGTATGGCAATGACAAGGAGGCTGTGTGTGTCTTTATTTATTTATTTTTATTCTATGCCATAGAGATGGGAAAAAGAACCAAGCACCTGCACTATTGAAGATGAAAAGTGGCAGAGGCCAAAAAAAAAAAAAAAAAAAAGAAGAAGAAGAAGAAGAAAAAGAAAAAGAAAAAAAGGGCTGTTGTTTCTTTAAGGATCCACGGATGTTATTTGAATGTGTGTTTTTCCACAGCTTGTTTTCCACTGAAAAAAAATTCAGAAATACAGGAGCTCAGAGAGTTTATTATTGACTTGTGACTGTCAGATCTCATTACTAAAACAAACTTTGCAGCTCAGACTTTGAGAGCTGTGTAAACTCACGGTGCAGCAAAGTATGGAAAAGATGTTTGAAATCACTATCTACAATCAACACCAAAATGAGTAGTGACTGCAGTTTGGTCGATGGATCCGGGAATCCAATTTTAACAAATTTATGAGGATTCGAAAATATTTTAATCTGTGTTACTGTCCTTCTGTACGCCATTAACATCTTCCATGGGGGGTATGTTAAGAGTGTTTATTCCTTCACGTGAAAGTGTTTTGATTGGCATTTGTGTCTAATTAGTTATTCTATATTTTAAGCATCCCTGGATGGACCCCTTTCACTCAAATCTGTGCTCATATCTCTGATTACATCTTAGAAATGAGCAATCTAAGTCAAAATACATAACTCTTTCTTAGGCTATTGATAATGATTTAGTAAGTATAATTCATCACGTCCAGCCACAATGTATTTTGGAATTCAGTACTTTTGCTGTTCTTTTGAAGTTGGCCTTTTTGTATACCTTGAATCGTGCCACCCTGCAGAAGACATTGGCTCCTTAAGATGTGCATTCGTTACTAAAACACATCTTTTTCAGTTTGCAGTTACACTTACTGGGGATCTTTTCACAGATGTGCAGATGCAATTTTTGGAGACCCAGTGAGAATTTGGAGAAAGAGCGCTTTCTAAGTAATATTGCAGTGGGGTGAGTAGTCGGGTGTTAGCGGAGACGTTTACAGTGGAGAAGGTACCAGAGTCTTTTGAGTGGAAGAAACACCAGCGACAGCAACCAAGGGGGGAGGGTCCCTTTAGAAAGGACGTGCAAAGGAAAATTGTGTTATGTTTTTTTATTTCGAAAGGAAAGCGAAACAGTGCTGAAGTCAAACAAACCCATTTCACATTTTTTTGCACAGCTATTGCACGTACTTCTGATGAGAACGTAAAGTAGAAACACCTTTCTGGAGGGTCACTGGCAACGCCTACCAAGAGGCTTACATAGCAGGCACTGCCCTAGCAAGTACAATTCGAAACGTTTATCCCAAGAAAAGCAAAGAGGTATTCCGAATGACTACTTAAGCAGAAAATAACCTGCACAAATAAAAAATGTATTTGTGTCTTTCCAGAGTTTCTCACGGCTGGACAAATAGTTTACACCATGCATCTTTGTTTGCAACTAGCTTCTGCACTATTTACCCACATGCTAACAGTGGTTATCCCTTGTCTGTGATTTTATGTGATGCTAAATTTTCTTCTTCTTCAAAACTTCAAAACACACATATTCTTTTTCTTTTTCTTTCTTTCTTTCCTTTTTTTTTTTTTTTAAAGAACATGCCAGGGTGCCTGGGTGGCTCAGTCAGTTAAGCATCTGACTCTTGATTTTGGCTCAGGTCATGATCTTACGGTTCGTGAGTTTGAGCCCCACATCGGGCTCTGCACTGACAGTGTGGAGCCTGCTTGGGCTTCAACTCCTACTCTCTGCCTCTCTCTCTCTCCCTCTCAAAAATAAATAGATAAACATTTTTTTTAAGTAAAGAAACAGCCACTGCAAACACTATTTTGTAATATGTATGGATGATCTGATATCAGATATTTATTTTTTTGTTATTTTTTAACAATGTGTTCATTGTTGAGGGAGAGAGAGACAGAGAGACAGAGCACAAGCAGGGGAGGGGCAAAAAGAGAGGGGGACACAGAATCTGAGGCAGGATCCAGGCTCCTAGCTGTCAGCACAGAGCCCGAAGCAGGGCTGGAACCCACGAGCCGCAAGATCATGACCTGAACTGAAGTTGGACGCTTAATCAGCTGAGCCACCCAGGTGCCCCTGATATTGGATCTTTAAAGGGAAAGAAATCTATTTTCCCATGTTCCTTCATCCATTGGTTCCCCCTGGCCCTCTGCCACCAAGACCCGGACCTGAGGTTAATGCCATTAGTGCTATATTTCAAATACATTATTAGTTAAATAGGCTTTTTGTTGACTGTGTTAAGAACCTAACCGCAATTTATATCATTGTTTCCATGGGGAGAAATATGTTCCAAGTTTCAAACAGCTGACATAAAAACAAATTCAAAACAGCTTGTTTGTACATTGAAGATAGTCTTTTTTTCTCTTGTTTTTACTACTGGAAGCAAGTTGGTACCCCAAAGTCATTAATTGCCTGAGAATACAGTACACCCACAGCCGGAAATTGTGGCCTGGACTGTTTTTGACCTCTAGTTAAGAAAGGATTTTTCTAGATCTTTGTTCTGTATAGAGCATTCTTTCCAGGGGGATTTCTTTATTAATTTATTTTTAAGGTCATTGATCGAAACCATAAATTTACTGATCTGTGTATGAACTATGTCTGAAAGAAAACAAAATAATCATATTTAAGACTACTAAGTGATCCCCCTTCATTACTTTCTTTGTGTGATTTCAGGAAAACCTCAGAATAGTTGCATCTTTCCAAAACTCCTATTATGTTTCTCTCCAGAGACCTAACTAGCTCAAAAGGAGACTATTATCGAACTCATTGCATAGATCTCACTACTGCAAAAACTCACCAAAATATTGTCAAATGTGTTTCTGCGATCAGACTCAGGTTATAAGCTGTATTTCTAGCTGTCTGTGTCCAGACTTCACTATATGATTCTGAACAATAGTTGGGCACATTAGGAAGGAGAGGTTAAGATACAGGGCACTAAAGAAAGAGAAGGAAGAGCATAAAAGCTTTGTGAGTCTCAGGAACATAAAACTGTCAGTTGTGTGCAGCAAAATTCTCATGACCCCAAAGCTGAACTTTGTAAATAGACTTGGCATCAAACTCTTGCCTGGAGAAATAAAAAGGGAAAGAAACGGGGCGGGGGAAGAGAAGAAAGAGAAGGAGAAAGAGAAGGAGAAGGAGGGGGAGGGGGAGGGGGGAAGGAGGAAGAGGAGGAGAAGGAGAAGAAGATCCTTGTCCTGCTGTGACACACACACATATGACATGCTTGTGCTGTTAACCTTGCAAGAACACATGCAACCAGCCTATGGTACACTGAACAACAGAAGCTCAAACTACTCACCACAGGATGAGACCAGTGTTCTTTCCTTTGAATGGGGACCCCTCTTATGCAGAACTTCCCAATATGGCTTTTAACATCTTGACTAGATTGAACTAGGATGAATGATGCAAAGAGAGACAAACCATCCCCAGCCCCATTTCTTGGGGAGGCCATTTCTAATTTGTCAGTATTATAAACGCCTAATAGGTGAGGAGGAAATACAATGGACGATCAAAGTCATGAACTTAGGTTTTGGTTGATTTGGCCTTCAATTCCACTAACTTACCCAATTTAAATCTTGTTTATTTTGTATGTTTTATTTTTGTGTTTCTTCGCCTGAAAACTGAAAACAGTTATGTGCCTCTTTCAAATATTATGAGAATTAAAAGCCATGCATACCAAGGGACCACACATTTGAAAAAGCTTAGTTCAATGCCTGACCCACAGTTAAGTACACGAAATAAATATTAGGCACATATAATTATTATTGCTGTTATTATTAAGGGGGTATGGCTATTTAAATCATAGACCTGGTAAGAATGAATCCCTGGATGCATGAATGTAAAGCTTAGCTATTTCTACTTTTTCAGTATAAAAAAAGAGGTTCATGGTAGCGCCTGATGCAGGGCTTGAACCCACGAACCGTGAAATCATGACCTGAGCCGAAGTCGGACACTCAACTGACTGAGCCACCCAGGCGCCCAGGCGTCCCGCAATATTCTCTACGATTAATATTTTAAAGTCCCCTTTTGATGAAGAACACTGAAATTGGGAAATGTTAGGAATACATTGCTTATACAGAACTATACCTACATACTATTACACTATTTATATATGAGGCATATGATATAACTACTAAGTAATATATCATACATGAGAAAAAGGGCATGCATAAAATTGTAGTTATGATTAACACTGGGATGAAAAATAATAGAATTTTTTGTTGGGACAGATAGAGTGGAAAGTGTTTACTCAGACAGGAGCGTAAGTTTTGGAGGTTTTGGAGTTAAAAACCCTAGCTGTGTCATTTAATAACTATGTAACTTTGGGCAAGTTCACTCATTACCCATTACCTCTCTGTGCTATAGTTTCCTCATCTGTGAAATTCAGGGAGCGTAGATAATGTTAGTGCCCACCACAGAAGATTGATGTGAAAATTACATGAAAAATGAGAGAAAAATACATATCTTATATAGTCCCATGACATTTGCTGATACCAGCTTTGACATTTGTTATGATTATTTTCAATAATTTCAACACAAGATATTCAAACCTTAACCAGCCTCTTAAATATCCTGATAAACCTCTTACGTCTATCATTTCTCAACAATATTTTCTGTTGTACAAAATGGCTTTCCTCTTGCCTTTTTCTTTTCATGTCATTCTTTTCGTTATTCTTGTCACTGGTTTATGTGGAGATGTTGTTTGTGCTTTCTTCTCTTGGGACTGAATTTATGTTTTTGTGTTCACTGACTTTATAACTTTTGTATTCCTCTAAGTGCCTCATGAATGTTTTCTGGAGTGTTAACTCATTTCAAGTTAGATTCAAACTTAGGCCACAGATGCTCATCGTCCCCTAAATGTTGTAATTCGATCATCATAAAATTATACCTGACATCCCAGATCACTCTGACCTTGTGACAAAATATAGTTCTGCCTCTTTGTTCATGTGGGGGTGCTAATTCCTGACCAAGTTTCTGTATAGTAGACTTTTGTGTTGTAGATTTTTGAAACACCAACAAACCTAATAAAAACATGTAAGTGCACATATTTGCCTCTCCTGTTTTCTCTTTGTTTTGTTTGTTTTTACATTTCAGTGGATGACTACCTTTCCACTTCTCTGGTGTAAATCCTCTGCACCTCTTCTGTACCATTCCGTCCTAACTTTTTCAGAGACGTTCATTCGCTTCCGTTTTGTCATAATTTTCTACTAGCGTTTACTGCTTCCTTATTGTTCATATTATCTTTTTTTCTCCACTGGTTTTTCCTTTTCCTTTAAAAACAAATAAGCATAGTAGATGGTCGTTGACTCAATGAATAAATACATGAATGGATGTTAAGCGTTCGTGGCTTCTATTGGCCCCCTACTTGCAGAAATCCATTAAAAAATATGACATGACTAAGTACTAGGTATCTCCATGAGTAGGTTTTAATAAGAAAATTTAAGGGTGCCCGGGTGGCTCAGTGGGTTGAGTGCCCGACTCTTGATTTCAACTCAGGTCATGATTTCATGGTTTGTGAGATCAAGCCCTGCATAGGGCTCTATGCTGACAGCACGGAACCTGCTTGGAAATCTCTGTCTCCCTCTCTTTCTGTCCCTCCCCCACTCATGTGCACACACACAAGTGATCTCTCTCAAAATAAATTTAAAAATAAATAAATAAATAAATAAATAAACTTAAAAACTAAAAATTTCTAGGAGGTATAAGAATATTTGTCTATTTTTCAATTTACCCATTAACCACCTTGTTTAATCCTGAAATTCTAGGGTGAGTTTTGCTTTTTGCCAATTTCCCGAACACCTAGGAATTCATGAACTTGAAATCCACATTTGATATTTGAAGTCTGAGGATTTTAGGAAGACTTTCCATTTCCATAGACAACCTGGAACACTTAATCAGTATGAAAGCAGAGTAAGATTGGAAATGTTCCCCTCTTAAAATGAAATAGAGGAACAAGCCTTTAGGGAGACCAGCAAGCTCTTTAGAGAAGATCTTTCTTTACAAACACGCTAAGTGTCAGGCAGTGTGCTTTTGTGTGCTTGGATGTTTATTTTATTTATTTATTTTTAGAGCAGTTTTAGGTTCACAGCTAAATTGAGGTGAAGATAGGGATGTTTCCTATAATTCCCTGCCCCCATCTGTGGATAGCCTCCCCTCTGTTATCCCCCACTAGTCCATGTGTTATAGCTGATGAGCCTGTATGGACACATCATAACCACCCAAAGTCCATAGCTTATATTACAGTTCACTCTTGGTGCTGTACATTTCATGTGTTTGGACAAATGCATAATGACATGCATCCGTCATTATAGCATCATACAGAATATTTTCACTTCCCTAAGAGTCCTCTGGGTGCCACCTCTTTATTCCCCCAACCAAAGCCTTGACAACCACTGATCTTTTTACTGTCTCCATAGTTTTGCCTTTTCCAGAATGTCGTGTAGTTGGAATCGCGCAGCATATTTTAGGGTGGTGTGTACTGAATGCCAAGAGTCTGCTTTCTTTTCTCTTTTTATTTTATTTCCTCTGATCATGTCGGTCCTGCGTCTTAACTGGCACCTCTTTTTATCATGGTTAGCCTTGTTTTATCTCACCAGCTTCTGAGTTTTTAAACACTCTATATAGACTTTCACAAATAGAGACCCTCTAAAATGTTAACAAAATAAAAATCTCTCCCAGTCCCACAATCCAGTGATGGTGTTTAGAAACATGTCTGTATATTTCGCTTTTGTTCTAAGTATAATTGGTGTATGTGTATATCAACAAAACTCACTAATAATATATAAATGGAGTCTTTATTAGTTTCATATCACCTATTTATCAACTTACATCCTAAATAACACCCAGCGACTTGTTCTTAGAACACATTTATCTGGGGGCGCTCAGTCAATTAAACATCTGACTCTTGATTTTGGCTCAGGTCAGGATCTCATGGTTCGTGGGATCAATCCCTACATCAGGCTGTGTACTGACAGTGTGGAGACTGCTTGAGATTCTCTCTCCCTCTCTTTCTGCCCCTCCCTTGCCCTTGCTCTCTCTCTCTCTCAAAATAAATTAAAAAATTAAATGAAAAGAACATACTTATCTGTACTTACAAGCGAACCATGGCATATACCATTCTTTTATATCGTTTCTTCAGCCTGGAGCATTCTTATCAACCTTCTCATCCCCAAGACAATTAAGCATTCCTACTCTGCAGTACAAAGTACCCTTATATTTGCTTGTATATCCATGCATATTTCTCACACACATTGCAAGTTTCTTATGTGTAGATCTCTTCATCTATACACAAAATTCCACAATCAGTTTGTTTTTGTGGTTGAAATCTGATGAATAATATATATTCACTATCTGTTCATTAAATCTATGTATCAAAACCTTTCTATTTGTATCAAAAGAAGCACATCAATGAACATGTATTTCCTAAGAATCTACCATATAATTTACCCTATGCTAAGTGCTGTATATCATTCAAAAGAACTAATGCCATGCTAAACACAAACATAGCAGGGGAGAAAGAAGTTCTGAAATCAGAAGACTTAGTGACATGAATATTTTTTTTATTATTATGCAAGTGACAGATGAGGAGACCGAACTTAATGCCTGCCTCACAAAAACATTTTGATTTCCTAAATTGGTGCTTTCACAGTGTGAGATCAAATGTTAAGAAATATAAATATTATTGCTGTAATTCAGCACGGCGATACATTTAGCACCTGGAGTTCTTATTGTCTTATTGAAGATGTAAAACTTCAACTCATCCTTCTCTTAGCAAACCCGTAAATAAAATCTAGCAATGAGATTCCATCCTGACTCATTACATGATATCTATTCATACTTTCCGGAAACCTTGATAATGCTTCTGATTGAATTGGATGTCTGACACAAACAAAGATGTTGCTTGGAAAAGAAAAAAAAAAAAGCACTGTTGATGAGATTATTTTAAAAAGAAATGATTTGTCTACAAACAGAGCACCAAAACAATAAAAAAAGAAAAAGAAAGTATATTATTTGATTTCGACGTCTTAGCACTCAAATTGATGGCTAAAGCCCAAGGAATTACCAGTCCACAGTTCTTCATACAGACATACTTCCAAAGTTTCTCATTTGTATAGAGAATTAGCCCAATGTTGGCAAAATCTCCAGGTTGTCCCTTTTGTGAATAAATAGATCTGTAGGGAAATTCGTATGAATCCCATGAGTTCTAATATTTATTCTGCTTGTTTAATATGTGACTCACCATTTTCACAGAAGATTTTAGTTGGCTTTTTCTTAATATTTAGTCCTCAAAAATGTATCTTAACTAGCACTGTCTTCTGTTTTAATGCGTTCTCAATAAAACCCAAACAGAAATCACATTTTAAGACAGATCATCAACATAGAGATTCAAAATATGCCATACATGCTCCACCGAGTGGTGATTCTTTACTGGTTTATGTAACCTGCAATGTTTCCCTCATATGATAAAATTCAGCATTCCCTTGTAATTCAGGAATTCTCAGTGATAAAGTTCTGCTTTAATTAGAGTTGAGATTTGTAAAGAAATAGACTAAGCACAGGAAGTTATTAGAAATAACAACATGACAGCTGGAGAAGTTTCAAATGGACTGATAGGGTATATTAATGGATCCCAAATGTTTTTATTTTTTCTTCAATTTGTGTGTTTCCATATGAAGGCTAAAGAGAATTGTTTAAGCTAAAGCATAACCTCATTAGAACAGCTGAGACAAACTTTTTAAAAATGACAAAATGTAAGACAAAATATTTTTGAAATGTGATACTTGGATAAAAATTTTTCTTTTCTTGGCTGGTTCCTATCGATTGTTTATGATGATTACACTTACTGACTTTCTCCCACTTCATTTTGCCTGTGTAAATAGTATCAGAAAAAAAAAAAGTTTAGGGTGTCATTGTATATTCAGTTAACGAGAAGTGAATCACAGCAGAGTAATTAAAAAACTGATGTGCAGCTATCTTCTCAAACACAAGAGACTAGTCTCATGATTATATAATGCAATGCTAATAGCATTCAATTCCGCACTTTAGTTTTTTTGGTTCTACGTTGCTATTTGTTACTATTACAAGCATTACCAATACAATTATTAGTTAACATTTCTTGAGTATTTGCCATGTGTCAGCTAAGATGCTAACATAAATCATCTTATTTAATAATAAGATTACTTAATACTATCCCAGTTTTAGATTCAGAGATGATCTTATTTAAGTTCTCATAACTGCAAGATATTACATTGAGAATTAAACTCATGTCTATTCAAGCACCACTTTTTTTTTTTTTTCATGTCTATCTAAGCTAGGCCACATCATGTCCTAAAAACATACTTTCGCAGATAGGACATCCTTCTGCACACCCAACTGCAATGAACTTGCTGTCAGTTGTCATTATCCAACGTGCTCATAAACACTCACCAAACTCTTAGTAAAGACTGAATTATTTTTGGACTAGTGGTGAGCTTTCTCACTTCACCACAATTGCTTTTTAATTTATATTTGCTCTTTTAAATATCTGACCACTTACTATGCATAGTTCACTTGTCCTAGGATGAATATTAGTTTAAAATTTGTTACTAAATTTCCATCCATGTTTGCTGTGATTTGTCCACACAGCCCCCCTTCCCTACTGCCCCCCTCCCCCGCCATCACCCTCACCATAACAAGTATAAAAAGAAACAAAATATAGGAGCCAACAGTTTTTAAGCATTGGGCCACAGGTAGTTCAGGGTTAGGGTGTTGGGAAAATAAGTAAAGTTCTGCACCATAAGATGGCCCATGGGACTAACATAAACTTTAGTCCGTAGCTTAGATATTCCCCTTCCAGGTTCTTCTTCCTGCCCCGGCTTGCCCCGGGTGCCAAATTACTACTAATAGGGAATGCGGAAGTAACAGACGACAAATTGTCCCCCATGCTTGTGCTCGGGACTCAGATCTCTGGAGAAGCATCTCCTCTGAGCCCGCCTATGTGAAATACAACTCTGATCCACCAAGATCTTTGAGTGCCACTTGGTTTCTCCACCAGCAATCCAGGGTGTAACAAGGGTAGTTCCCTAAAAGAAGGTAAACACATTCCCCAATGTTCTGCCTGTGGATATGTTCAGACTTCATTGGCAGACCATGTCGGAGCCCAAGGAGAAAGAAATGTCTCTGAGTTGATGAGGCACAGACAAGAGTTTCAGGCTGCTGCAGCACTGGGAATTTGTAGAGTAGATCCTAGAAAATAAGACGTTGCATCAAGAGTCCAGAAGTCTGCATGAGGATTTACCATGAGATCTCCACTGAGAGAATTTGTGCACACAGGACAAGGGATCGTAAGGTACGGCAGAAATTGCTTCCTGCAGAGATGAGAGGAACAGTGATACTGGGGTTTTTCAGTGATGGAAAATGGAATTTTGGCCCAGAAAAAAAAAATGGAGAAACATCTTTAAAGAACTGAGGCATTCAGGTGAGGGCCCAGAATAGTAGTCACAGCTTAGTGATAAAGACTACCTTTTAGAATAAAGGCCACACCCTAGGTCTCAGTTCAAAATAGAAATCTGCTATGTCCTCAGAAATAATAAACCCAAGGGGTGTCCAGGTGGCTCAGTCAGTTAAACATCCCAACTCTTGATTTGGCTCAGGTCATGGTCTTACGGTTCATAGGTTAGAGCTTTGCATCGGCCTTGTGCTGACATTGTGGAGCCTTCTTGGGGTTTTCTCTCTCCCTCCCTCCCTCTGTCTGCCCCTCCCCTCCTCATGTTGTCTCTCTCAAAATAAATAAATAAACATTAAAAAGAAAGAAATAATAAAACCAAGCTTCACAGTAATTTAACTATCAGAAAAAAAAAATACCCCATTATTTTAAGAAAGATGGCATAACATATCGACCATAAAGATCAGATTATAATAAAAATTACTAGAAATGTGAAAATGCAGGGAAATGTGACCAAAACAAAAGTTGTTAATATAAATAAGTCATACAATCTCCTAAGGGTCGTAATTAACTGAGGGAATCTTTTTGAGTTCAAGGACATAAAGGAAAAACAATTGTAATGAATGCACAGATAAAAAATCTCAATAGAGGAATTAAAACTAAAAGGAAATGGGGATTTTTGAACTTTGAGATCTAAAATGAAAAAAAAAATCTCTGAGTGGCTTGAGAATAATGTGGAGACTAATTACAGATGGTTTAGTAAACCTAAAGATACATCAATAGAAAATGTTTGAAAACATTTGAAAGAAACTGAAAGAAACAAGGTTGAAAGAAAATTAACAGAGACTCAGTGGCCCGTGCAAAAATAAAACATGGTCTCACACACAGGTGATTGGAGACCAAGATAGGAAAGAGAAAAAGGAAGGGAAGAAAATACTCTCTGGAAGAAATTTCCCACCCTTTGGAAAAAGAAATCCAGTTACACATTCAAGGAGTTCAATGTACACTGAGTAGAATAAATATAAAAAGAGCCTTTGCTAGGTATACCACAATCATACTGCTAAAAAGCTAAGACAAGGAGAAATTTCAAAATCGGCCAAAGGAAAAGAAAGATTACTTTTGATTTTATTATATGAAATCCACTGATCTCTCATCGATGTCAGAGGATGCTGGAAAACACAGACAATGTCTTCCAAGTGGTGGGGAATAAAGTCGACCTAGAATTCGACACGCAGCGAAAATAGACTTGGAAAGTGATGGAGGGAGTGAAACAACTCCCGTCAAACAATGGTGGAGAGAATTAATTACCATCAACATTTTACGAACGTTGAAAGGATTTCTTCAGACTGAAGAGAAATATCAGTTGATGGCAACAATTACAAGGGAAATACGCTCTCTTCAGAAGCGCACAATGGGGTACATCAGACTATGGCCTGTGAGCCAAATCCAGCGTAGTTTTATTGGAACAGAGCCACACCTATTCATTTGCATACTGTCTACGGCTGCTTTGGTGTTCCAACTGCAGAGCCGAGTCCTGACAGAGATGGTACCTGGCACTTTACAGAAGAAAAATTGCCAAGTCTTATCAGAGAGAATAAGAAACAAAAACCACGGTAAAACTTAACATGGACAAAGTACGATATCACAGAGCACAAATTTGTGCATTGAGGAAGCCCAAGGTTTACAAAAAAGAAAAACCTGAGCTGTTTGGAGATTTTCACTAGGGAAGGGAGAGATTGAAAGAGCAGCAGTTGTAGGAATGTTAACAAGGCCACTCCCCAGACTCTGTACTCCCACTAGGACAGAAGAATTGCAAATAGTTCTTTGGTGCCAGCCAGGGTTAGAGGCAGTAAGGCGGTATAAAAAGTCAGAATGTGTTGCTTTTATCAGCTTTTAAATTTAATTCAAGACAAACTGAATTTTGAATTATGTTCCCCATTTCTACACAAAGTAAGTAAATAAGTAAAGCATTTGTGGATGGTTTTTCCCGAGTTCAACTTTTTTTAAAAGCTTATTTCCGCATGGCATTATTTCTTTAAAAAATAAAATAGAATAAAAGTCTTTCACAGAGTGGAGATTTGTGGCCAGATTTGTCTATTAGACTTGCAAGACCACAGGTGGGAGTTTAGGGAAATAAACAGCACCCATAAGGACCTGTTGATAAATTTGAGCTCTGACTTTTCCATCCCTTCTATTCTCCTTCCTTTCTCTCTCTTTGCACATCTGTGACACTGGAGTTTGGCCCAGAGGAAGAACCCGCCATTGAGATAAAGAGATGTGTGCCAAGAAAGCCAAATATTCGGATCAGATGGGAGGCAGATGAACATCTGTGCTGAGAAGAGAAAGCCAAGGGTGATATTCTTCAACGCTGAAATAACTATACAGAGTTCTACCCCAGTAACAGCTCCCTCTTTTTTTTTTTTTTTTTTTTTTTTTGCCCTGAGTTTTTCACTTAAAGAAGTCACATCTCTTTCTGCATTGCACTTAAAGGTTTTATCTGCCCATTCCTCTGCAGGTGTGTGTTCCTTGCTTCGGTTTACCAATTCAAAGGCGCACGCAAACCTCCTATTATTTGGATCCGTATTTAAAGTGAGCTTGACAGTTCAGATTTTTGTAATGACAGGCGCACAATAAAAATCATGTACTGTTACTAGTCTTCTAGGCAGAATTATTTCATAACAATTATCTTCAAATCTCCAATGTTCTGTGTGCTCCAAACCAATTGTCTTTATATTAATAATTAAGTTGAAGTGACACAGGATGACAGTTGCAATTGGTTTCATTTGTGAAGCAAGCCACTGCTTTCACTATCACCATGGAATCCTTCTGGCCGGGTGTCAGAATATTTAAGCCATTGAATGTAACCAAATTTGTAGTCAGACAAGGTGCACATTTTCAGGCAAACACACACTGATGTGGGAGGGGGGGCGGGTAACATAATACACTTTCTCACCAAATCCCAGTAGCTTCAGCAAGATTTGGAAAGATCTACCAAATATTTGATAGACACAAAAGATATTTCTTATGAAGCAGCTTTGTTCCCATGTTGTCCCTTTAAGCCAAGGGTGGCCAAAATTTTCAGTAAAAGGCTCGATAGAATTTTTGGCTTGTAAGCCATATGGTCCTTGGCCCAACTATTCAACTCTGCCCTTACAGCATGAAAACAGCCATAGACAATACATTCATGAATAGGCATAGCTCCAGTCCAATAACACTGTATTTACAAAAACAGGCAGCAGGGAGAATTTGGTCCATGGGCTGCTTTAAATAATCATTCAACATATTTTATTTATAGTGTAGTAATAAATGTAAACCATTTTAATTCAATAAAATTAAGCCATTTTAAGTTCTTATTCCCTTCCTGACTATTAAAATTACAAAGTGTTACTAGAGATGAAGAAAGAGTAAATGTGGTTTAAAAATAAAAGTTTGGGGTGCGCCTGGTTGGTTCAGGTGATTAAGCGTCCAACTTCGGCTCAGGTCATGATCTCACAGTTTGTGAGTTCCAGCCCCGCATTGGGCTCTGTGTGGACAGCTCAGAGCCTGGAGCCTGCTTCGGAGAGGATTCCGTGTGTCCCTCTCTCTCTGCCCCTTCCCCGCTCATACTCTGTATCTCTCTCTCTCAAAAAATAAATAAACATTAAAAACATTAAATAAAAAAAATAAAAATTTGGCAGTTACTTATAATGCTGAACAATCCAAAATGTATTTCATATAGATGTAGCAGGTGATATTTACGTGGTGAATAACAAATGACCTTCATGTAACTTATCTCATTGGATTCTAATAACAACCTCATGAGTTAGAAAGGAAAAGTATGATTCTTAAGCCCCATAAGCTTAAAGAGGTTAAATGGCTCACTCAATGTCAGAAATGTTAAATGCAGGGGCGCCTGAGTGGCTCAGTTGGTTAAGCAGCCCATTCTGACTCTTGATTTTGGCTCAAGTCATGATCTAACGGTTCGTGCGATTCAGCCCCGCATCAGGATCTGTGCTCTCAGTTCTCGGGATTCTTTCTCTCCCTCTGTCTCTGCCCTTTCCCCACTCGTGATCTCTCTCCCTCTCTCTCTCTGTCAAATAAATAAATAAACTTTAAAAAAAAAAAACAAACGGAGGCGCCTTGGAGGCTCAGTGGGCTCAGCTCATGATCTCATGGTTTGTGAGTTTGAGTCTGCATCAAGCTGTGTACTGACAGCATAGAGCCTACTTGGGATTCTGTGTCTCCCTCTCTCTCTCTGCCCCTTTCTCTCTCTCTCTCTCTCTCTCTCTCTTTCTCTCTCTCTCTCAAAAATAAATAAATAAACATTTAAAAAAGAGAAAGAAATGCTAAATATAGAATCAGGATTTTAAACTTTCTATGTGGGTACCAAAACTTTTATTTTGGGCAGGAAGCCATTTGGGAACCTGATTTTTGGTGGCAATTTTGATTGTATAGAAGTGATCTGAATTCAGCTCTTGACATGCAATTACTATTAGAAGCAAAAAAGAAAGTAAATATTTTCTATATCATTATATTAACGAAGATAGCAAGAATGAACAATTAAAAGACAACGGAAACAAGCCTCAAGTACCCATATTTTCCTTAATGACAGACTTTATCTGCTTTATAGAGGTAGTTGCCTCAGTGATCCACTTGTCTTGTCTTCCAAGGTGATCCCTTGGAAACACTGTAATAGCTTTGTATGCAGGACTCTGTCACTTTAAAAAGAGCCTCTAAACTGATTCACTCCTAGCCAACTGGCATTAGAAGGGTCTGTTATGGACTTTTTTGGCTTCTGTACAATTTTACTATTACAACTTCTATTACATAAAAAGTTTAAAGAAGAGATAAGCCATTGCTTTAGGATTTTTGATACAGACATTGAGCCATCAGCACGGGAAATCACACTCATGGATTATGTTCTTAGCTCTCCTGTCTGGCTACGAACTAATCACCTAATAGTATCACCTTATAACTTTCATCTATATTGATGGTTTTTCTCCAACAAGAGAAAAACCTTTTAGAGAAACTGTCTGAATATCTTTACCACATTGGTCTAAGATCACAGGGTTTACAATTTCTATTCTTAATTTTTTTCTTAAGTGGCTCTTTTAGAGAAAACCAAGTTAAGCTGTTTCACAGTTGTACGTGTGTATTAAATCTGAGAATGTCGACCACTTACGAAGGCTTTGCAGATGCTAAAACAACGTAAATATTAGGATTAAAGCTCCTCATTACTATAAAGTTAGGTGGAAATGACTCGTCTGGGGAAGTGTAGGCGGCTGGAGGCACAGCTCTTCAGACACAAAGATGCCATCACTAAAGTATAAAATGAAAAGGCAATCGGACACATACAGGCATCTGTTTTCCTACACAAAGTAATGCCAACGGTGAGCGGTAGAACCGAGGTAAAAGTAGAAATCTGAGAGTGACCTTATGCCCCCAAATTTCCAGGAAGAGGCAGACTCACCATCTTCTTGGCTACAGTGATACCATTCAAGGAACTGACTTTCATTTCTATTTAAGAATAGATGTCTGTACGTTCACTTGAGCAACTACTGGTCTCATCTATTGAGATTCATGAAAGGGCTCGCGGTCTTTAAAAGGGCATGCGTTCTTTTTGGCATCATTTTATGTCTACCAAAACTTAGAAACAGAGGCTTTCTAAATCGTTTGCAAAAGGTAGAGTCTATAACTAGGCTAGTCAAGTATTAGATTAGTCAGTGCTGGCAAGCACCGTAAAATCATCACGTGTAAAAATCAACACGGTTCCAATAGCGATGGGTATGGCGCGGGGGGTTGTATGCCAGGACCGAAACAGAGCACCAGAGCAGGATTGAGAAAGTCCTTTAACAAAAGGCTGTCAGATATGATTTACGGAGCTGGCCTGTATCGGGCAAGCCTCACTGAGCACTCTGAATTCGAGCTTTCTACACTGGCAGACTTTTCCATAACCCAACAAAGACATGGAGTTATAGGCAGTTCATAAAAGTGATGTCCTTTGTTTAGATCTAACGGGGTCTCTCAACAGGGAAGGCAGAAGCAATGAAGTGCAAAATATAATATGAAATCAATTTCCCTTCTCACACGACCCTGAGAGTAAGAAAAGATTCTTGTTTTCCTGGGGCTGCTAAAAATCCCAACGTCTTCTGGGTGGTTGGAACAGAAGACGCACAGAATTTAAGAATATTTTTAGCTTAATTAGTTTAGACACTTCATTTTGAGTCAGATTGAATGCATGTTTCATTGGTTGCTTTCAGGATCACAGAAGTCTGAGTAAGATCGTTTTTCCAGATATAGGGTAAAGTAGTTTGAGAGAGGGGTTATGCTTAATGAGATCCACTTTCAGAGAAAAAAATTATATTAGTGGCTAAAGAAAGGGAATGCTAAACTAGGCTCCAGGAACAACCCTAACCACTTAGAGTGAGTTTTGGGCATGGTGGGTAACTGCTGAGTGACGGTCGCCCGGCAGAGATGGGTGGCAAATACTTTGAACTGAATTTAATTGTTTCTACACCATGTCATGCCTGAGGACGTGGCTATATTTCATACGCAGCTCTAACTATGGTGATGTTTGAAACCATGGATAGCATATAAAGCATTTAGTAGTTTCACTAGCAGAATATATTGCACAAAGAAGGAAGAATTACTTGCTCAGAGACTGTGGAAGTATAAAAGTTATGCCTTATTTTGGTATATGACAAAGCATTTTGCCAGTTAAGCATTTTGCTTAAACTGTGTACTCTAGATCTCTCCATAATGTGATTCTAGCCCTGAAATTACAATTATATATACCTCTATATTTCTTCTAAAATATGTTATTTACAGGTTGGAAATTAGTCTGGGCCGGTGCATCTGAGCTTCTTTGTGACATTAGATTTTTTTCTTCACGTGATAGTGGATTCAGTAATATTAGTAACATCATCTACTTTTTACCTATGCTGTCAAAGGATAATTCTTAACATTATGGAACAGAGTACCTGAGTATCAGCGTATCACTTTGAGTTCTCCAAGCAAAAGACATCAAACTGGAATTAGATTGAGCACATTTATAGGAGAAACACCTTTGAAGAATAAGATGGAGAGAGGCTAGGAGAAGGCAGATAGAGGTCTGATATCTTTGAAAGGAGGGAAGGAAGGAAGGAAAGAGGGGAGGAAGGAAGGAAGGAAGGAAGGAAGGAAGGAAGGAAGGAAGGAAAGGAAGGAAGGAAATAAGGAAGGAAGGAAAGGAAGGAAATAAACAAGGGAGGAAGGAAGGAAGGAAGGAAGGAAGGAAGGAAGGAAGGGGAGGGAGGGAGGGAGGAAGGAAGGAAGGAAAGAAAGGGAGGGAGGGAGGGAGGGAGGGACAGAGAAGTCTCAGAGTGCAATACCACTCTGACAGACTCTTGGCCAGGCTGAAGGGGAGTTCCAGGAGAAAGATCATTTGTAAGAAGAATCCTTATTTCAAAAGGAAAGGCTGAGCTCTAATACTCTAACTGTGCTCAGGCATTTTCCTCGATAAGCCCAGAGGGATGGTGAACTGCATCCCACGATGTGACTGCTGGAGGCTGTCAAACATCCATATTTCTCTTGACAGATTCTCTCCTGAAGCACAATCTGAGCCCAATCCCCCCTTGGTTGCCACAACTCAGAAATCTCATTTGTGGAATATTGAAATGGTAGACACGGAAAGAAATTACATGTGTAATCATACGGCAAGAGTGATTGCAACATATTTGATTGTAACTTAGATAAGGTAGGTACGAACTATTCAAGACTAACTCGCGGAAGAAATCGAAACTTTGCAATAATTTCATCCATTGATTGTTTTTCTTAACATAGGAAAGGAATGTTAAATTCAGCCTTAGCGGCAATAATCCTTGGATCATCTCCAAACAGATCAGAGTGCAGGGGGGTCATACTTTCGTAAATACTAGGATAGGTCATGGGGCCATCTAAAAAAATAAAATTCATGATTTAAAAAAAAAATTGATACATAGATGATGTGCCAATAGTGCCCTGCTGGTTGTGCCCCTTCAAGAGGAACAATCCAGAACACAAGTAAAAACAAATGTGTCCTCAACACCTCTTTATTCCTCTTCTACACGATCATCTCCTTTTAGCTCTCCAAATTCCCCGGAGGTGCTTTTAATTTTGTGCCTAGTTTTCTGCTTCCTACCGCTAAGGATTCCCTGAAGCAACACGCGGCCCAGCGACCGCTTGCAAACGTTTTTCTTCTTCAGAGTCCACAGTCTCCTCTTAGGTGTCATTCGGCATCAGCCGTCTCCTGAGACCCAGATGAATGAGTTGAACACACAAGGTGTATTACGTACGCCTAACACAACAGAGCTGTCCGGCTCATCTGGTAAGAGAGAACTTGCTCAGTTCCGTTTGTCCAACGCAATGTGGAGTTTCGGGTTGAGTCCCGGCAGAGCTCACGCCTGACCTATTTATCGGGCCTGTAACTTGGGCATCATTTCCTTGACCAATCTACAGCTGCTACGTTAGCAGGGGTTTATTTCTCACAGCACCCCTGGGATAAGTGAGAGCTGCTTTGTGCGTAAAGAACCTCTTGGGGCAGCTTCTCACAGAAGAGGGCAATTAGAATTTTATGGACTCTCCAGTACAAGTGTTAATGTTTGATAAAACCTAACTCTGTTACTCCTTGCACTTTACTGCATGTAACCATTGTTTCAATACCTGGAACTCAAAGGGCTATGTTTGCCTTCCAATCGCAGAGCGCGTCTTGGCCTTAACCCACGCTATATGTTCTGCAGAAGTCCAGACTTGCTCATCGACCACTGGCTACAAGCCCCGGACTATCCATTCTGCTTTTTGTAGCCGACGTGAACTTTATATCCTGATCTTGCCATGGACTTCAACCTCTGTTTCTAGTTCATGATCGTGATGTTTTTTTGTTTTTGTTTTTTTTTTAATGACAACTTGGCTCTCAATTCAGGTTGCTGTGAGATTACTTAGGACACCAAATTCTTTGCAGCTCCTATGTGGCTCAGCACCATGAAAAAGTAAGGGTGTAAGGCTGTGTCTGCCAATAACAGGAGCCCAATAAAGTTAATTGTTTCTCCGTTAGGCACTTTGCTAGGGCCCTGAACACATGGAACCGATTATCTGGCATGGCAATGTTGTTAAATAAAATGTGCAAAAAAGAAAATACAATTATTGCTAAAGTAAAAACATACCACAAGGGGTTATTAAAAAAAGCAAGATGTTTTACATTTTAAGGATGTTTTGCTGCTACATGTGTGTGTTTGGTGAAAAACGATTAGCTCCAAGACACTGCCTTGCCAGTGTTAAACTTTTCCTTCTGTTCCATTGTCTTCCAGTCGCCTGAAATAAATGAAAGCAGACTGTCTCATTCTGAAGGAAAATCTTTTTTTTTTTTTGAAAGACATATTTTGGCAACGTTGGAATATACTTAAATACACTTAAAACATTCATTTTATACTATAACTAGGGTGATTCTTTAATAAGAAGATATTTACTTCTATCAGACCTCTGGGTAGGTCTCAATTGCTATGAACTCCATTTATTCACAAATGGATATCATCACCTAAAGTCGCTGCATTCTGGTACAGAATATAAATTACTTTGGTAGCTTGAGGGGGGGAAAACCCTCTAATCCTCTTTTAGCTATGCTTAAAAGAACCATGGGAATTTAATAAATACAATGTGTTTATAAGATAAAGAGTCATAATCAGCTTCTTTTACCTTCAAAGGTTTTTCACTTCTCACCCACGCTTTAACATAGTATTATATTGCCTAAATGTAATGCAATTACACTTACATTGACCAGTTTTAATTTTAAATTGCTTTTCCCATATTGCAAATAACTGTGATGATAAGATATTTGGCCGATGTGTACTAGAGATTATATAAAAAATGTTTTACTAGATTTGAATGTTGTGCATATGCCCTATAAGTAATCTAACTATGCATTTTAGTAGAACACTATATTAACCCATTCGACATTACAGACTGATATATATATATATATGTATATATATATATATATATATATATATATATATCAGCCTAAAACATTTGAGGATCAGAAAAACAAAAACCATTTTGGATTTTAATATCTGTGGTTTCAATTAAACAAAAAAAAGATTTTTGTTTCTTTTTTGCAAAGTGCCGAAGGTCAAATAAAGTCGCATGAAAACACATCTGAATAAACAGGTCTGGACTCTTGCTATTATTGTCCCCAAAATCAAGTATTGTATTAACTTTTAATGCGTGGATATTCGATAAATAAAGAAGACACGTCCATGTCAGTATAATATTTGATTTTGTTCAGTTTTCCACATCTTGTTATGGATCACCAGAATGATCAAAATTGAGAAGTGACTGGAATTTACAAAATGAACATTTGCTTTTCAAATTTCTCTCTCTCTCTTTTTTTTTTTTTTTTACTTTTACTACAAGTGGGGTCTAGTAGCGTACACTAAAATCTTATACTTTCTTAATGTGTCATTTTCCACCCAATTATTAGTTCTGTACTCTGCTTACTCTATAGCTTTCTTACATTAAAAAAAAATGATCAGGCAGGCAAATACCTTAAAATGAACAGAAACTGGTGACTTTTTCCAATGGACAGTAGCAAGAGGTTAGATTTTCATAGACAACGTTCTTTGGGGCCAAACAGCACAGCGTTCTGGCTACATTTCACTAGACAGGCATTAAAGTGTCCATTTCTTTCTTTCTTTCTTTCTTTCTTTCTTTCTTTCTTTCTTTCTTTCTTTCTTTCTTTCTTTTTTCTTCATATTTTACTGGAATTTGGCTGCCTCTCTTCTGTTTTTATCCTCAGAATCGATGCGATGTGATCACAGTCAGATCACAATTTTAGTAAGAACTTTCTGTGAAATCTGAGCTTAAGTCTTTTTTGTACCATTCTTTCTAGCTTAGGGAATATTTGATTAGAGAAGGTCAGCATTGGTTAGGTCAGAGGGAAGCAAATGGTACTTTCAAGAAACTGGATTGGCCTGGAGAGAATTCACATGCAAGCACAGTCACCCCCTTCTCAACTAAAAGCTTAGATAGAGTATTAATGAGAAAATCAAGTGCACAGCCTAACCATGACTTCAAATTGTTAAGGATAATATGCTTACAGCTGCATAGTACCAAGTAAATGATATAAAATATAACACTGTAGCATTTCCAAGAGGAAGTAATTTAGAGTAATGGCTTCAACTCCCCTTTACTAAAAATGCAGCTAGTTGCCAACAATTTAAAGGGGACTTTGTTACCATCAAGACAAGCCCCTCAGTTTCAGTGAAATGATGATTCATTGTAGATAACCCTGATTTCTTTGAGATTTTGATGTGTAGAGAAAAAAGAAAAGATGATTTGGCTACTATTAATAAGCATCTGTGCAAAATAGAAACAGTCATTGTGAAACATGTACCCAGAGGCTATTTGAAAGGGAATCTGGAAGATAATTATAGGATTCCATATATGACATAACTAGGTTTTGGCAACTTTTTAGAAAAATTTGCAGACAGATATTGTATGTTCAGCAGGTTACCTAAATCACCCAAATTACTCTTTTTTATTCGTGTTACAAGTAATGTAATATAACTACCCTGTATTTTATAGATTTGGCATAATCAACATGATTTAACATACTTACATTTTCATGCACCCTCAACATTTCTATTCATTTCAAGGGGATTTAAACAAAGCTGAATTTTGAAGTTTAATATATAGACATGTTATGTGAATACTGTAACATTAAAAAAAACATTTTCTCTTAAAAAATAAAGTTGACCTTGTAGAGTCATTCAATATTAGAATTTTTTTAAGCAAGGAAAAATTAAGTATTTAAAATTTATCATTCCATGCTAGCTCCATGATTTTCAAATTCTTCATAGGGAAACATTTTCCACATTAATCTTCCTTGAAATCCGAATATGTGAAAACTAGTAAACTATTATCTTATTAAGTAAACTATTCTCTTATTTATTTTATAAATTTAATGTTTATAATTCCTGATAGTTACTGAATCATCCACCAGGAACCATGAGATTACTCTGTTAAACAGGGACATCTTTGAAATAATAACAATGTCAATAGAGATGTTAATGGGAATTTTGCTTACACTTCAGTGCACTATTCGTTCCTGTATTTTTATTTCATTGCACGTTGGTGTATTAAGACCAAATAATATATAGTAACAGATTTAAATCTCTGCCTTACAATTTTAGGAAAAGTATCACAATAGCGATATTGTATGACATTTTTACCATGGTATATCCAATTTACAGCACAAATGAACATGTTTCCCAAATGCAAACATTTTGTATATAAAAGATTGTGTTTGTAACAGTGTTCAAGGCAGCTGGCACATAAGTCATGCACATTGAAAATGCTGAATCCCACATTTGCATCTTTTGTAGAACCTTGAGTCCTCTGGAACACAGCATTTTCAAAACCACAATGATCTTCGGAGAAAAATGTCAATAATAATAGTAATAATAATAATTTTGTCCTTAGCATTTATAATTGATTTCATAAAAACACACATGGGAATAAGTTAAGAATAACTGTTATCAGAGGTTTTGTTGGTTAGTAGTAAAGAACACCCAGGAATAGGGTAATAACAAGGAGAAGTGTATTTCTCTTACATAAACAAAATGCAGAGATAGGTAAATCCATTCGAGTTCAAATACAGCTGCTTCCCCTACTTACTTTTCACCTAGTGAGATGGGACAGGTGTTGGGAAGGGTACAGGGCTCTTTAAGGACATTTTTGACATTGTCATACTGCTTCTACTTATAATCCATTAATCAGAAACAAGTAACAGGACCACACATAATTGCAAGGAATCTGGAACTGTGATCTTTGTCTGGGTGCCCTGTAGTTTCCATTACCAAAACAGAGGAAGGGAAGGAAACAACATCACCCCAAACGCTAAGAACAAGTTATCTCACTTGAAATTCCATCTGTGACTCTAAGTCATAGCACAGTTTTTTTAATGTTTATTATTTTTGAGAGAGAGAGAGAGAGAGAGAGCGCGCGGGGGAGGGGCAGAGAGAGAGGGAGACACAGAATCTGAAACAGGCTCCAGGCTCTGAGCTTTCCAGACAGAGCCTGATGCGGGGCTCCAATCCACGAGCCATGCGATCCTGACCCTAGCCAAAGTCAGACACTCAACCAACTGAGCCACCCAGGTGCCCCTGAGTCGTGACACACTTAACTTACATTTGCAATTCTGTATATCTTAGAAAGCACCCCAACTCGACCCTTGGGTGCGTCAAACCAGAATCATTATGGGTTTTCTATAGAGAAATGTTAGCCATCACTGCGGTCTCCCAACCCCCACTCATGATCCAGAATGGTACATGTCCTCAGGCTGGGACCAATGAACATAGAAAACTTTCAGTCCCATTTCCTTCTCTCAAGTGTTAACCCCCACTAATTTCTGTCATGTTCTAGTTGTTCTCCAACACTTTCAGGTAATTGTTTTTGTATTTTGTCCAGAGCCTCTAGCTGTTATCTCTGTAGGAGATTTAGTCCAGCAGTAGCTTATCAAACACAACTGGAAGCAGAAACTCACAGTTTTTCCTTGATATGTGCATTGCTGTTTCCTTCTTGTCATTCAGATTTGACACAAATGTCATCTCTTTAAGGTTTTTTCTGACCGTAGTTTAAAGTAGCAGTTAACCTCTCGTATAAAAAAAGCAGCCTATCTTAAGACTGTGCACAGAATTATCAACAGCCTATGTTTTCCTGACTCTTTCTTCAGACCTCTGAAGTCCAAGTATCTGTGAGTCAGTGAGACCTTCTCTGGCTGTGTATATAAAACACTCTGCTGTCTTCCTACACACACACAAACACACACATGCACACGTGCGTGACCATCTAGAATGATCATATTTTCCAATTTGCCTGGGTTAGTCTAAGATTATTCTCCTTGTCATGGCATAATGATTAATAATATCTCCTATTCCTCTCAAAATGTTCTAGATCGGGCTGATAAATTATATTTAACATTAAAGACACCTTTTATATTGCTTTATTTTTCTTCACATCACTGATCATCAGCTGATATATTAGAATTTATGTCCATATTATGTAGAAATACATTTAATACATTATAGGTAATATATATATGTATATAATATGTGTATGTATATACTCAGATATATGTCTGTCTCCCCATATTAGAATGTAAACTCTTCAGGGCAGGAATTTTCTCTGTAGCTCACCGCTAACGACTAGCGGCTACAGCAGTCTTTGGCACAAAGAAGATTTGTCAATGGACCAAAGGAATAGATCAATTGCTTCTGTCTACCCTAACAGAATATAACTTATGTACGTGATACTGAGACCTGACATTTATATTTCTCCAATTTATTTTCCATTCCTGGCATACAGTAGGCCTGTTCTTCCTACTTTGAAGTTAATAACACGTGAATGATGAGCTATGATGTCTGCATCGGCAACTTGATTGAGTTTCTTTTGCTGATGTATGGATTTTGTTTATCTCAAAGATCGTGAGTGTTATCCACCATCAGATTTCCATTCATGTTGTATGGACAGAGAGAACTGAAGTGGTTTCTAAACTTCTAGATTAAGAATCACTTTACTCAGCATGGTGAGTGGAACAATACCTCCTCAAATACCTCCATGTCCTAACCCTTGGACACTGTAAAAATATTCCCTTGTGTGGCAAAATGGGCTTTGAGGGTATGATTAAGTTAAAAATAATGAGATTGGGAGATTTTCCCAGATAATCTGGAGAGAAACCAATAAAATCACAAGAGTTCTTATAAGTCAGAGGGGGAGCCGGAAGAGTTAACAGCAGAGAGAGACTGGAAGATGTTACCCTGCTGGCTTTGAAGAAGGAGGAAGGGGCCACCGAGCCAAAAAATGCAGTCAGCTTCCAGAGACTAGAAAAGGCAAGGAAAGAATCTTCCCTAGAGCCTCCAGCAGAGACACAGCCTGCCGACACCTTGATTTTAGCCCGCGAAAACCCATTTCAGACATCTGGTCTTCTCAACTGTGACATAGTATTGAGTAACTTACTCTTCTCTTCCTTCTGCCCGATCATATCGTGGAAGTGGTGTAAACACAGCTAGATTCTAACTACGGCATCTTCTACACGTGCTGGACATCAAAGAGAGGACCATGGGACCCAAGTGGTAAGACTGGTCCTAAGAAGCCCCTGCCAGAGCTGAGACACTGCCCACCACCCCCATCACAGAACAGGTGCAGCCGGTACCCACAGCCTAACAGGGTCTCCCTGGCAACTGGACCTGGAGTCCAGACTTGGCTCTGTAAAAACCTTTAATAAAATCTTCCAAAAAGAAAAAAAAAAAAAAGGAACGGTAAGATAGTAAATGTGTGTTGTTTTAAGCCACTAGGCGTGTGGCGATTTGTTACAGTTGGGACAGGAAGCTAAAGCACCCTGCCTTAGGCTTCTTTGACGTCAGTTCCTGCGGGATGGACGATTTTCCCTCTTGATCTGTTGGGAGGTAGGGAACTCGATCTGCCTCCGTTCTGAGTCTCTTCCGGGCCCAATCTACAGAACAGGCCGTCTCCCCAAATTGCTCTGCGTCATCTAGAGAGCAGCTAAGGCTTTCACTGGGAAAAAGGTAGCCGGCACCTGCCTCATTCGCCTGCAGGAGTGGAAGGGAGTCGCCGGGGGAGCTGACTTCCCTGAGCTCCAGTTCTCTGGGCTGCACCGCCTGGTCGTTTTCCCTGTGCTGATCAGATCTCCCCTTGCAGCCAGCTTCTCCAGCACCTTGAAGAGAAGGGCATTGATTCAGGTTCAGCTTTGCTTCTGCTATAGTTTATCCCTGGGAATGACATGACCTGTTTGTTCTTTAAGAAAGCTTTAAAGTTTTTAAATCCCTGGCAGCAACTTTTTTTTTGTTTGTTTCTTTATTTTGAGGGAGACAGAGACAGCATGAGCAGGGAAAAGGCAGACAGAGAGGGAGACAGAATCCCGCAGGCTCTGTGCTGTCAGTGCAGAGCCCAACGTGGGGCTCGAACCCGCTGAACCGCGAGATCGTGACCTGAGCCAAAATCAAGAGTCAGATGCTTGACCGAGGGAGCCACCCAGGCATCCCTGCTGACAGCACCTTTTATCCTTTGCTCTTACTGCTACTATGCCCTTACTATTTTTAATTGGTTTTATTGCCATTTGGGGATTTGGGGAAGAACGTTAGGCAAATACATGGGTTCAGTCTGTTATCCTGACTTGGAAAGTTCTGTTTTGTATTGTCCTTCTACATGTTTTTTACTTTTTGGCCTACTCATCCCCATGTGTCTCTACTTGTGACCTATCTGAGATTACATAGGTTTTTTGTGGGTTTTTTTGGTTTTTTGTTTGTTTGTTTTGGTTTGTTGCAGTGATCAAAGATTCTCGGGGCAGTGCCCTCATCATCTGTCAGTCCTGGTGTCTATGAAAGCACAGGTGAAGCCAAGCCTTTGCTTCGCCTACCACTTCTGTCTACGTCAAATGAAAAGCAGGAGTAAGTTTTCTGTGGGATCTTGCCCTGCCTCTCAATTCTCTTGTGCTGGAGAACCTTCCAAAATATTGGCAAGGATCTGGATTTGGGCTGACCAATGGTCTCGCATCCTGCCATGGCCCCCACAAACTTTGCAGCTTTGAGATAGGGGATTCTTATATAGATCTACTGGAGTTGTATTGTCCGTGTAATTTCTAAGTTTTTTTAATGTTCATTTATTTTTGAGAGAGAGAGAGAGAGAGAGCAGGAGAGGAGCAGAGAGAGAGAGAGGGCGACACAGAATCCAAAGCAGGCTTCAGGCTCTGAGCTGTCAGCACAGAGCTCGAACTCACCACCCGCGAGATCACGACCTGAGCTGAAGTTGGACGCTTAACTGACTGAGCCACCCAGGAGCCCCTCATCCACGTAATTTCAATTTAATCAGCCATCTTACATTCAGTGAATCATCTGTTTGTTGATCCATCCTTTAATATTTTTATATGATCAAGCTGTTCTTTGAAATTTTTAGACATGAATGGTGCCATTCCCTTATGTCCAAATCAGATTCTGTACTCTCCTCTCAATACATCTCACAACCTCACTGAACAGCTTTGGTATGTTAACATAATCAATAAGCTTATGACTCCTATTCTATATTTTATAATAAATTAACTTAGACATTCATTTATCCATTATGGCTTTATTTTACAGTTGAATCCTAAGTTGCAGTAGAGGTTATGGGGGGCTCAGTGAATGCCTGCCTGAAGCATTTGTGAATTCTGGGATATATTTTTTAAGTTTATTTATTTATTTTGAAAGAGAGAGGGGAGAGAGAGAATCCCAAGTAGGCTCCACACTGTCAGTGCAGAGCCTGACGCGGGGCTCGAACCCACCAAAACACAAGATCATGACGTGAGCCAAAATCAAGAGTCAGACACTTAACCGACGGAACCACCCAGGTGCCCCTGGGATATTTTAATGGTAGAAGAAAGTCTAGTCTAGTGGACAAAATATGGCTTCTAACAACAAATGACATTTGTATTTTGCTGTCTACACCAGAGAATCCCAACATTCAAGTGTGCCCAAAATGACAAAGCATCAAAGAGAAAGATAAACCCCAGGGAAAGAGAATTGGCTCAGAGAGGAGGTGTAGGTACCAGACCTTAGGGAGGGGGATAGACAAGAGGAAGAGTAGCTAGGTAATTACACCATTTTATCTGTCACGCTATCTTTTATTCATACTGTCAATGTACAAAAGTAAAATCGCAAGACTACCAGCCTTGTGGAAAGCACCTTTGCAAATTTTATGGCTTCGTAGTTAAAGTATTAAAGTTTACTAACTGCCTTGGCTCAGATATGTGTACTCAGAATATGTTTTGACTCCCTTAAGCTTAGGCTAATAATGTTCATATTAATTTGGGTGACGTTTATTATAAAAACTCAAAAATTCCATGATTGTATCAATAAAATTTTTAAAACCTATTTGGGCACTATATATATATAAAAAAAAAAAATCACTTCTTATAAGAGAAGAAGAGATTCCCCAACGGACAAACAGCCAGCTGTTCCCAGTTGCTTTACTCTTTTCAATTAAGGATTCCCAGCAAACATTCGGAAGAAATCCTATGCCTTCCAGGGATAGGCAGCTGGGAATGAGGGAAGAGATTAATACACAGAAAGCTGTGGACCATCCCGGTCCTGTTCTTCGGTTCCTTGATTGAAGGCATTAAGTTTTATTTTATTAACTTCTTTCTTGCCCTTCAAAAGTTGAGGGTGCTCTCTCCAGGGCTCATGCAGAACTGCCCCAGGGAACCTCAGTGCAAAGGTTTGAAACCACAGCTGGCTGTGATTAGAAGGATTGGGGGAGATCAGTGCTTGATTAACTTTCAGCTGCTATTGGTTTGTCTCAGTTCCTGCAGGAGAATTAATCCGTAGGTTCGAGTAAATTTTGGATCTTAATGGATACCAGATACACTGAGCCCACCCAGACCACCAGGATGTTGCCATCCCTTTCCTCACATTTAAATTGAACAAATGAATTCATTCCTCCTTACCCAGTAGCCAAAAGAACTCCCTGTCGCTATTTTTCTCTCGTGGTCTTCTTTTTATCATGCCTTTCTATTCTGAGAGAGTGTAGGTGCCTTAAGGTAAGATCCAGGTCTTAGTTTTTGTATTTCCCGATGTAGGAGTTTAATTTCTTTCACTCAGAGAGTTTGTTGGGTGAGTAACAATGCATTCTGCTCCCTTTCCCTTAATTTGTGTTCAATGCACGTGAAATTATCCCAGCTCTATGATCAAGAGACTTCTTCATTGTCCACTTCTGTATCACGGGGATTGGCCCTCCTCCCCAATTGAATTTATGCCATCCTGCTTAAAGATTCTTGAATTAGAGAATTAGAGATGTATATCAATTACAATAAATCACCATTATCTTGATAACACGAAAAGGTAATACAGGTCATTAGAAATTCTTGCAAGAACCCATGTTTTGGGATTCTTAGAACCTTCACTTTATTGATAAATTTCATAGTAAGGAAGGTTCTTCATCTAAGCCCTTCCTTGCTAACTAAATATTCTTATATTTGTGAATTGAGGAACTCACACCAAAGACAAGTTGGGGCAAAAGTAACGTACCCAAATATGTTGAGTTTCAAAACTTTTATTTTTCTGATGGGTTATTATGATAGCATTGACCTATCAGACCCACAGTGTTGAGATCAGAGACATGCCAATAAAAATATAGTATTACTCAACATAAATAAGTCCAACAGAAGTTTGCCTAACAAGCATGTAGCTCATTTCCTTTTTGAAGAATCTAATTGCAGGAAGTAGCAGGAAAGAACCTGAGGTGATGCAAAGCTTATCGTAATGCTCACGTATGTACCCTGGGAATTTTAATCTAACTAAAGGAGAGAGGTACATTTTCTATGTGTGGCTGCTCGAAGTGTTATGACCTACTTGCTTGTAGATTCATACGTTCATTTTATTCTCTTTCAGCGATTTTTGCGAGCCCTAAACTAACACAAATTTGCAGAGCTAAGTGTTTTCTTAGGAGATGGTCAACCGTTACATTCTGCAAGCATCATCCTCCTTCCTGCTGGAGCTCTTCCACCAATACGGGACAAATTCATGGGCATATCTATGTATCCGTATGGCAACGTTTATCATGCTTCCTTTCTCTCAATCCTCCCCGCCCAGAAACCCTGCTTCAGTTAAACTGATCTATGCATTTTCTCTACTCACATGGTATCTGTTCCATACTCTGCCTTTGCTCCAATCGTTTCTCTGAACTGCTGTGCTCTACTCCTTACTATTTATTACATCCTAAGTGATTTCCAGGCTCCAGCTTAATTAAGAACCATCCTATCCACAAGCTTCTTCTTGATTTTCCTGGGGCTTATTCCCTTTCATTCATTTCAACATTAATTATTTTTTAAGCTTATTTATTTATTTTGAGAGAGAGAGAGAGAGAGAGCAAGTTCAAGGGAGGAAGGGGCAGAGAGAGAGGGAAAGAGAGAATTCCAAGCAGGCTCTGCGCTGTCAGCACGGAGCCCAATGCGGGAATTGATCTCACCAATCAGAGATCATGACCTGAACTGAAATCAAGAGTCAGATGCCTAACGAGTGAGCCACCCAGGGGCCCCACTTCAATGTAACTTCTTGTTTGAATCACATCTTCAGCACTCAGTTAGTGGTTATGATTTATCATTTGTGAAATTATCTAGTCTCTAATTTGATTGTAACCTCTCAGGGAAGGACTACTCTTTTTTTTTTTTTTAACATTTATTTATTTTTGAGACAGAGAGAGACAGAGTGAGACAGAGCATGAAGGAGGGAGGGTCAGAGAGAGAGGGAGACACAGAATGCGAAACAGGCTCCAGGCTCTGAGTTGTCAGCACAGAGCCCGACGCGGGGCTCCAACTCACAGACCGTGAGATCGTGACCTGAGCCAAAGTCGGATGTTTAACCGACTGAGCCACCCAGGCGCCCCAAGGATGTACTCTTGTAAAAATAAATAGGAGGAGAACCTGGGTGGCTTAGTCGGTTGAATATCCTACTTGATTTTGGCTCAGGTCATGATCCTAGGGCCATGGGATCGAGCCCCACAACAGGCTCTGCTCTCTCTTGCTGGATAAGATAAGATAAGATAAGATAAGATAAGATAAGATAAAAAAGAATTACATCTTGTTCATACAAGTAGTATTTTTATAAATATTTGCAAATGATAATGCTTATGGTACTAACAAGAGGATTAATAGCACATAATTTAAATTTTCTTTGACTTAGAATATCCAGAAAAATCACACATGTTTAGAAAAAAATACCATTAAACTGTCCATATCTACCAATACTGCTGCATAGAATTCTGGAAAATGAATGACAGATGACAAGCATGGATTATAAGCTTCCCAGAAGATTGTAAGACTCACGAAGATAAAAGCTTTAACTGTCTTGATTATGACTGTTTTCCAGTGTAAAGCATAATACATAGTATATAGTACCTAGTTGGTGATCAGTAAATAATTTTGAATGAATCAAATGAATAAACAAGTAAGTAAAATAATCCAGATAAAACCCAAGTGTAAAAAGCAACGTTCCTTTCCTATTTTTATTAAGCTTACTAAGGATAGATAAACACAGTAACAATAATGGAAAGGCTACCTGTATTCTGACACAGGGACTCATCTAGATACACAACCAGAGATAATTTAACCTTGCTTTCATCAAGAAAATGAATGTTAATGTATTTTCAATACATGGAAAATCAGAGAAAAATGAAAAAAAAAAATTCTCTGAGTATCAGTGTCTTTGCAGCTTAATTTGGCCAACATTTCACTTTTGCTAAAGGAATTAGGATTTTGAGTATGTTAGAAAATTCATGACATTTCCAATGCTGTTAAATCCATCTTCCTTACTCCGAGGTTGAAGTTGATGACTAAAGTCATAGCAAGAGGAAGTGTCTCTAGCCTGAGCAGTGGTGTCCCTGTTTTATCCCATCTCCTTTCCAGTCTGTGGCCTGTAACAAATGGACTGCATCAGTGACAGTGCATGAAAGGCTACTGCCTGAAGTGATGGGGTGTATAAAAAGGCTATGGATTCAAGAGGGTTCAAAGAGACAATCCAGGCTTCTTCCTGCACTCATCCCTGGTATAGTGACTGAGACCTTTAGTACAGATGTCCCTGCTCTCAGTACTTATACCTGGGGCTTCAGCTAACCTGATATTGGGTAAATCACCTCCAATTCTCTCTCTCACCAAAATTCCAATACTCCAAGTTCAGTGCATTTCATCTGATGGTTGGGAGAACTGATTTAGCTCATTCCCACTAAAGCGTGGGCATCTAGGGTGCTGTCCCTAGAAGACACCGTGTTTTTAAAGTTGTGCCAGGTCAGAAAAATATCTACATGTTGGATCGTATTCAAGATTTTACAGAAAATTTCAATTAAACACAAAACAGACTCCTTCTAGAAATATCTTATAATAGGGAAATATTTTAAGAAGTTAGTTCCTAGAAATAGTTGCTTTAGCGGGTGTCAGTTACAAAATGTCTTCTGTACTTGAATCCCTCAAATGGCTCTCTCTCTACAGATATCACATTTTGCACAGCTTCTATTCCACTTGAAACCAGCAAGCTACATACTGTCCCATCGGTCAAATGTGCACTGCCCTGGTCTCAGTAAGAAATGGGCGATGGGCATTAAGGACGGCACTTGTTGGGATGAACACTGGATGTTATGCATAAGTGATGAATCACTAAATTCGATTCCTAAAACCAATACCACATTGTAGGTTAATTAACTCGAATTCAAATAAATAAATAATTTTTTTAATTTAAAACATTTAAAAAATAAAAATAAATTTAAAAAAAGACACAGGGAGCATGAAGAGGAAGGCTCTAACAACAGCAACGATAGCTCAAGCAGCTTGTGTGTATGTGTGTGTGTGAGTATGTTCAAGCAAAGTCTAGGCAGTCACAGACATTCCTAGGTTGAAGACGTCCAGAATACGGGTCCTACACGATTCTTTTTTTTAAATGTTTATTATTTAATTTTGAGAGAGAGACAGACAGAGAGACAGAGAAACAGAGCGCAAGCAGGGGAGGGGCAGAGAGAGAGGGAGACACAGAATCCGAAGCGGGCTCCAGGCTCTGAGCTGTCAGCACAGAGCCCGATGCGGGGCTTGAACTCACAGATCAGGAAATCCTGACCTGAGCTGAAGTCGGATGCTTAACCAACTGAGCCACCCAGGCACCCCACACACAATTCTTCCGTGGTTGCAACCCATCACTACTCATTAAATTAATATGGCATACAGTAATTAATAATAGAAATAATATCAACCATAGCCTTCTAGAAAAGGAATCAGGATTTTTGAAATCCATAGTATGTCTCACCCTGGGAGTCAAGTAATATGAACAGATGGCTAGCATGTAAGATGGCTAGACCCAGATTATTAAGTGTAAAGAAAACACACTTTTAAAAAAGTTTATGTATTTATTTTGAGAGACAGAGAGAGAACAAGCATGGGAGGGGTAGAGAGAGGGAGAGGGAGACAGGGGATCCGAAGCAGGTCTGACAGAGGCTCTGACAGCACAGATCCTGATGTGGGGCTCGAACTCAGGAGCTGTGAGATCACGACCTGAATCGAAGTCAGATGCTTAACCGACTGAGTCACCCAAGTGCCCCCCAAAACATATACTTTAATGAGAAAGTACTAAATGGCAGATACTTTAAAATTCAGGAAATGTTGACGCCCAAGTTTCCAGTTAGGAAAACAGCAAAAAAAAATGCAAATAAAGCCTTTTTAATCTTATAATTCTAAAACCACTTAAAAAAAAGGTTATTCATTTTTTTTTTAAATTTTTTTTTTTTTTTAACGTTTATTTATTTTTGGGACAGAGAGAGACAGAGCATGAACGGGGGAGGGGCAGAGAGAGAAGGAGACACAGAATCGGAAACAGGCTCCAGGCTCTGAGCCATCAGCCCAGAGCCTGACGCGGGGCTCGAACTCACAGACCGCGAGATCGTGACCTGGCTGAAGTCGGACGCTTAACCGACTGCGCCACCCAGGCGCCCCAAAAGGTTATTCATTTTTGAGAGAGAGGTAGGGGAGGGGCAGAGAGAGAGGGAGAGAGAATCCCAAGCAGGCTCCACACTTCGTGTGGCGCCTGACATGGGCTCAATCTCATGACCGTGAGATCATGACCTGAGCTGAAATCAAGAGTTGGGCACTTAACCGACTGAGCCACCCAGGTGCCCTTAAAACCACTTTGGGTAACCATTGAAGTACTATGCTGTTTTGGAGAAAAGATGACATTCATCATTAATGTTTCTGAAGGACAATAATCTGCTACCAAAATCATATAAGACATGATCTGTTGGATTATGTTAGCCCAATTAGAAGTCATCAGCATTTAAGATGACGAGGGACCTCTTTGTCTTCTGGAAACACTGTCACACACTGGCTGTTTTGCGGGCCTCCCAGCTCCCATGTTGCTTACTTCTCCATGTATGAGAATTCTGCTCCCCATTTCCCTGTTCCTCATTAGACACCTTAGGGGTCACTGGCAAGCACTGGTCTTTTTATAGAAATAAGGGTCTGGCATGAATGTGTCATGGAGCGTGAATAACTTTCTCTTCCCCTAGGATCCTGCAAATCAAAGTTGAGGTCCATTGCCAAAGATTCTGGCCCAGCTGGAGGCAGTGCCTGGAAGGAAGGGAGGGGGGTTATCTTTGCACTGGAGGGTGTCCTTGCTGTATCTTCCCTGCTGTTAAACTACAGTGTTCAGAGGCTACTGACCCGGGAGTTTTCATCGGCCTTCAACCCATTTTTAATAACAACAAGCTCAGGAAATCCAAGGGGCTGTTTACCAATGTCTGGAACTCTAACAAACATCTCCGGGGGGGAGCGGGGGGAGGGTTCTGCCTGGGAAGTCCTTGGCTCCTTTGTGGGGGTGGGGCGTATCTCCTCCCTGGCACCAGTTCTGGAGGTAACATCAAGCATCACCTTTTGGAATGAAACTTGCAAATAAAAACAAATTAACCCGCCTCACCGCCGGCCCCCTGTCTGCCCCCAGAGGTATATTTGAGCCCAGTGCTTACTTTAATGTTCTGTTTTACAGCCTTTCATACTGAATTCTTTTCAACAGCCACCATGCTCAGAGTTGGGGGCATGGTGATTCAACTTGCTCATTTATCAACGTGGAGAATTCTGCTCCCATGATCCCAGCACACGGATTGTCTCCTCAGAAGCTTGCTAGCCTTCTCCCTGCAACAAACAGCCTGCAAAATGTGTTTACCTCACATGTCAAAGTCTGTTAGCCTTGAACCTGGGGACTTGCCTGTGAACTATTCAAGCCTGGCCCCGTCAGGCTCAGATTTCCATTCCCCGATGGACGTGACATCAGACCTGTGAGCCCTGAGATAGCGTTGTTTTTTTTTTTTTAATGTTTATGTCTTTTGAGAGAGGGAGAACATGAGCAGAGGAGGGACAGAGAGAGAGAGAGACACAAAACCTCAATGAAGTAGGCTCCAGGCTCTGAGCTGTCAGAACAGAGCCCGACGTGGGGCTCGAACCCATGAACCGCAAAATCATGACCTGAGCCAAAGTCAGATGCTTAACTGACTAAACCGCCCAGGTGCCCTGGAGATAGTGGTTTGGGATCGAACTGCTTGCAGGTTATGTCCAGAGATGTAAATAATGATTGAGCTTCAATTCAAGCAATGTCCTGAACTAAGCGTTCCCTTCCAGGATATTCTGAGTCAAGATCACGCGAACAAAGTGCTGTGGGGGTGTTTTGATTCATGTGCATGCTCAGTTTATTGTCATTCAACAGAAGAGCTTCTATTTCTAAAGCGGCTTCTCCTTATTCTCCAACATGTGCCTCTCTCTCAAGTCTGAGCTCCTCATCGCTCTGAAATGTGATCCCATGGCTCTTCTTGAATCAGGTTATTTTCCTACACTTTTCATTTCCAAATTACTTAAATGATTTCTCAGTGTTCTAGAAGCCTGCTGCATGCAAAGTTAAGGTTACACGTTCCCTGATTATTTCAAGTATGTCACTTTCCTCTTACAAGTCAGACACTGTACTGAGAGCCATAAGTTCAGAAATATTCCCATGTGAAATTAGCCTGAGAGGAGGAGAAGAATCTCTAAATTTTATACCTACCTGTCTGGTAAAATGTGAGGAGTAACTACGAAGAATCCAAGAGTAAAAGAATTTTCCTGTTTTTATCAGACAGCTTTCTAGAAAGAATGTGAGCCCAGAATCACAGACAGGTACCAGTGCTAAAGAATTCCAGAGCTGGGATGCCTGGGTGGCACAGTCGGTTAAGCATTCGACATCTGCCCAGGTCATGATCTCACGGTTTGTGGGTTCAAGCCCTGCATTGGGCTCTGTGCTGACAGCTCAGAGCCTGGAGCCTGCTTCAGATTCTGTGTGTGTGTGTGTGTGTGTGTGTCTCTCTCTCTCCACCCCTCCCCCACTCATGTTCTCTGTCTCTCTCTCTCTCTCTCTCTCTTTCTCTCTAAAAAATAAATAAACATTGGGGCACATGAGTGGCTCAGTCAGTTAAGCAGCCAACTCTGGCTTAGGTCATGATCTCACAGTTCGTGGGTTCAAGCCCCACACCAGGCTCTGTGCTGACAGCTTGGAGCCTGGAGCCTGCTTCAGATGCTGTGTCGCCCTCTCTCTGCCCCTCCCCTACTTATGTTCTCTCTCTCTCTCTCTCTCTCTCTCTCTCTCTTTCTCTTTCTCTCAAAAATAAATAAACATTGGGGCACCTGGATGGCTCACTCGGTTAATCATCCAACTTCGGCTCAGGTCATGATCTTGCGGTTCATGAGTTCAAGCCCCATGTCAGGCTCTGTGCTGACAGCTCGGAGCCTGGAACCTGCTTTGGATTCTGTGTCTCTCTCTTTCTGCCCCACCCCCGTTCACGCTCTGTCACTCTTTCTCTCCCCAACATAAATAAACATTTAAAAAATAATAAATAACATAAACATTAAAAATAAATGTAAGAAAAATTCCAGAAGTAATGTTCTCCTAGATCTGAAGACTCGAGTACAGGGATCATATTTTCTATCCCTGTAGTCCAAACTCTTCAGCGGGGAAGATCTTGCCCACCAAGCGACATTTAACAATGTCCAGAGACATTTTTGTTGGCACAAGTGGGGAGAAGGGTTGCCATTGCCATTTAGTTGGTAGTGGCCAGAGATGCCGTTGAACATCCTGCAATGCAGAGGACGCTTCCGTCCCCCAAGCAAAGAATTATCTGGCTCAAAATGTCAATCATGCTGATGCTGAAAAGCACAAGTCTGGTCTATGTCAATATTCAGCTCGGCACTTTATGGATATCAGGCACCCAATAAATGCTCGAGGAATAAAGATATGACTAAACTAAAGTTTCTGAACTAGAATCAGTGTTCCCTTTGCTGACTAGAGCTTCTCTATGAATCTGTCCGACCCTGGATCTTGCCTGTCTGTCTAGACTCATGTAGCTTTCTATTTCTTCCTACCATTTTTCACTCTCGAGCCAACCTAGGTCTAGTAGCTTCCTCCCACCCATGCCCCATGCCTGGTAGACTCTCAGTCCCCAAGTGGACAGTCTGTGGAGCCAGAAGACCACAGCAGCAGGACCAGGAGACGATCTGGAATCAGGAGGGGTAACAGTCACCACCACCTACTCTAAACAGTGACGTCACTTGATGGATTTCGGCAGCCTTCCCATTTTATGCCAGGCCCTGTTGATACAAGTGCTTTCGCTGTAATGAAGTTAAACTCAATATATTTTTTCCTCTAGTTATAACTGGCAATAATTTTGCAAGTTCCCAGCTACCGTGGAATCCACTTGGGGGAAGGCAAAAGAAAGCAAACGAGCTCCAGTATGAAATGTAATTGTGGTTGCCACATGTGAAACAGGTTAGTTACCAACTTCTCTTGTGAGCCTTCCTCGAGTTCACAGACACTCACTTTCACTTCAACCACGTACGTTTCACTGATAGGAAATGGGGACCATTATCTGGGCATTTTATTTAAAGGTAAACGGCTTTTCCTGGAAACGTTCAGAGAACGGAGGCAGAATGATTGTTAAAATCTATTGCCAGACGGTCTATCAACATTTTCAGATAACTCCTCAGAGAGATGTGGAAATGCAGTCTAGGCCAAGGTCTAGAGACGTGACCCATTAATTAGTAGACGCCTACCATATGCTAACACACAGAACATGTCACATGCTCTACACATTTCATCGTCATGAGGTATAGAATGATATCTTCATTTTTACAGTGAAGGGCACTAGGTTTCAGAGAAGTTGAGTACCTCCCAAGATCACCCAGATAGGGAAACGGGCTTCACTTAATATTAGAAAGAACATGGGGGTGCCCGGGTGGCTCAGTCAGTTAAGCGTCCAACTTCGGCCCGGGTCATGATCTCATGGTTCACGAGTTCCAGCCCCACCTTGGGCTCTGTGCTGACAGCTCAGAGCCTGGAGCCTGCTTCAGATTCTGTGTCTCCCTCTCTCTCTGCCCCTCCCCTGCTTGCACTCTGTTTCTCTCTCTGTCAAAAATAAAGAAACATTAAAAAAAAATATATTAGAAAGAACACAGAATAAACCCTAAGGTTCATTAATATCATAAAAAAATCTTAGACGACCACTGGAAAGTTGGACATTTGACATTTTGATATATCCTTCATATTCTTTTAGCAATAAATGAAATTTCCTATTTTCATCAGTTTCGGGTTTCCAAGTGTGTGTCTCTCTCTCACGTTACCCTTTTAGTTAACAACTTCATGAATGTATAATTTATCCCTAAAGTGTATAGTTCTGTCTCATCTTAACATAAGCAAATCATGTACTATTTTAATTTCTTTATAGGATAGATTATTTATCCTCTGAAAATCATATGCTAATGACTGAGCCCTGTTCTCACATCTCACTTAATTTTAGATTTGTCAGTATAAACACCTCATTGTATCGTTATGTGGAAGTCCTTGGCCACCTTAAAACAAATATTTGAACACAGTTTCACAAGGAAAATGTTTCCATGGGTAGAGAAGATACTCTGGGAAAAAAAAATAAGGAAAACTGCAGGTACTTACAGCTACTGCAAGTTTCTTTTCTTAATCGTACTTAATTCATCTTATAAGGAAACTCTGTTTGTACAAGCGAAAGCACACATTTTATTTAAGTAGACCAATTTGCAGAGAGCCCTGTACGTACATCTGTAACCTACTATAAACACGAACACACAGAGTCCTTTATACTTATTTTTTTTTTAATATTTTTATTTCATATCAAGGATTTCTACTGACGTCAATGGAAGTCTCTGGATTGGAATGAGTAGTGAAGATTTAACAGGCAGTGGCTATATGAGGATTTTAGCTCATTTGCTGAAAAAAAAATCTTGCATAAGTGATCTGTCTAACCAGTGAATCCTCATTTAAGAAATTTCATCCATTTCCATATTTTTCTTCATAATTTTTTAATGTTTATTTAATTTTGAGAGAGAGAGAGAGAGACAGTGTGAGCAGGAGAGGGACAGACAGAGAGACAGACACAGAATCCGAAGCAGGCTGTCAGCACAGAGCCCAATGCCAGGCTCGAACCCCACGAACCGTGAGATTATGGCCTGAACCAAAGTCAGACGCTTATCCAACTAAGTCACCCAGGCGCCTCAACTCCATTTCCATCTTTATGAGTGGAATAAACACCATCAATAATAATGGTTGAAGAAGTCTTAAGGTTTCCGATACTTGAGTGTTTTCATTGGGTGGAAGCTTGTAATAAACTACTTTCTATTCCAACTCAATACAGCATATTTCTGTATCCAAATAATTTTTACCAGAATTTCCACAATTACAGAAGGAAATAAAGGATTAGGATACACATAAAACTCACTTATAAATTCACATCTTTATTGACACTTCACAAATTAGTCTCAAAAGAAAAAAAAAAATCCCTTCTCATTTTAGGACTAGCTTCTGTCCCTGTCCGGTTTGCCAACATTTTTTTTCAGAAAGTTTCTTGAAGGTTGTCAGATATTAAAAATATCCACAAGATGTGTTACACTTTGTAATCCTGTATCAGATACAGGATTTGTACTTTGGTAGAGGGAGGGGGTTACAACTTGCTACTTAATAATATGTTAGTCTCCTCTGGTTTCAAAATAGTCTTTTCCAGGTCATTCTGTCTCTGGAAGAAAAAAAATTAGATTTCGTATTTCCTCCTCCAGCATCTCCATATCATGTCTGAGTGTTCACACTAGAGCAGATCACTTCCTTGACCTAAGGAGATCAGAGAAAGGGACTCAGTCAATATGCACCAAAAGAAAACCTGATACCATTTTATAATCTTGGGGAGAAGGCAGCCAGTGAAATAGTCCATGTAATTTATTTGATCTGCCCCATTTCTGATAAGGAAAGAAATCAGAAGTTTGTCAATTATTCTTGCTTTTTGATTTTTAATGTTTTTATTTATTTTTGAGAGAGACAGAGCATGAGCAGGAGAGGGGCAGAGAGAGTGGGAGCCACAGAAGCCAAAGCAGGCTCCAGGCTCTGAGCTGTCAGCACAGAGCCCGACGCGGGGCTCGCGCTTGTGACCTGTGAGATCATGACCTGAGCCAAAGTCAGACTGAGCTACCCAGTCGCCCAGGATTTTAGGTCTTCTTAACAATAATGCAGGCCAATTTTCAGTCTTCAGAGAGGAAATCTGTATTAGTTAGAACTCAGAACGTTGCAGTGATTTTACTAACACGCAAAAGGGGGATAAAGCAACATAAGTTTTGTGCATTGTTTTACTTCTCACTTTTTTGGTAACTGGCTATTCCGGCAGTGGCTGTGAATTTATGCTTCTAGAAGCAGATGCTGAGAATTCACTGTACCGACACTATCTGTTATCTTGGGGGGAGAAGAAAAATATCTGGTTTTGAAACCGATATGGGTCCTGGGGTAAAAACAGGATCAGTTTTTTTCACGTAGGGTCCCTAGTGCACAGTGCTGCTGAAGGCGAAGCCCGCATTTCTCTTTTTCACTTTGTATGAAAAACAACGTTTTCCCTCGAGCTCTGTGCTAAGATCCAGGCAGCAAGTCTCACAAGCCCGCGTGCATTTGCAAGCTCTTCCCCCTTCACCTCGTAAGGCTGTTCCCTTGCTCCCCATGAATCACACATCCCTCGTTTTACCACCCAGCTTATTTGATCCCCGTGGAAGATGAATGGCTTTGACTAAAAAAATTAAACAATGGCAACGCTAAAGTGCAGCTCAGAGTAAACCTTACGGCACTGCAGAATTTCCTTTCTTTTTCCTGTTTCTGAGACCAGGTCTGGGTCTCTCTGCGATCCCTCATATTTGCTGGAATTCTTCTAATCACTGGTGTTTCTCTTTAGAAACGTGAAATTCCGGTCATTTGTCTTTCATAGTTTTCGTTTCGGTAGGAAGCGGTGTTATGTCCGAATGCTCTACTAGATAGAATATATGCAGATCTGGATGGGGTCCTGGTTCTGGGACTTGTAACGATTTAGTTCTGGCTCTTCCGTCTGTTGCTTCCGGATGTTACTTTTCTCACTTGCAAAGTGGAAACAGCGGTTCCCTTGCTTTGACCCTTAGGCTAGTTGGGAAGCCACAAAAATACAATGCACATAGAAGCAACTTGAAAACTTGAAACTGGGCTGAACAGGAAAGGAATCCGACCAATAAGCCTTATGGCAAGCCTACTACGGACACTATTTCAATATGTATAAGCAGAACTTCCTTGAACAAATGAGTCAAAAGGGAGCAGGGACACATTAGCAAAGTCTATGCCAACATTTCGTGGAGTACTAGTTACTCGGGGCAGAGATGCTAAACTTTAAATGGCAAGTAGGAATTCCATTGTTATAATTACTTTGAAATTTCTATCCTACCACTAGATATAACTTGATGAAGGACCAAATCTTCCTTACCTGCAAAAGTATTTTGCCACTAATTTGCATCATCCTGAAAATGCAACCATGGAAAAGCAACTGTGTCACTTCCCAAGCCAAGAGTACACCGTATATACGGTAGGGTAGCTGACCTGACAAAAATTATGTGTGTGTGTGTGTGTGTGTGTGTGTGTGTAGAGAGAGAGAGAGAAAGAGAGAGAGAGAGAAACTGTGGGTTTCTCCGTTCCTCACTCACAGAGCATATAGATGAAATTAGATTCAGTTTGACTGCCAGGATATATAGAAGGCTGCACTTCCCAGGGACCAGGATTGGGGTCTTTATGATCATGGTAAGATGCCTGGAGAGCGTAGCACATTTTCCATGAAGAGCACGTTAGGGCGTTATTGAGTTGACCTGAAAGGCCCTCTTATATGCAGCCCGGCAACGAGCTAGATCACCCAGGAAGACGTCAAGCCTTCTAATATGTAAATGCCCCCACATGTGGCATCCAAGAACATCACGTTTCTCATTCTAGCACATCTGAAAACATAAGCTTGAGAACTTCCAATCCGTTGGATGACCCTTGTTCCTTCCCAAATCCTCTAGACATATGCAGGGGGCAGGGATTTAGTGACCACACTCCCCAGAACAACACTTGGTGAGTCTAGATGCATTTGTTCTAAATAGACATCTCATGGAATGGTGAGAGTCTGGAGGACATCATTCACCCTACTAGCCCTGTGCCTGTGAATTTCTGCTTTGAGTTTCATCTGACATTGGGAGTATTTACTCGTTCCCTTTGCTTGACAGAGGAAAATAAACAAGGTAAGTGTCAGTCATCGTGGGGACCACAGCCTTCAGGAAGCAGCACAGGGTTTGGCCCATGCCAAAAGTGAGAGAAACACCCCTATAAGTGTCAGTGGGTCACACGGCCTAACTTACATGAGACTTGCTCATGTACATGGATCACTGAAGTATTGGGATAGCCTGGTGAGTGTGAGCCATCCCCCATGGATGTGTGGAAGTCACTTGGCCATGTTCAGATGAGTGGTTTCCATGTGGTTCAATGTCACAGACAGGTCCTACTGACCGCCTGGATTGGTGAATCTACTGGAAAAGAGAAACCCAAACAATGAGGCCATTGGGAAATTGTGAAACAGACTGCTACCCCCTGGGCTGGTTTGGAGACCGGACAGTGCTTGCAGGCTTGTGTGCTCCTTTGGAAGAGAGAGCACAGGGACAAAATCCTGTACTAGGCAGCCCAAATCTCCATAGGCAGTGAAAAGATCAGAGAAATAAAAACAGAGATGATTGATAAACCCGTTCTTGAGGCTCCTTTGTAAAAATCCATATGCCTATGGCTCTTAAAAAGGAGGATTGAAGAGAAGACATTAAAGAGATTAAAAAAAACAAAAACAAAAACAAAGGGACAAACAAAATTATTGGGCAAATGTGGAAGCAAATGTTACATAAGGAGACTGAGGGAGGGAAGCACAACCAAGAGAGACAGAACAGAAGATAGATTAATCCACAAATCATATCAATTTTTAGGAATTGGGATAAAGAGTCCCCTGAGGGATGGTTCTGCAAGGACAGGATTAATCAGTAGATTCCTGAGAATTTGACCCTTGATGAAATCCTCCTTGCCACGTTGACTCAAGTTTCCAAGACTAAGGAGCCACAATTACTATGTTCCAGATGAAGCTCTTCTCTTTCCTTGTCAAGGTTGTTGATCAAGTGACAAGCGCCAGACATTAATGACATGCAGTTGCAGCGGGGAATGGGACAAGCTAGGTGCCCCTGAGCCTGAGGGAGCCACAGGACTGAAAATCTACTGAAAGTTGAAGGGGCCTCGAGCTGATGGCTTCCCTCAACCAAGGAGATCCATGTCCCCCAGTGTGGGCTCTTCAATCACACATACCCTCAGCGTAGGGTGGCTAAGACAATGGAAATTGTGCCTGGGAGGCACATAGCTACTGTCGTGCTATCTCTGTGCATGTTCTATTGTTGCCAGCCTCTACCTTTTCTTAAAATTAAATAAACTTGGCACCTGCTGACGCCTACTGTGTCTCCAGAGTCAGTTTGAACTCAACGCTGATCAGGTCCAATGGCTCTGAAGGAGAGAGCCGTGAAATCCAAAGGCCCTTCTGTGCACTTGTAGCATCCTGCTGGGGTGAGAGAGAAACGGAACGATAATGAAAATTTCCTGGCCGCACAACGACACGATCATATAGTTAGAATAGTTCAGATGGGCACACAGGTGGAAAGGCCAGAGAAAGACGAATATGTGCTTAACATGAACGAATGATTCAAGGTTTCTGTGAGGAAGGGCATTTGGCCTGTAAATTCCCAGCAATCATTAAATTGGACTTATGTCTGTCTACTCTACAGAGGGTGAGGGAAGTGACAGGAAGAGCTGCCAATGTTAAAATGTCCCACCTAAACACTGGTGACACGATATATGTTTTTCCTAGTATTTTCCTAGGACCCCAAAGAATCTATTTGAATAGAAAAATAATAGAAGTTCATGACTTACTTAAACACCTGTGGTTTGGTGGTTTGGGGGTTGGATACAACATGGCTTTCCATACAAGTAATTTAGGTTAAAAGGAATTTAAGTAGCTGAAAGCTATATTCTGGAAAAGCTGTATTCTGTTGCTTTGGGGCTCACTTGCTAATCATTCATTTATAGCATCTCTCCTATGGATATTTTCCAGTAAGTCACATTTTGAGAGCAGTCTATCCTGACCATAAAACATGGTGGTGATCTAGGAGGCTCTTAAACAAATGTCATTAGTGGGAGACTTAGAAAGCCCAACAAAGACAAGCAATAGAGGCAAAATCCAACATTTCAGTATTGACCAGAGCAGGGGCCAGATGTCAAGAAGGCTGTGAAAATAATTCAGACAGAATGAAGCAGCAAGTAGAATTTAGCATTTAGCCTAGCAATTGAATAATTATGTAGATTCAAATGAAAAAAAAAAAAAACTGAAAGTGTGGGACGCCTGCGTGGCTCAGTCAGTTAAGCATCCAGCTTCGGCTCAGGTCTTAATCTCAAGGTTCATGAGTTCGAGCCCTGCCTTAGGGTTTTGTGCTGACAGCGCAGAGCCTGCTTGGGTTTCCCTCTCTCTGCCTCTCTCTCTGCCCCTTCCCCACTTGTGCTCTCTCTCTCTTTCTCTCTCTGTCTCTCTGTCTCTCAAGGAAGATGGGTAAACTTTGGGGAAAAAAAATGAAGTTAGTGTTTTAACTTTGACTATGGTACTTTGTATCACAAGATCAGCTAACTCTTGTGGGGGACACACACTTGGCATCTGAATCTCCATGATGACTGTTATATGGACCTCAAGTTTCCAGGGAGTGTCAGGTGAATAATTACCTTGCAAATCAAAACTTCCCTGTCAGTTAAGAAGCTTCAGAATAGTGAGACAGCCTCTCCAAACTTCCTGAAATGATTAGTCATTTCTATAAGTGACCTATTAAATTTTTACTTTTTTAATTTTTTTTTACCTTTTGATGCCCTTTTACTCATTTCTCCCCACGCCCTCTCCTCAATACCTCTGGCAACCGCCAATCTGTCTTCTGCATATATGAGCTTGGTTTTTGTTTTTGTTTTAGATTCCACATGTAAGAGAGCTCATGCATTTTTTTTGTCAATTTTTCATGTTTAACTATGAAAATGTTGGGAAGAAATACAGATAAGGATACTGTTTCATGTTATGGAATAACTTTTACTGGTATCTGCAGGCTTTGTGATGCTTAGAGGTGACTGAGTATTTTAGATAATTTAACAAAATAGCCTTAAAACTCTAATTTAAAATAAATGAGTAGCTAACCTTAAAACTGGGACTTTTGATGGATTTATTTCCTCATTATATTAATATGTTAGAATACATGCAACCATTTATTTATGGAGGTTAATTTTTTATCAGTGGCACGGATGGAAGGCAGTTATGGAGACTATGCAAAATAAATAGTTCACTAAGTCACCACTACCTGTTTCAGGATAAGGAAAAGGGAAAAGGTCACAGCTGATAAGATATGGGGATCTGATGTTTAGAGACTAACAACTTAACATAATGACCTTTAGTTAAAGTTGGAGCCTTGGCATTTCTAAACGTGTCGTGGTTCCTAACAGGCTAACCGATTCAGGCTTAAAACAATAGAAATCCCTTGACCCTTTATTGATATAAATCAGTTGTTGTTCTAATGAATTCAGTTACTATATCTTTTTTTATTAAAATTACTTTATTTTTGAGAGAAAAAAAGATCATGCTATATTCACTTAAAATAGTTTGGAGCTGAAATACATGTTTCTTTTTAAGGTACAGTAATGCTCTGTGCTTCAAAATCATGGTCCCAATTTTAAGTTCCATAGTCCTGCGTACTTATTCTTTGGGTCTAGATCAGGAGGTCAGTGTGGCTGAGGAGTGAAACAAGGCAGTGAACTGATAGTGAAGTCTCTGGAGATGAACACAAGAGTAAGCAGATCAGGGAACCCTCTGACACTATAGGTGGGAATGCAAACTGGTGCAGCCACTCTGGAAAACAATATGGAGCTTCCTCAGAATGTTGAAAATAGAGCTACCCTAGGATCTGGCGATTGCACTACTAGGTATTTATCCAAGGGATACAAAAATACAGATTCGAAGGGATACATGCACCCTGATGTTTAGCCCCACTATAAAAAGACCCAGATGTCCACTGACTGATGAATGAATAAAGAAGATGTGGGCTGTGTGTGTGTGTGTGTGTGTGTGTGCGCGCGCGCGCGCACGCGTGCATGATGGAATATTGCTCAACCATCGAAAAAAATGAAATGTTGCTATTTGCAACAACATGGATAGAGCTACAGTGTATTACACTAAGCAAAATAAGTCAGAGAAAAACAAATATCATATGATTTCACTCATACGTGGAAGTTAAGAAACAGAACAGATGATCATAGAAGAGGGGGAAAAAAGAGAGAGAGAGAGAGAGAGAGAGAGAAAACAAACCAGAAGAGACTCTTAACAATATAGAACAAACTGAGTGTTAATGGAGGGAGGGGGTGGGGGATGGGTTAAGTCAGTGATGGGTATTAAGGAGGGCACTTGTTATGATGAGCCCTGGGTATTGTACATAAGTGAATCACAGACTTCTACCCCTGAAAACAATATTACACTACATGTTAACTAATTAGAATTGAAATAAAAATTTGAAGAAAAAAAAAGAAAAGAAAAGAAAGCAGATCAGGAAGCTCATCCATGTACCCTGAGCCCACCTTTACAAATTCCAGATCAAAAAGACTCATTATGTAGGCATCTAAACACCAGAGCAAGGGTGGTATCTTTCCCAAATTTCCATAATCTCTGTATAGTTAAATTTCTCTTTGGTAGATATTTTCTGTTTCTTGAACAACATCCATCAACGTTGACCTTTTCCATGCTTTACTGGATGACGGGGCTTTGTCAGAATGTTTATTTTGTGACCTCCCTGGCTACAAGCTATGTGAGAGGGGATGGCTGTCTTTTCTCCATGCTCGTTAGCACATTGGTAAGTTCAAGCTCCACACTTTGCTCTACATTTATCTACTTTTTGTGAAATGCCTTTGCTTCATTTCCACACTCCTCTGATCATGAAAAGATTATACCCTGGAGCCTATATTAATCCTGGATTGTATTTTGTACAGCTCTGACTCGAAAACATTGAATTTGGAAGCCCTCAATTTCACATGTTTCTTATGTCAATGGTCTATTCTGTAACCTTCCAACAGCAACTGTACCTGCCAAATAAGGCGGGGGGGAGGGAACGCTTATTTAGATTTAAGGCAAAAGAAAAATAATTTCTATCTACTTGTTTATTTTTTAAAAAGCCACAGGGTTGGACAGAGTCAAAATCATCTGAAAAAATGTCTCTCTCTCTTTTTTTAATGCACTTAAAGATATCCCCTTATGGAGATGGATTGGTGCTAGTCTATTCACTCTATTGCCCAGAGGAAAGCCCTGGCTACTGAATTGAGGCTGTAATCCATGGGATTTCCTTATCTTATAATTAATTCTCAACTGAGATTTTTATATTGGACATTTCAATTTTCTTGTCCTCAGTCACCAGAGCTTTCTGGCCCTGCCTTCAACCTCCATCACACAGATGTGCTCGGAAGTGATTTGCAAGGTGTGTTATCTATACCTGATGCCTAATGAAAGTTCAGCTAGAGAAGGGGCAGTCTCCCCCAGCTAACTCCAGGTGGCCCACATAATAATGAAAACAAATCTTTTTACAACAAAAAGCAGCTTGCTTCTTTGGATGTCCCCTGTCTTGCTCTCTCCCAATTCTCCCTTGCAATTTGGCAAAACAAAAGCCATGGCCCATAATTAATGTTTCCCTTCCTCCTGTACCTGGGTTGACCATTACGGACAGAGGTTCAAGATGATTTATGACATCATCTCATCACCCAAGATGGAACAACCATTTACGTGAGAAAAGATGTTTCCGTGTAGGAAAAACAAAAGGGGGGACTCATCTGAAGGATAAAAGTAAATTTTATAAAATGTGAAATTCACCTTTTCACAAAGATTCAGGATGTTATTGTATCTCGTAGGCCAGAGAGAGTAGTCAGGGAAAGAAATATTGAGCTGAAAGAAGTCTTCAGGGAAACAGAAAAGGAACGAACTAATAGTTCAGTGAGCATATCAAGGACAGATTCTGCAGAGAAATGAAGCCAAAAGAAGCTAGGAACATCATGCTTAGAATTTGAAGAAAACTGAAGAAATGAAGGCTAGAAAATAAAGATGAGAGACAGAGATAAAGAGATCTACTAACAGAAATTGCAGAAAGGAAAATCCAGAACATGCAAAGTAAAAGCAATACCCAAATCAAAAAAATGAAAAAACAAGTCTCTGAGCTGAAAATGAATGGGATCCTTCATATCAAAGGGTTATAGCAATTCTCAGAAAAAATAATGAAAAGCTACAGAAAATGTATTTATTTGTATATATAATATATAAAACATATATAGAAATATGTTTATAATATAAAAATATAATTTTTGTCTTAAAAATAGGCGGGGAGAATCCTATAAACATACAGATGTGTTAGTTAAACTATTGCTTAGTTATCATAGAAAGCTTTAAACATTTTTTGAAATGCAAGGGCTCATAATATAGAACACCCATTTACCCTTCCTGAAAGGAACACTCTAGTCCACTGAACATGAATAAAATTGAATAATCCAATCCAAGATATGATAGAAGAAAAATGGTGATGAACAGTGAAACCACTAAAATATAATAGTATGAGTAATTGTTAATGTCATTATGACACCAAGAAAATGTACAAGTAATTATTCAAAGAATATGAAAATGGAAAGTTTGTCAGGAAGAAAAAGAAAGGGCTTATCGAACATAGAGAAAGTTACACTCATGCTATATGGTACTCACCTGAATATCTGCTTACAAACAAAATCCAGGTCTGAATCACTTAAGTGGACAAGAAATTCATGGCAAGGGTTTTAGGTAGCTCTTGTAATTGACAGGGGGTGTGAAGAAAGAGGTTCAGGCAGAGACTGAGGGAGGCAAATCACAGCCAGAATCCTGACAGTGAAAACGTGGTTTCTATGTTCTGACTAGAGCCATCAAGTCAGGGCACTTGCCAACTTGGTTGGCACCATTGCTCTTTTTTTTTTTAAGTTTATTCATTTTTGAGAGAGAGACACAGAGGGTGAACAGTCGAGGGGCAGAGAGAGAGAGAGGGAGACACAGAATCCGAAGCAGCCTCCAGGCTCTGAGCTGTCAGCACAGAGCCTGACGCGGGGCTCAAACCCACGAACTGCGAGATCATGACCTGAGCCGAAGTCAGACTCTTAACTGACTCAGCCACCCAGGCGCCCCTGGGTGCTCTTAACACCGTGACCAGCTGCGGGGTCTCAATTATACTGCAGCCCTTGGAAACAAGCTCTGTCCAAAACTGCGTCTCCATCTCAAGAGTGTGACCAAATGTGCAAAGCCTTGGGTGGGGACATCCAACTGGCTGGGCTAAGGACATTTGCCCACCTCTTAGCTGCCAGAAGGATTCAGCCACCATCATCTCGGCTCCTCCTCCCCCCATGACAGGGTATCTGTAGTTTAGAAAGTGTGAAAGAACAGTTGTCCACTCCAGGAAAACATGCACACAGAAAGGTGCATATGCATTCTCACATTTTTAAATGTGCTGAATTGAAGCCCTTTGGTAGAAAAATAGAAAAGCATTGGACTATATAAATTTCATATATATACATATACATACATATATACACATTTGTGTGTGTGTGTATGTGTGTGTATATGTGTGTGTGTGTGTGTGTGTGTGTGTGTGTGTGTAGATAGATATGATGTTTGTTTTGGAGTCAAGTATTTAAAGCAGCAAAGGTATTAAAGGTCATTCTAGGTATGATGATTAAAGTCAGCATGAGACCCCTCATTTTCTCTCCGGTACATCCCACCACTCCAATAGAAGACCACAGTCACATCTCCATTTGGCTTGCAGACCAAATGCAGGACGGCAAAAATGAATGCTTATGTCTCTAATATAATGAGGCTTCAGATTTGGGTTAACCTAAAATGACTCTTTTCCCAGTGAATTTTACCTAAATGTCAAAAGTTGTGGGCCAGGACTGGCTCCAAATATTTTCATTGCCACCCTGATCTGGCCTAGAGACAAGCACATAACTTATAGAGGCTCTCGCTGCAGTGAACTTATTCCTTATTTTTATAAGGATTTCTCTGCCAAGTTCTAAAACATGGAAACTTACATTAGCATGCCTGAGGCAGCACACAGAGTTTGAGGGTCTTCATTGATTTCTGCTTCTCAACACTTTTGGAAATTTAAAATGGCCATGATTTTCAACTTCTTAAAAATTTATTTTTATTCCTTCACTAAATCTTCAGCTATGATGGTGTCAAGATAACCATCCCTCTACTTTTTAGAATTTAGATACGTTTGCCTTTGCTCTATGCCTATTCTTTTTTTTTTTTTTTTTTTTTTATTTTTGGGACAGAGAGAGACAGAGCATGAACGGGGGAGGGGCAGAGAGAGAGGGAGACACAGAATCGGAAACAGGCTCCAGGCTCTGAGCCATCAGCCCAGAGCCTGACGCGGGGCTCGAACTCCCGGACCGCGAGATCGTGACCTGGCTGAAGTCGGACGCTTAACCGACTGCGCCACCCAGGCGCCCCTGCCTATTCTTGTATATATCAATGACCAATCTCAGAGACTCTTATCTCCAGGATTTACCCATTCTTTTCAAATGCAGCTGCCAAAAATTAGGAAAACGTCTTCAGAGGGGAGAATTTTAATACCTTTGATAGCTACTGTCAAAACTCATTAATTATTTCAATTCATATTAGGACTGTAGGAGTCAGCCTCCATATCCAAATGGATGAGATTTCTGAGATGAGGTTGATGATGGTTTATTCATTAGTCAACAAATACTTAATGAACTGCCTCTGTATCAGGCACACCGCCAGGCACAGGAAGCACATCAAAGGAGACAAAATCCTGCCTGCCCGCATAGGGCTTCCATTCCTGCGGGAAGAGGCGGAAAATAAATAAAACAACCAGATTATAGAGCGGGTTGCAACATGGCGACTGATGTAGAGCCAAAGGCCCAAGAAGGAGGGTAAGGGTAACGGGTTTGTAACTTCAGATGAGGTGGTTATGAAGGTCTTACTTCCAACATGACTTTAACACATGGGCTTAAAGACTGAGCAATGACAGCTGTGATGTCTGGGGGAAGAGCTCTCCAGTCAGAGGAAATTGCCTGTAGAAATAGCAATTGAATTGCCTGTGAAAAGACCACGGTGTCCGAGAATCAGGAAGAGGCCATGTGGCTTCAGAATGGACACAGCAGGTAGGTGACGATGATAATGGTGATTGGACCTGAAGACGGTCAATGTGCCTTGACTCAGAAAATGGCGCCAAGTTCCCAAGACGAAGGAACACGGTACAGGTGCTTTCTGTGTTGCACTTAGCAGAGAAAGGCGAGTCACAACCAAAAAAAGAATCCTCAAGATGTTACATCCAGGTGGATGGAATGGTGCTTTTTATACAGTAAAGCCTAATAAACATTTATTGCATTAATTTAAAACAAGCTCGTATATGGAAAGATGCCAAGTTAAGAACTGACAGAAAAAAATATTTTTTTCCAGATTTTCATCATAGATTGAATATACATAATTCTGAAGCACAAGGAAGGAAAGTGCTGGTTTATTGTACATGATGGAAGTGAGATCAATTTGAAGTTCCAAGTGAGTAGTAGTCTGGCTTCTCGATTGAGAAGTAGATATTTCAAGGAAGTGGATCCCACAGTCTCCGTGCTTAACTCAGTAGCAGCACTCTCCCTTGGCCAAGAGTGTGAATGTGTCAGCCTCCAATCTGTCCTTAATAGCAGATGTTAATAAATGGCTGTGAAGTTAATTACTCAGGTTTTGCCATACTTAAGGAAAGTTCTTTGAGGCACTGAGTTCCACACCACAACCAGACCCGTCTTGTTTAAGCGTCTCTCAGCAGCTCCAGGACAAAAGCTTTCTGTTAAGAATGAAGACTTTGCCAAATTGGCATCACCTATTAGGGTTTTTTTTTCTTAGTTTTATAAGTCGATGATCCATCTTGATCATTTTTTTTTTTTTTTGCCTGATGAGATTTTGATAGACTGTACGTTGACCTACCTGACCTAAACCTTGTTTTTTCGTTTTGCTTTGTTCTGTTGTTTTTTTGTCTTTTAACATATCCATACCAACCTGATGGGCCAAAACCTACACCAACACTTGACTCCTTGATAACACATCCTGCATAAAAAGAGAGGGTAGAAACAAGTATTCCTAAGATTTTGGTGTTTGAAAAATAAAGCTACATATCATAGTTATCTTTCATCACTGCTCTTAGAGGCAGGTTCTTTTACAAATGAAGAGAACGAGTATGAAGCAAGTGAAGGCCACTCTGCTTATCCTGTATAATCACACTGAGCCCATTTGAAAGCTTGTCTATTTCCACTCTGTTGTATCCATGGGTTCTCAAAGCTGAGTTACTCTATCTTGGCCGAATCAGTATTTTTTCTGGTTCTTTCCTTACATATTCACCACTACCTCTGTGATATCCCAACCTAAAAATCTTCTCTACTTGTTTAACACGAAGCAGAAATCTAAGGCAAGGACCAGCAGGACACCAAGATAGATTCAACTTCTTGTACTCGGGTGTAGGCTATGAGAGGTACCTTACGTCAATCACGCTAGGTCACCATTACAAACTTGTGTATTACATAACATTGTGATATTCATGAATTACTACTTGAGGACCAGAGATAATAATATCTGTTCATTTAGCCATGGAAGAGCTAACCACTAGCAGAACTGAGACTGGACAGAAGTCCATGTATCCTCTATATCCTTGCAATCAATTTTTTTCACTGTTATGTCTTTCTTACATTCTTTAGTTTTCTGGTGAATTCTCCCACTGTTATCAAAACTGTGATATTTTAAATTTGTTTTTAATGTTTATTTTTGAGAGCAGAAGACAGAACATGAGCAGGGAAGGGGCAGAGAGAATGGGAGACACAGAATCCGAAGCAGGCTCCAGGCTCTGAGCTGTCGGCACAGAGCCAGACGTGGGCTCGAACCCAAGACTGTGAGATCATGACCTGAGCTGAAGTCAGATGCTTAACTGACTGAACCTCCCAGGTGCCCCAAAACTTTGATATTTTTAATACTATTAATAGCAACTGAGGAAGGGTTCTGATAGCAGAGCATATTCTCCTTGAATATGGCTGGGAGCCAGGGCAGGACATTCTTAAGCACTGTACTTAAACATCTCCTCACATCTAAGTCCTCCTGACCAAATTACCCTCGGGGGTAAAAGTAAGAATAGAATGTATCAAATTATTAATAGACGCATCTCCATTTTATAAGCATGCAGACTTAAAGAGATATGCATGGAAAAAGACAAAAATAGGAAAGTGAGTTACAAATTCAGTGTCACTCACAGACCCACCGCTCCCTTTGAACAGGGTTGAACTGTGAATAGCAGCTGAACACTTGAGACTTCTGCATCAGGCTGGGGACACTGGCAGACTGGTTAGCACAGGTAACCTCAGCATTTGTGGTCAATCCATATTATAAAGAAGACAACACAAGTGAAAATCCCTATGCAAAATTTATTTTCATATATGAAATGTCATTGCAAATGCAAAATAGTATGCTCATTGCATACTATTAAAAATATACAGAGGAGTTTCTGGGTGGCTCAGTCGGTTAAGCATCTGACTCTTGATTTCGGCTCAGCTCATAATCTCATGGTTTGTGAGATCGAGCCCACATCAGCACAGAGGCTACGTGGGATTTTCTCTCTCTCTTTTTCTCTCTCTGGCTCTCCTGCACTCACACTCTCTCTCTCTCAAAATAAGTAAATAAACTTTAAAAATATACACAGAAATTCTATCCATAAGCCCATCAATAATAGGTAACATATGTAAACAACTTGGCACATACTTTACTAAAATTTTAAATCTTACATTTGAAAACTGTAATATTGTGTAACAGCATACAGTGCACACCAGATTACTGTATTGGGTGTGGTAGCACATAATACACAACTTTCTATTTTATAGTAGATGGAACTAGCTCGTTCTGTTTAATGACTGCATTGTACTCTATTACTTAGAGTTATCATTTATGCAACATTTCCAAGTTGACTATTTTTCTTATTTTGTTTTTTTTATTTTTTTCCTCTTTTTAAAAGATGTTTATTGTTTTAGTATAATTTATTGTCAAATTGGCTTGCATACAACACCCAGTGCTCATCCCAACAAGGGCCCCTCCTCAATGCCCATCCCCCACTTTCCTCTCTCCCCCGCCCACATCCACCCTTAGTTTGTTCTCTGTATTTACGAGTCTCTTATGTTTACTATTTTTAAAAACAAAAGATAGGAAAAATATTTTTATATGTATTTTTTTGTTTTAAATTTCTAAACATTACTAGAATTAAAAAGAATCGTTATGCAGGTGTATTATATAATTAGATAGAGATAGACCGATTGTTCACCAAAATTTTGATATTTTAAATTTCTACTGACAGTTAAACGTAAATGACTGTTTTTCCTAAAGTTATTCAACTGGGTATGACTCTTTTTGGTCTTTCCGTTTGGGTGAATAGAACACCGTATCTCATTGTTAAATTCAGATATATTTCTTACTGCAAGTTTGATCCTTTTGAAAAATTTTATTAGCAATGTGTATTTTTCTGTGAATTGCCTATTCATGTCTTAATGTAATTTTATTATTGGAATGCAGACAGATTTCTAACTGACTTTCTTGTTGATTTTTATCCACTGATAGGCATTAATAATTTATTACCACATCTGTTGGAAATATTTTTGCTGGCTTGTCTTTCAAAAGTCACCCTGACTTTTGGTCTTTGTCTATTTGCTTGTTTTTTGTTATACAAAATGTTACGTTTTAATTCAATTAGAATAATAAATATTCCCTTTTCTGTTATTTGACTTCATGATGTTCTTAAAAAGAACTTACCACTTCCACTTTATTTTAAAACATCATCTATATTTGCTTTTATTCCATTAAAATCTCTATATTTATTTTTAACTACTTGGTACATGGAGCAAGGTTGGATTTCAAACTTTAAAACATTTTTTAGTTTATTTACTTTTAAAATAGTAATTCTTAAAGTCTAAGGGCCCACAGCCAGTACAGTACTCTCTCACAGAGCTGTATTTTAGCATGGATAACATCACGAAGTTTTTTTATGAATACATATTTCACATCTAACAAATATAACCATATAAATAAATGCATATGCACATATAGCTATACATACAAAAGTGTACATATATGTATAAACATACACATAATTATATTCTATATTAGGACAATGTATATCTATATATCTATATCTATATATATACATACCTCTCTCTCTCTCTCTCTCTCTATATATATATATACACACATACCTATATATATATATTCTTATGTAGCCACCAAATACTTAAATTTGCCTTGAACTAATATTTTCTACCAAAATTTAAATCTTAGAATATTACACAAAGTAAAATGAATTTACAGATAAAATTAGAATTTTGCAATTTTGTATTTAATGTCATTAACTGAAAATTTATGGTAGATATTCTGTTTTCAATAAATTTTGAAAACCTATCTCTTTTTTTTTTTTAACAAATCTTTTAAGTAGGCAGGTTTCATGGTCTATTTCAGGAACCAACCCCAAGAAATATAAACTTAAGATAAATGGACCTAATTACTTAAAATGATGTATTCTGTTCTTAAAAAAATTGAATGTATACTTTATCTCATCCTACTTAATAACATAAACAGACATAACTGAACACTTTTGTAAGATAATGCCCTTTCCAATACATTATCCAGAACACAAACGTAAATCAATTTATTTTTCAGGTTTATATGTAAACTGGTTTTCATGTGGTGATGTTTTTCATTTCTAATAATATCCTAACATATTTATTTTCACAAAAGCTGGGTGCTCTGTAATGCAAAGGTAATCTCATCTTGTGCTGCAAAAATTTAAGGAATTTATATAAAGCTGTCTCAAACAATGACCTAAGTTTACTTGCTTTCAAAGCCAAAATTAAAATCAGAATAACCTTAGAGCATATGAATTTCTTCTTTTATCCACTGCTATTTGTGAGCATACTAGGATCTGTAGAGAAGAGAATGCCTGATATATGAATGTGATTCCACTTATACTTAACCTAATATGTAGACATTTGTCAATACTCATTAAGCATCTAATATCCAACTTGAATTCTAAAATGGAAAACAGTAGGGTCCACTCCAAAAAAAAAAAAAATGAAAGAAAGAAAGAAAGAAAGAAAGAAAAGGAAAGGAAATAGAAAAAAGATTACACTGATAAACAATAACTTGAACTTTGCTTTAAAAAAAAAAGTGCCAGTATTAATGCTAATAAATAGATCTCATAATGTGTGATTTTCTCAAAAGTCGAATCCTAAGTTAATAAACATGTAAATTAGATGAAAATATCTCCCTGTGGATATTTGCTTAAGTAGTTTCTAAGGGAGAAAACATAAATATCACTTTATGCAGAAAGAAATGGTTTATTTTACCATGTTCTTGCAACTTAAAGAGGAAAATCGTATTACAAAGACAATCTTGAACATCCTTTAAATTGCTTTTGTTTTGTTTTCTTTTGTTTTACTTAGCCCTGCATTTTAAATTAACCAAGAGAAATAAAAGAAGAACCAGAGAAAACCAGTGCCTTATGACGGGATGATTTTATTTTATGTATGAGTCTAAATGAGATTTTAGAAAATGGATACCGTATTCCTTAAATGGATCTGTGTGGTCAAAGACCATTAGGCAACTTTGGAAGATTCCGTAGGGACACCTGGGGCCAGACGTTTCTATCCCACTAGACTGAGTCCACTGTTTGTCTTTCTGCATGGAGAATTAATAAATGTATCAATCTTCTACTAGCGGCCCTGAACTAGGGAACATAAAGGAAATAGAATAAGTGGGAAAAAAATTGCACATGTGCCTTTTCCTTCCCCCACCTCCTCGTCTTCTCTCTTCTGCGTGTTGACCTTATTTTCCCTTCAGGTTTTTTCATATTATTCTTTTTGTTCCTTGTTATTAGTTATGTCTCTTAGCATTCCTGACTGCATTGCACTTTGTCTGCCTTAAAATGATGTCTCACAACCTGGACAGGGGCTGTAATTTAATGGAATTGGCCACCTTTGCATACCTTCTGCTCAGAAGATCAGTCAGTGGCCTTGAAGTGTCAGATTTCATTAAATGATTTTAGTTTTAAGGGGGAAAAAAATTAAATGGAAAGTTAAGGAAACTGCAGTCAGGAAACATGCATGTTGCCAACAGCCTTAGACCATGGGATTCCAAAAGTCATTTCAACATTTCTGAACTGATAAGCTAATTAATTATTAAAACAGAAACACTCTTAGGATACCTATGACCAAGGTTATAAATACACTCCTTTTCAAGTCCTCTTTCTTTCTTTTTGTATTCTGTAACTGCAGAGCATTGCTTTTAAATTGCACCAAGATGATTCCGGGTCAATTACATAGGTTTCAAATCACAGCAAAGAATCAGAGGAGGTAAGAAAAAAATATAAGTTGCATTTTTTAAGAAGGTTACAAGATTTCTTGCAACATTTAAATCTTTGTTTTACACCAACTGGTTTACAACTCTGCGGAGGCAACATTTAGAAATACAGTGATAGGTATTATCTATACTCATATATACAAATCAGCTGACCTTCCTCCCCCACCTCTAGGCTTCAGACAACAATAGCTGATTCATCACTCCGTTTGCCAATGGCTGCAAAGTAAAGATACTTTGAAAATGAAAATAAAATAAAATGAAAATACAATGAATCAAAAAATAATCAAACAGTTCAGTGAATTTATTAACAAGAATTTATTTTTGTGGGTTTGTATTCTTAAAAGTTGGCACCCAAATTCATCTCCTTCTTCCTCTTCTTCCTCCTCTCCTCCTCCTCCTCCTTTTTGTCCCCCCATTCCCCCTCCCCTTTCTTCTTCTTCTTTTGATTCTTTTTCTTCTTTTCCTCCTCCCCCTCTTCCTCCTCTTCCTCCTTCTCCCCTCCTCCTTCCCCCTTCCTCCTCCCCCTCCCCCTCTTCCTTCTCCCCCTTCTCCTTCTACTTCTTTTTCTTCTTCCCCCTCTCCTTCTTCTTCAGCAGGCTTCACACCCAGCCCAGAACCCAACATGAGAATCAAACTCATGACCCTAAGATCAAGACCTGAGCTGAGATCAAGAGTTGGATGCTTAACTGACTGAGCCACCCAGGCACCCCCCCCCCCAATTCTTCTGAGGCCTTCTGTTTTCCTGTACTGAAATACAATGATTAGTCATTTAGGTACAGAAACATAGAAAGTGAAGGACAGAACAAATCCAAGAGCTGAAATCCAATATTATTTGTGTGTTCAGTTGTCCTCCTAAAAGGAGAGGAGAAGCAAGCTGGGCATCATGACTAGATCCTGGAGCTCAAGTTTGTTGAGATGGTCGAGGGACTCTTAAAGCACGAGGTAGAACCACTCAGTTTTATATTTTTGGCATGACTATGATATAAATCTTTTTATTTATCCGATTGTTTAAAGCCTATGATATATAAAATAAAATAACCAAGTAAAATAAAATAAAGTAAAATGAAACAAAACAAAACAAATAAATGCAATGAAATAAGATGACTTTTGTTATATTTTGTGGGGGAGGGGAGTCCTCTTACTTCTGTAGAAATAAGTGAAAACTATTGAGTGCTGTTTTTGGTGACACAGCAGAAAAGGGACCATGTAGTATGTCAAACAGGCTATAACCAGGAAAATTGATGATTTCAATAGGGATAACTTAATGTAAGGAACGGAATCAGAGGGTCTTGGGGGATCAAAAGGGCAAATGCGGAGCATTAGGGTCATGGTGTGAGAAAACGGTATCCAAATGAAGCTGTACCAGACACTTGCTAAAATTGGGGAGACAGATTTTATTCTGATTGCTGCAGAATCGGTAGGGGGAGAGAGGCTTTGAGTGAGGCCTAAGCACAAGTCCCCTGAAGCCAAACGCAGGAGGGTTTGTAAGTGTTAGGGTGAGCTGGGGAAGAGCACTGGAGAGCATCACAAGGGCATCGGTCAAAGTCATTAGGCCATCAGTGTTTGCTAAATTGTCACTTATCCAAATTAGGGCCCCACCCTCCAGAGAGGAACATAGAAAGACTGTCTTCCTTGATGATTACATCACAGAGGATGGATCCCAGGTCTTTGAGAAAGACATTCCTGGGTTGTAAAATTGGCAAAAGCTTAACTAAATTAAAAAAAGAAGAAGAAGAAGAAGAAGTAACATATGTGTTAGTACATTCTTAAATGTTTACCTCCTCTGCATGCACCGTTCCCCGTGCATCTTAATTCCCCATACATGTATGGGAACTTTAACTAATGGCTCTTTGCATCCTTAAGACAGAAACTGACATTAGCTGTCGCCCTTCTTTGCCATGTTTTGTAAAATGCTAACAGCGTTCATTCCGTGGCCTGGTCTGTAACAAAAAAAGAAACTGGAGATCCTGTTAATCAGCTAATTAATCACATCAACCCAATTTTACTTATCCAACCCACCATGTTTCCCCACTTTTTCAAAAATGGTTGAAAGCCTGTTTCCATTCATTCTTTTATTCAATTTTTATTAAGTGCTTACTGTGTAACAAACATGGCTAGATGATTTTTTTTCTTGAGTTTTCTCAATAGTTGATTTTAACTGTTTTATGTTATATGGGTTCCAGGCTCCAACAGTACCTATGGTTAATCAGCAAAGATGAGTAGATGGTTAAGGAAATTCAGAAAACAATTATTTTGAAAAAAAAAAAAAAGAAAGAAAACAATTATTTTGTAGAAAAAAAAATGCACGCTCAGGACTATTTCAGGTTTTGACCCAAGCAGTTTTGGGTTCCTGGGTTCCAATTCATCTGATATAAATACAAACCCCATGTTTTGGGATACGGGTTGGCACGTACTTCCCCGTTAATGTGTGGGCTTTGGCATGTTTCTACATTTGTACATTTCTACATCCCAAAGCTAAAATTGGCCCCTGGGAGTAGAACCTGCAGATTGTGACTAATTAGCATCTGTAGCCTTCTACATTTCGCTCCAGAGGGGAGACCGACAGGGTGTTCCCTGATAATGTTTTCCTTGTTGTAATGTTTATATTTATGTTTTATTTTACTATATATCCGAATGCACTACTGTTTTTAAATGGTCTACAATCAAACAAGCCCTTTCAAAGGTAGAATTTCATATTCTTTACATCTTAATTCTTTCATCTGCATAGATAAATAATATTTTAATGGTTAATATTATGGAACACATATCATTGGCCACACAATGTGCTCGTCACACCTTGCATGAATCAGCTCATTCAATCTTTATGACACATAACCACCTATGAGGTCAGCACTACATCTTGGTTAAGTAAGTAATTTGCCTAAGCCTCCACAATAAATTCTAAGTCTAGAGGCTATGCATGTTTGACCATCACATGCCACTGTCTCTAATAGTTAATAAATATTGGAAGATTTCCATGCAATCAGGCTCAATATGCTTTTGTATACATCACCCTATTTATTCCTCATAGGATTCCTATATACAAGAGGTTATTGTTGCCTCTCTGTGAAAAGGAGGATATTGAGGCCCGGACAGATGAGTGGGGTCATACAGCTAGTGAACAATGAAGGTGATAGTTGAACCTGGGCAAATTGCCTCCAGCTTCTGTCCCCTTGATCAATCTGCTACACCAGAATAAACAGCAAAAGAAAATCTGATTGAATTTTCAGAAACATTGTCTATATCAGTAAAGCAAAAAGAGAATATAACAGCCATCATTTCTATTTTGGTATTAGAAATGAAAAATCTAATGTTTAGTATAAATAACGCTATTCTCTATGAGGAAGGCCTCAACATGGTAGCAGGTCAAGGTTGTTTCATTTAAGAAACCACCACAGAGAAATTGGAGCAAAGGGGAAAACAAGAAAAGACATCAATTGTCTGCACAGGATACTAAGACCTGTATTATGCTTAACAAGGAAACAGGCCTGGTGCTTCTCAGTCTCTTTTTATTCCTATCCCGACACCCAACACAGAAGAAAATTTCAAGGCGGGATTATCTAGTGCATTGGATTAATCACCAAATAAACCTCAGGACTTGGATCATTTAGAGAGCCTGACCTTCTTATCTCAGGGGAAAAAAAAAAAAAAAGACACCTAAGAAAAGATAAGAACTTTCATGGGAAGAATTAATGAAGCAATCAGAGAGGCAAGATGAAGAGATTCTAGAATCCTAATTCACAAGCCCCAGAAAAGGTCACAGAATTGAAAGGCATTGGTCTCCATTCCCAGCCCAGCCACTTCGAAGCTCCCTTGTGCAGTCCCGTTTGTAGGCTTTCTGATACCCAAGGGCAGTTATGTTTTCTTTCTCTAGACTTAACGTTCATCTGTTGAGGCACATTGAGTGATCTGCCAAATAACTCTTTTGGCAAAAAGAGTGCGCTGGGTTATTACTCTTTGGTCCAAATGAGCCAGACTGACTGTCTACACTGTGGGAATATGCCAGATAATTACTTTAACCATGTCTTTCCCTTTAGCTGTGTATACATGGTCCTCCTATTCTAGATAAACTTGGTTAAACTTCATATTGAATAATTACTGGCAAGTAGCCATGTGCTCAGAGTAATTTAATGTTCTTTGGTTTCTACAGGGTGCTAGTGACAAAAGCAGGTTTTGTTTATACTTATGTTAAAAGGATTTTCTTTTCCCAATTTAAAAGAAAATCTCTAAAACATGAAGAAAAGAGCATTCAATTAAAAAGGGAGGGGGGATTGATTCCAAGTTTCCCCCGGGAATCACAGACACAGCGTTAAGAACAAGCTGATGCAGTTTAGCTTTTAGAAACAGAAAGGCTGTAGAAAAGGTATCACATTCCTCCTGCCTTACGAGTCAAGCAAGTTTTATTACATTGAAATCATGTCGGATGTAACGTTGCTCTCTCGTTTGAAAGTGAGAACCAGAGATGTCGCATTTTATTTCAAAAAGTAAACAATTTGATTTCCCAGGAATTGCTGTGTCTTACAATTGCTCCATTACAAAAAAAAAAAAAAAAAAAAAAAAAAAAAAGAAGGTAGAGATCCAAATTCTGAGGGTGTTATGTATTGATTTCAGAACCAGAAGCAAGGATTTCAACATATCTCTCTTCTCTTCCTTGTGAAGTTGAGAATGATTACCACCCTGATCTTTCAAAGCCTCTTTAGGAGGCCTAAATGAAGTCACATAGAAAGTGACTTCATAAGCTGTAGAACATGAAACACTCAATGTTCTACACTAAATGACAAGGAATGTGTTTTAGATTGGCTTAGGATTTGCATACACTTCAAGAACAAAACAAAAAAACACTGTCAGGTTAGGGTAAAATGGATTGAGACGGCAAGAGAATTGTCAGTGAAGAGACAGCCCTGGGAATAATTAGGAAGAAAACTACCCTCGTGCAAAATTACGCTTTCCTCTCGTCGATTACCACAAAGGAAACCTAGGAATTCCAGAGAGAAGAGAGAGGAACATGAGTAGGAAGCAAATTCCTGATGTGTATGAAAACATTTACACTCTTGGATGGAGAATTTTCCTTCTAGGAACTCTCCAGAGTGACCATGATGAATATGATTTCTTTTTGATTGAAATATATTTGACATATAATATGGTGTAAATTTAAAGTGTACACCATGCCAATTTGATACATTTATGTTGTATTTATTTATTTAATATTTTATTTATTTTTTGAGAGAGAGCATACATGTGGGAGGGTCAGAGAGAGAAGGGGACAGAGGATCCAAAGCAGGCTTTGCGCTGACAAGCTGACAAAAGCAAGCCCCACATGCTGTCAAGCCCCATGGGGTTGAACTCACGAACTGTGAGATCATGACCTGAGCCGGAGTCAGACGCTCAACTGACTGAGCCACCCAGACACCCCGATACATTTATATATGGTCATATGGTTGTACTTGTAGCCAGAATGAGCATCCCCATGTCACATGATTACCATTTCCTTTTGTCTTGGGAATAATTAAGATCTAGCCTCTTAGCAAGTTTGATCATCGTACTACAATGTTGTCTATATTCTCTATACTGTGCATTACATCTCCAGGACTTGCTTGTCTAGTAGGTGCAAGTTTGTGTCCTTAAACAGCATCTCTCCTATCCCCTCATCGCCCAGCCCTGGCAACCACCATTTTGCTCTGTTTTCGTGAGTCTGGCTTTTTCAGATTTCATATATAAGTGATATCAAACAGTGTTTATCTTTCTATGACCTATCTCACTTAGCATCTATCCTTGAAGTTCAACCAATGTTGTTGCAAATGGCAGGTTTTCCATCTTTCTCATAGCTGAATAATATTCCACTGTGTGTGTGTAGTTGTATATGTTTTATCTACTTATCTATCTATCTATCTATCTATCATCTATCTATCATTCCTCCTTTATCCATTCATCTGTTGATGGCACTTAGTTTGTTTCCATACCTTGGCTATTGTGAACAACGTTTTAACAATTATGGCGGTACACATAGCTCTTTGATATCCTCCCCTTGAAAGAAAACTCCTTAAGAGCAAAGACACGGATTGTTTTCTTCACCATTTGTTCTCAAAGTAGAACGCTGCCTAACCCACACGGGGACCTCAGTGAATATTTTTCTGAATAAATGAAGATATTTTATGTAGACAGGATAACTGAGCAGAGACATGAAGATAAGCCAATAAGTCATATGAAGGAGAGTGGTAGCTTCACGTGAGGGAGCATCTTGAAGGCAACAGCAATATCTCATCAACATTCAGATGAAGAACCCCTAGTCCAATTATATATCCACATGTTTAATACGGTTTTGACACAATTTTCATGGAAATAATATCGTGTGCTGCCTAACCACTGAAGGTGACATCAGGGAGGCCTTTTTTTGGAACACTATGATTCTAAGGTGTCAAGCACAGCTTTTCATGGCATGTTCTTCCAGCTCCTTACAGAATTCTGAGCTAAATAAAGCATATGGAAATTACTATGTCTAATATGGACAAAATGGATACACAAACAGATACGTGGTATTTTAATGTAAAGTGGGGCCATAAGTGGAGTAACTTTGTGGACAACTGCCTCGTTCACATGGAGAATCTCAGTGAGAAAGTTAATAATGCACTTCATCTCAAGGAATACCAGCATGTCCTCTGTAACTTTAAGTTACCATAGCAACTTGAATCGTGTTGACTTGAGACAATAAGTAGCATTTCTGAAGAAGATTGTGATTTTTGTACCAGATTACTTCGCACCGAGTTAAGTAACTCTATATTTAGAGAAAATTGGAAGCATAACTCTGAATTTGAGAAAGAAAAGAGCCATTGCTTCAATATGTATTCTAATATCAGGCAGCATCTCTCTACATCAGTAAAAAAAGTGAGTAAGAAGCATCTCTACTGTAAATGACCAGCTTTATCACAGGGTCACAATCTGAAATAATTCTCAACAATAGCGAACATTCCAATTCTCCAAAATGGTCGGAAAAAGGAACCAGAAGTACTTAGACTGTGTTCTAATCACAATCGAGAGTTGCCGTGTTTGGTAAGAAACACAGACAACTAAAATCAACAGGGCATAAATTCTACTGTGGAGAAGTTTCCAATACAGATATAATTTGATAGAAAGCACAGTTCCAAAAGTATTACAATCTAGAAAGGAAGCTCACAGGAAGTTTCTAAAGATTTTTAAACTACTACCAGAAGATCTAATATTATAAAGTGGTGAATCAAGGTACTGAGCCATTTTAAACACAATAGAGAAATACCAAGAACTGGAAACCATCATTTTACAGAAGGAAATCTATATTTTCTATGACGACACCTCTGAACGAGGAGGAGACAATCTGAAGAAAATAAATAAATAGAATTGCAAAAGCTATAGTCAAAGTGGTCAGTGTGAAGCAAAAGGAATAAGGTTGAGGTTTTCCAATTACCTAAAAATCCGATTTTCCAATTACCAGTAAAATCTGATGATAAAACCTAATTGGCTAACTCTATTTTTCAGAAGCCATGTTTATCATCAAGATAAAATTCTGTCTACATAAGCCAGAGGAGCAAGGAAAATTTTTTTCTGCCTAAGCTTAACATATCCATAACACTTATTGCCTACAGGAACAGTTCCTATGCTCCGAAGTTCTCTATGTCTCTGTTGTACTTCCTATGAAATGTGTTTTTGGGGGGCGTGTGTGCGCACGTGTGTGTGTGTGTGTGTGTGTGTGTGCATGCGTGTGCACATGTGCCTGCATGAAACCTAGTTGTTGTTGATGTTGCTTTCTTTCCCATTCTTATGTGGATTCTCCTCCTTGTCTAGCTCGTTCAGGCTGACAACTCCAATGCAATGCCAGATGTCCTCCTTTTTTACTTTGTTACTTTTATTTAATTGCTTGAAATAAACTCCTTAGTAGGGATGACATCTCTACATAAAACTTTGTGAAAAAATACTAGTGTAACTATTCATGAACTGAAGATATCTGAACCAAAAGCAACAGTGTAGGGGGAAAACATCAGTTCCATCCTTTCAAGCCTGGAAATTGGCTCTGTTTCATTAGACTTGTTTGTAATTCTCCATGTAGCAACACAGATTTTGAGTTTCATGGAAATTCCTCTCAAATCCTTATAACGGTCTTGCTGTCAGTCTTAATTTTTAACGATAAGCATTTTTATTTACTTTTTTGTTGGTGGCGGTTTGACTGTTTTTCCTAAGTGTTTCGTGGGAAATTGGAATATGCTGCACAATGTTCTTTTTAGCCCGTCCCCTTTTTACACTAAAGAATGCATTGTTCGATTTTTAATATTCTTTTTTGTTGTTGTTTGTTTCCTTTCTTTTATCTTCCCTTTGGATGCCAACCCGGGATCAAAAATGTTTTACCAACATCTGTTTATTATTTTATTTAAACCCAAGGAACACAAGACTGTACACATGCGCATTGTTTATAGGTTTACATATAGCCCTCAGATGACTTCCTCACATTTATTCTTGATGATTTGGCTCCAAATCTATCTTTTATATTCAATACTCTTTTTTCCCTTCCCTTCAAAGCCAAACATGTTTCTAAGTTTTACTGGTTGGATGATCACAACAGAATCTCAAACAAGCCAATGTTTTATGTTTTATGTTCAGAGTGAACAAACATATCCCATAGCTTTTACGAGCGCCTTACAACAAAGCCAAAAGTGCACGGGCTCAGTCATGACCACCACTTACTCTGAGGAGTGTGGAGAAATTAAGGAATTCTTACAGAATTATGTAGAGAATTATGGAAGAATCAGGATGTTCTTGCCCTCTACCTGATGTGTTGATAAGTGAATAAAGGATCAGGCATTTTGTTTTCACTTTTAAAAATTGCCATAATAAGCATTTTATGGTGGTGGCAGATTATCTCATACTTCCGAGTAGAAGTAAAAAATTTCTGAACCTGCAGACCTGTCTATATTTCATTCCAAATCAGTGAGGTGTATCTGTAGACAGACTCACCTTTCTGGCCTGTTAATTTTACTATGAGTTTCATACTCTATCCTCAAAACCATGTCGTTCACCTGTGCTCAGTCAATAACAAATTCGCAGGAAAAAACATTAATTGAGTGGGGGACCAGATTTATCATGGAAGGGGAGGATTTTTTTGGTAATACTTTGGTCCATTTCAACACTATCTAGTAAGTTGGGAATACAGGTCTTAACTCAGGTAATTCTGGTTGAATACACATTTTCCAAGTTATATGAATAATGAAGATGGTGTAGATTGTCTCTGCACAAACCAATTTAAGTAGCACATTAAATGATACTATGTTAGCCTCTCCTTGCCCTTATGCCATTCTATAGCTTAGTAGGATGATTACTATTTAATAAAGGGAAAGTAAGTATGAAACAAAAATTGGAAAACAAAGACCTATCATTTATTTATATTTCTTATATTTTTTTTGGTTTTGTAGATAGATTGCAGATAGTTGGGAAAAAATATATTGCTCATTCCAATAAGTTTTTTTAATTAGAAAAAAAACTACTTTCTTTGGGATTTTTAATTATAAAGTTTTATTTCCTGAACCACTAAGTTGTTATCATAGATGTTTAAGATATTCCTGTGGTTATAATTTGTTAGTTTTTGAAAAATGCAGATAATAACCAGCTGGCCCAAAATGTATATTGCAAATATTTTCGCAAAATTAAGGGTAGCTTCTTAAGGACAATTTGGTGATCACTATTAAGTCTCCCACCCATATCTAGTTTGGATTTGGATGTTGTTTGCATTTGTGGGGAGTTTGTTTATGTCTTTTATTCTCCACAAACTAAATTATACCCTTGGGCCATCAAAATGTATATTTACTTATCTATCAAGGTCTCACCGTGAGCTTTCATTTTATGCAATGAATAATGGCCTGACCCAGCTCTTTCAAGATCAATGAGACTTTGCAAGTAATATAGTCTAACTGAATTGTCTCTGCTCACAGAGCTGGTAAGGAGGAGAAATGGCCATTGAATGGTATTTTGACTCCTCATCAAGAATTCAGCAGAGAGGGCACCATTTAATCTAAATTAACAGATTTGAAAGGAGTAAAGGAAAATAACCAGATGCATTCATACCTCGACAATCCTTATTCTTCCAGTTAATATAGTTAGCCGGAGACCATGGTTTTCAGAGTCAGGAAAAACTCAAGTCAAACATCAGTTGACTAGTTTTGTGACCTGAGGCTAGTTATCAAACCTTGCAGATGCTTTATTTATCCTCTTGTAAAATGGAGTAGAAATAGTCTAATTACTGAATAACGTAATAACTGTCTGAAAAGCCCCTGCCAGATAGTGAATATGCACTAATCGGTTTATGCATTTATGATGTATGTATTTTAGTATTTGATGTATTTTATTATGATGACGTATTTTATTATTTCTCACACCTAAATGTCTGTTGCAGATCGTCACAGGAGAAATGGATACAGCAATGGTCAGTTCTCCACTGAGAGGTGTTTAACTTTTCGGGAGTTATCAGGCAATATCTGGAGACGGTTTTGTTATCACAATGGGGAAGAGACGGAAGGTACCCCTGGCATCTAGCAGGTAGAATCCAGGAACATTGCTAAATATCCCACAACACAGAGAACAGACCTCACAACAATAACCTGGCCTAAAATAACAAGGTAGAGATGGAAAAATCCTGGGATGTGTTGAAAACATCCTAAAGTTCTTCACCTCCAATGATCTGAGGACAAAAATGGATCCTCATTGCCCATAAGGTAAATGCAAATTAAATTATGGCTTAGGTTTAATTATTTTCAATTAAACTTATTATAACTAACATTTTACTTCAAAAGAGCAGTTTTCTGACACACTCTTAAGTTTTCATATGTTTTATATCATATGCATGAAATATAATCATGATATGTTCCTTACAGAAATTCAGGAGACGATTATAAATGGCATGATTCAAGAAATATTTTTTAAATTGAGCTTACAGAATCTGTGAGATCTTATTGAACTTGTTGGCTTGGGAATATATGTACATAGGTATATAAATACCCACATATATATTCATACATACTTATATACAAATATAGACATATATACTTATATACTATATATACTATATTTATATATATGCTATATATATCCTGAGCTTTCCAATGAAACAACTATGAGGAAGGAAAATATCTAATTGCAGATCCACCTAATTCTCCTAAATCATCAATCATCTGGCTGAGGTATTTGACATTTAGAAGTGTTTCTGCTTGGGGCACCTGGGTGGCTCAGTCAGTTAAGTGTCCAACTCCTGATTTTGGTTCAGGTCATGATCTCCCAGTTTGTGGGTTCGAGCTCTGCATCAGGTTCTGTGCTGATGGCATGGGACCTGGTTGGGATTCTCTCTCTCCCTCTATCTCTGCCCCTCTCTTTTTCTCACTCTCAAATACATAAATAAATATTTTTTAAAATAGAAATGATTCTGCTTAACAACAAACAGATGACTGCCAAGATATCATTCAGGTTATTGTCCTCATTTTTGCTTCACTTTTTCTCCTTGTCCCCCAAGGATCCTTGAAAACCCTAGAGACTGAAGAACAATTCTAATTTCTTTGACTGGATTGTAAAACATCCCATGCTGATAAGATTATTTTCCAATCAAGGTACATGCACTCTACTGAATCAAAAACACTATCTATAGAATCTGAGTGCCACCTCCAAAAATAAAAAGACTACATAGAAATGCTAGAAATCCCAGTAAAAAGGATTATAATTTTTTCTCCTCATTTATCTCTCTTTCTTCATTTCCTAAGTTTCTCCTTATTTGAGATAAAAGGGCAATATCTCAGGACTTACAGATTGAAGACATTGACCAATTGCCCACCAACTATGTCATTGAGAAACTTTGATCTTGAGCACATTTTTTTTTTACCTCAGTTGTATTTTTTTTTAATTTTTTAATGTTTATTTTTGAGAGAGAGAGCATGAACAGGAGAGAGGCAGAGAGAGAGGGAGACACAGAATCTGAAGTAGGATCCAGGCTCTGAGCTGTCAGCGCAGAGCCTGATGCAGGGCTCGAACTCACAAACTTCCAGATCATGACCTGAGCTGAAGTCAGATGATTAACCGACTAAGCTACCCAGGCACCCCTTACCTCAGTTGTATTTTTTAAGTGAAGATGATATCTGCAGTGTAGAGGTTTTTTCGTATATGCGTATATATATTTTAAATATTAATTAATGTTTTTATACATATTTGAAATATTAACAGAGGTATAGACAGGCATTTTTTAAAAATCTCTAATGTCTGTTTACCTATTTAAAATCACTTGAATGGAGGAATTTTAGTAAAGAATACCAATTAAATCCTCAAAGGTCGAGAAAACTACCGCAAATTCAATAAGGCACTTATTACTGGCTTATCTATAGAGAACACCCACTGAGTTGACTGTATTTTTTTCTGTGACCAAAATAAATTCATGTTCTCTGCCCCAGAAATGTGACTCCTTACCTGAAACTTATGATTTTTCCCAAGATTTCTAGACAAGTTAATATGTTTAAAATAATTGAATAGTACACTAAGTTTAGTTTGCTAAGTTTAGTTTGAGAAGGATTATAGACCATTGCTCAGCGATATACAGTAAATAATCAAGAATGCTGAGGTTAATTAGGGGGTATTATCTCATATAAAATAATGACTTAATATATGCAAAACACATTTAGTCTTTATCATGTGTCAGGCATGTTTAAATATAAGGTATGATTATCATCAACACCATCATGTGAAGGACAGGAGCAGACAAATAGAATTTACATATCTTTTCACTCAGCTTGAATTCATTGGAACTTAGGGCTAACTTAAAGGCCATGTAATCATATTCACTCATTATTGTATTTATTTGACTTCATTGAATTAATTCCTTTATTCATTCATTCAACAAATATGTTTGAGCCCAGTGCTGGCTACTGGAGATACAAAGACAACCAATAACATTCAGTTCCTCCTCTCAAGAAGCTCACAGTCTATCAGGGGAAGCAGACATCAGTCAGATGATAATACAAACTGCACGCATGACTGTAAACGTGCTGTTTTGGTGAAGGAGAGGGAGTGCAGGTAGGCGATGTCAGGTATAGAAGCTTCTGTGGGGAAGAAACGTGGGATCTGGATGCTATGGATGGAATCAGAGTTCAGAGGTGAGGGTAGAGCATCACCGACAGAGAACAGCACTCATCGTTCGTGTGCATGGACGGCATGTGTCATCAATAAAACTAGAAGCTGAACAAAGGCCCTGGGACCAGAGGACAGAGAGAAAGGGAACACTTAGGAACTCTTAACTTCAGCTCACGGATTGGGAGTTCGAGCCCTGCGTCATGCTGACAGTGTGGAGCCCGCTTGGGATTCTCTCCCTCTCTGTTTCTCTCTCTCCGTCTCTCTCTACTCTTCCCCCACCCATGCTGTGCATCTCTCTCTCTCTCAAACTAACTAACTAAATAAACAAACAAACTTTAAAAAAAAGACACCACTTCATTTACTTCTTCAAAGATTCCTGTGAGGTAGACACTATCAATAACTCAGTTTCCTCGTTGAGAATATCCAGGGTCAGGGAGGTTAATGAACTTACACAGGGTCTACTCCCAGCTAGTAACTGGCAGAGCTGGGGCTCAACTGCTGATGCTGAGGGTCTAAGCCTCACCACAGTGTGGAGGTTAAGAGGCTAGTATGGCTCCGACCACACAGGAACCTGGTGATTTGTTGTTGTTGTTGCTTTCTTTATTCTAAGAGCAATACAACGACATTGAAGGATTTTTAACTGGCAATGGCTTAGACCTGGTTTAGGTCTAAAAACCCAAATGAGTCTACCTACGTTTGTGGAAAATCTAAGATTGGCTTACTTGGTGCAACCACGAAACAAAGACAAGTTACGAGGTGGTTGGAAACATCGTGGGAAGACGACGTGGCACTGTGCAGCAGAAATGGAGAGAAGCGGGTGAGGCATATGGTGAATTCATCTGCAAACTCCATACTTACCTTGTGTGAATGCCTACAGATGGACATCTGATTTATACACCGATTAGTTAAAACTTTGATTGGCAATTAATTGGTTTATAGAATTAAATTCAAGACTAAAGCTGTCTATCTAGCAATTGATGTATCGATTTTATGATTTCACTATAAAAAATTGAGGTCGAATCCCCTTGTCCTGGATTTCTATCCAACTAAAAGTTTCTGATGTCTGCAGTGGTCCCACTTGATCTCCATCCAATTTTCTCACACATTTTCATGTGTAAAATTACATGTGAATACACCAATAAAAATTTAGTTCCTTTTAATATTTAAATAAAACAAACTAACTTAGCTCTAGTATTCAGAATGCCAACTTGAAAAACAAGGGGAAATTATTATTGTTTAGATATTCCTGTTGCACAGATTAGGAAATAGAAACTCAGACAAAGAGATTTCCCCTAAAGCTACTCTACTCGAAATGATGGAGCCAGTATTCACACTCAGGCATTTGTCACCATTTAATGTCACAAGGTTAATGCTTCTCAAAGAATGGAAAACTCAAGGTTAAACCATCCAGGGCTCCTGGGTGGCTGTGTCTGTAAAGCGGTTGACTCTTGTTTTCAGCTCAGGTCATGATCTCATGTCATGATCTCATGGTCAGTGAGTTCGAGCCCTGCATCAGACTCCATGCTGAAGGTACAGAGCCTGCTTGGGATTCTCTCTCTCTCTCTCTCTGTCAAAATAAAGAAATAATCTTAAAAAAGAAAAGATTAAACCATCCACTCACAATCCATAAGAAGAAACCATTTTTTGTTAAATTATTATGCATGTTAATAATTAAAATCCATGAATTTATAGTTATTCTTCTTTCAGACAGCAGCCTTGGTTGTTCAGTGACATCACTTAGAAATCCTAACATTGAGTACAAAATGGGCTGAAGAATCAAAACGTTTCTGAAGGATAAGAAATGTCCACAACTCATCTAGCTATCTTTAGATCAAAGACTCTGTGGGTGTGCACATGTGTGTGCACCGAATAATCTTCTTAACATGTGGTGTGTCTGTAAACATAGCCAGTGATGCTAACATAACACATCCTCAATACACCTTAAGGTAACTTGAAGAAAAAAATACCTGCCATCAATGATATCTGAGCTAGTAGTTTAAAAATAAAACAAAACAAGGACAAAAACCTTTCAAGTCTTTGAAATTCTGCTCTTGAAGGAAATGCCTTGAAAAACCATATTGGGCATTTTCCGTACTCTCCTTGTTCAGGAAACCACCGAGAATGTGTAAGACTTGTGCTATATATTTGAAACCAAATACTTTCTGTTTCATCCGATTTCTTTGAAAGATCCTTGTTTTTAAGATGTTTGTCACCACTTGGAAGTGAAACAAAGTATAGAGGGTTTTCGTCCTGGAGACATTTTGTTCTCCCGGTCCCCAATCTAGGCATTCGGAATCACACAGTTTTAGGAAGAATACTTTTTTTTAGGTTTATTAAATGTTAACTCTGCTCAGGCCTCTTAGAGGACTACAGACACTGATTGCAAGTTTCCTAAACTTGCTACGAATTTGTAGTGCTGAGAATTTCTCCTCATAGAACATTCTTGATAGTTTAGACTATTTCCTGTCAAAAAAGAAGGAAAGAAAAACAACATCCTTTCCTGTAGTGAAAAGGTTTCAGATTCCAAAATCTAATATTTCTACAATGGTGAAATATGCTATTAATTAGAGTTAAGAATGAATGAATGAATGAATGAATAAATGCCTTGCCTTTTTTCTGAGAACTCACAGAGTATAATTAATACAGGAGGGAATTTTCACGGACTCACACCAGGAGACACCACCAAGAGTCAAAACCTGGCAGAGAATTGCAAAGGGCATGGTTTTTAAAATAGGCAGGGATTGGGGCGTCTGGGTGGCTCAGTCGGTTGAGCTTCCGACTTCGGCCCAGGTCATGATCTCACCGCCCGTGAGTTCAAGCCCCGCATTGGGCTCTGGGCTAACAGCTCAGAGCGTGGAGCCTGCTTCAGATTCTGTGTCTCCCTCTCTCTCTGACCTTCTCCCATTCATGCTCTGTCTCTCTCTGTCTCAAAAATAAAACAAAACATTAAAAAAATAAAATAAAATGAAATAAAATAAAATCGGCAGGGATTGCATGTCTGGATGTCTGTGGCAGATTGTTTGCAAGGGTGGCCAAAAGAACGATTCTCCCTTGTCTGCACCACTGGCTTGGTCCCTCTCACAATGACTCTGGATTTAGGCAAAGCAAAGGAACAATGACACACTTGATGTACCTGAGCTGTGAAAAGTGTTCAGATCTGGGACCACTGTGACCACCCCCATGGGACGGAGTCTTGGCCCCATCCCGCTGGAACCTGAGAGACATGTGACTTGGTCACCTCAGCCTTTCACCTGGTCTGGAGCTGAGCATCTGAGTGCTAGTGAGGGCATCCTAGACCAGCATCGGGCAGCCTAGCCCAAACTCGAAGAACCATTCAGCTGATCTACAGGCCTATGAAAATTCAGTTAATAAGTATTGGAGTCTGTTTGCACTACTGTAATCAAGGACTACAACAAGGGACCACATATAAGGGACTGTATTTACAGAGATTTTTAATCTTTGATAGTTCTTCTATCATCCAGGTTCCAAACGGAATGAGCAGGTGCACTCAGAGACTTTGAGGGGAATTTAATGAAGGAGTTATTTACAGAAGTGAGGGCAGGCATAAATGAACCATTTGGTGATGCTGAGATTTCCAAAACTAGGGACATTGGATTGGTTTACCACTTCTGCACCTCAGAGAGGATAAGGTAAAAGGGTCCAGCAGGATCCATTGAAAATAATGGGAGGGCGAGCGAGGCGAGCCCGTCAACAAACAGTGTTTAGGGAAACACAGGTGCTGATGTGTAGCTGGAGTAGGGAAGAAATGCTCGGGTATTTCTCTCCCTATTCTCTTACCGGCCAACCAAATCAGAAGCCAGAAGGTTAGGAAATGCAGGGGATTCATCCCTGGGGCTCAAGCTTCTCAGGCTACGGGAGGGGACCGAGAAGGAGAGAGCATGGTGTGCAGGGAGAGGGGAGAGGTAAGGCTACAGCTCTACCTAAGGGTCTTACGCACTATCATGCTCGTCATCGGCTCGGCCTACAACAGCAACAAGCTCAGGGCAGAGTAAAAAGGCCGCCATCCAAGGGTACTACAATCTGAAATGGCACACAGTCCGGTGTATGATCTGGGAGTTTGATCACATGCGATGTGAATTCTGTTTCTGCCATGTAGATAGAGCTCGGTAACAGGCAGACTGCCCTGGGCCTCAGTTTTACCAGGTGTGCAAATGCAACAATGATAACCTCTAAAAGGTTTACAGGGATACCTCACGTGGAAATACTAGTTCCTTCCTTGCTAGAAATATCACTGCGCTTCCCCCCCCCAAAAAAATGCCCTTTAAAAATGTAACACTGCGGGGCTCCTGGGAGACTCAGTTAAGTGCCAACTTCGGCTCTTATGGTTCGTGAGTTCGAGCCCAGCATGGGGCTCTGTGCCTACAGCTCAGAGCCTGGAGCCTGCTTCGGATTCTGTGTCTCCCTCTCTCTCTGCCCCTCCCCTCCCCTCCCCTACTCCCTCTCTCTCTCTCTCTCTCTATCAAAAATACAGAAACTTAAAAAAAAATGAAAATGTAACATTGCATTTCAAAATAGTTATTACTGCCTACACGAAAATCCCCAGATCTCAGCCAATAAACTACCAGATTCCGAAACGTTCACTTTTCCTTTCTCAATCTTTCAAAGTTATAAATAAATCCTACTTTTATGTGCATTGTGGCCTATATTGTTTCAGAGATTGGTTTCCCTAATCCGTATTTTTCTTCCTCAAGGTTTTCACACGCCCACACACCGAGACGCACACTTCTTTTCTTCTATGCCTCGAGTATTAGTTTCTTATCAAGTGCAGTTCAGCCCCAAATCACAATCTCCCGGCAAAATGAAATCAAGACCAGAGACTTTCCAAAAATCAGTGGATTGTATACTTACAGAAATACCACCCCACGTTTCATTATTAATCAAATCCATTTGCATGCTACTAATATTCTGTAGACTCTTATTATAACTGGTATTAATTCTGTCTCTTGGATGTTGTGAATTCTCTAAGATCCTGTTGGCCAACAGTGCCTGGGCTGAATCTGAAAATGTGTATGTTTGATGTAGCTTGTGATGTGAGGAAATAATCTTACAGCCTTAAAATCCTTCATTAAATTCAATATTATCTTAAGAAATCCTAATTAACTTAATCTTCACCTCCATCTTCATTTTCTTTTCGGTGACTTCATTCTAGGCTGGCCTGCCCATGACCTGGAGAACATTGGCTTCACATTAGATGAAATGTTACTAAAGCCTCAGAAAATAACCTTTTAATTACCTTTTAAACTCTATAAAGAGAATTTGCTTTCTAGCGTGACATCATCCCGTGATGGTTTTAGCACACTCATTTTAGTCCCTTGCTGTGCTAACTTATCTTGGTTTACAGAGATAACCAACCAGATGTTGAAATATTAAAATAGGTTATCTCTGTGCATTTCTACTCAAAGAGGTTGCAACCAAAGAATACCTCCATGTTTCCCACACAGTTTTGCACTTATTTATTACACATTTATTCCGTAGTGTCTCGCAAAGAGCACTGCAAATAACGGTCTGGTTGGCATGATCACAAAGATTCTGAGGAAGCAAAAGAATCTGTAGAGACACAATGACAAGCGGTCATTTTTAAAGTCCTTGAAATAATGCCAAAGCAATTTTATAGCAACACATATGGGTTGTCCTACGCACCCCAGATCTTCTGTATAATACAGTCAATACCACATTTTACAAAATGATACTCCTATTTTTTTTCTGATGATTAAATAGAACCTTGAAAAGGAAGTTGTGGGAGACCAGCTTCAAAATGAAAAACTTGAAGTTTTTTCAACTTTTAGGTCTTATTTTCAGCCTACCTACCATTTGTAGAAACATGATTCCCACAAATTTACCTGGTTAACTGTTTGATCCATGTGCATTGGTCAGCTGCCATGTTTTTGAAACGTGTTTTCTTTCATAGATACCTAGATGATGTAGATTCTTTTTTTTTTATTTTTTTAAATGTGTATTTATTTCTGAGACAGAGAGAGATAGAACATGAGTAGGGGAGGGGCAGAGAGAGAGGGAGACACGGAATCCGAAGCAAGCTCCAGGCTCTGAGCTGTCAGCACAGAGCCTGACACGGGGCTCAAACTCACAAACCGTGAGATCATGCCCTGAGCCAAAGTCAGTCGCTCAACCGACTGAGCCACCCAGGCGCCCCAAGATGATGTATATTCTTAAAAGAATAAAATCTGGATTGGTTTTTACATACAATGTATGTATTAAATTATAAAATGTTGAATGGAAAAAATTTACTTATTCAGCCATGCATTTAAACATATTTTCTAATCACTGGGCTGGAAATGGAAGACAAATACAAAAGAAGTGAGGGGCACCGAGGTGGCCCAGTTGGTTAATCATTAAACTCTTGATTTCAGCTCAGATCATGATCTCAGCATTCGTGAGTTTGAGCCCACATAGGGCTCTACGTTGACGGGACAGAGCCTGCTTGGGATTCTGTCTCCCTCTCTCTCTGCCCCTCCCCCAATTGTGTGCTCTCTCGCTCTGTCTCAAAATAAATAAATAAACTTTAAAAAAGTATAAAGCGAGAAACCTTGGATATTCACTATAGAAGTTGATCGCTATAGGATGAGAAAGTACAGGTACATTTAATCTTCACTTGGGAGAGAAAGTGGCCTTGGAGTTGTGCTTTGAGCACGGGTAGGATTTGGTTATCTAGGATAGACGATGCAATCACTCCAGATGTGGAAAATAAGTTTAGCAAAGGTGGCAGGATGTATGATGAGTGGTCAGAAACGAGGGCACTCTAATAAAGGAAGGTTCTACATCAGCACGGGGAATGCTTCAAACAACATGGATTTGTGCTTTAAAAACTTAGTTCCTATGGGATATTGAATCAATGGAAGGGGAAAGACAAATTGCATCAGGCCCCTCAGAGGCTACCATGGTAGTAGAAATTACTGTCACCAATCTTTGCTGTCATACCCATATATCCCTGATTATTATTTATTTATTCATAATTTATGTGCATATATTTATATATTATTCCATCAATATATGATATAGACTATCATACATACATAGAAATAGAAATGAAAAGACAAATGCCACATTTATTTTATTTTTTTTTTTAGATTCCACCTATAAGTGAGAGCAAATCACTTTTCTCCTCCGACTTATTTTACTTTAACATAATGCCTTCAAGGCCCATTCATGTTGTCACAAATGACAAGATTGCTTTATTTTTTAGGGATGAATTATATTCCATTATGTGTGCATATGTATCACATTTTGCGTATATGTTTTTCCCAGTAACTAACATAGAACTAAAATGCTTAAGACTTACGTCACATTATATTCAGCTGTGTCTTATATGAGCCCCCTCTCCTTGCCCTCCTCTACCCCAATACCGGCCAGTCTCAGACTCTCAGTACCATTCCGAAGGATTAATTCTGTCACCTTAACTGTTCCTAACTGTTCCTGGTGCTCTGCTTACATTGTATGGTAAGAAATCCTATTTAACTTTTCCAGATTAATCTCTATTCACTTTTATCCAAGACATAGATTTTTTTTTTTAGAAACATCTCTTATTTTATCACTTGATATATATCAAGTGATATATTGATCACTTGATATATATCCCTTTTCTATCTAGTCTCAGTTATTTGGCTTCTGCCTAGTTTTCTAGATAATTCCCATTACTTTTCTTCACCCTATAATCCAAGTAAATGACAATTCTTTGTTTTAAATATTTATTTATTTATTTATTTATTTATTTTGAGGGAGAGAGAGAGAGAGAGAGAGTATGTGCAAGAGTGAAGGAGGGGCAGAGAGAGAAGGGGAGAGAGAAAATCCTAAGCAGGCTCTGTGCTATCAGTGCAGAGCCCAACCCAGGGCTCAATCTTACGAACTGTGACATCACGACCTGAGCTGAAATCAAGAATCAGATGATCAACTGACTGAGCCACCCAGGTGCCCCAATATATGATAATTCTTCAGAGAAAAATGAGTTCCCTGATTTTAGGAACTTTTCTATTCATGTCTAATTTATGGTATTGTCAGAACACAAAATATATGTGCAAGTGTAAATTTCACAGACTTGTTCGCAAATAATAATAATAATAACATATTTATCTATGAGTCACCCTAATCTTTATTTCAAATTATCATTTGGCTCTCTGATAGAATATGAATCTTGTCAATAAAAACTTAAGTTAAACTATTTCTTTCTGAAGGTGCATTAAGTTTCAGAACAGAGGAAGGTTTGGGAATAATCAATTTCCATCATTCGGAGCACAATACACATATCTAATGGCCCCAGACCATTTTTGGCCATATGTAGGAATGCTTGTCTTCAACACAACCTATTGAGAACCTACTATTTGCCTGCTTCTGAGCTAACCAGTGGATAGATTTTTAATAAATGAATGAAGGCTTTCATAACTTCAGTTATGGTTTCAAGTCAAGTCTCCCCCTTCACTGAACTGTTCAAACAAGTAGGGGATAAATGGGATCTGAATATTGGTCTATGTAGATTTGCTCCTCATGCTTCTGGGATAACAGCCCTATGGTGTACTTTTTTTTTTAATTTTTTAGAATGTTTATTTTTGAGAGAGAAAGAGCACAAGTGGGGGAGGGACAGAGAGAGACAGGGAGACACAGAATCTGTATCAGGCTCCAGGCTCTGAGCTGTCAGCACAGAGCCCAGCGTGGTGCTCGAATCCATGAACTGTGAGATCATGATGTGAGCCAAAGTTGGACGGACACTTAACCAACTGAGCCACCCAGTCGCCCAACCCCGTGGTGTACTTTAACTAGGCTTTGTAGCCTGAGTACATGATAGGTTTTTTTCATAGTCAAGGTTTTGTGGTAACTTGTTTTCGTTTCTTTATTCTTTTTTCCTACTGTCAGATTATTTCCTCTGGCCACCATAAGCAATCAAAGACTATCCTCAGTTTGAGATAGGAACAGTGTTTGGTAATGCTTATGCCTCGGGAGTCAGACCCTCTAGATCTGATTCTGCACTTGGCCAAAAGTATGATCTAGGATAAGTAATGAAAATCTCTTCATCTTCTTTCTTTTATCTTTTTTAGTTTATTTATTCATTTTGAGAGAAGGAGAGAAAGCACAAGTGGAGGAGGAACAGAGGGAGATTGAGAGAGAGAGAGAGAGAGAGAGAGAATCCCAATCAGGCTCTACACTGACAGCACAGAGCCTGATGTGGGGCTTGAACCCACAAACTATAAGATCATGACCTGACCCAAAATCAAGAGTAGGATGCTTAACCAACTGAGCCACCTAGGTGCCCCCATCTTCTTTATCTTAGTAGGACAATAATAATAATACCCTTCCCTCTAGATTGTTGTGAGTAGTGTGCCCAGCATAAACTGGTAATAATAACACTACTTTCATGAACATTAAAATCCAATAGGAGAAAAATAGATACACACAAATTGCTTCTGCGTTTTCTGGCATTTATCTCCATGATGCCAGATCCATTTCTGTAAGGTAAGCCATCAGTCTCAGGTTTTCAATGAAAGATTATTCACTCTGGGACCTCAGTTCCTGCATTATTCATGCCATTCTGCATGCAGCCAGATTTATGTGTCAGGAAAAACATACAAATGGAATCCGATTTACTTGCACAAGTTCCTGGAGCATTTGATTTACGTTTGAGTAAATAAAGACATATCTTATAGGTATTGGCTTCCCTTCTCTTTAGGAATGGAAGTGCAATGCTTCAAATTCTTTTCTTGGCAAGCATAGACTTCTGAAGTTGTGCAAGCAATGTGACTTCAAATCATATACTTTCAATTTTCTCCTGTGTTCATTACGCTTTTGTGTTAGCGTCGAGCACTTCCGGTGTCAAGACAATGGAAAAAATCTACAGCTCTTCACCACTGGAAAAGGCTCAAGCATTTATAGTTTAGAAACAAATGATATAAGAAACTCAAATATGGAATTCAGATGTAGAAATTTACATAAACCGTTATCAAGCTACGTGGAGTTCGGGCTACAAATGTCATCCCAAATCACCCAAGTGTAGGGGGACATTTAACATTGCCAACAAATAACTCTCCTTCAAGAGGGTCCTAACTTGGTCTGAGCACTGTCATCTAGTCTTGAATCCATTGTATTCATTTTGCATAAGTGTCTCCAGTAGGTGAAGGTATAGATCAGTAGCTATTTTCTCATTCCTTAGTTTTCAATCCAGTTCAAGACCAAGTCTTTGAACAGTCTATGAAATCATTATCAGTACTCCTCAGAAACATCAGAGTCATGGAAAACAAAGAAAGACTGAGCAAGCATCAAAGGAAACTAGGGAGAGGGAGCCACCCAAATACATGTGATACCGTGAATTGGATCCTGGAAAAAAAAGGTATTTATGGAAGCAGGAATGAAATTTAGATAAATTCTGGGGCTTAGTGAATACAGGCAGCATACCAGTATTGGTTTCTTAGTATTGGTAAATATGCAATAGCAATATGGGACTATACCATTGGGAGAATCTGAAACAGTTGAAGGATATACTGGAACTCTGTACTGTCCTTGAAAATATTCTGTAAATCTAAAATTATTTCAAACAAAAACATTTATTGGGGCACCTGGGTGACTCAGTCAGTTGAGCGTCTGACTCTTGACTTCGACTCAGGTCATGATCTCACGATTTGTGAGTTTGAGCCCCATGTTGGGCTCTGCACTGACAGTGTGGAGCCTCCTTGGGATTCTCTGTCTCCCTGTCTCTCCCTCTGCTCCTCCCCCACTTGCTCTCTGTCTCTCTCAAAAAAAAAAATAATAAAACGTTTATTAAAGACACACAATGGTAACAAAAGCTCTTTGAACATGGAATACAAGAAAATTAATGTTTCTTTTTTCTGGTCAGTTTTCTTTTAATGTTTATTTGAGAGAGATAGAGAGTGAGCGGGAGAGGGGCAGAGAGAGACAGGGATACAGAGAATCCCAAGGAGGCTCCACACTGTCAGTGCAGAGTCCAACACGGGGCTCAAACTCCCAAACCATGAGATCATGACCTGAGCTGAAATCAAGAGTCAGACGCTTAACCGAGACACCCAGGAGCCCTTTTGTGGACAGTTTTACACAACAAGAAAGATGTCTCCAGATGATACACAAGCCACTTTCTCTCCTCCTGTCTCTTGAGGTCTAAATTATTATGACCCCCCCCCCGCAAAAATTAGTGAGTCTGCAATGGCAGCGGCATTTCTTAAACATCACCCAATGTGAATGAAGGTTTATTTGCTTATTCATGCAACCCAAAGCTCCTTTTGCTGCTAATTTCTGTAAAAAGTATCCACCCCCAGAACTTGAAAACACATTTTATGGGAAGATATGGTAGCAGATTGATGGAACCCCTATAGTTTAAGTCAGACTTTTAAAACCAAGCGTAGTTTTAAATTAGGGTTAATGAATGAGAATACGTAAATTAGAAAGTGAACTTTTCTTTAAAAAAAATCACATTTTACACAACAATAAAAAGGAAAAGAGGACCCCTGGTAAATGGGTCCAGAATCTGTCCATTTGCATCATCTCATCTCTCAAAGTAATACCTTTCAGCTGTTACCCAACACCCTCAGAATAAAATTTTCATTGCCTACAACAGCACAGGTGGCACCATGAGTCTATTATCCCTGAACATTTCTCCAGCCTTATCCCATTACCCTTTCTCACTCATCTTCCCATTGTTGCTGTTCAACGCTGTTGGTCTGCCATGGGTGGTCCACCCTGAAGCTAAAAGTAAAGCTTGGGTTTTGGTCTTATTTATAGGGGGCTTTGCGCGGCCATATGCACTTATAAAATTTTCAGAAGTAAGTTATTTGAACTGCCCTTGCTTCTGACAACGATCTCTCTCTATTCCAATGTCCCCGTCATTACAGATGCTGTCCCACAATAGGCAACATTGGAGTGACCAAGATCATTGTGGGGTTCTGGCTAAAGGGAAGGAAGATCTGAGGTGCATATGCATGTAATTTTAGGGTGCTGGAAATGTTTGCGTAGTGCATACTCACTTTCATGTATATTTACAAGTTTCTAGGTGCCAGGGTCTGAAAGTCCTCCAAGAATGTATCTACTACTGACTGTACCAACTCATCAGGGGTAGTGACAAAGAAATGAAGAGCCAAGGTCCTATGACGATATGTTGTGTGTCCTACGGTGCCCAGCAATGGGAGAAGGATGTTCACGGAAGAGAAATTTCTTATTTCCACGGAAGCTAATATGTGGAAAATTCTTCCACACCTCATGGCCCTCACGTGAAAGAAAGCTGACTTCCCTAATCTGACAAAATTCCTAAAAATTACAGGATGTCACCAAAAAGTTGTAACACTTCAAGAAACGTTTGTAACTTATCAGAAAAACCAACCATCCACACTAGAGGGATGACTGAAATACCTTTTTCTTCTCGGTGCAGAAAATACTCAAAGAAAAGCTTGATGTGTTATGAACAGGCTATCAAAGAGTGGGTAGCCAAAAATGTATGTGAAAGTGTTATAGAAGTATATTTATGTTACTCTCTGTATGTCTTTGTATTATTCATGAACCTTAAAAAATTTGTAATTGTAGTTTCCCTCATTCTAAGTACACATTAATATTCACATCAAGTTTTATACTTGCAATTTTTTATTATGTTAAGAGTTCCCAAAAGTGTGTGAACTTCAGGCTTGACAAAACTTAAATCTGCCTCTGTGTGTAAGATAATTTTAAAATTTATAATTGCGTGGCAACTGCACACATTGGACCAAAAGCTTACGTGGAGCCGTCTAGCACCCTAGTGCAAGAATTCACATTTGTAGACAGAGAATCATCTACAACACAGATGCAGGAAGAAACCAGACAGTGCGGCAGCCTGAGTACGGGTCCATCCTCTCTGCCTGACGAGAGCTGGCCTCTTCCTCCACGTCTCCACTTGGCCGGGGTGAACTTCGCGAGTTGCTGAAGTGTGTAGAATCCTTCTTAACACTCTAGCTAAGCTAGATGCCCAGTTATGACCACTTAGCTTGGCTCAGTCTGTGGCTGTCATATCGCCCATGGCAGGTTGGTGTGACTAAACTCATGCTCCCCTAGCAGGGACTCAATTTCCACCAAACAATTTAAAACAGCAATTAATGATTTGCTTCATAAAATTGGACTGAAAGGTAGTTCTGGGGGGAAGGGGAGAGATTTCGCTGTCTATATGTCAAAAGATATCAGGAAGTAGCCTATGTTTACACATGATACTTCAACTTTTGGACTGAAATAACACAGGTATTTATTTCAATTTTTTTTTATTTCAGAGAAAGAGTGTGCATGCAAGCAGGAAAGAGGGGGCAGGGGGAGAGAATCTGAAGCAGATTCAATGCCCAGTGCAGAGCCTGACACAGAGCTCAATCCCATGACCCTGGGATCATCACCTGAACCGAATTCAAGAGTCGGGTGCTCAACCGACTGAACCACCCAGGGGGTCCCTATTTTAAATCTTTAAAAAAAAGGTAATGTAATATATTTTAAACCCAAAATATGGCAGGAAAATGAGCAATCTACTGATATCCCCTGCTACCAAGAGCATAAAGAGATAATGATTCCAATATTAAGTTTAGAATACAAAAGAAACCCAAGTACCTTCTCAAGTCAAAAAAGCAAATAAAAGTAATAGCTTAGGTCATTAATATAATTCTTTAGAAAAATGTTCCTTTCTAACATAAAAAATGAATAAGAATTAATATATACCCAATTTTTATATATACTCATACATGTTCACATATGTATCTACATACACAGAACCCTCCTTCTGCCAGTATTGTGATACAAAATTTATTCCTGTGGCGCCTGGGTGGCTCAGTCGGTTGGGCATCCAACTTCGGCTCAGGTCATGATCTCATGGTTTGTGAGTTTGAGCCCCGCGTCAGGCTCTGTGCTGTGACCAGAAGCCTGCCTTAGATTCCGTGTCTCCCCCTCTCTCTCTCCCTCCCCACTCACTCTCTGTCTCTCTGCTTCAAAAATAAATAAACATTAAAAAAAATGTTCCTAACAAAACCTCATTCTTGCTATGTGAATACCAATTTCCATAGTTATTTTTGGAGGTTTTTCAGTTCTTTAACTTGTGTTTAGATGTTTTGTATAGTAGTTTATTATGGAACTTCATTTCCCTCGTTTGGCCATTAAAATGATCTACTTCTACAACGGTATAGTATTTTGCACATATCATTTTTCTTCCTCTCCTCCTCCTGTTCCTCTGTTTCATCTTCTTCTAAGCTCTATTATAACCATGTTCACATTTGTGGCTTTCAAAGAGGGCCAAAATGTACGGCAAAGAAAAACATCGTAAATTCATTATGAAACTCTACTGTGTGTATCCTTATATATTCTCCCGTCCACAAAGAATATATTAATGGGAATTTCTAATTTTGTTCTTCAGAATGAAATAGTGTTGAGTTGTCGAATTCCTGGGCCGCTAATACATTTTAAAGGCTGACACTATTCATTTTGTATGTTGAAAGACACCTTCGAATCCAGTAAATCAACCATTATTGTGAAAAACAGTTGACCTCTTTTTTTCTTTTCCTGTCTCTGCAGGGTACATCAATACTTTCTTGGGCCCAAAGGAAAGAAAGTACACATTCCTCTTATTTCCCAGATTTTCTGGTCCAACTGTACCTGTACTTATTGTCCTACCATTAATTGTCTAGGATCTTCGGTAAAAATCATCGCTTCCCTTCAGCAAGTTTTAGTCTTTTCAAGTCATAAATACGTTGCATATTTCTTTAAATTAAACAAACATTGGGGCGCCTGGGTGGCTCAGTCGGTTGAGCTTCTGACTTCGGCTCAGGTCATGATCTCCCAGCTCGTGGGTTCAAGCCCCCACGTCGGGTTCTGTGCTGACAGCTCGGAGCCTGAAGCCTGCTTCCAATTCTGTGTCTCCCTCTCTCTTTTGCCCCAACCCACTCGCATTCTGTCTCTGTCTCTCTCAAAAATAAATAAACATTGAAAAAAATTAAATTAAACAAACATGTATTAACTTCCTACATGTGTTATAAAATATTCTGTTACATACTTGTCTCAATCTTCTCAGGCTGCCGTAACAAACATACTATAAACCGGGCATCTTATAAACAGCAAACATGGATTCTCACAGTGCAGGAGGCTGGCAGTGGCAAGTACAAGATCACGGTGCAGACAGGAACAGCGTCTGATGAGAGCTTCCTCATTGATGGTGGTCTCACTGTAACATCACATGGCCGAAGAAACAAGGAGTGTCCCTGGGGTCTCTTCTAGGGCATGAATCCCTCTGCCTTCGTGATCTAACCACCTCCCAGAGGCCCCACCTCCAAATGTCATCACATTGGGATTACGTTTCACATATAAACTTTGGCAGGGTGCGGCGCAAACATCCAGTCCATAGCAGTATTTTCACAATCGTCAAGTCATTCAATATGCAGAATACCCTGGGAAAGGAAGATTCCTGTTGCCAGTTTGCATACAACGAATAGGGGGCTCAGGGAGATTAAAAAAAAAAAAAGCCACCAAATGTGCGGAGTGGGGCAGGGCCAGCAGGAGCTCCCCTCCTGGATGTAAGCAACAAAGAGCCTGAAGTCCCACCTCGCTTGACCAGCACCTCGGCCGGCAGGTTCTGAGGTCTGAAGCATATTACTCAACTTGCCTAAACCTTGACTTTCTTACTTGTAAACTGGAGGCGATATTAAGTGCCACAGAGGATACCAGCCGGTGATTAAATGAAACAATATATGAAAGGAACCCAAAGTTTATGCGTATAAGGTGGTAACAACAGCTGGCTGTGGCATACAGTTCTTGAACCCAAATCCAATGATTTCTCCTAAATCTCAGACATGCCTCTTCGAAATCTGCCCATGTAGATGAAGGAAAACAGGCAACAATAGAAAAAAAAACCATTAAAGATGTGATATTTCAGTCCCAAGCCCAAGACTCCTAGAATTCCAGAATTTAGCAGGCACCTAGCGTCATATTTACGTGTCTCTGCCTCCACTTTTAGGGAACTGAGCCTGCATTTCACCCCCACGCCAAGTCTCCTAATTGTATCACGTTATACCAAGTGCAACTCATCGAGAAAAGTTTTAAAAATGCAATAATCAAGAAGCGTAACACGTATATGAGCGAGTGAGGAAACCAGAGAAGCTTTGTTTTCAATTACAGATTTCCACGTAGCCAACTTTGCTGCCTTCCTTCAATGGAAAAAGAGCTTAATGGAAAACTCTCTCCTATACGTTAAAAATCAAATTTGTGAAGATTTTATTAAGGAAAACCAAAACAACTTTCCATTTCTGGTTTTATACATGGAGCAAATATGTTACCCTCACCAGTTGGGGTGGGGTGCAGGGGTGGAAGTGAACGGAGCAAACAGAGCTTTAAAAAAAAAAAAATACAATGTTCTTGATAAAAGCACAGGCCTCAAGTGGCTCTTTTGGTTTAGCTGTTGTGGGTCTCCAATATGATCTCATGGGATACAGCTCATTAAACGATTGTATGAAAACACAAGAAAATCATTTTATCCAAGCGGTAGCCGCTCCAAATTTTCATCTTGAGTTAACCACAGTTCTTAATGTTCCATGAGTACAGGGGAAAGTTCAAATTCAGAAACGCATAAATGAGCTCTCCAAAGGAAGGCATACGTCCTATTTGGTTTCTAGTTCTGGAAATGTTCAGACAACTGTGTATTTTATCAAAACTAAATATAAATATCTTTCAATGCACATCCAATTACCATGCAGATCACTGCGAGTGACTTGTGCGCAACATTCTGGAGCACTGGCTCTCTTTTCTTATCATAAAAGCAACCGGCTTAAGTTAAACCTCTTTTCTATTTCAATTGATAGAGTTCTGCATAGCCCATACTCTAGGACAGAAACAGGATTTTCAAAAGGCTATTACTGTTATGACTCCAACCAGCTACACAGAGATCCTGTCTAGTTTAGATAAATGGCAAATACTCTTGGGCCATATCTCTGTTACCAGCATTATTTCAAAGTTTTATTCTCACTGGAGACATAAGGGCTACGACCTCCCAATCAAACCAAGGAAGGATAAACTTATCGAAGACTCTTATTTTCAACGTGGAACATCAGTAAACCTTAAATACCTCAAGCTAATGGGAATCTCACCAGTATCCAACACAATGAAAACAATTAAGAGAGGATTTAAGATAATTAACACTGAGCCCAGTTCTACACTAATAGACAAAACCCTTAAGGTAGAAACAGAGGAATAACCCACACGGTAGATTTATAGCTACCTGAATAAACAGGGCAAAAACCTCTTCAAGGACACAGCCATGATAAACGATGTCTTAAATGCTTTACGTTTAGATCCAAAAATGTGTAAATGTGCCAAAAAGATGCACATCAAGGTAAAACACACGAGCTGCAAATTAATATGCTTTATATAATAGCTGATGTCATTTTCGCTTTAAAAAAATGATTCTAGGGGCGCCTGGGTGGCGCAGTCGGTTAAGCGTCCGACTTCAGTCAGGTCACGATCTCGCGGTCCGTGAGTTCGAGCCCCGCGTCGGGCTCTGTGCTGACTGCTCAGAGCCTGGAGCCTGTTTCCGATTCTGTGTCTCCCTCTCTCTCTGCCCCTCCCCCGTTCATGCTCTGTCTCTCTCTGTCCCAAAAATAAATAAACGTTGAAAAAAAAATTTAAAAAAAAATAAAAATAAAAAATGATTCTATGATACTGGCTTTTCCATTCAATAAGAGTAGTTCTGGAACAATTTTAATGCCTTAAGGATGTGGCAAAAATTCTTGGATGCTTTGTAGTATAAAATCACATTTGAGGGATATGTAAGTCCTAAAATGCATGATGGGTGTAAATGAAGGATCACTAAGTTTCATAAGCACATCTCTTATACTCCTCTCAAGATGACCACCTCCTTCACCTTATTTGCATTCTTTGTTCAGGTTGTAGGGATAACTCCTACATACCCCTGCCTCTTAACGGGCCCCCTCGCCTCTGCTAGCACCCCTGAAGAAAACGTCACCTACCCTTCCACCACCATTATCTTTATTTTTTTTACACTTATTTATTTTTGAGAGACAGAGCATGAGCAGGGGAGGGGCAGAGAGAGAGGGAGACACAGAATCCGAAGCAGGCTCCGGGCTCCGAGCTGTCAGCGCAGAGCCCGACGTGGGGCTCGAACCCACAGACGGTGAGATCATGACCTGAGCCGAAGTCCGACGCTCAAACGACTGAGCCACCCAGGCGCCCCAGACCACTGTTATCTTTAAACAAGTCAGATGTAAACATGTCAATTCTCAGCTGAAAACTTAATAGATCCTCCTAGCCCATGAATGATAAAGTTTGATCTAAGATCTTAGCTTTATGGACAATGGCTTTGATGATTTCCAATTTTATCATCTACTATTTGCCTTTCCTGTACCTCTGCACACCATGATCTCACAACACCAGACTGTAGTTTCTTAGAGACAACGTGTCCATTTAATACTTACTTGTCTTCACAACTTACTCTTCTCTCTGTCTGGGTTAAGAATAGTTTCCACCCCTCCCCACGCCCCTCAACAACCTGCCCCCTTTATGTATGTCTGGGTAACAGTTATGGTTCAGAAGAAAGACAGCGCTGGCATATACATGGTTTCATGACAATCCCTGTGTGTCTCATTTTGTTTTACCCTCTCCTCTAGAGTACTTTGGCATCTTGGGGTGCCTGGGTGGCTCAGTCAGTTGAGTGTCCGACTTTGGCTTGGGCTCTGTGCTGACAGCTCAGAGCCTGGAGCCTGCTTCAGATTCTGTGTCTCCCTCTCTCTCTCTGCTCCTCCCCGGCTCATGCTCTGTCTCTGTCTCAAAAATAAATAAAAACATTAAAAAAAATTAGAATACTTTGGCATCTTAACTACACTTTTATTATTGCATTTATTTATTCTTCAGTCTTATGATTAGTGTAGTACATACTCAGTTTTGAGTTCTACTGTTATTTGTTTCCTTCTTAAGTTTTTATTTAAATTCCAGTTAATTAACATCCAGTGTAATGTTAGTTTCAGGAGTAGCATTTAGTGACTCATCAGTTACAGACAATACCCGGTGCTCATCACAACCAGTGCACTCCTTAATGCCCGTCACCTATTTAACCAACCCATCACCCCTCCTACTTGCACTCTGGTAATCATCAGTTTGTTCCCCACAGTGAAGAATCTGTTTCTTGGTTTGCCTCTTTTTTTTCCCTCCCTGTGTTCATTTGTTTTGTTTCTTAAATTCCACACTTGAGTGAAATCATATGGTATTTGTCTTTCTCTGACTTACTTATTTTGCTTAGCATAATACTCTCTAGCTCTATCCACGTTGTTATAAATGGCAAGATTCCATTCTTTTTGATGGCTGAGTAATATATTCATATATATATATATATATATATGTATATATATGTATATATACATATATATATATATATATGCATAGCCCGTGCTCTAGGACAGAAACAGGATTTAGAAAAGACTATTACTGTTATGGTTCCAACCAGCTACAGAGGGATCCTGTCTAGTTTAGATAAATGGCAAATACTCTTGGGCCATATCTTTGTTACCAACATTATTTCAATGTTTTATTCTCACTGGAGAGATTAGGGCTATGACCTCCCAATCAAACTGAGAAATGATAAATTTATCGAAGGCTTTTATTTATATTGCCAGAAGTATGAGATTGCACTTTTCATGTAAATTATTTTCAATATTTATTTATTTCATTGATATGAAATGCATTGTGTATTAGGTATTAGTGCCTCGTACTTTTTTTCTTTCTCAACTGGGAATTTTCATCTATGAATACCTATTTATGTCTTATTCGATTATTCATTCCACTGGGGTGTAATTTTCCCGTATTTACTTATTAGCAAGCTTTATAGACTGCATATATTTCCCTAGTGTTTATCGTTTGACTTTATGTTTTAATTAAGATAGTTTTACCATCTGCCCTTAAACTTTCATATGTGCAAATATCTTCACTGTGATATCTTTTCCTTTGTGTTAATGCTGACAAAGACTTCCCTCATCCCGAGATCAAATAAATATTTAGCTATATTTTTTTTCTTTTTTTTTAGCTATATTTTCTTTAAGGGTTTTTTTTTTTTGGTTGTTGTTGTTGTTGTTCTTTTGTATATTTAATCATGGAATCAATGCAGAATTTATTTTGATGTATGGTACCTGATGATGCTCTCTGACTGGTTATTGTTCAAAATACCCCAAACCCCATATAATTCTGGCTAATCATTCCTTTCACTACAGATTTTGTTATTCCACCTCTAAAAAATAACTAAATTCAAATATCCACATGAATGATTTATGAGGTATCTCTTCTACATGATTGATCAGTTCATATATTTTTGCTTGAGTATCACCCATTTAAAATTAATATAGCTTAATAATCTGTTTTACTACCTGCTAGGATAGGTCTCTCTTCCTTTTTAATTGTGGCGGCTATACCTTTTAGAGTGTTGCTATTTCTTCATCACCCCTATTTTCCAGCAAATCCCTGATGGCCACAGAATTGAATGATGGTTACCCTGTTTTCTAGCTTGTCCAGATTCCCAGTCTTTAAGAAAAAGAGCAGACTGGAAAAAGAGAAGGGGAGAAATTTAATTGCCTTCCTTTTCCATGTTTCTCATTAGATACAGTGTCTGTATATCAGTTTTTAAAAATTCAGCTCTTCTAAAAACATGAAAATCAATACAGATTCTACAAATACATTACCTTTCGGTTTTAATGTTTGAGAAAATTTACCCAGAAAGCCCTGCATGGCTTTACATAATGTTGGTCAAAACTCACAAAGGACCATATCATACATTAGGAGCAAAGGAGTAACACAGATCGTTTAGAATGGATCAGTAGAGGGAAGGTTAAGTTTGTTCTTTCAGAAAGGAAATTGGCAATTCTCTTCTGAAGGTAAAAATCTAGATATTCCCAATCTAACTAATAACCCAACGATTCCATTTTATTTATCACGTGCCTGTGAAATATTCTGAAAATTGTGTAAAATGTTTCCCAACAGAAACAAATGTTGAAATAAGAATTTCAGTTGCAGAATTCACAAGATTCTAATGAATGCTATGCATTTGAAATCTAGTTGTGCTTATTTTTATTTATTTTTTTAAATGTTTTATTTCTTTTTGACAGAGAGAGAGAGAGAGACAGGGAATGAGCAGGGGAGAGGCAGAGAGAGAGGGAGACACAGAATCCAAAGCAGGCTGCAGGCTCTGAGCTGTCAACACAGAGCCCGACGCGGGGCTCGAACTCACAGACGGCGAGACCATGACCTGAGCCGAAGTCAGGCACTCAACCGATTGAGCCACCCAGGCGCCCAGCGTTGTGGTTATTTTTAAAACCCAGATATTATCAACCTTCTGTACTGATTGGCTTTGTACGTGTCTGACCGGCACCGAAGTTGTGGGTCCATTTCTTCAGGGTCATATTTCTTGTGCTCAATTTGCTGATGGTGAAATGTCTCATATTCTACTGGGCACAAATATTCCAAACATTACTCACAGAAATTAAAGGAAAGTAGACCATATTGGAATGGAATTATTCATTCACTTCAACGCAGCCTAACATGGCTAATTCCACGCGGGAGTCTTAAGTTTAAATAAACTTTCCATGGCAATCTATTTTCTGGAGACTTTTGCTTTGTTTGAATTCTTTTATAGAAGGACATTTTCCTCCATGTGTTTATTCTCACAGACAAATACAGGAAAAAGCCCACTTGGTCTTGTTGACCTTTCTGCTTAGCAACTATTACTTTCCTTAGCTCAAAGGTAATTCTTTATTCAAGAGGGCCTTATTTAGAACACATGATAGGCATTCAGAGTTTTCCAGTAGCCTCTGAATACCACAGAGTATTTATTTACATTGTATAAAATTAGAGGAAATGAAGGGGTATGCATTTGAACTAGAAGCAACGGCCTAATTCTCTTCATGGAGAGAGATTTCAGTCAATGTCACTTGGTGGAGTGGGGGTTGGGGGAGAACTCAAATTACAAACATTTTAAGCAATATAGATTTTTGTTACCTAACAATGAAATATATAGTGCTACTTTCTAAATAATACCCAGGCTATGAATTACAGACAATTTCTATGTTATGTATTGTTTTAGAGTACAGTTTGATTCTTGTCTTAGCAAATTAAGGCATATGGAATCATCTTTGCTGACCTAGCCCAAATGTAAACTACTTTAGGGGGAAATGTTATTTTAAAAGGACTGAGATGCATCTAATAGGATATCTAACTTTATATGAGCTCATGTATTTGCACACAGATCGTTCATAGAAAACCAGCTACTGACCACCCAGCACCGGATATGATGCAAACAGAATTTGTACCAGAATACTTTTCATTAACCCAGATCACAACTCTTCAAGTCCTATCCTTTCTACTGCTTCACAAGAAGGGACCTTATTTACTTAGTTTGAGTTTAAATATATTTGACAGCAAATTCTGTAGAACAGAACATTCAAGCTTAAGGCAGGGAGAAAATGCTATAAAGATGCACTCTCAATATTTCTTAATGTAACATGCAAAAGTAATGTATCAACTCAAAGGGCAAAAACACTTCTCAGTATCTATCTTGTGGGATGTTCATTCAGTAAAATAAATAAATAGGAAGCAAGGATATAAAAGCAATTCTATAAATAAAAGCTAACGGATATAGATACTATGCAGATACCAAAAGTGGTTGAATATATCTCCATCTTAAGAAACCTTTAGGAAGAAAAATGGTAAACTATTTCCTTTATATTGACACTGAAAATAGGCTTGAATGATCCATAATAATAAATTCCCATTGAACAAGTCCAATTTTTCAAAGTAAGTGCTTCACATATCCAAATCCTTATTATTTGAGCTCTTCTTAGAAGACATTTTATATATCACTTTGCAGAAATCTTTATGAAAGATATTATTTTGTTTCTTAAACTCCACAGAAGGAAGGCAGTCAGTCCTGTAGACGTCTTGATTTTATTATAGTGAGATCCTTATTGGACTCCTGACTCATAGAACTTTGAGATAGTAAATGTGTTCTTTTAAGCTCTCCCTTCCAGAAAAAAAAAAAAGTCTATTTAATTTATCAAGCTTAATGAAGAACCAATGCAAGAATATATAGGTTGGGGGCACCTGACTGGCTTAGTTAGCAGAACACTGCACTCATGATCTAGGGGTTGAGTTCAAGCCCCACAGTGGGTGAAAAGACGACTTAAAAATAAAATAAAATAAAATAAAATAAAATAAAATAAAATAAAATAAAGAATATATGGGTTGAAACGTAATCATTTTCATCTGTATATATCTCACAATCCTGACATCCAGAATAACAACTTTGCCAATGTAACTCAATAAAGATTCTTAATAAAGAGATTCCTTAAAAATATAAAAAAGAGGGGGCGCCTGGGTGGCTCAGTCGGTTAAGCGTCTGACTTCAGCTCAGGTCACGATCTCGCGGTCCGTGAGTTCGAGCCCTGCGTCAGGCTCTGGGCTGATGGCTCAGAGCCTGGAGCCTGCTTCCGATTCTGTGTCTCCCTCTCTCTCTGCCCTCCCCCGTTCATGCTCTGTCTCTCTCTGTCTCAAAAATAAATAAACGTTTAAAAAAATATATATATGTATATATATATATGAATATTTTAAGAGCAGGTTCTATATTGAAATGTGAGTTTGAAATACCCCAATGAGTTTTGTACTCTTTACACGGAGTCCACTAAATATCAAATGCGACCCATATACACCATAGATTTAACAAGAGTTAGAAAGGCGATTAATTTGTGTGTTGGAGAATACTCCTATGTTTTCTAAATTTATGCATTCACATATTTTTATGGGTGTCTGAGACATACATGTATATGTGTAGATATATAAGTATAGAATTAAAAGTGTTTATCTCTAAATAGTATGCTATTTAGTATCGTATGCTTAAAGGATATACTTATTTTTTCCCTTCATTTTTCTGGTTTTTAAATATTCTCTCATATAGAGGTATTCTCTCATATAGATGATATACTTGGAAGCAGGCTTATGTAATGATTAAGTACTCTATGGAAACAGATGTTTTTGAGTAAATCTCTTATTGCATCCAATTAAGACCCATATAATATTAAGTTGCCTCATAATTGGCCAGACTTGATTAGAGTTAGACAGCCGGATGGATCCTTTGTAATGTACATTTCCCCATTCATAATTATTATTCAAGGTCTCAATACCATTATTGTAAAAATATGTGAAATCAACACCATTTTGTAGGACACGCAAATTCTTTGTTGGGTTATTTGGAGGTAAGAATCATTTCTGCTTTATTAATGTCATTTCATTTATGTCCTGTACCATGAGAAAAGTAACCTATACATTTTTCCCCTCTACTTGGAGAGTAAGTTCTACCCATTGACACCTACCTCCACAGGTCACCTCAGGTAACCACCATCTGTTATTCCAACATGATAATCCTTTCTTGCCTATCACGTTGCTTTTTTCTCCTTACCCACTCCATCCATTTTACAAAACAAAAAACAAAAAAAGGCAGGGGAAGGGAAGTTATAATTATAATTATCACCTATTTATCAGTTACAATTATGGAAAGACAGACATGGCACACTGGTTGTAAGTATTTACAATGGTTGGACATGGAGTAGGAAAGTCAAAATGAGAATAGTATCCCAGGGCTAGTAATGGTTTTGTTGACATTCCTAGACCTAAAGGGGTAGAGTGAGAGAGAGTCTGTGACAACAGGGCACCGGGTAGGATCTGTGACCCTTGGTGGAAGGCTACAGCCAGCATGTGTTAAACTCCAGAGGAAGCCAGAGGATGGCTAGACCTCTACCTACATACACCCTACTCTCTCTTTCTAATAACTTGCCATGGCTCTCGATAGGCTAATTTTAACACAAATCCAAAAGGGAGCCAACTGATGCAATCCCTACAGGCCAGCTACCCTGGCACAAGGGCACTGCAAGGAAGAGGAGAGAGGATCTGCAGGACCGAATGGATGATGCCCAGGACTCATGCCTTTGAGATTTGATTTTTGTCTAATAAGCCTTCCAGAGCAATTGTGTAAACTTCTGTGAGCCTCAGATCATTGTGAGAACCTGAGGAAGGCTGTAATCTCTCAAGCCCCCAAAATACACATGTAAACACACATGCACACACAGATGTATGTACATGCACACACACACGCACACACACACACACACACACACACACACCTACATACACACACACACCACAATGGGGCATGAACTTTTGGGGAGACTTATGTAATTCCTTGAACTTATTCAAAGATCCAGGTTAAGAATTTCTGCTATATATTAATAAGGTTCAGGGATCTTTTTTTTTTCTCCCACAAAGATTTTAATTCTACTTTCTTTTGTGAAATCACAAGATCAAAATAAAGGAGGGTTTTTATCTAACTTTGTGTCTCTGAGCCAATCAATTGTGTGGAAAACAGACAATGAAGAGAATACCCTTGTGAAGAAATTCACATTTGGCAATCGCATCAATACGGAAATGATTTGCAAGTATTTACGGAAATGATTTGCAAGTATTTATTTTAAAATACATTTACACTGGGGCGCCTGGGTGGCTCAGTTGGTTAAGCGTCCGACTTCAGCTCAGGTCATGATCTTGTGGTCCATGAGTTCGAGCCCCGCGTCGGGCTCTGTGCTGATGGCTCAGAGCCTGGAGCCTGCTTCCGATTCTGTGTCTCCCTCTCTCTCTGCCCCTCCCCTGTTCATGCTCTGTCTCTCTCTGTCTCAAAAATAAATTTTAAATAAATAAATAAATAAATAAATAAATAAAATACATTTACAGGATTTAAGAGTTTTAAGTGAGGGTGCATATTCAAATAACAGTATTTAAATGGTTTATATTTAAACTATTCTAATTCAGTGTAGTTACAAGTCAGAGACATACTTCACGTTCAAACTCATTTGTTATATAACCAACTCTTCTATTATAAACTCTTTAAGGATAATTTGGAAGTGACTGAATTCATTATATATTTTTAAAGCAAAACCTTCCAACTTTGGGGGAAAAAAACCTTGAAGTATTTTCGAGTTGTAGAAAAAACACTCGTGTCTCTGATAGAAATCCAATGAATGGTGCTTCTTTAAAGGATATATGGATCGCGGTTGGAGACCCTAGGGAAAGGCTGAAATCTGTGTGGTGATATAACTGTCACATTGACACAGGAATGGGTCTGTTGATATTAGCCCGGCTAATCATTTTGCTAATTGGACAGCCAGTTGGGCCACAGTGCAAAGTCAGATCGGTTTTCACTTTAACTACTCACACAGATGATGTTTGACTCAAATGCATTACTTTATACCAACACACCGAATGGCTGTAAAAATAATACCACATGTGTTGCTGCTTCTTTCTAATAAGTGTCTTCCTCAATTTTCCCTGTTATAATAGAGATTTTAACATGGAAAAATTAAAGGTTATTTAAAGGGTATCAGTTGAAAAGGTACCCATAAGATTTTGGAAATAAATCCAGCTACCAGACAATAATCTATCACTTGTCTTCCCCTTAAGCAACGCCATTCAAATGGACCTACCTTTGATTTCCTGTTTAAGAAGCACTCTTTTTTTTTCCGGTTTTCTTTACACAAATTACCTGGCTTCATCTTAAAACCAAATTCGGATTTTTAAATAAATATGTTCCATTTCTTCCTTTTTAGATTTAAAAAAAAGTAGATGTTTGCAGATATTTCCATGTGGTAGGTGAAATGCAGGATTATTTTGAATGTGCCCAGGCACATGCACAAGCTAAATCAAACAGACTGCATATCTTCTGAGAAACAGAACCACTTCCTGGCTGATGGTTTGGATCTACCTCTTTTGTTTATTAGTGATTTTTATCTTCAGAGTTAAGAAAAAAATTATTTCAAAGTTCCCGTTGTATAGGTGGTCCAGTATCTGCTAACTACTGAGGATTACCCTCAAAAGAAGGAATTTTGCAGTCGATTTAAATAAGATAATCAGAATTACTGTGCATATTTCAGATCAGTTGAATTATTGTGGCCCCCAAACTAGTAGGTATTTGCCTTTAAGACAAGAAATGTTAAAACAAGGGATGAGACTTCACTAATGTTCGCACAACCAGCAAAATGTTAAGCCTTCAAAAATAAGTTCTTTGGTGGCTGATTCATATGAGTCATTGAATTTTCTCATTAGGTAACTTATTATTTCTCGAGGACAGAACTACTCTTTAGAGAAATTTTCAAAGGATTGTTTAGGACCTTTAGTCTTTTAGGGAATTAGAATACCTATTACGTTACTTTATAGTGAAATTTAAACTAATGATCAAAATCCCCACCAGGTCAATCTATTAACTGAGAATCAGAAAAATGGATCTAAGTTTCATTTCCTTTATTTCTCCTGCTTAACATCTGCTGGAAGTGCAAATGGACACCGAAATAAATAATGGAAAGAGAGTCTTGCTGTAGCCGATACATATTGGCACAAGTGGAAAAATACATAATCCTGAAAAACGATTAATTTTGAATATGTACATTGGATTAAAGAGAATACGGTCCTATTTGTTTCTTTCATAGGTAAAAAAAATGGAAAGGTCTAAACTCATACTATATTTATATACATCCCCTTAAATGCTCGACGATCTCATCTTTATGACTACTCTTGGCTCCCTCTGCCTGTGATTTTCTTCTGTGATTTTCTTCTGCTACCCATGTTCTCTCCACTCTCACCAAGCCTGCTGGTCTGACTCACGGTTCTCTTGTCTAAGGCTCAATCCAGTTACCTCCAGGGAAGCCCCAGCTTTCTTTCCACTTCTTGCCAGCCATTAGACATTCCTTTTCCTTGCTCTTCTCACTTGAGCCTCATATGCTCTTATCTTACTAAGAATACTTCTAACACTGTCTTCTTTTTTTCTTTTAATTTCTTTAACATTTATTTATTTTTGAGAGCTGGAGGGCGAGTGGGGGAAGGGCAGAGAGACAGGGCGACACAGAATCCGAAGCAGGCTTCAGGCTCTGAGCTGTCTGCACAGAGCCCGACGCGAGGCCTGAACCCACAAACCGTGAGATAGTGACCGGAGTTGAAGTTGGACACTTAACCCACTGGGTCCCCCCGGGCACCCCTATAACACTACCTTCTAATGGCTAACTTGTCTTTCACCCCTTGTAAATTTCTTGAGACTATCTTTTATCTTAGAATAACTTCTGCCCTGAATACTACCTGCCTTTCACATGATAGGTCATACATAACTAATCATCGCATTGAATCAGCGCCCAACCATTGGGACAATCTTTCAAGATTTAAATTTGAGTTTATGACTATAGTAATTCAGACGTTCTCTCCTTGGCATGGCCAGGTTGGCTTGTTGATACTCTTGGTGTAATTGCCATAGACACATACGGATGGGAAACCAGTGTTTTCTTCACAGAGCTTCAAATGTCACGTGTTCTATAACTGTGGTCATTTGTCCAGTCAGTAATTCAAAGGCCTCATTTTTAGAATGAGGAAATAAAAAGATCAAACCAAGTTTTATATCCTTTTGACCTCAACTTTACATGGTGAAAATAACACATACTTCTTATAAACTCTGTAAGGACTGAAAATATTTTCTTCATTCCTGTACTCTCAGTAGTAGCACACTGTTGCTGTGATCTAAATCTTTATTGAATTAATAAATAAGTAGCATGACTTTTCAAGATCACTACTGTCACTAAGCAGTACATTACATCATTAGAAGGAGATTCACATGCCTCTTTGAAATATTGTGGTCTGGATTGTTTAGATATGTAATATACTATCAACTAAGAATGGATTTGGTTGTAGGGACCTCAGGTTGTCTTTGGTTAGAAGAGAAAGTATTATTACAGCCCAGTATGTTGAATAATAAGTAGAGCCCTATTCAACCATGTTATTGGCCCATGAGAAAAACTCGCTCTGGCCTTCAAGGCCTTTTGCACAGTATTACAGTTCACCAGTTAATACCCTCTCTCTTACTCGTTATGGTCCAGCTCCCAATGGCTTTTTTGTATTGCTTCTTTAGCATGCCCATTTCTGCCTTCAAGTTTTTGTTCTTACTTTTGCCCTCAAATCTCCTCAAAAATTGTATTCCTGTCATCCGAGTCCCAGTGTGGATGGGTCTTCAAAATATCTTACCTAAAGGTAAAATAAGCAACTTCCTTCTGTCTTTCCCTACTACATCACTTAGTGTTATTTGCCTTATCACATTTACCACCATCCAAAATTACCTAGTTGGTTTTTATTTTCTGGTCCAATGAAATACATATGGATTTGGGGGCTCCATGAGAATAGGGTCCTTATTCCGTGCCACTGCTGTTTCCTCACTGCCTGGAACAGTGTTAATTTATTGAATGAAATGGTTTTTTAAATAAGTGTCAGTTCTTTTTGTCTATGTCTCTAAAATCTAAGTGACCACTGAGAATGTTTGTGCTATATTTAGATATTAAGTGTATCCATAGTATACAATATATAATATAGTATATGATTTTGTTCCAAGTTACACAGCAAAAGTCAGTAGCACATCATCAATGATCTGCTTAAGTGTAGGTTGAAAAAGAAGAAAAATTTGTTTTTAGCACCTAATTCAAATTTAGGGGGAAAAAAAAAAGCACCGTACTGTGAATACTTATTATAATTTGGTTGAAACTGATCCGATGTGGATTTAAGGTGCATTAGAGGTGTTTGCAACTGAAGACAAGGGTCTGTAAAGATAATGTATTATTCTAGCCTTCATTGCTTCCCCAAAATTGAAAGTATGTTCTCCGTGATCCTCCTTTGGGAAAGAAGACTTATTCAGAGTGGGAGTTTGCCTGCATTTGATTGTTCAGCTGTATATCAACGGGCGTGGGTTCAGCAGGGGTCTCTGCCATTCTGCATTCAATCCTCCAGAAAATCACCACCCAAATATCCTACAACAGGGATCAGGCTTCGGTTTAAGTGCTGCTCCCCTCGCATACTTGTGTTCTAGTCATTTAGAAAAGTGTGATTAAAAACCATTATGTGCCCTAACAGATGTGACCTTAAAGAGTCTACTAAGGTTTAAAAAAAAAAAAGGTGCAAAGCAATAGTGGTTAGACTAACACCAGGAAAGTATTATATGAGCTGAACCACATTGAAAAACTTCTCATTGATTACTACCTTCTGTTTCAAGAAAAATACCACGATGTTTAAGAATGAGCTGCAACGATCCTAAATCAGCCCCTTTGCCCCTTCTCTCTGCTCTCCTGGTTCTAATGAGGAAGAAATTAAACTTAGATGGTTTCTGAATCTTAAATAGGCTTCACTGAAGAGGAATACTGGATTGTTACATCTTCGTTTTCTCTACCCTCAGATAATTTCATCCATGTGCCAAGAAAATATAAAACAAACAAGATAAATCCATGGAAACCATTTAGAAAATGAGATTCCCTCCCCCCCCCTTTTTTTAAATCTCTCTTGTAAATAAATACTAACGCATGCTTAGTGATCATGGAGAAATAAACAGCTCCCTTTTATTAAGCATGTTGCGCCTGCTGACTGTCTTCCTAGTTTCTGAGAGTTCATAAAAGGATCTCAATGTTTTTTGTATTTAATGTAATTGACTGATTATGTCTTGTCCACAAATATGCTGCTACTGAGCTCAGAGAGCTTTTTTGGAAGTAATAACTTCTCCTATTTGTAAGGACTGATACATTATTCTTCTCTTATCTCCTTGTTCCTTTCCTTGTTCTATTTATGACCAAAGATATAAATAAATAAGAAATCTCCTAGGCAAAGGGTAGAGTCTTTCAGCAAGGGAATTTGTCTACTGGCTTTGGATTCAGTAATATTAGGCATAAGATATATTTCCCTGAACAATTTATTAGCAGTACACATATGCCTCAATTATGAACCTGAATAGTTCATGTTTTAATATTTTTTTAAATTTTATCTTTTCCTTATATGGATTCATAGTGTTTATAAGCAATAGGACAATAAGATGGGGCTACAGCATCTTAGAAAAGGTAGCTTTGAACCCCTTGTATGACTCTCAGAGTGAATGATTCCTAAGTAGTCAAGGCTTTATAATTGCACAATGCATTATTGAATTATAAGCACTTTTAGATATCACCAAGTAAAAAGATTTTATAATAATTTTTTTAAGTTAAAAATTTTTCAAATGGTCTTCAATGTAGCCCATGTTAAAAGATGGAGCAGAAAATATTAGAAGTAACTATACCCAGCTCTCAAAAACTGGAGTAAATTTGCTGTTTGAAATCAGCCCCTGGAAACATAGTTGCCTGCCCCTTCTAACACCAGCCAATTTTTTAAAAAAAAAATGTTTATTTATTTTTGAGAGAGAGAGAGAGAGAAAGAGAGAGAGAGCATGTGAGCAGGAGAGGGGCAGAGAGAGAGAGGGAGACACAGGATTCAGAGCAGGCTCTATGCTGTCAGCCCAGAGCCCGATGCAGGACTTGAACTCAGGAACTGTGAGATCATGACCTGCGCCGAAGTCAGATGCTTAACCGACTGAACCAGCCAGGAGCCCCCAAAGCAACCAATTTTAAGATTACTTTAAAGTTTGTAGAATAATATTCTGCTCCTGTGGGTAATTACAATTGCATGTTATGCATATTTAATTATTTAAATAGTATGCGTCATGAGGGTAGATATCAGGGACCTGTGCCCAAGCCTCACCCTTCATCCCTGCCTCAGGAGAAGGTATGAAAGAACTGAGGAAAGTACTTGGGTTTGGAGCAAAGGCACCTGATTATTTAGTAAACTCAAGTCACGGCTATTCTTCAGTTGAGCTGAAAATTAGTATTATCTCTCTAACAACAAGCAGAAATTTACCAGGTAGCGTAAAAGAACAAAAGATGATGTCTCAGAAACAGAAAGCGGAAACATTGTTTCCACACCAACAGGTTTAAGAAGAGCCTTTCATCAGATTGCTGGGTCCACAGCCCCACTCCATCCAGAGCTGTCCTAAAAGCTAGCATAAAGAGTCATGAATTCACTAGTGGTTAATTGTGGCTCGCACCAAATGGAATAGTAAACATACCTCATTTATGTGCAATATGCAGAAATGATTCAGGATAATGTTAAGATTCCTAAGGATGCCAGTGCTATCTGGTTGAATATGGTGACGTGAAAGGTCTTTTGAAACTGAAGAGCAGACCAGTCACAAGGCAGGAAAGACATCAAGACTCAAGGTAAGTGCTTATAATCCAGAGACACTGAGTGTCAGTATATGAGGGAAGGCATGAAGTTGGAAGGCACCATGTTTAACCTGGCTAGACAAAAATTCTTTCTGGGAATTCCACTTGTAACAGTTAAAGGTCTAAAATTTGGGGGTGCCTGAGTGGCTCAGTTGCTAAGCCTGTGAATTTGGCTCAGGTCATGATCTCATGGTTCGTGGTTTCAGGCCCTGTGTTGGGCTCTGTGCTGATGGTGGGGAGTCTGCTTGGGATTCTCTCTCTCTCCATCTCTCTCTGCCCCTCCCCCACTCTCTCTCTCTCTCTCTCCCAATTAAATAAATGAACTTAAAAAAATAAATGAAGATCTAAAATTTTGCCTAACAAAATAATTCATTTAGGTTTTTTTGATGCAGAGGGGAGAAGAGATTTTGGTAGGAAAGTGGGGAAAAAGGAAGAAGACAATGCCGTGAGAAAGTTGCACTGGAAAAGTCTATGTCTGAAGATTGCTGTATGATTTCTCTGGCAGCTCACTTCCTCTCTGTGAACCTCAGTTTCTTCGTGTGTGAGATAGAAGTAAAGCTAATGACTTCTAGAACTGTTGACAAGCTCATAAGAAATGATGTCTCTAAAAGGCCAGATACGATGTCTGGAACACAGTAAACTCAGAAATTTGTTTCGTAGAGTTCCTTCAGAAAACTCCGAATCTGTCTTGACTGAAATTAAGGAAGAAGAATTTTAGTATTACTTTCTCATTGTCTATTTTGATTAACATTTAAATGGGAAACAACATGGACCCAGGTGGCCATAATGTAGTTATTATATCAGGAATTTTGTGTTCGTGAGACTAAGAAGAACAAAGAGGTAAGATAGAAAATGGCTCAAATCAGCTCTAGAGACAGCACAGCCTTCCCGCCAGTGGAAGTTTCCAGTTTTTGCAAGAATTGGTGGCACTCTATATCTCTCTATCGGGTGACTCCTCAAAGGAATGAGAAAGCGCTCTGGTGGATGAGTTATTATGAAGTGCCTTCAGTACATAGGATGGCGGTCCCAACAAGGAGAATGTCTGGACAGCCTTTCTCTAGAACAGAAGACTGGGAATGTGCAGAGGCAAAACACGTAACATTCGGATCTAGCTGTCTGACTTCAAGATTGACCAAAAGCTTTCATGAATTAATTGTTGCATGAAGCATAGTCCTAAAAGGTGATGAAAAGTTAGAAATGTAGACACTTCTGCTTCATCCTGGCCCAGTAAATCCTGACTGTACAGTTGTAAGAGAAAACTATGTTTTATATAGAGAATACCCCCTTGATATGGCAATTTAGCAAGACAGTCTCTGGATTAAAGAAATGACTTATATGATTTTTCTTCTCTCTGTAACAACTGTAAGAGATCTTAGAAACCTCTTATGAATGTGTTTTTCCTACTCTGTTTCACAAGTCACCAAATAAGATGCTTTAACTACAGATGGCAGCAAGTTTGATTTTAAACAAAGACGATTTAGATAAATTTCAGGGTCTGCATAAAAAAAAAATTTAGAATATTCATGAATTCTGATCTCACACAATTTTCAACAATGACACTTTTGTATTCAAAATGATTTGATCACCTTTAGAGTAATGATTAATCCCTATACTAATAAATACTTTATTTAAAATTGCACACAGGGTTACAAATATTCACAACTTATATCAGACTGTTGACAATGTCTCCATCCACATTTGATGCCATTATCCATATTATATACAAGGCACATGGTAGTGGAGACAGACTAATCTACCCTGTAATTCACAACTTACTAGTCTTCAAAAAAAAACTGAATACATCAGTATCTCTTTTCTCTAACAATGATGATACTTACATACGTCAATTATGTCTAGCTGTAAGCACATTAGTCTTGGTAAATGAAAGAAGCATGAGTTAACATTGATCATACTGCAGATATCAACTTACAGACACAAATATATTTTTGCTCTTAGTACGTCCTGTTGTATTTCAGTTAAGTGAGGGGAACAAAAAACAAACGAACAAACAAATAGATGTAAAATTTGTCCTTCGGACTGAGATTTCATACCATTAAAAGAGCTTTGATTATTTTAGGAAATTTTGCACTGATACAAGGGGCGTATAATAATTAAGCTTTTGGAGAATTCTTTACAGTTCAAGTACAAGGGTCCTCATAAATGGGCAGCCCTGTGTCATAACATTGAAACATTATGAATGCAAACCAAGTTCAGGTCTTCCTGCATGTTTAATGTGTTATGTACCACTTAGAAACACTTTATTAAAAAAACTGTTTAAAATAGTTTATTATCAATTAAAATATTAACAGCCACTAAGGGATCAAATACAGGGACGTAAATTATCATTTTGTTCTTTAAATAAGGAGATAAATTGAACTGATTATAATATTTCATGTGTTTTGATGTAACAAATGACTTCATGGGATCAAGCAGGAAACCAAGCTAATTTACCATCAATTGTGCTGTCGAAGATTGTCCTACTGTAATATTTTGGTTTTAGGGCATTAGGACTTATTTCTAGCAGAATGCTGGAGGAGAACTGTTCAGTTCTGACATGGTCATTCGTTCCTGTCTCAGGACCTAGGTACATTTTAATAGATGGGATGAGAGAGAAAGGGCTGTTTTGTCTCTCAAGGAATTGCTAAACCAGATGTTGAACGGGGAGGAGAGATTTTCAAATTCTAGCTGGAAAGCACTATCCAAAGAATTAAAAACTGACATCCAATCAGTAACAATGCCTCCAGCCAGATAGCATGGAGACTTCAGAGTCCACCTCTGGTCACTTCTTTTTTCCTCCATGAGGTGACTTTTCCAGGTCACTTCTTATTGTATATTTGTGGTGGATTTGTGCTAGAAGCATGTAGACCACCGTCTGCTCCACAGATCAAAGGCATCCATCCCTCTCGAAAGTTCTTCACCGAAACAAGGGTCAATGTTGGAAAACTTAATTCAGTGAAAGCCACTCAGAAAATGAATTGCAGACTTTAATGAGTTTTAATTTTTCAAAGAATCTCATCTCTGGGATGGTGAGCTTAAAGAAATTAAAATATAATACTGCCCTATTATAATCAGCTTTCCTAAATTATCATATTTTCTACTTGGTTCCTCAGAGAGAAAAAAAATGATATTATCATACTTCAAAGACATTTTTTAAATCTTTCATTCTGTCTTAGCAAGCAAAAGCTTTTGTAAATTTTATAACTTTTATTTACCTACACGTACAAGTCCAAGCTTATTTTTGAGATATAAAAATATATTTCTGAAATGAAGTTTGCCTGATAGGAAGTTAGGCAGCCTTTCTTCAGCCTCATGATCCTTGAAACTATGTTATCCTTGGAAGGTTTACATTAAGAGCTGAAAATACCCGAAACGAAGAAACCGAACCCCAAATTTCTGATCTTCAGGATGGGAAGTCATCTGGAGTTCCACACTAATCCGACAGAGGGCAGCAGAATTCCACAGATAAATTTGATTGCTGGTCTGAAAACTAGATCCCCAGAATGTAAATCTCTGAAGAGAAATCTGTTTTACCACAGCTACCTCAGGAAAAGGGGAATTACTGCACTTAATTAAAGTGTATTGACACCATATGTGGCCCTACCTCTCTTCCACCTCTACTTTTTGGATTCATTAATGATTAAAAAAAAAATCAGAATCTAGTAAGACCAATATTCCTACGGTGTCTGTGACCTAACCCCCAAACATTAATCCTATAAAAATCACAAACAAAAAGCTAGTTAGCAAACAAAAGCCTTTCAAATGAAACTATTTATGTTCATTATCTCTGTAATTCAAAGAAACATCATTGGACTGCTTTTAAAATACTGTCTTAAGGACAGTTTGTATGCATTTATGTAATGGTTCAAACAATTTCAAAAAACAAAAGAGCTCCAAGGATTTTTTCCAATAAAGTGAATATAAAAAATTAAATATTTTACCTCAAGTAAACAGAAATAGAAATGATAATTTTACATGTCTGGTTTTCCATATACTTTAAATTCGTTGATCTTTGAATAAAATACATCCATGACAGTTGAAAATGAAACCGTTTTTGTCATGATTTGGACACCTATTAAAAATTAATCTAAATTAACCTCTTTGAAAAACAGCATACACCAAAGCATCTGATTTTAAAAAGTATCTTAATACTTTCTCTTCTTTATTTTTTTGTTTGTCAGGCCGCTTTTCTTCTGTCCTTTTTGTTTTCACGTTGACTTTTTACTTTACACTCTTCAAAGCACACATACTTAGAGGTAGAAATACGTATTACTTTCACGTTTCAATTTGTTCTAGAATTAACATCTCAAATCAAGATTTTTCCAGATTTTCATTCTGTTATAAATACATTGGATTTTTTATTCATAATTTTTAAGATGATAGCATTTTATTTAAAATACCTGCTTATTTTCTGATTATACAATAATAGATAATAATTGCAGAGCATTTATAAAATATAGATACCAATATAAAATCAAGTTAAAATTACCCATACTTCTACTCCTCAGGGATATGCTAGCAAGAGATAATGTTTTCCCTTCCCATTTTTTCATATGTGTGCACATAAAATATATACATATTTCACATGTTTTGATGTGTATTTTCACACATATCAATATATATTTCACACACACATATATGTGTATCTACACAAAGAGCTATCATATATACAAATATATTTACTAACATTGGATTATACCAGCTATAGAATTTTGTTACTTTTTCACTGTACTGAACATGCCTTGAAGACTTTTCCAGATCTTTAGGTTATTACAATGTGATGTTAAATGACTACTTACTATTACATCATGTGGTCTTACTTTATTTACCTTTCCTTGCAGATCAGTGATTTATCTGACACTCTAGTAAATTGATTCCAAAGACAAAATAAAGTCTATGAACCCAATTCGAAGTTTTTTTATTTGAAAGTTCTATATCTTTTCAGTTAGATTCATTACATTTCTAAGTAAGCAATGACTGCAGTAAAGAACTCATAAAAGATAAGGAAAAATTTGTGTGGTTTTAGGGATGAGATATTGGAATGACTATATTTTAATAACATGAAGAAAAGTAGAGTTTGTATCTCTCCCTTTATATAACTGTCTGCTACAGATGAATACTTTTGTGTATAATAAAACTATCTTGATCCTTTTTGTTAATAAAAGATAGAATAAATACCATTTTTATCAATATTCATTGCCCAGAAGTATTCCTAAAAACTTTTTCTGTGACTGTACAAAACTCAAACGATAAATTAGGTATTTCATTGTATCATTCAAAATCATACTTCTAATAAATGTGAATGCTACATTCACTGTACCTAAAAACCCTGCAAAGCTGGGGGAAGTTCACGTTAAGAGAAAGTCTCGGTGGTGGAAAGGGCTGCTTTCCACCCTCTCCCACTTTCCGTAAACAGCTGTATGCTGATTTGTTTTATCACATCGATATAAAAACTTTTGCATGACTTATAAAATAACTGTGTACTTGACACCATATTCAGAATGAATACAGAATTCATTTCATGTGGTAGTTGCCCTTACAATTTTTTTTAAACCCTTAGTTCATCTAGGTGTATATCTATATAAATATCTATTTCTGTATATTTTATATACCTTGCAGTTTTCAAAGGACTTTTATGATTTGGGGAGTAGGTAGAGAATGTGAGGGTATTCTAACATTAGGTAGGAGAAAACTTAGAATTAGCTGAGATATTGATAAAATAATGGTCCTTATTACACTACAGTCCTAGAGCAGGCTGAGAACTGAATCCTGTGTTTTGGTGCTAACTTGAAACTTCATTCCATCACAGTGTAATAATATATTCCTTTAAAAAAATAATATGTTCCTTGAACCTGTCGAGGTCTTTTCATATGTGTGACTGCATAAAACATACTTAATATAAAAGTATAATATATATGTATAAATACATAGAGAAATAAAGAGTTAGAGAGAATACAGAGTGTATACAAATAAAAACACCCAACTATATATACATTGAACTATTTTCAGCTCCCCCTTAGAAAAAGAAAAAAGAAATAGCAACTTGAAGAATCCTGCATTTCTTTACACTCTGGCCTATAGATTAAAAACAACAACCACAAAGAAACATTTTCAGCCTTAATCATACTCTGAGCAAATGAAAGCGTTCCTGCATATTTGAATTTCACAGGCTTTGTATTTCACACTGGGAGTCAGGCTTTCACAGTTTTTTAACTACCTTAAAACCTTGTTAACTTTCAGCTGAAATTGCTGTTTAACAATGTTATGTTCTTGTGGGAATACAGGATCTTACAGAAAGCAGTTCTGAGGAACTGTATTCCCAGAGCAATCTAAATCTAAAACTGGGTAGAAGCAATGTTCCAGTGCTTGCTGGTAGGGGTAACTGGCTTGAAGGGCAATCTCCGTTTAAAGACACAGGGCAGACTGGCACAGAGATGAGCTTTCTCAAAAATGAGAATTCATCAATGTGTGGAAATGCTTTGCTGGTTGCCAGCGACAGGGACCAGATCTCCCACTGCTGATCGCGGGGTACACCAGCTGATGTAATGGCCTCTTTCTGCTTTCTGCTTCTGTTGCTGAGGAACAGGGTGGCGACTTTCTGGGGACTCCTGGGTAGCCTGTGCTTTCCATCTGCCCCCACCTGGTGCTTCCCTGGATAGCAGCGCGCAAGAGAGACCCCGGGTCTGAGATAGAGTTAGCCCACAGCTGGGAGCTAAGTTACAGTGTTGAAGGCTTTAATTCCAAGTGAAAATGAAAAGCCAAGCTGGGAACCACCTGAAGATTTCAACAGTCAATAGGTAAGGAAAAGAGCTCAGGATGTTTTTCTTTGAAGTCCACCAAAGGGAGAACGGATAGAGAGTAAAGACAGTGTAGGAATCAGAACAATTAAGGATTTGCAAACAGCGATTTCAATCCCCAGGATAAAATATCCTACGCTATGAGGATGTTGTGTACAGTTCAAAGAAATGTGTTATGTTCGTTCTTTCTGCCCGTTTCTTCTAAACCAGTGGTTCTCAAACAGAGGTGGTTTTGCTCCCAAGGGAACGTTGGGAATTGTGGGAATTGTGATTGTCACACCTGGGGGGGAAGGGACACTCTGGCATCTAGTGGGTAGAGAGAGGCTAAGGATGCTCTAAAGCATCCTGCAATCAACAAGACAGCCCTTCGTAACAGAATTCTCCTGGCCCCAATGTCACAGTGCCAAAGCTGAGAAGCCCTGCTCTAAACCCACTTTTCAGATCATGTGATTATGTCTACTAATTAATTGTAGAAATTATTTCAAATGGAACTAAGTGGCCTCTGCTGAACTGGCAGACAAATTCATAGAATTACAGTGACAGCATCCCACGCCTGAAATGATCTAGCCTCGTGGACAGCCTGAGCAGACCAATTCTTGCATTGGTCCTATTTGCGTGGTTTTCAGGACTTTATTATTCATTTTAAAATGTTCGCCTCCAAGAGAAAACTGCAGAGGGTCCAGGATGCAAATTTCCCTAAACAATAAATGACACAAAAATAATAGAGACATTTCAGATTAAGTAAGGGCAGGAAAAAAAAAAGCTGTAGAAATAAAAATTAAGTGTGCCTGGTAATGTAATAAAGTGTTTTTATTTTAAGGCACATATTGAACTATTAAAAGAAAAAGGCATTGGATTCCTCCGAGTTGTGCCGTATTCCTCATCAGAGGCTTGCTTTCCTCTTCTAGAAAGCTTTCTAGACCTCTCTGAAACAGACATTGTGGGGTGTGAAACTGTCAAATGGAGACAAAAGGCTTCCAAGGGGCTAGTGTTGCATTAGAGGGTACTTGTTTTCCATCTCAAAATCGAACTTGCATGTGATGAAGTCTGTTTTTTCTAAAACTTGGCAGCAGCTGACCAGTAAAATTTGGTCTTTGCCGGAAGTCTTAGCTACAGCGGTGGCAAGGGTTAATATTAAACCTACCACACCATTTTGCACAATCTCCCAGGAGATCTCTCAATGGATTTCCACTGCCACTGGAAATAATGGCTCACAGCTGCAGCAACCCGTGGTAACACTTGATATTCCCGTCGCAAGCGGACCAGTGCTTTCAGGGGAAATGAGAAAATCACCAACACTGTGCTATACATTGTGCCGGGGGTCAAGGTTCCAAAGCCACAACCTGCACCGACCTCTCAGCCCAACACCCAGCCCAGGCTGCCTCTGGATGGGCTCCTTATCTCCTTTTATGAGAAGTACACGTTGGCAGGCATGTGCCAAGGTAAAAGCCGATGAAGGGCCAGGGGGAAACTGAGATCCCCGGGGTGGAGGGAATTGATTTGTTTTACACGGAGTCATTGTCATCTACCTAAAGAGAATCCAAGGTTATTCTTTCAAAGTTGAGAAATAAAAGGCCAAATGTGTTACGTGACTTAAATGCAATAAAATGTTTCTCCATTCCCCAAACCTTCCAATCTCGCCAATCCATGGGTCCCAGGGCTAAAAGTCCATCAGGGGAAGATATCAGTCTCTTGGGATAAAGCTTTGAATGGCAGAAAAAATTGGTAAAAATGGAACCACCTCCAGAGAAATATGATAAACCATTATTTAGAGAAGGCCTCAAGCAGGGCAGCTCCTGAGATCCCGATAAAATTTTATATCCCCCCCATGCCCTCCATCATCTCATAAATCAACACTTACTTGATCAGCCATTCATTCATGTGTTCACTGATGCGTGCCGAACTTTTGCCAGGCACAGGACATAGTATGCGGCTCGTATGATTTCTGTGTGCAAGTTCCTCATTCAGACCAGGTTTCTCTGGAGAAGCAGCCAACCCTCAGAGTCTCCAGATATAGCAATGATTTAAAACAGTCTGCGGGGTGCCTGGGTGGCTCAGTGGGTTAAGCGACTGACCTCGGCTCGGGTCATGATCTCACGGTTTGTGAGTTCGAGCCCCATGTGGGGCTCTGCACTGACAGCTCGGAGCCTGGAGCCTGCTTTGATTCTCTCTCTCTCTGTCCCTTCCTCACCTGTGCTCACTCTCTCTCTCTCTCTCTTACAAAAGTAAATAAATAAACTTAAAACAAATTTTAAAAATTCCCAACCTTCATGAATTATAAATAAATGTTTTATTTTTGCATTTTGTATGTTTTATTTTTAAATACTATACATTGTACAGCTGTGAACACGCACATACATGTATATGTACATGTGTAAGGTTGCTTTGTGAGCCTTTCCAGGAATCCCACAATCCTCTGCAATGCTGAAAATTGGCTGTGACAGTATTTTAAAGTATCAGGAAGCTCGAGGCTACTCGATGATGTCATGGAGGTCCCTTGAGAAAATGTGGTCATTAACTGAGTTGCATGTGGTGATAAGAAGCCATTAAAATAAACAGAACTTCTCTATAATTACTAAATTTCCCAGAAAAACAATTAGAGTGCTTGAGACATTTTGTGTCTGTCTTCCACGGAGTTCAAAGTTTCCTCTCTGCCCATTTTCTAAAAAGTGCTCACTGAAATTGTGCAGCATAACCAGAGGAGAAAAGAATTGGAGGCCCCTCTGGAGTATTTGACAGAAATTTTTGCTGTGTTTAATTTTTCTTTCAAACAGTTGGGAGCTCTGAAGGAACATGGAAGAAACGGACTTTTTCTAGGTGAAAAATAATCGCTTTCAAGTCATTCTGCATGACGTTAAGGTCTGAGGGTTGTAATAATTAAAACAGCAACCTTCTATTAAGTCGGTCATATATATGGATTGCTATTTGCCTTATATACATATTACATATCAGAGTAGTTTACTTGTATGTGTGCGTAAACACATACACTCATCACATGTAAGCTATCATAACAATTTATTCTCTTACTTCTTTCCTCAAAAGCTGGGCAGTTAGCACCTGAAGTCCCGGGATTGGAAATACATTCCCATGGCATCAGATTCTTACAAAAATATTGACATGATCAACGATAAGCTTTCGCTGGAACCTATTTTCATGTAAACGAAACGTAGAGGAAAATAACTACATAGATTGAACTTGCCTGTTTACCTCTAAGACTAAAATGGAAGTTGAAGACGGGGAGGATTTGACAGGTTAGGAAGGAGAAAGGAACCGAAAGGGGGTATAGCAGGGCACGTAAGCCATGGACACGCTCTGTGGACTGGACACATTGGGGCTGGTCCCACCTAACTGACTGATGATGACATCCAATGTAAGGAAATAATGTATCCCTGGACCTTAAGCAAATTTGTTTTTGTAAATTAAATCCTATTCTTCACGTACATAACTCCTCCAGAGAAGCTTTATTTTCGTTTTAAAGCATGACAAAATTAAATTATATTATGTCGGGGTGCCTGGGGGGCTCAATCGGTTAGGCGTCAGACTCTTGATTTCAGCTCAGGTCATGATCTCGTGGTCGTGAGATCTAGCTCTGTGTTGGGGTCCACGCTCAGTGTGGAGCCCGAGTGGGATTCTCTCTCTCCCTCTGCTCCCGTCCCACTCTTTCTCTCTCTCAAAATAAATAAATAAACATTAAAAAACTATATTGTGTCAACTTGAGTGACACGACAGTCACCCAATGGCTTTGCTATTTTCATTGCCTCAGGAGCCCTCAGCAGACGCCCACCCTAAAACACTCAGCTTCTCTTTCTTTGTACTTGAATAGCATCTTACCCTTATTGCAATCATAGCATTGCATTTTCCGTGTATATTAATTTTTATCTACATGGGTTTTGCCTTTGCCTCTAGAGTATATGCTTCTAGAAGACAAGGGTGAGCTTGTATTTATCAAAATAGTGTCAGGATCCTCTAGCACAGAGGAGACTCCATAAAATGTTGTGGAATGAATAAGCAAAAGAATGAATAAATGGGTCACTTCACTCTGCTTTGTGGAATGCGTGGGCTTGAAGGATGCCTGACCAGAGAGGAGATTTGCTTGTGCTTATCCCCAGCATATGTGGCATCAAAGAGACATGCTTATAGCACATTATATATCTCTTAGAATACAGAAGATGGAAAAGATGATCATTCTCCAAGGATGTCAGAGAGGAATGCCTGTAAAGCTCTCATTTTATAAATAATCTACCAAATTTAAACCTTGTTCAAATGTTTATAACAGAGAACATGTTTTTAGTGGTTGCAAGAGAGCAATGACCTCTAACATCTATTAATACTCTGCCAACTTTTGGTTACTAAATTTATCATCAGGGATGAATGTTATTTTCTGCACCATATAGAATTTTCTGTCAGAACTGAAACTAAATTTAGAGAAATAACATACAGAATTATGTGTACGCTTCATTCATATGTGTATAAAAATAAATACCATGCGTGCATATACTCACATCCTTAATGTGGGGAATTTCTTAATGTGGAGAGACCTCCACTATTTTCACTACTGGACCAGGAGCAGAGATCATTTTAGGATGATCCATGGTTCTCTTTGAAATTTTTAAACCTTCGTTTTTATATGTTTGCGTGACTTTTGGAACCAACTTTGAACAACGTGATGAAGTCACACGGAGGACCTAATTCCGGGTGAAGCTAAGACATCTGAAGCTCCTCACACCTTGCCTCTAAATATCTGAACCTTTCTCAGTTGGGAATGGGGAGAATCTTTTTCCCTGAGAAATATTACTGAGCATCAAATTATGACTCAAATTCTTCTTAGGATTAGGAAGTTAATAGAAAGGTCTTGGCTTCATGGGAATGCCATGGTGAGTTAGAATAGCACTAAGTGAAGTATAAAGAGAGTTGACAAAATCAAGTCACAGAGAAGGTCCGTGATTACTCGTATTCTCTGTCCCTTGCTAATCTCCTTGGTCTGAAAGCAGCTGCGGACCTCCCTGGGAATAAGCAAAGCTGACTGGCAGCTGGTAAGCACCTGTTGGGGCGCGCTGGTGGTTATGGCTGGGGCTCGTTTTGATTGGACAGGGCATCTGTTTCTGATTGGTTGTTGCCCATGCTCTCCCAGTCATTAACTACTTTCAACGTCAGCCCTGGGAATAGGTAACCATGCTGTATTCTTGATACTTAGACATTTCGTTCACGGACTGAAGAAGGTTACCTTTATCAGAATTTGAATGAGTGAGGGGATGTTTGGTCAATGCCAGGAGGGAGGGGAAAATGGTATAAAGCGCCGCACCACTAGAGGTCTCAGCTTCAGAACACTTTTAAGGAAAATAGATAGAATGGCAAGCAACACAAATCACTGACTAACAATGTTATAAGTGGGTCGGGTAAGGAAACCATGCATATGACTCATTGGCAAATTGATGCCGTCAATGACTTGAGAAAATAAATGATGATCTTAACAGGAGGTTAGTATACTTATTTAGCTGCGAATTTTCACTTGTATAATGCATCCTTCCCCCCGCACCCCCCCCCATAGGTAGTATGAGTGAAAGCTTATCCCCACCCAGATTTTCAAAGAATAGTGAATGGAGTAAGAATTAATGAGACTTCGTTCTGTTTTCACTTCCACCTCTTGTCAGAAATATAAAATCAGGAAAAAACAGAGACGCGTGAAGTTCCAGGAGAAAAAGTGGCAATAGTTCTACCTAAAACTGAATCCGCCTCTCCCTGACGCTCGATGTTCACTTGAACAAATAAACGAGTAATGGCACTTCACAACTATTTTAAAAAAAGGGAAAAAAGTCAGACTGCGAAGGTACGCTTACTGGCTAGACACAGCTGGAAATAATTGGGAACCAGAGTCCAGTGCAAAAGAGTTTAAAAACCACATGGTCTCAATGATATTTTCATAGTGCTCCAAGCAATTTTCTTCCACAAGTCAAATGGTTTCAAGACTCTCCAGCTCAAAATTACCTACAAAACATAAATGCCAGAAAAGGTAAACTGCAATGCGTTAGGACAAAACAACCAGTAACCCTTGAGGAAATTCCTTGTCCAAATTGTGAATGGGACACTTCGCGGCACAGACGGCCCAGTGCACAGGCTTTCATCCAAACTGTCCGTGTCCCTCGTCCACTCCGGGGAAGAGAATAAGTAATGATTCCCACACGCTGCTGAGACATACACTGCGGTCACCTGCTCTATGTATTTCCGAGGGTGGTGGCGAGGAGGAGTTTTGGAACAAGCCCATGAGCCTACGTAGAAGTAAATAACTGTTTACGGTGACAACACTTTGCCTCCATATGCAAAGCTTTACGTTCGGGTGACTTTGTGACTTAACTGACATGTCAGCCACAGACAGCAAAGCTTGTCACACCTTTCTCAGTATTACAATGTCGCCATCAACAGAGAACCATCATGAACCACCTAAATACCGGAAGTTGAAAGTCTGACACCTAATTTGTGTCTCTAATTTTGCTCCAAACTGAGAGTGATCGGAGTTCTAATTAATTAGATTCTTTAGGGGCACGATGCCACAAATTTTTTCCTTTAAATTGTCTAATCACAAAAGAGGTTGCTGTCATATGCTAAAGTCGCCCGGTGATATGTCAATTTTTCTTGAGCCTACTGAACATAGCAGCAGCTATTTATTTAACATACTGCATGCACATAACTTTTCTAGGCACGTTACGTATAGAATTCACTTATACTTTGTAAAAATAACTTATCCTCACGTGCTAGATCAGAACACTAAGTTTCAGAGACAATAGGCAAATAGCACAAGACAGTAAAATTTGTTGTTGGCTGAGCCAGGATTTCCGTTCTCATTTGCAATGTGTGAAAAATAGACACCTCAGAAAAGAGTAAGGCTAGCAAGGTAGTTAATTATTTCTCACATTAAAACCACAAAAAAAACTTGCATTGTTGCAAACTCTTACCATTCCTCTCCATGAAGGCCAAATACAAAACCCTAACTATTTCCCGAATTAGAATGTCTTCGGATTTTGCTGTGATGGAAACACGTTTGGGATTTGGGACTGGATCCAAAAATACTGATAACTGAGCCTATGCAAGCCACCCAGAAACTACTAGTGGGGATTTCTAATGTGTAAGATGGCTGCAAAACTCAGCAATAGCAAGAATGAATCCACCCAGAAAGCCTTCTGCACTTTCTCCCACTATGCAGACGGTACATGAAGAGCATTTTTAGGTTTCTTTCCAGGAGCTTAGGTGCTTATATGTAGTCACAATCCAATTATTTTAGTTTTCAAAGAAAATTAAAAGAGGTTTTAAAATCTCCGAGAGAGAGAGAGAGAGAGAGAGAGAGAGAATCCCAAGCAGGCTCCACGCTGACAGCACAGAGCCTGATGCAGGGCTTGAACTCACAAACTGTGAGATCATGACCTGAGCCAAATCAAGAGTCACTCAATGGACGGAGCCACCTAGGCACCCCTCTCCATACTTTAGATAAGAATGACTTTGTACCAGGAATTGACAATGGCAGGCTTCAGGCCAGATCGCCTGGTGGCCTGTTTTTGTAAATAAAGTTTTATTGGCAAACAGCTAGGCTCATTCATTTAACAATTGTCCATGGCTGCTTTCACTGTGCAACAGCAGAGCTGAGTAGTTGCAACAGACCGGCTGCAGAGCCAAAAATATTTACTGTCTGGCAGTATCCAGAAGTGTGCCACCTCCTGACCTGGACAATTGTGGCATATGCTAAAAAAAACAAAAAAAAAAAAAACAAAAAAAAAAAAACAAAAAAAAAAAAACAGGAGGAGGAGCAGGAGAAAAATCAAGACCACTGAGGCCTTAGCAGACAAAGGGAGACTGAGTTGAAATTTCACGCTCCTTTCCAGACAGTGCTCTGGGTCCCAGTGGTGTGCCATCTGTCATTGTACCATCATGACCATTATTGCAGAGGACATCTATTTGGCCTAATTGCAGTAATGCCACAGACAGAATTTGCAGAAAGAAAAGAAAAGTTGCCAGAGCCTGTTAGTTTGAGATAACATTTTATTGAATCCTTACCCTATTACAGAATTTCGGCCCCTCGCTTCATCTCTGCCCAAAAGCCGAACTCCTCCAGTGTTTTTAATAAGAGGTAATTATTTTTGTAGGGTTTTAAACAAATCTCTGTGGAATTCAAATATTTTTCAAAACTGTCATATAAGGTATATTTTAGCATAGGATCCGTGTTGAGTTAGCTATTTCACACACACACGAAAGATGTTAAATTTATTGAAAGCATGAGACAAAAATCACTAGTAGACACATATAAGTGGCTCGTGCAGGCATCACTGCTCACTAGAAATGTGACACAGAAAGGTTAAAAAATATGAGGATTTGGGATGCTTTGTCTCTAGCTGTGGAGACTAAGACAGTCTACAAAACATTGAAATCAAAGTGAAAAGAACAATCCAGAATCCCATAGACTCTTACTCCTCAATACCAGCAGGTAGATCAAAGTCTTAATACTACACAGCTCAGAAAAATTCTTGGAGAATGATAAAATTATATTGGTATCTAATTACATAACCAGTTTTGTTACCACATACAATAAAACTTTTTATGTCTCAAATCACATTCCTCAGAGTATAGACAATAAATAAATATTTGATATAACATGGCTTTGTCTATTACAAAGGTCCTAAACCAGTCTCTAATAGATGTACAAGAAACCCTGCATCATATTTGTAAAAATAATGGATTGACATCCCCCCCTACATTCGCTTTCCACTATGTAAGCACCAACTTTATGTAACTTGGCTACCCCAAGGTTGATTTTTTTTTAAACAAGAAGACTGTCCTGAAAGATATTGGTACATTGTATCACTCACACCAACCAGCAGAAAAATAAGTTACTTTCAGATTGTCTCAGTAAGACACACGAAATCAGAGTAGTCTATATTTTTTAAACCAAGTTTTACTAACATGAAATTGAATTCACTTATTTTTCTATAATATTAAAATGATCCCGTATAAGTCTATAGAAGTACAAAGGTGAATAAATAAGAATATAAATTCTGATCAATGCTTGTGGTTTATTTTATTTTATTTTTAATTTTTTAAAATTTACATCCAAATTAGTTAGCATCTAGTGCAACAATGATTTCAGGAGTAGATTCCTTAGTGCCCCTTCCCCATTTAGCCCATGGCCCCTCCCACAACCCCTCTAGTTGGTTCTCCATATTTAAGAGTCTCAATGCGTTGTCCCCCTCCCTGTCTTTACACTAGTCTTGCCTCCCTTCCTCCATGTTCATCTGTTTTGTGTCTTAAAGTCCTCATATGAGTGAAGTCATATGATTTTTGTCTTTCTCTGACTAATTTCACTTAGCATAATACCCTCCAGTTCCATAGTTGCAAATGGCAAGATTTCATTCTTTTTGGTTGCCGAGTAATACTCCATTGTATATATATGCCACATCTTCTTTATCCATTCATCCCTCGAGGGACATTTGGGCTCTTTCCATACTTTGGCTCTTGTTGATGGTGCTGCTATAAACATGGGGGTGCATGTGTCCCTTCAAAACAGCACACCTGTATCCCTTGGATAAATACTTAGTAGTGCAATTGCTAGGTCGTAGGGTAGTTCTATTTTTAGTTTTTTGAGGAACCTCCATACTGTTTCCCAGAGTGGCTGCACCAGCTTGCATTCCCATCAATGCTTGTGTTTAAGTATGATTCTTCCATTCATTCTTAAGTACTAATTAAATAGTTTTTAGGGGAGGTAGGGTAATAAAAAAAGAGATTCTGTCAACATTTTTGTGTCTTTGAAGATACACTTGAAAACCTAACAAAAGTTTTCAATTCTTGGTGTGAATGAGCACAATTTTAAAATATGTCCATTTTCCAGAAACAAATATGATGAGTTTTGTGAGTCTTCAGTTAAATGTTTCATTGACCACCAAGACCAAAGGCATTTATACAAATCTTCTGAGATACACCCATCCATTAAAAGGCCACAGAGCAAAATGCCAAGCAGCACATCCCAGTGAGAGTGGATATAGCCACGTCCTAGAAATTATTAGATGAATCGTCTATTTTTGGATTTGTGAATGGGCTATTCTACGTCTCAGATGCTCTGACTCTTAAAATAGGGAGAGAATTTCCCCACCCACAACCTGGTTACTGTGCTGGCTGTTCTCTCTGTGACTAGATTCCATCCACTGTCCTTTCCTTCCTTCTGCATTGGATACCTCTTGCATTATTGCTTTACCCGGGCTCCTTGGATCTTTAGCTTCCTGTTGGGTTCCGTCAATGGGAAACACTGGCAGGAGAGAGGGCAGAGACACACACACACAGATGTTTATTTCTCTGGGTCTTTCCAGTTAGCTGCACTATTGTCAATGCACGTGTCCCTTTATCTATGGACACACTCCTAAGGGGTGTCCCTTTTGCTATGGCTACAACTCTCAAGGTACAGGTAAAGCCTGCCCAAGCTGAGGGATGGTAATGGCCGCATAGAGCCGCTGGCTCGTCAATGAGCATTTCACCATTCCTTGATTACTCCTCCCACTCTACCCACACCTCCGTGAATAGATACTTCTTTTTCCTTAAGGTATAATTGACAAACTACAATTGTACATATTTCGATGTACAACATGACGATTTGATATAAGTAAGTATACATTGTGGAAATGGTCACACAATCTATTTGATAAACACATTGTATCTCACATAGTTACCTTTTTTTTTTAATGGTGACACCCTTTAAGATCTACTCTTTTAGCAAATTTCAAGTATAGGGAGTATATAGTCTTACTAACTATGGTCACCAGGAGAGCTTGAGTGGCTCAGTCAGTTAAGCTCCTGACTTCAGCTCAGGTTATGATCTCCCAGTTGATGAGTTCGAGCCCTACATCGGGCTCTGTGCTGACGGCTCAGAGCCTGGAGCCTGCTTCGGATTCAGTGTCTCCTTCTCTCTCCCTGCCCCTCCCCCACTCACACTCTGTGTGTCTTTGTCTCTCAAAAATACATAAACATTTTAAAAAATCTTAAAAAAAAAAACCCAAAACTATGGTCACCATACTATTATACATCAGAGCCCTAGGCCATAGCATCTTATAACTGAAAGTTTGCACCCTTTGACCAGGGTCTCTCCATTTCCCTCACCTCCCACTGCCTGACAGCCCACTGTTCTACTCTGTGCTGCTGAGACTTTGATGCTCAAAGGTGCCTCATGCAAGTGAGATCATACAGTATTTGCGTTTGGCTTATTTCACTTAACAGAGCACCCTCCAGCGTCATCCGTATTGTTGCGTATGGCAGGATTTCCTTCTTTTTAAAGGTTGAATAATATTCCATTGTGCATATATACCACATTTTTTATCCATTAGGTTTTTTCCCCATATCTTAGCTATTATGAGTAATGCTGCAGTGAATGTGGGAATACAGATATCTCTTTGAGAAACCGATGGCATTTGCTTTGTGTATACACTGAAAAGTGGAGCTGCTGGATCTTATAGCCGTGTTGCCAAGGGTGCGGAGGAAAGGTAAGCCTTGCGTACTATTGGTAGGAATGTAAACTGGTACAGCCGTTATGGAAAACGATATGGTGGTTCCTCAAAAAAAATAAATAAATAAATAAAAATACAAGCGCCCCATGATCTAGCCATGGAAGTTTCTTTAATACTTCTTCCCCCAGTCCTTTGAGTATCTTCTCTTCCCGTGAGCCTCTGCCTAAAAGAGGCAACCCCTCGATGATATGTTACTGCAGATTTACCAATATACAAAAAACTGGGCACCTGGGTAGCTCAGTCAGTTGAGAGTCTGACTCTTGAATGTGGCTCAGGTCATGGTCCCAGGGTCGTGGGATCCAGCCGTGCGTCAGACTCCATGCTGAGCGTGGAGCCTGCTTGGGATTCTCTCTCTCCTTCTGCTCCTCTCCTGCTCTTGCACGTGCTCTCTTTCAAAACAAGTTAAATACACACACACACACACACACACACACACACAAAACTAATTTGCTTTTAACAATTTATCACTAAGGATTAGATGTAAAATAAATAAATAAATAAGCAGAAGAAATATTGCTGGTAAGCTTTTACGAGAAGTTAGTTAACAATGGAAACTGGTTCAGTGTGTTGGTGGATTTGTTTTGTGTAGGATGGTGGAGAATAGAGCACATTTTGAAGGCTTCTACTGAGCTCCGCATCTCAATTTCTAGTACGTCTATTGAAAAGTGAAGGGCTACAAAAGGCAGTGGTATAACACTGTAATCATGTTTTTGAGTTTTACATGCATGCAGGAATGAAAAGGAGCAACTTACAATTATTGGGCCCTTCCCACATGTCAACCCCCGTATGAGTCACTTAAACGTCATGTAATTTATGTATATTTATGCGATTTTTTTTCTCAACCCTACCAAGTACTTATTATCAGACCCACATTACAAATGAGCAAGTTAAATCTCACACAAATTAAGCCATTGACAGCTGTTGCCCACTCAAGCATCATGATTCCTTTGTCATTGGCTGGGACCTGCTGCTAATGTTCCAGGTTACATATAACCTCAGGTGGACACCATGTTTACAGGGTCGTCCTTGTCCTGGCCTCACACTCCCTTTGTCTGTTGGCATTCTCAGACATGTCTGTGACTCTTTGACATGTAGGCATTTTAGCTATGAGATTCCCTTGACCACATCCACCCAAGTTAAGTGTTCACCATTCCACTCCGGCCAGATGACAAACTTCTGTCCAGGGTGAAAGGTCCCTTCAGAAATTTCTTAGGATGCAAGACCGTGGTTTTATTTATTTTCAACTATAGAATTTCAATCTGGGTTTTAACCCAAGGAGATTGAGGGTGACAGGACACTTTTCAGAGCATCACTGCAGAAACACCAACCATCTTGTTTTAGATCTTCTTCAACACATGATTAGAGTTTTTCCAGGATGTGATATCATACTTTTTTTTTTTAACTCTAAGAACAACACTAGCTTTTGCTCTCAAAGTGTATAGAATATATAGAATGACTAAAAGATGTTTTGCTCGGTCAAGATCCATACAAGTCAACAGCCTTTTTACCTTATGGACACTACTAAAACCATATTTTAAAAATTAAGCTGAGAAAGATTTTTATTCCAGGCATATTTTTCTTTTCTTTTTTTTAAAGCTACTAAAGCCATCATATTAGTGAATCATGAGCAACTGAGAACCATTAAGAATTATCGGGAACAAATGCATTAGGTTTCTTGTGTGTGTGTGTGCTTTTTTTTTTTTTTTTTTAGTTTATTTATTTATTTTGAAAGACAGAGAGAGTGAGTAAGCTCGGGAGATGGGTACAGAGAGAGAGAGAAAGAAAGAGAGACCGAGAGCAAGAATCCGAGAATGCCAAGCAGGCCCTGTACCGTCAAGCATGGGGCCTGACGTTGGGCTCGATCTCACGAACTGTGAGATCATGACCTGAGCTGAAATCAAGAGTCACTCGCTCAAGTGACTGAGCCATCCAGGCACCCCTGTATTAGTTATCAATCAAGATATCTCCTCTATACCTAGATAAGTCTGTGACCATATCTAGTTTACATATGTCTACATTTATATTAACATTACATCCATGTGTGCTTAAATTATGTATATATGTATTTATATAATGTTGTACAACTAGTGAATTGATTGCTAATTTATTAAGAACGGTAATATAATAATAAACTTGTATTAAGAACAGTAGTATTGGGATGCCTGGGTGGTTCAGTCGGTTAAGCGTCTGACTTCGGCTCAGGCCATGACCTCATGGTTCATGAGTTCAAGCCCCGCATCTGGCTCTATGCTGTCAGCATGGAACCCGCTTTGGATTCTCTGTCCCCCTGTCTCTCTGCCCCTCCCCTGCTTGTGCGCACTCTCTCTCTCTCTTTCTCTCTCTCTCTCTCAAAAATGAATTTTTTGAAAAAAGCAAGAAAAGAAAGACATGTTTGGTTATCTTAAAAAAAAAAAAAGAAGAGTAGTATAATAATAAACTTGTTGGTGGAAATATACCCAATACAATTACATCTGTGTTTTTGGCTTTAGAAGACCCTGGGAGAATCGTGCAGTGATGCATGTCAATATTTCAAATAATACAAATTTCCAGATGATAACCATATAAATCAGTTTCACTAAAAATGATGTCAATTTGGTAATTTTTCTATAAATGTATTCTTCCATTTGCAGCATAAAATAAACACTGTAAAACACTATTGTAGGTACTTTGCCAGCTAGAGGTACACATTGAATGTGATTTGAGTTCTTGAAAATCAATGGAAATGTGATGCATAGAAACTAAAGGCGCAAGAAATGATAGTTGGGTAGCATAACATTTGTCACAATGGTAAGATTATATAAAATCCATGTGTCTATTTGGCATTTATTACATTAGTCACCCATCGCACTGCTAAAACGAAATGGTTGCAAATGGGCTTCATCAAATACTATACCTCCTGTTATCCTTAGTCCCAACCTTAAAAAAGGCTGACTTAACCAATCAATTTGCAATTTTTGCATTATTAAGAACATATTCTCTTCATACCATTGAAAAAAGCATCTGTATATCATGTTCTCATTCCAGAACGTTGCCTCTGGCCAAAGCTTTCTTCTTAACAACATAAAAAGTAAAAAATGCAGAAAACAGCTAGTCCCAGAAAATTCAGTTGAAATGCTCAGCATTCCTTTAACAGAAATTGCAGGTAGAATTTCATCTGCATTAGTCAGGGTTTTAGAATAGCAGGTAGTATGTGGGTCTAACTGTCAAATTTCTATGAGTAATTTAATTGGCATGGAATACATTTGGTTATATTTCTGACTGCTTGGTATTTCAAGTTTTGGGTTTTTTTTTTCATTGTGGAGATGGTCCCAAATCTAAGAACCATCTAGTGTGGCAATCTCCCCCCACTGATGACCTAAGCCCCTTGTCTCCCTCAACAGATCCTGCTTTTAAAAACTACAGCATATTTCTGATTACATATGATGGCTTGAACACATACATGTGTTCTTCTAAAAACTCCACAAATAAAAGCAAATGAATAAAAAAGATATAAACTGTGCAGGCCACCCTATAGAGTTTATGATGATCCCTGCCTCCTGGTATTTACATCCTGTGTAGTCTCCCCATTTGTATCAAGGTCGGTCTGTTTGACCAACATCATAGGGTAGAAGTGTTACTTCTGACATTAGTTTATGAGAGAATAAGGCTTCCATATCTATCTGTTTCTCTCTTTCCCTCTCTCATCTCTCACTGCATGGGAAACACACTATTATATTGTGAAGAGCCCAATGGAAAGATCCATATCCACACGGGGAGAATCTGAACCTTCCGGTCAACAATCAGTGAGAAACACAGGTCTGCCACCAGCCATATGAGTGATTTTGGAATGGAAGTTTCAGCCCCATTTGAGCCTTTAGATGATGGCAGCCCTAGAAGGAAGCTTGATCAGAGTCTCATGAGAGACCCTAAGCTAATACCACCCAACTAAGCCACACCCATCCTCAGAACCTGTGAGGTATAATAAATGTGTGTTGCTTTCAACAGCTGAGCTTAGGGTACTTTGTTACACAGCCCTAGATAACTAATGCATACATCTGCAATGAAAAAGAGATGAGGAGTATATTCACCAGGAGCCTGACAAAGAAATTAAGAAGAATGTGGATGTTTCCAGGGGGAGATGCCAATGAAGAACAACCCATTTCATGCCATAAAACTTCAAAAAGACTCAGGGATTGGAGTCACAAGAAATCAAAGTGACAGTAGGACAAGGGAGTAAAAACAGAAGATTAAGGGCAAGTATGTATAAGAAATAGATCCCAATATCATAGAGGCTACCCAAATGAGAGAAAGAAGATTTGTTCTGTGGAGAAAGCAAACCAGAAAGCTCCAGACTGTGGGAACAGCCTTCGTACATGGATAGGGAGGGGTACTGATCTGAAAACAGGAGTGTGAGATGAAAATCCATGCATCAACTCAAAAAACTACCAGCCCCCTTCTGACTCTCTACTCAAGCATGTATTATCCAGGGCTATCTATTTGCAAACACAGATAAGTGGCTGTTTGAGTCTTTCCAGGAAACACACACACACACACACACACACACACACAGAAAAAAGAGAGAGAATTACATAAAGGCTCTATTGTTTGGAATCATCCAACAAAACAACAGAACCCTACCATTTACCGCAAAATAAAACCCACCAGTTAGTTGATGAGTCCCGGTCACAAACATTGAACTTCCGATCAGCTTTTCAATGCATCATCCTTAAACATAAATGGGAAGTCACTTTTCAACGGACAATGGAGGAAAGTCTGAACACCTGAAACAGAGGGATTAAAAAATAATAACTGAAGAGGGGAGGGGATGAGGTGAGAGATTAAATAGGTGATGGGGATTAAGAAATGCACTTGTGTGAAAGGGCGCCTGGGTGCCTCAGTTGGTTGAGTGTCCGACTTCAACTCGGGTCATGATCTCACACTCCGTGAGTTCGAGCCCCACGCCAGGCTCTGTGCTGACAGCTCAGAGCCTGGAGCCTGCTTCAGATTCTGTGCCTCCCCGTCTCTCTGCCCCTCCCCCCGCTCATGCTCTGTCTTTCTCTGTCTCAAAAATAAATTAAAAAAACATTTAAAAAATTAAAAAAAAAAGAAATGCACTTGTGATGAGCACCAGGTGTTGTATGGAAGTGATGAATCACTATATTATACACTTGAAACTAATATTACACTGTATGTAAACTAACCTGAATTAAAATAAAAACAAAAATGAAAAAAAACTGGAAAAAGAAAAACTCAAGGAGGTTAGAGTAAAACTTTGAAAATGTAACTTATAAGCTTAAAATCGATAAGAGAATATAAAATACTGATTCTGTACACAAGAACAGGGAGTAAGAAATAGGGGAAAACAAAGAGTTTTTGCAGCTGAAAAGATGGGAGCTACACTTTTTAAAAAATAAACAGTTGGATGGTAAGATAATTTGAGGCAACTGTCAGATAGTAGAACAAAAATTAAAACTGATCAGCAATAACAGAGGAAAAATAAGAAAATTAGATGAGGAGGTCCACTGTCTAGCTAATGGGTCATATGAAAAAAAAAGCAATTTACTTAGGGAAGTAAATTATCAAAGATATATCACCAAAAAGCGTTTACTAGAAGAGAACTTGAAATGTCATATTAAAAGTGACCATCAAGTGACAAGCATAAAACGAGGCAAAAGGTACAATAAAAAGTCAATGTGGTTGACAAATGCTTTCTAAAGGAAATTTAGATAAAGAGTTCATTGATACCTGATAATGTTTTTATTTTTTTTCAAAATGGTAAACCTTCTATTTATAGTAAATTACCTATTTCCTTACATAATTATGTTTAATTATTATTTATATTTTCATTTTGTTTTAAATCATTTTCCTGACTTAGTCAATACACCACTTGTCTTTAAAACTTAAGTAGCCACTATTTGTTTAGTTTAGTTTTGTTTCTGGTTTTGCCACCCATGTGTCGAACACAACTGTTCCGGGTCTAGCCATATTTACTTAGGTCCAGTTTTTCATCAGCCAAGTGGTAAAAGTTATTTTCACATTGGAGAAAATCTTGGAATATACAACATTTGATGCAAAACATCCCTTCCCACGCATTTATTTATGTATTTTTTTCTTCCCTAAAATATAGTACATGCTTAATTGCCTTCTCACATGTATTAATTTAATGAAATGCCTCTTTACAAGAATTGCTTGCTAATGATAGGATTTGAGTTGTGGCAGGCAATATTTAGGGTATTTATTTTTAAATAGGGATGATATGTGTGTATTTATGGGCAAATGATCCCATTTCCCTTGGAGAGTCATAGACATTTTTTGAAGGTTATTTTCTTATAAGTATAAGCTTCTTCCTGGGTATAGAGCCATTAAAAGTGACTCTAATTTCAACTCACATTTAACATACCAAATATTTGTGTTCATAGTAACCTATTTTTTTTTTTACCAAAGATTGGTAGTCAGTGTGGTTGGAATTCTATAAGTTGTGAATGAGGTGGAGGGAAAAATATATGTGTGTGTGTATGTATTTATTTACATATATAACTTTTGATGTGTTTATATTAAGAGTTCAATAATTTAAAAAGCCAGGACAGTCATTTATACTTTTTAAAATAGTATAAAGACCAGTGACAGTGACAAAGTGTCTGTTTCTGCTTTGCCTCAAAAGAAAGCATAATTAATCTTTCAGAAGACATTTATTAACCCAGATGATGATTTCACAATGTGGATTCCACCTGATGTACTTTTCAGTTAATATGTGTTTAATTCTGACCTTGGAGACACTACCTCATAAGAGGTAGACCAACAGCGTGAAAATGACAAAAGAGTCTCTGAATATTTTTACCGGGGATGACCGCCATGGGCAGGGTAAAGCCATAATGGTAAGGTCAGTGGTGAGACACTGACTTGGCCAACTTAACCAACTTGGCCTTCACCAACTTAACCAAGCGTAAAAGCAGGTCTCCAGCCAAGTCTGTCATGGTGGGCAAAGGAAATTTGGAGAAGGCTTTACTCCACAGTTGGCTTTGACCGAGCAACAGTTGGTTAGCGCATTGTGTTTATGAGAATAAGACCGTGGGCATAATCCCAGACCCATCCGGTTAACATCATTTATTTCCATGACCACCAACTGCACCATTAGCCCTGCCAACAATATTAGAAATGCTCACATTTGGTTACCAGGACAGTTGGGCCAGAAGCAGCTCAGTGTAACTGTACTCAATGTTGTGGATAAAAAGGCTTAGATGACATGGTCAGCACGATCGTGTTTGCATTTATCTACATATTATCATTTTCCCACATATACTAGATGCAATCATTTTAATTCAAACTTAAATGAGAATGGCATACAAATGGGTAAGGCAACATTATGGATCAATAGGTTGATTTTTATCGCAGGGACAGATGAAATCCCCATTCTGCACGCCTAGCTCTTCTAGTTAATGTACAACCGAGCTAGGGTATGTGGGATGATCTAAGTCATCTAGTTAGGGTCAACATTTCCACAATCGTCATGATTTTCAGAAGTGAAACACTATGAGTTCCGGAAGTATGAACTCCAAGTATTTCTTTTACTCTATTTCCCTGACAGGTAAACCATAAAATAAAGGTAACTGTCGATGCTTGAATACAGGTTCCTTCTCAACTGAATTGTACAATAGTAACTTGCAAACTATGAAATTATTTTAGGAGCTATTTGGAGGTGCACGTGAGTTGGGGACCAAAGCTGTTCTCTGCTGGTAAATGGTGGTGATGGAGGTGGTCATGATGGAGTTGTTGCCATGGTGATTAGAGATGACGGTGGAAATGAGGGTGGTGGGGGTGGTGGTGATGGAATGGGTGGTGGAGCTGAGGATGAAAGGCAGGATTTGGCGCTGGAGGTAAAGATGGTGGAGGTGGTGAGAGCAGTGTTGGCACGGATGTCAATGGTCTCCCCAGTTCGGTTACGTAACAGTATAGTCATCAGTAAGGCTTCAGTATCAGCAGGCTAGGTTTGTGACCATAAACCTCCTCAATCCTTCTCTCTCCTCCTTCTGTGACTCCCTGAAGGACTTGTTGGCCTCGCTCATTTTGAAACAAGAAAATACTTTTTTGTATTAGGGATTATCTATCACGCAGATTCTTGTCACGTCATGTTGATTGTAATATCCTAGAAATTGGTGTCGTATTATATACTTTAAAATATTTTTTTCTCTAGAGAGGCGTGGGGAGACCCTGTTGCCTTCATAACATCCTAAGTATACTATTTTTTTAAAATTTTTTGAATGTTCATGTATTTTTGAAGGAGAGAGAAAGAGACAGAGTGTGAGTGGGGGAGGGGCAGAGAGAAAGAGACACACACACAGAACCTGAAGCGGGCTCCAGGCTCTGAGCCGTCAGCACAGAGCCCAACGCGGGGCTTGAACTCACAAACTGCTTGATCATGACCTGAGCCAAAGCAGGACACTCAACTGACTGAGCCACCCAGGCACCCCCTTAAGTATACTATTAACAGCACTGTGTATCATTGAAAAAGTCTGTTATTACAGCAACTAGTGGTGATCGTAAGATCTGTAGATGCTCTGGGAGAAAGAGCTTGAGCAATAAACATATGACTAGGGTCATAGCAAACAAACAAATAAAACAACAAAAAACAATCTAAAAGCACTATCAATTCCCTTGTGTCTTGTTATGAATCCTCTATGACTAGACTGCTGGGTTAAGACACTGCCTCCTTCCATCTCCTTAGTAATGCCAATGCCCTTCGGACAAAGACAGTCAGAAATACAGTGGTAATTACATAAGTTGTGTTTATTAGGGAAAGGGAGAAGACAAAGCATGGAAACCACAGGGGTGTTTCAGGAAAAGGGTGTCAGAAAGAATCTGTTATAGGATTTATTTGGGTGATTCAGAGAAGGGCTAAGAAAACAAAACTTTGTGCTGAGTTAGATGGTTCTAGAAGGCAGGACAACTCCATGACTATCTCAATAAATCTACTTATCAAGAAGAGACAAGAACAAAAATAAAGCTCTAGTTGGTGAGGCATCACTCTATCATTTTAGCCAGGAGAGGGTGGCGTTTTGCCGGTGGCCCTGTGAGTTTTTAAGAATCTGTGCTAAAGCAAAATAATGAGGTGTGGTGGGGCCTTGTTTTGTCTGTCATGGTCTCGGGGCGACCTTGTCTCAGTTTGGGATTCTGTGATATTGGTTATGTTTAACAGAATGGCGTGGCCTCACTTGAGTGCCAGGCCAGTTTCTGTGGTATATAGTAGGATTCGGTGGTGGTTTTATTTCTGCACACAAGAAAAAATTTATTGTTATAACGATATGATTTGTATTTATTTATTTATTTATTTTGAGAGAGAGAGAGAGAGAGAGAGAGAGAGCATGTGTGAGGCATGGGAGAGGGGCAGAGAGAGAAAGGGAAAGAGAGAATCCCAAACTCAACACCCAGCGTGGAGCCTGATGCAGGACTCAATCCCACGACCCTGGGGTATGACCTGAGCCAAAATCAAGAGTTAGACGCTCAACCAACGGAGCCACCCAGGCCCCCAAAGATGGAGGAACTTGCAGGGGATAGCACCTGATAATAAGTAAGTGTCTTTAGTTAGAATCCCCAAAAGCAAAGGATTCACACAAAAGTATGTTTTTAATTGAGGTATGATTAATATATAACACTATACTACTGTATAATGTTTGTATAATGTTTAATGTTTGCTTTTTAAGGAGTATTCCCCAGGGAATATGAGGAGGAAATTAAGGAAGGGAGATGGAGAAGTCAGATATTCAGCAAAGTCCCACAAAGAGACTTAACAATAAATAAATGAGAATAAGTAAGTAAATACATAAAATTCAAGATTATTTAAAAAAGGGGGAGCCTGGGTGGCCCAGTTGGTTAAGCGTCCGACTTCAGCTCAGGTCATGATCTCACTGTTCTTGTGAGTTCGAGCCCCACATGAGGCTCTCTGCTGACAGCTCGGAGCCTGGAGCCCGCTTCGGATTCTGTGTCTCCCTCTCTCGCTGCCCCTTCCCCACTCGTGCTTTGTCTCTCTTCCTCTCTCAAAAATAAACACTGAAAAAAAATTATAAAAAGAAAGAGGGAGAGAGAGTTGTGAGGAGGACCAGAAAGTCCATGAAATCCTAAGGAGGAGGCTCTCCTTGTCCACAAAGTAAGTGGGGGTCTGTGGTCTAGCGGCTCTCCCATGTCAGCAGCCTCAGAAACACCTGGAAGGTTTGTTCAAATGCAGTTTCTCATTCAGTAGGTGTGGGGTGGGACTCAAGCATTTGTATTATTTTTCACGTGTTTCCCAAGCGGAGCCGCTGCTCCCAGGGCACCGCACTTTGTAAAAGACTGACAGAGCGTGAGGACAGTCCTTTGGCCGGGAGACGCGGATGCTGGTTCCTGAGAGCGAGGCAACGGTGTCTGGCGCACATGTAAGCCATTCGGCTGCCCCGGGGGCGGGGGTGGGCGGTAGGCACGGAACACTCCAGCATCTGCTCCAGTCTGGACCCACGTCTGTCTGAATCCAGAGCGGGCGCGCTCAGCATTTGCGGTGTATCACTTTTCAGTTGTGTGTTTCAAGAAGCCACAGAATAAACGTACTTGAGCCTGGTCGATGTTAATTGACGACAGACAGCATGGGATGGACAGGGAGTAAGATTGCACAGCTAATTTGGTTAGTTTGAGGTATGTGTTAAGTAAAATTAAAAAAAATACATATGTATATATATATATGCATATATATGTCACTTTAGTTGTTATTTTGTGTTTTCCTTTGTGTTAAAACCCTAGAGTCATAGCTTGTACATGTCACATTTTCACTATAACCAACTAGTTTTAGCTGCAAAATTTCAAAAGTATTACATGCCAGTAGAGCAATTCTCTAATGCTATGGGTCTCATGATCGAGTTTTAATTTCACATCATGTTTTTTCTTCAGGCAAGGTGATTAATTTTCAAATAGCTCCCCAAGTTGGCTTAACATTTATGGCTTTTCAGACATATCCTATCAACAAATTCGCATCTCAGAGAAGACCAGTTTCTTCTCATTACCTTGTTCTCCATTTTGGGTTTAGGGACTAGGTCGCTGTACCCAGGACCATAAAATCTCCATCTCTCCAGTCCAGGTTTAAGCCAACAAGAGGGTTCCTTGTCACCCGGGGCAAAAGCACAGGTAAGCAGGAATGTTCTGGAAAGAGTTTAGGGCGAAAGTGGATGCCAGTGCAAAGTTTATCTATGTTACACTTTTTCCTATGGGCAGTAAGAATAATTCTTGTTCTATGCTTGACTCAGACAGTACAAGGGCTTTCCATATGTTTACACACAAATCTTCACTGCACCCAGTGAGGTAAATACATGAGGGTTTGGCAGAAGCGAAGGCTGTTCCATGCATTTTTCATGAGAGAAATTTCAATAAAGTGAAATAACTCGGTGTCCCAAACACTATGCCAACAAATGACAAGGAAGGCTGTTTACATTTGGATTGTGCAACCAGAACAGCTTGGGTTTCCTACATTCCAAGGCTTCCAGCCAGCCCGTTCAGTTAATCCATTAAAAAAAAAAAAAGTTCAATTAAAAAAGTTAATCCATTAAAAAAAAAGTGCAATTAAAAAAAAAAAAGCTTCCAAAACTACCTGAAAACCACGGATCATTAGAAAATTGTGTTTAAATGGGGTTCCTTGGAAAACAATTACCATCATGCGTAAGATTTCAGTTTATACATGCAAACTTAGTTGGGACTTTGAGCCCAATTATGTAAGTTATTTATTATGTCTTGAATACCAGAAATATCCATAGAGTTGAAGCAAAAATTTTTGTTCTTAAATTTTCTGAACGACATCGATTCTTGCAGACCTAATGAACACTGTGTATACTCTAGTAAACCTCCATGTGTACTGAACAGGCATGGTACACATTTAAATATTAATTGGAAATAGAAGAGATACAGAAATATAAAGTACCCTCCAATGTCAGCTAATATTCTTCTATAAAGAGTGGTGATTCTCAAAAGATGGGCTGCAATCAGCCATATCCACACCACCTGAAAGCCTGTTAGAACGCAAATTCTAGGGGTCCTGCCCAGACCCACTAAATATGAAACTCTGAGTTTGGGGTCCAGTTATGTGTGTTTCCAACTGGTTGTGATACATGCCAACATTGGAGAACCAGAGACCTGGCAGATAATAGTAATGACTGAATAACAATAGAACTAAAAATAGTATGTAACACCGTATGATACCATGGCAGAGATCATTTTCTTTTTGTATTTGTTTGTGTAAGTGTATGCATAAATAGGAAAAGAAAGAAAGGAGGGAGACAGAGAGAGAGAAGCTAAAATGTTAGCATTACAGGCAATTTGTTTTTGCTGCATGCTTTAGCATTTTCCAAGATTTCTTCATTGAATAGGTATTAGTTTTGTGATTAGAACTATGTTATTAAAGAGAACAATTATGTGACTCAAGAGAAAAACATGCATCCTTATATTATTGTGGTGCATTCAGAACTTTGCCCAGCTCTATTACAGCAATGTACAAAGCAAAAATCATCCAGTACCAGCAGATGTATATGAGTGGCTCTGCTCTCTTCATAAAGTAGGAAAAACTGTCAGCACACAGCTTATAACCACATTTTCACCTGCTCTCGTGGTAGGTCCTTTTAACTGCTGGAACACAGCTGCCTAAAACATGGGGAATCCTTGGCTGAAAGCTACTGCCGCTATGGGGACTTAACATTCCTTCTAGAAGCCCAGCATCTCCTTTGCTTTGGTTTGCAAAGGTGGGCATTCATGGCTTCTTTGCTATACCATTTGATAATTGAAACTGTCCTTTTTTTTCTTTCTTTCTTTTTAATGACTACAATGATGAATGCTTACTTTTGGGAGCTATCTGAAGGCATTCTTGGAGAGTGAAAAAGAATGAAGTCAGACAGGACTTTCTGAATGTCTGACCTGGTTTCACCCTGGAATTGCCAAGCAATTCAGAAGTAAATTCTGTCTTCCAAAGAGTATGAGTTTCCTGTTGCTGCTATAACAAAGAACCATAAACTTAGTGGCTGACAATAACACAAATATATTCTCTTACATTTCTGGAGGGTAAAATTCCTAAAATCAAGAGGTTGGGAAGGCTGCAATCTTTCTGGAGCTTCCATGGGAGAATCCACTTCCTTGCCTTTTCTAAGGCTTCTGGAGGCCACCTACATGCCTTGGTTTATGGCCTCCTTCAGGCATTCTGACCACGGCTGTATCATCACATCTCCTTCTTTGACTCTGACTCTCCTGCCTCCCTCCTACACTTCCAAGGATTCCTGTGATTGGACTGTACCCACCCAGATAATCCAACATTCTTAATCACATGCCATGTGTGAAATCCATTTTGCCGCGTAAGGTAATATAGTCACATGTTCTGGGGCCAGGGGGAGGCATTATTCTGCTTACCATACAAAGGGAGAAAGTTTTCAATAATGACCTGTATTATCCTTTATCCACATACCTAAAGAATATTGAACTCCTATTATGCCTGTCACGTTGCAGAAGATGGAGAGACAGACCACAAGAATTATGTAAATATTTATCTTTGACGATGACAGGGTCCATGCAATGTGCTAATGAAGACAGCCAAGCTTATTTGGCAAGATTAAGTTGAATTTCCAACCCAATGTATTCAAAGAGAAAAAAACACTTCTGTTTTAGTTTTACAAAAGTTACGCATTATGATTAAACATAACATTAAAAATACAGATTAAAAAGAAAACAAAACAAAGAAAATGACAGTCTCTTGGATTTATATACATATTCATTTTTATTTTTACAAAATCAGACCACAACGCACAGCCTGTTTTGCAACTCCTATTTTATTACTCCCTCGTGGAATCTTTTCTGATAGCATTATTCATTTACTAAGTTCCACAAAAATCATAAATTATTACACAATTTCTCTAATGTTATTGGAGATGTAGGTTGCTTTTAATTTTTTTTAATTTCATAAACAATTTTATGTTCAGCATTCTGGCAGGCCAGTTTCTGTGCACATTCATGATTATTTCCATGTAGAAAAATGACAAAGCCAAAAAATGACTGAATATTTTTAAATACTTACCTCCATCATTGATGACACCAGTGCTCTAAAATCACCTAAAGGTAATAATATAAATATAATGTTTGGGGCCATTCATTAGTTGTGAAAGAATTTTCTCCATCACTTCTTTGGAGATAGCACAGAGTCAAGGGGCGCCTGGGTGGCTCAGTCGGTTGACTGTCCAACTTTGGCTCAGGTCATGATCTCACAGTTTATGAGTTCGAGCACTGCGTCAGGCTCTGTGCTGACAGCTCAGAGCCTGGAGCCTGTTTCAAAATTTGTCTCCTCCTCGCTCTCTGCCCTTCCCCTGCTCACCCTGTCTCTCAAATATAAATAAACATTAAAAAAAAAAAAGAAAGCACAGAGTCCAGTGTGTTAGTTATAGAATACAACATCTATACTTTATTTGAAGAGACGGTAAATAAACATATTTAGGATCTAGGTCTTTAAACAGTCTTCATTTAAAATGTATGGCATGAACTTCTGTCTCTACAGAGAGGGACTAACCTTGCCATGGACAGAGACAACTCTCAGTAGTGAATGTAATCAGACACGGAAAGGTGGACAGAGCCAGGGCAGTAACTGAAGTCCAGCAAAGGCATGCTGGCCGAAAGCCAAATGAAACTTTGTTCAAGGCAAATGTCTGCAGGGTGATTCTTCAAAGGCATAAACATTCAAGTACATGCGTGTCAATGCAGTCCAATCGTGGGATGCTCCTCCCCAGCTGATTTACTTACCTGTAAGAAAGAAAAAAAAATCCTATTTTCTTTGACGTTGGAGTTTGTTATCAAATGCGGAGACCTCAGAAATGATGTGGACGACATCTGTTGAAAATCATGGTACACAAATAATAACAGCTAATTTTATTGAGCTATTACTGTATTCCAGATACGATGTTTAATGCTTACCTCCGACACTGCAAGTACTCCTCACAGCGGCATCTGAAGGAGGGAGACATCCCCATTCTACAAGTGTAAAAGTGAGGCTAGAAGACTTAACGAAGATTTAGAACTTGAAGATGGTCATAGAGTTAACAAATGTTGGCTCACGTCTGAGTAACACCAAAATCTATTCTCTTAACATGCTCATTTGGCTGCAAGATATTAAAAGGGAGAAGGGCATGGAAGGGAGGATTTCAAAATTAAGTTAATGAGTAAATCATTTTCTGAAAATGTCTAAGTAACGACAACATACTCCTGATATAAAATGAAAGGAAACAAGCCAATATGTACATTTTTACATAACGTGAAATCAATTTTTAAATTGACACGAAATTTTGCAAAAGATAAATTCACAGTTGTACGTATACACCTAGCCTTATATATAGCTGTGGTCTCTGAATGGTAGAGTCTTCAATTAAGTTTAACTCATCATACTATTTGTATTTTCTATAATGGAGATGATGGTATTTTTTAATAATAACAAAAAGTGTAACCATTTATTTAAAAATAATACAGAAGGGAGGGGCCCCCTGAATGCTTTCTTGGATCTTCCATAAAACAGAATACACGAAGGAAAGGAATCTTTTTTTTCTATCAATATTACAGAGATAGTGTTAGACATGAAGGCATTCTGTGCCGTGTTTAATTTGTGAAACCAGTAAAATTCACAATATCTGACAAATTGGTCCAGGACACATTTTTTTTTTCTCTTGCAAAGCATCAAAAATATGCATGTGCAGGAATAAAACATAACCTCACAGGGAAGTCTTACTGCAGACCTCAAATATGGCTTTTGGATTCTGCTACACAAAATTTAAATCACCAAGTATTTTACAATTAAACATATATCAAGACCTGATTCTCTCTACTTTCATCAATATACACACTGCGGTTGCAAGTGACTAAAAATGTGTTAGTTTCAATCAAACCATAATAGACCGTGGGATCTAGAAATGTCTGCAGCAATTAGAAATAGCACAATGACTTGAAGTCCTAGGCTTTCCTTCAGATGTAGACTGCCTTTGAACATTATATTGGTCTCAGCTTGGGAACTGAAAATCACTTGTAATGAATTCAATTCAATTTCTTTAATCTGTGAACTCACAGTTAATGCAGATGAGGTTATTTGTTTTCAATGAGCCATTTAATATAATGAAGGAGGGTTTTTGTAATCCCTAATTAATTCTTGCCCTCAGCCCACCAATTGATTAGTAACCCACTGGGGGTGGGTGAGCAGTCAGCCACCTCCCCTTCCAAATAATTGCTACTCTAGTAGGAATGTCACATTCAAAATCACCGTCATTAAAATAACAGCAAATCTGAGATGGTGGCATTAATGAGTCAAACAAATTTCGATTCTTATTGATTAATTGGTGAAATGTATATCATAAACACTGCAAATCTACCTTAAATAAATGTCGGGGTGGAGAAGGGAGCTGTGGTTTTTATTGAGACTACTTCAACTATCCAAACAAGTGTTTCTTTTTTTAGTGAGCAGAATATAATATAGGACTGTGCAAGATGATGGACTGCTATATTTAACTCAGACAAATGCATAACAAATCACTATTCTGTAGTGAGAAGGTACACCTCTTAGGCTCCTTTTTCTTTCTCTCCTTTTTTTTTTTCTTTCCTTGGGGCCTGGATATAAGACCACAGCCATCTAAATAATCCTCCAGAAATAAACCAATGAAATTGTGAGTCTGACAACAGACACAGTATTATACCTGCAGCTGGTAAATGTTTCCATAGTCCAACCACCTTTCCAGTAAAAATTTTATCCCGGGGGAAAGTCAGCAACTAAGATTTTAACTACTTTTCTGCAATAGAAAAGTTTGGGGCAATTGAGACTTCATAAATTTCATTATTTATGGCCTTTATTTTTCTTAGAGAATTACCCACCCATCAAGTATGATTGTGAAAATACTACTACTGTATTACCAAATTCCCATATAAATAAAATTAAAAAATGGTATGATTAACTATGAGACTACCTCATAAGAAAGTACATAATTCCAAGACCATTTTGTTGTTTTCTGTATCGCTTGCTGTGTTCATAATTATTGAATGAGCATTTCAATTATCCAAATATTGGGAAACTAAAAATTCATAAATGTTTTGCCCAATTACCTGGACTGTGAACCTCCACTGACTGGCCCACTCTGTTTTGGGGAGATTCCTAAAAGAATATTTGGAGCTATACCTCTATAGAAATAGTATTTATTTATGTACAACCTTTGTACTCGTGAACATATTTCTAATAGATGGTATGCTAACAATGGAGTATAACCTAGTGAATTTAGTCTCTGCAGCCAAACAGATCTACTGTGGTATTAGAAAGGACATTTACACTGAATAGTAAGCAACTCCCAGAACTTTGTAAAAACATAACCGCAACCATTAAAAGTAACTTTGCACTACTTACTACAATTTAAAATGTGTGAACCCTTTCACCCAATGTACTAGTCCAGAAGTCCATCCGTATACACGTATGTGGCAAGGATATGTATATAATGATGCCCGCCACAATATTATCAATATTATTTGTAACAGAAAAGAACAGCCAAATATGAAAGGGTTAGCAAAAGGAAAACATTTGTATTATCTTCTTGTCCTGAATTCTTCCAAGAAACAGCCTTGGAGATGGCTTGCCTGTAGGTTCATTTTGGCAATCGATTCCAATCAATGGGAGTGGAAACAAGGGAGTAATGCGATAGAAAAGGAGGGGAAATAACCAATTGTAAAGCATGTTATTGATCCTGCATTTCCAGATGGCAATAATTTGCCATTGCGTATCAATCTTGCTCGAGGACCCTCTGAAGAAATGTGTACAGTTTGCTATTATTTCCTGAGGGCCGGAATCTGATAGTTATTGCCTCTGAAATTCACGAGTTTCTCTATGGAGTCCTGGCTTCTTTGAAGCACTTTCACATTCTCTCGTCGTTAAGAATTTCCAAGCAATTGCCACAGATATCCCAAATGGTGGCAGAGAAATCAAAGAACACAAAGGGAAGGACACGCAGTGTGGCTGAGCCAAGGCAATGCCAGATTCAGCTTGTGAACCACTGGGCAGATTAAACACTGTCTCAGCTACATCCCAGAAATTCCACATGGTCATTTTCATTCAATTAAAAATGCACTGGCCTTTGGATTTCTTTTCATCTGTGACCCATGCGTTCTTTAGATGCGTATTATTTCATTTCCAAACATTTGGGATTTCCCAGATAGCTTTCTGTTGTTGATTTTTAGTTTAATTGTGTTGTGGACAGAAACCATGCTTTGCATGATTTCAACACTTTTAAATCACTGAGTTTGTTTAAGGGCCAAAAATATGGCCTGTCATGGTGAATTCTCCATGTGCACTTGAATGTGTATTCTGTGTATTGGGTGAAATGGTCTCTAGATGTCAATTAGGTCAAGTTGGATGATGGTGCTGTTCAGGTCTTCTAGGTCTCGATAGGTCATCTGACTAATTTGTAATTAAATCCCAAGAGAGGGATGCTAGTGTTTCCAACTATAATTGTGGATCTGTCTCTTTCTCCTGTTCTATCAGGTTTTGTGTCATGTATTTTGAAACCCTGTTTTGAGATGAAGACACATTTAAATTATGTCCTTGATGAATTAACATTTTTATCATGTAGTAATGTTCCCTCCTTGTTTCTGGTACTATTCCTTTTATGAAATCTAATTTATGTGATATGATTAGTCATTCCAGCCTTATTTTCGTTACGGTATGATTCCTTTTACTTTAGGCAATCCACGATTTATACTTACTGTGGATTTCTCACGGACAATGTAGAGTTGGATCTTACATTTGTATCCAATTTGATAATCTCGGGCTTTTAATTCATAGTTTTTAATAATTCTTGCTGGTTATCTCTTCAAGTGCTGTCTTCTTCTCTCTCTTCTGAATCTTTAATTGTACACATTAGGCCATCTGATATGTCCCACAGGTCTTGAATGATCTACAAAGCTCTTCGCTCTTCTCATTTTGTATTTCTGTTTGATTAATTTCTATTTACCTATCCTCAGGTTTGCTAATTCTTTCTCTGGAGGTGTCAAGTTGTTTATAAAGGAATGTACAATTATGAGAATTCAGTAAGTAAAATATGTCCTCAGTGCTTGAAGACAAAACAAGCCTTAGGTATCTTCCCCACTCCCCTCACCGCCCCCCCCCCCACACCATTTTTGTTAAGACCCAAAGTATATGGAATCACTAATACAATCATTTTACGCGTCTGGAAGTGTCCACACTAATAAAAATTAGTTTCTACCCAAAGATACTTTGCTGAAGTGTTAAGGATATTTGCCAATAAATATCGCAAGTTCTGCTGTCAAGGTTTACTTCATTTTTGTTTTGCGAACACAGTCTCCGTTTGACACGTCTTAAATAAGACCTACCCACATCCCTAGAAATGTTGATATGGAATAAATGAGAGGCAGCTGAAGACTTTTCAGACTGCTTCTGTGACGTTGAGCCATGAGTATGGATATGTGACAAAGGAAGGACTAAGAATGCCGCCCGGAGGCTAATTTTTTTCACATGCCTTGGTTATATTATAATTTTGTTTCTACCTCCGCCTTTATGCATTTCATAGTTACATATCTACTGTTGCCATTCATCCTTGACATTCTTTCGTTTAATGAATTAAATATCACCAGTCTGATGGCTATTATTTTAGGGTAAACTAAAAACAAACCTATTATGAACATACTTGATTTATTATAGCCTGCCAAACAATTATGACAAAAGATGGCCTTCATTACCTTAACCCTCACCTTCAGCAGCTTCAAATATCTTTTGGAAACAAAACAAAACAAAAACTAGGAGTAAATAAATAATGAAGTAATTTTCCTGTGGGTTTTGGGACAAGATAGACTTTCATTCAGTTCACATTTCATACTTTCTCATGTTTCTTCTTATACCTGTTTACATGTTTGTGAGATGGCAGACTAGGGATTAGGGGTATAATATTTAGCTACGGAAAGTTCTTCTGTGTGTGAATCCATATGGCCTACCTAATACAATTTATTGAGTTGAATCTGCATACTTACGCTAGGAAATTCCAGGCTTTCCTAGGAATCCCATATGCAAGAATGTTTCTGCATCTTGTGGACACACAAGACAGAATTTAGAGGTGTCATCAAGCTTAATAAATAACTCAGTTTGGACACTGCAATACCTTGGAATCAATGCACTCTGAGCCAAATAGGGTGCATCTAGCCTCTGAGCTAAGATGCAAATGACTTACGGAATTTAAGAATTCGGCCTATGGAGAATGATGTACATGGACCTTCTTGAGTTATTTCAGAAGATAATGAGATTTACTCAGAGGGGATCATTCTTAATGATATTAATATAGTATCTTGGGGGCACTGGAGTTGGTGTAAGGACATTCTAATAGTTGCTTTTATAAATATAAGAGGAGAAAGGCGGGGCGCCTAGGTGACTCAGTCGGTTAAGAATCCGACTCTCAGTTTTGGCTCAGGTCATGATCTCACAGTTTTGTGAGTTCGAGCCCCACATTGGGCTGTGCACTGATGGTGTAGAGCCCACATGGGACTCTCTCTCTCTCTTTCTCTCTCTCTCACCCCACCCCCCCCGCCTCTCCCCTACTCATGCTGTCTCTCTCTCTCTCAAAATAAGTAAATCAACTTAAAAAAAAATTTTAAGAGGAGGAAGGCTGTACACAAAAATAAAATTATTAGGATGCAGTGGTGTGGCTTTGGAGCCCCTGATTGCCAAGGTGTTAGGAAAAGAGTGGTATCAGACACAGAGGTTAGGGTTGAGTACAGCCTCCTACCTGGAGGCTGCTTGCATTTGAAGCTTTACAACATGATAATCTTTATTCAGTTATCTTTTTTTGAGTAGCAAATGACTCCTTTTTAAAATTTTTTTTTTCAACGTTTTTTATTTATTTTTGGGACAGAGAGAGACAAAGCATGAACGGGGGAGGGGCAGAGAGAGAGGGAGACACAGAATCGGAAACAGGCTCCAGGCTCCGAGCCATCAGCCCAGAGCCTGACGCGGGGCTCGAACCCACGGACCGCGAGATCGTGACCTGGCTGAAGTCGGACGCTTAACCGACTGCGCCACCCAGGCGCCCCAAATGACTCCTAATCTTAGTGGCTGAAGACAATAACCATTTATTTGTGCATATGCTACGTGAGAGAGAATTCTGGCATCTCTCCTTTTTTTATAAGGAAATCAATCCTATTGGACCTGGGCCCAACCCTCATAACCTAATGACTCTAAACCTAATTATCTCTCAAAAGCCCCATCTCCAAATACCATCATATGGGGATGGGGGTAGTGCTTCAGTATGAATTTGGGATGACACAATTTGGTCTGTATCATATATTGATCTGTTATTTTCTTACAGTCTTTTGTTTGACTTGGGTATTAAGATAACTACTGGTCTCATCAAATGAGGTATAGTCTCTCTTCTATTTATTTTCATGTGCAATTTGTATATATATACATATATAGTTTGTATGTTTATAAACATTCAAAAATTATATTATATATATATATATATATATGTAGAGAGAGAAGAGAAGAGTGAGATAATTTTTGAATGTTTTAAACTACAAATTCAATTTGTCCTTTTCTGAAATTTGACCTTGTTTTGGGCAATTCTAACTCAATAGACAGACTTTTATGCTTTTGAGTTTCGACTGAGATCAGTTTCCTACAGCTTCCCACCCCCCATCTCTCACACCACACCCTAGAATAACCCCTATGAAAATTGGTATTTGCAAACTATGTATAAGACTAGATGTAATTCATTTATCAGGGCCGTCTACGCTACAGCTCAAACAATACATATACAAGGTGGGGAGGGGCTGGCCGTGCATTTAGATGATAGGGCTTTCTCTCCATTACTTCAATCAGAAACAGGCATCAAGGACTAGTCCTTGGACTTGGCTCCACATTTGACAAGTAGAATACTTTATTTTTTTAAATTTTATTTATTTTTGAGAAACAGAGAGAGACAGAGCACAAGCAGGGGAGGGGCAGAGAGAGAGGGAGACACAGAATCCGAAGCAGGCTCCAGGCCCCGGACTGTCAGCACAGAGCCAGACGTGGGGCTCGAACCAACGAACTGTGAGATCATGACCTGAGCCGAAGTCGGACGCTTAACTGATTGAGTCACCCAGGCAGTCCTGACAAGCAGAATACTCTTAATGTCATAATTGCTCGCAGGATCCCTGGGAGATTCACTCCTTTAAGGAGGCTCAGAGAAAGAGAGAATAGGCAAGTTTCTAGAAACTAATTAGCTTTGGAGCCTCAGCTTTCCCCTTCTATTTACTCTGCCACACAAGATCAGACAGGCAGAATATGAATATAAACTCTATTTGCTGGGATTGATTCTGGAGACACGGCACATTTTCTGCGGGGATATGTGTAAGGATAGATATAAATGGATGCACTTTTCCCTAACAGTTTGCATTCAGAGACTTAAAAATGCCTGCGTAAAATGTAGCCTTTCTTTCTAAAGAAATTGATTTATAGGGATGTTGTTTTATGACACCCCACAGTATTAGTAAAGTAAAATATGTTCTAAATCCTTCAGCACTGTGTGATCCCTACTGCCATTATGTTAGTCGACAGCAATTAGACTGGTAATTAAGTATTTGACTCCACAGTTATGAGACGTGTACTTATGCTGCATCCATTTGTGTTTAAAGCGGTCTAGGATTTTGTCTTTTGAAGATATATTTAACGTAGGCACTTGGGTTCTCCTAAACCATGTGAACATCAATAGACAACAAATAAATTCTTTAATCGAATAGTTTTTATATTTATTTTTGTCTCTGTTATGTCCAATAACTAGCTTAGCAGTGTTTCTGCTTTTCCTTCCCTGAACAGATGTGGTATTTTCATCTGAGAAGATATCGTCATTCTGGTAACTTTCTGGAATGATGCAGAGAATGGGAAAAAAATCAAGTATAGCTCCTAGGTTATTTGAACATATAAAGACAACAGTGTAATCATTTTGAAGTGGATTTTTAAGTATTCTTAAATGAAGGCATTCCTCATAATTAGAAATTTCTAGGTGAGTGACGAACAAGAATATGAAATAAAGAAGGACGAAAAAGCAGCCAAGCTACCTAGTTAAATATCGGATCGGTCCCATTTTCACACACTTTATTGGTCCAGCTGTTTTCACACACTTTAATTGAAGACTTTTTGTTGCTACAGTTAATAAATATGTTTCTCAATCTGTTTTAAATGGTAAACGAATGGGCGTTTTTATTTTGTAAAGATAATGCATTAAAATCTTGAGTAAAATTTTAAGCAGAAACAAGCAGAAATGCTCCCTTGCCCAGGAGTATTCTACAGACAGAGTTAACTCTTGGAAAGTGTGAATACCTATAGTACACACGCCAAAAAATTACGGATAATCAAAAGGAAATATCATAATGTAGTAGACACTTGTAAGGCTGAGTCTTTAAATCCCCCTTCTCTAGAAGCAGACACTTTCTCTCTTTGCCATTTACATGGCAAAACAGGGTATTGTCCTAATAATTATTCAAATGTAAGTAGATATCTCAGTACCATATTTATACAGAGAAATATAAATTATATATACCCACATGCCCTTTAAAATATGCTTTCACTTTAAAATTACATTTGGGGGTTGCTTTGTGAAAATAAAATAACTGTTGATTTATGGGTCTTAATAAGAGTCCGATCCTTTCTTATAATAGAAGTGTTATTTATGTTGTTCCCGTTAAGACAGGAAAGTTTCTCCATGGGGGAGGAAGCCATTGATTTCCCTTTGGGGGTCTTAAAAGTGATTTTCTATTTCACAAGCTAGAAAGGAGACCCCTGTGTACTCTCCTTTATGCATCCAAAGCTTATCTTTTCTTCAAAACCCACTCAATCCCTTTATGATTTGTGCCCATGAATCTTTCCCTGACCTCTTCAACTCGTGATCTCATGCTGCTCAAAACTAACCGCATCAACTCTCCTTTAAACAGTCGAATAAGGGAACACAGGATGGAAGCTGATAGCGATACTCTCGGAACAGGGAAACTGAGGCACACACCAGTGAAAGAATTGAGAAAGCCTTCAAGGTTAAGCATTGACAAAGGGTCAGAAGTTTAGAGCAGCTTTCTGAAAAGGAGACAATAACTGATTCAAGCAAAAGATACTGTCTTGTGTATAAGTCCTGGCTTTTGGATGACAGGGATCCAACAGACAGCTTACGCTAAGTCATTTGTGCTCTTCTGGGAATAGTAAAGTAGATTTTAGGGTTGTCATCATGGAATAAGCAGGTAGAGATATGATGACTTCAGCAGAGTCTGGGCAATTCCAGTGTACAGAATTCTAAATTTCCCACTCAGTTCTTTGTTATCACTCTTATTCTAAATTAGTTTAATTTTTTTTATGAATTTACATGGAGGGTACATAGTATAAATGTTGAGTATTAATTAACTTTTGATTAACTAGTCAACCTCAAAGCTCGAAGTGACTTATATCACTAATGGCATTTCTTCAGTGGCTTACAACAAATACCACTCATTTCCTGGCTCATGGGTTGGCTGTGGGTGGGTCCACAGGACTTGACTAGGAGCAGCTGGGCTTGGCTTCGTGTTTTGAGTCGTGTTCATGTTGCCTCCACAGGTTTCCTTCCTGTTCTACTCCTGGTGGACCTCAGGCATGCAAAAACCAAATCCCAAAAGTGTGTTTAAGCCTCTGTGTATGTTTGATGTTTGCGGCCATCCCATTGGCAAAAGCAAGTCACACGGTCATATGTCTAAGCCCCAAAGCAGAGGGTGAAGAAAGTGTCTCTGTCCACATTGGGAGGCTCTGCAGTTATAACACAGCTGTAGTTATTCGAAAGCAGTGAAGAGCTGAAAACAAGAATTTAATCCATGAGATAACGTTAACAACGGTACCACATGCTTATAAAAAATCAGTACTTCCCCAAAACAGTCCTTCTGAACACCTAATTCTGCTTTCCAAGAGACAAATATTTTCTATTGCTTTTGGTATTTACCTTATTTATCTATCTGTCTACTCTATCTACCTATCATCCATCTAATACAACCAGTAAATAATTGCATATGCTTATATGTAAATTGGCATTAGTACATATTCATCAGTCTTAAACATTATCAAATTCCTGTAACAGTAAATAAGGGTTTGGCTTTGTTGCACACCCTTCTCCCATGACGTCAATATGATTTATCACAATTTGGGGGGTTTAATCTGTTATCGGTGTTTACATCATGTTATAGATATAATTCACTGCTTACCTAAGACTTTACATTTCCTACACTTAACAGTTTTAAAACCGCTTAAATCTCTTTGTACCTGTTTCTGTTTCTCAGTGTTCCAAAAGACATTGACAGCTCTTTTGACCACTGTCACTAATTTTACCCCTGGTATTCAAACAAAGATCCCAGCACTCTATTAATTACATCCCTTGCCCCCAACATCTGCACCTTGGACACATTCCCTCCCCACTCCCACAGCTTTGCACCCATCTCCCTAGTCTGGACTAAGGCTCTCTACTCCTCATGCGAACCCCTCATCCTTTCTTTACTTCTCCACTTGAGATACTACTAGCAATAAATATTCTAGTAGTATGCAAAGTTTTTGTTGAAAAGTCAAATTTCACACTCTTAGTATGTGATCTGGTTTATTTTTCCTGTAAGCTTTTAGTATATCTATTTTATTCTTTTATGTTTGAATTTCACAGCAATATGTTTGCTGCCGATTACTGTTTTAATTAGTGACTTTTCAAATTGAAGATTCATTTTCAGGTTTGGAAAATTGTTTATTATTATTATTATCATTATTATCACTATTTATTTTATCCCCTTTCTTTCTAGAGTTCCCTATTTTTATTATCTCTTCTCTTCTACTTTTCATCTTTTTTGTTTATTTGGTCTGCTTTCTGGAAGAAATTCTCTATAGTGCCCTGGCCTAAGTCACATCTATCTCTTGACTTAATTAAAAAAAAATTTTTTTTAATGTCTATTTATTTTTGAGAGCGACAGAGTGTGAGTGGAGGAGGGGAAGAGAGAGAAGGAGACACAAAATCCAAAGCAGGCTCCAGGCTGAGCTGTCAGCATGGAACCCGATGCGGGGCTTGAACTCATGAACGGTGACATCATGACCTGAGCTGAAGTCGGACATTTAACAGACTGAGCCACCCAGGTGCCCCTCTTGACTTCATTCATATAATACCCTCTCAACTAATTTTCCTGCCCTTGCCCTTGCTTCATTGTTGTCCAGGCTAAACATAGCAACCTTTAAAAAAATTATATCAGAATAAATATTCTCTGCCCCAGACTTTGCAATGGTTTGTGTTCTGTATATCAGAATAGGAGCTAACTTCTTTACAATAGCCTACAGGATCCTTCTTGTTCTAGAACATCATTAGCCCTCTGTCCTGCTTTCTCACATTTTTCTCTTGCCTTCATTCTGTCCTAGACTCACCAACTGCTTCTCTAGTTCTCTGACACAGTACTGGTCTTACGGAAATAAAAAGTGAGCCACAGAGGCACCTGGGTGGCTCGGTTAAGCATCTTACTTCGGCTCAGGTCATGATCTCATGGTTGGTGGGTTTGAGCCCCATGTCAGGCTCTGTGCTGACAGCTCAGAGCCTGGAGCCTGCTTAGGATTTTGTGTCTCCCTCTCTCTTTCTGCCCCTCCCCCACTCATGCTTTGTCTCTCTCTCTCTCTCTCTCTCTCTCAAAAATAAATAAACATTAAAAAAATAAATTAAAAAAAGTGAGCCACAGATGAAAGCTGCATGTGTGACTTTAAATTGTTTAGCAGCCAATGGAAAAAAAGAAAAGATGAAAACCGGGTGACATTAATTTTAATAATATATTTAACTGAACCCAATAGGTTTAGAATTTATCATTTTAACATGGAGTCAAAACCCTTTAAATTATTAATGAGGAAATTGCACATTCAGTCTTCAAAGACTGATGCATTTATAGCACCACTCACTCAGGCCAGCACTTGATCTGTAACTATCCTTCAAAGATGCCCCAAATGGAGGCGTGATGTCAGACCCTTCATTAGGCCAGTCGTTGTATACAGACCACCCCTGACGGAAGCATCCAGCACCCTCCTTCCATTGAGGGCAATGCCCAGGAGAAACAGAGCTGTGAGTTTGCAGCAGGCAATAGCACTGAACCATTGCAGTCTTTGAGTCTGCAGGGAAGGTCTGAGCCAGGCACCAGAGGATGTAAAATCAAAATTAAGATAAAAAAAAAAAGTTAAAAATAAAGATGCAGTAGGCAGGCCTTTTTAAAAACACACACTTATTTACAACACATAAAAAAATCTGAGACACACTACTAATGGAAAAACAATGATTGCTCATTACGATTAAAGGTCAATGTTTTTTAGTAGGTCAGTAATTTGAGCACAAGTATCTAAAGAATTTCAGGTTTAAAACCTAGATCGAAACATCCAAAGGAAAAAAATATATATATTGCTATTATATTATTATATATGAGAAAGCCCTGATTTATGGCAAGAGATCAAATCTATCCATATGTTAAAAAGGTCCTCCAATTTCTTTTATAAAGTTATGATGAGATTAAAGGAACATACTGGCTCTTCCTTCTGATCCAGAAGTTTAGGAGAAATTGAATTGAAGAAATATTGGTGAAAATCCTGCGATCATACACAAGTCAGGAAGAATGAGTCTGAGACTTGCGGTCAAGATACGACTTGGGATTGATACTGAATGCTTCGAATGGGTTTCCTTTTGTGTCCTGGACCAGAAGCAGTTGCAGGAATCTGTGAAAGAGATACAGCAGGCAGAAAGTCCAGGGGACAGTGAGGTTTCTTCTTGATCAGGCAGAGCCTGTCAATGATATTTCGGACAGCAGCACCAGAAAGGGTATCAGGCATGGACATATTGTGTCCGGGGAGGGGAGGCGGGCACAACACAACAAGGCTTACTGATAGCTGTCCCCAGCAAGGCAGCTTCCCCGAGCTCCCAGAGATAAAACGGCACTGCTAGAAATGCTAACATGTCCACACTTGGAATTGCTGAAGTGGTAATGAAAACGCCTGTCTATTATATCTGCTCGTATTGAGTTTGGCTGCCCAGCAGAAAATCCAGTAAGAATGGCTTAAAGGGGATGCATGAAGTAAAAGTTACTGAAAGTTGACAAGGAGATACAGAATCAGAGCTGACGAGATTCTCAGAAGAAGGCACTGGGGAATGAGGAGCACAAATAACAATCAAAACAGAATAAGATAAACTCCTTGAGTGAAAGAGCTAGATCTGAGGACTGTATAGGTGAACTTTAGGCCAAGAAAAGTCAATTGCAATAGACCGATAGATGCCACCCACCTTCAAAACGTAAAGAAGGAATTTAGAATGTCAAGTAAACAATATAAATAAAATAAAATTTGTTACCAGCAAAGGATGCCTCGCCAGCGTTACACACAAGAACACAATGGAAGATTTCAAGGAAATAGATTATTACTAATGATTTCCATGACCAGATATTTTAATCATAAGGCATGATTCAAACATGAAGATAGAGATAGTGCTTCCCCTGAAAGCACTCATTGAAGGCATTTTAGCTAACTGAATCAAAAAAAAAAAAAAAAAGCCCCCACAAGTGGACAGATTCTAAAATAACATTAGTAGAAAGCACCAAAACCATTTAAACTAGTATGAGAAATCAAGTATTAAAAGCATGATTATTTTTAAAAAGGCAACTAATGAAGATAACAGACACATAATAAAAAATAATGATCGTAAACACGTTCTAAATACCCAGAATATATCCCCCAAAGTGAGGGAGCGGGATTTATGGAAGGAAATAAAAATATGCTAATTTGCTACACATGCTGAATATGCTCATCTTAAACAGGGAGGTGTCAACAAATACAATTTTATCACTGATATTAGTAAAGAGAAAATATTAAGTTCAAGTGTGGTGGGTTTTTTTTTCCAAAAAATAAAAGGTGAGCATTTCCAGGGTTAAAAAAAGTTACTTGTTCAAAATTTGAGGTAAATACCTATGCTGAAAAAGTAAAAAAACAAACAAAACCATAAGAATGAAAATAATAATACTTGATATCCAACTAACAAAATTATTTAGTGATGACAATAAATATAAATGAGTTAAAACTCCTCTATTAAAAGATAAAAACTTTCATAAATCAAAAATACAATCCAGAAACTTGCAAGAAATGAGGCAGCATGGAAATTTGGATTTATAAAATCTCTTCTCCAAAAATAATAAAGTATTATTTATGAGGTAAAAGAGCAAAGAAGGTACAGTTAATGGTGAAATAAACTAAGGGCCTTTAGCTAAACATAAATGCAAAAATCAGTTTTTACTATTTTTTTTACTCTACATAAACGTGTAGAACCCACTGGACCAAATTGAAAGATGTCCCACTTAAGAAGGAGCAGAAGAGAGCGAAGTAGTGAGATATGGATGATTTTTTTTTTTAATTTTATTGTTATCCCTCTAAATTAGTGGAAGCATGTGCAGCCATTTGGAAAAAGAATAGAAAAATAGGGGTGCCTGGGTGGCTCAGTCGGTTAAGTGTCCAACTCTTGATTTCAGCTCAGGTCATGATCTCACAGTTTGTGAGTTTGAGTTCTGAGCTAATAGCGCAGAACCTGCTTGGGATTCCCCTCCCCCCCTTCTGTCTCTCAAAATAAATAAACTTAAATAAAAAAAGAATAGAATAATGTTCTCCTTTGAGCTTCTCTTTGCTTGTGGAAAGCCATCAACTACATAAAAGCACATTCACAAAAGCTGGAAGATCGGTCAACATTAACCTCCCCACCCTAACCGCATTACCCTCTGGCAAAATGGTATCCTCAGGGAGACCAGAGTATAATCTCCTAGCTCTAATTCTTTAGCAGGAAACAAAAACTGTAAGAAAAAGAGAAAAAAAAAAATTGCTCAGCTATTCCAAGTGACCCAGCTCATTCCCTAAGCTTCCTAACCTCTGAGGCAAGAAGGCTGAGGGCACATCCCCATGGGATTGGACAGGGAATAGGGTCAGACGTGTGGACCTCAGTGCAGGACACTGAATACAGTTCAAGGCAACGAGCCTGGCTGTGGCTCCCACACACCCTGTGCACTTGTCTTCTTTCTTTTGTTTTCCCTTCGGCTGACTAAGCATATAAATCTTAGCACTCATACTTCAACTTGATGTTATGTTGGAAGCATGTGATCTGTATCTAGGTTAAAAGGATTACAAAAGAGAAAATAATTCAAATCAAATCTAAAACACAGTTTGAAAAGTAAACAGGTGAAACAAGTTAGTGAGGCTTTGAGAGAGGGATGGTTAATACACAGCTATAGCAAGTCAAAGATTGATGCTATGGAAAAAGGCATATTTATTAATAAAGTGCCAAATGAGTTTCCCAGAAAGATTACAGTGTATACAAAACTTCAGTTTTGGATAAGGATGGCTTTCAAAGCCTTTTGAGAAGGAGAGTTTATTCAAGTCACAATTAGTACCTTACTTATGAGAAGAAAAAAATACTTTGAACCTCATTTCATATTACATATCAAAATAAATTTCAAGTTGATAAAAGAATGTTAATTTTTTAAAGATTTAGGATAAACTATTAGTGCATATTTATTTGATCTTGGAGAGGGAAGTCTTTCCATACAAAAGCAAAGGAAGGAAAAGAAATCATAGTAGAAATGATAAAAGTTTTTGAATATATAAAGACTAAAAATTTGGCATTTTAAAAAATACCATAAACAAAAATAAACAGTAAGCAATAAACTGGCAAACATTTTTAGGAGAGAAAAAAGATTTATGTGTCTTTTTTTGTATGAATGAAAATTTTCACTTAAAAATTAGCCCATTTGAACCGAATTCTGCAAACAGTTCTGAGTCCTGATTGTTTCTTAAACAAAACTTTTTAAATAAGTACGCTTAGTTATTTCCTGATCTGTTTATTAGATCTGGGGGAATTACCTGAAGACAGTGGCAGGATGAACTTATAAAGGAATAGATTTTGGAGTTTGACAAATCATGTTAGAGCCCTTCAAATATCCACTAGCCCCTTTGCCATGTGTATGTCACTCAAGTTCTTGGATCTCAACTTGAAATTGTGAAATTTGAGTACTTGCCTTTGTCAGTATGTAATGAATATTAGTTTTTTCCCTCCTTTCATCCCAAAGGTTAATAGATTCCCAATCTTTACATAATACATTATAAAGGTAATCTCTAAACCAGGATAGTTGACAAGCTATCCTCTGTGGATGAAACTGGCCTGGATTGTTTTGTGAATAAAGTTTTATCAGAACACAACCATACCCATTTCCCCCCCCACGTTGTCCATGGCTGCTTTTGCCTTATAACAGCAAAGTTGAATCAGTGTGATAGAGATTTTCTGTCCTGCGAATCCTAAAATAACATTTGGCCCTACAGAATGTTTATCTACTCCTGAACTCAACTATATTGTTACTTATGAGTTGTTAGAACACAACAACGTACTTGTGAAATACACGTCCCTGATGAAAACAAGATTTTACTCTGAAAGTGTTAAAATGAAGATTCTATGTCAGAAAAAAAAAAAAAAGAGGAAAAGTAAAACTCATAGAAACTGAGAATAGAAAGTGGTTGCCAGGGGGCAGGAGAAAATAGGGAGAGGTTGGAAAAAGGGTACACATTTTCAGCTATAAGATGAATAAGGTCTGAGGACCTAACATAAATCATGGCGACTATAGTTGATTACACTGTATTGTAGAATTGAATTTGCTAAGAGAATAGAACTGAAATGTTCTCACCACACATGCATGCGCGCACACAAACACACACAAAGATAAATATGTGAGATGATGGATATGTTAATTAAGTAGATGAGGGGCATCCTTTCACAATGTATATGTATATCAATCACCATCATGCACATTTTAAATGGCTTACAATTTTATACGTCAACTGGACCTCGGTAAAACCGAAATAAAAAAATTAAAGATTCTGTATTTAGTATAATTTCTATGTGTTCTAAATCATTTCAGCTGAACTATATTTTTAACTGTGTTACGTATCTTGTGCTTTTGAAAATCTTTTTTCTCCCTTCCTTATTAGCAAATCTAATGAGAGTTGTATCTAAGCTGGAAAATCATTGAATGTGATCCTGCCTCCACTATACCCCTCCCCCCCTTTGATTTTTGTGACAATACAAAATACAGTTAAGCAGATGTTCTACTCATTAGAGACCCTGGCTAAGGTACAATGAAAACGGACTGACTGCCAGAAATTAGGCAGAGGAGTCTAGACCTGGTATCTTTGCTCCAATTCAATCCTGTCCTATGCTAATCCTACCCTATTCGAATCTAAATTTATCTACTTGTCTTTGGCCCTGAGATCAAATGGAGGGTTTATTGGTATACTGTCCTTTGCACACTTAGGAGCATTTCCCCTTTTCCTTAAATTGAAAAACACCCCCAAATTAGACCCTTTATGGACCCTTGCCCTGCCATTTTAGAAATAAAAAGATATTTGGCTGGCTGGTTCATCAATTTCGCAGGTTCAGATAATCCCTTATATCCATTTGTTCAAATAAGTCTAAAAACTATGAAACTGGAGTTCTAATTTTTATTTATAAAATAGACAAACCAAAGAAACATATCATCAGCACATCCACCCCTCCCACTTCTATTCAGACCACATTTTTAAGTTTTATTTTGTATTCCCATTAATCTCCTCTATTTTAACATATTTTTTTCTATTCCTCCAGTGTTTACATAATTCAAATAGTTGCAAATAGCCATCATGTCTACTTTTGAGTCATTGCTTGGACCAGAAAAATATGTGGGCTAGCTTCTTTTTTTTCCCCTTTTCCTTCAGAATTCAGTTGGCCAATATTATCACTTTGTTTTTGCAAAGACATTCTTTATTCCATTTTTTTCTAAATGAGACTTAATCAGAATGTTTTCTTTTTCTGGATATGTGTATCCAGAAGTTGATCTTTCCTGTGTTAGAGACACATTTAAGACATGGTAGCCAGTGATATTTAACTTAGTAAGATCTGAGTTTAAAACTCGTTTCTCCTTTCTACTAGTTTTATGCTCACACGCAATCATAACTTTTCTAAACCTCAGTTTCCTGAAATAAAAATACCTATCCCAAATTTCATATAATAAAAAAAAAAACAAAAAAAACACCCCTATCCCAACAGTCTCATTGGTACAGATGATTGAAGGATACTGATCTGATAAAAGTGGTATTTTTTCAAGTTTCAATGGATGTATCATTCATATGTCCTCCATACAGATGTTATTTACACATTCATCTACCCATGTGACTCACTTCATTTTCAGAAGCAAGAACAAACACCAAAATAACTAAAAGGAAATTTCAGACTATTAAATATATTACAACACTACGTTGAGTCAAATGCTATGCTACGGATTCTGGGGAAAGAGATCAATAAAAGAGAATAGAGTCTGCAAATAGACCTTTTGGTAATGTTCATAGTTTACAAATGATAAATATGTAACTTCTATTCACTTGGGTAAAAGCTAGATTATTTCAGCATAAATTTTGGAAATGTCAAAAATGAATCCCTATCTTATAAAAGTCCAAGTCTTTAGCAATTTGGAAATAAATTTAAAAATGATAAAAAGAAGTAAATAGTAAATAACAGCATGAACAATTTCTCTTTCGGTCTATATTTGAATTATGAAGGCATTATCGGGAAAATATGTCATAGTTGCTCAGATTATTCAGAAGGCCAATTTAAGAGTGCTTATGGAAATTTAAAAATCAAACATAGATATCATTTAATCCAGCAGTCCTTTTAAAAACTTATAGTCAACGGGTAATTGACATATGGACAAAAACAAAGCTCAAAATAGATTATCAAAGTTTTATTTTTTTCTGTTAAGACTTTAGAAGCAACACCATATGTAACAAAAGTAGATTGATTAAATAAAATTGTAGTTAACTTCATACAACAGCATGCTTCTTAACTATTACTATCTTTTTGTATTTGTGTGTTTATATTTAAATTTTGTTTTGAAGGACAGTAGTGCCATATAGTCAAAATTTTTTAACTGCTTATTTCAAAGCAGAATTTATAGTTTGTTCTCATTGCTTGAAAAAGACTTTAAAAACAGAAACAGAAAACAAGTACATTAGTGCACACATGCACACACGCACACACACACCCCAAAAGCTAAAGAAGTCTCTACACTAATATTAGCAGGCAGTGGAATTTCTGATTATTTCAGATGATTTGATTTTTGATTTATTAGCATTAACAATTTTTTTCTGGAATCATCATGTATTACTTAAATAATGTGAAAGTTCTATAAGATTTGACCCATCCTCACTCAGATACATATGGGCAAAATCCAACTTTTAAGTTTTAGAAATTATCTTCTCTGGGTTGGTATTTCAGAATATGGGAACATGTACAGTTCATTCTCTATGTACAGTGGAAAATTTCTGAATCAAATTTCAAATTTAGGTTAACCTTATGGAATATTTGGAAGCATTTGAGATTTAAAAATATTTTTTTAGGTTTATTTATTTATTTTTGAGAGAGAAAGAAAGAGCACAAGCAGGGGAAGGGCAGAGAGAGAGAAATAGAGAATCCCAAGCAGGCTCTGCACCGTCAGCACAGAGCCCGACTCAGGGCTCAAACTCACGAACCGTGAGCTCATGAGCTCATGAGCTCATGACCGGAGCCGAAATCGTGAGTTGGACGCTTAACCGACTGAGCCACCCAGGCGCTCCAGCATTTGAGATTTTTAATTTCTTACATAGTCTCCGAGAATGAAATGAGGGGGTTGTGTTGGAACTGCACGACAGATTACAGGGGTGGTAGGAGAGCTGAACTGAGAAATTTGGGCAACATTCCATAGTTAAGAGAATGAACAACTTCTGCTCAGGTAACAGGGTGCTCTATTCTGAAGTGGCAATATATAATTTTGCCTCCTACCAACTGTACTTGACCTGTGTAAAAGGAATTTCAAGAGGATGATGAAGTTACAAATCAGACTTAAGACAATGAGTGGGGACCTGGGGAAAAGAGGTGATTTGTTTATATTTCATATGAATTCAAAGCTCAATCCTTCTTTCGATTTCTTCTTTTATCTGTCATTGCTTCAGTTCTGTAAAGTCACCCCAGGTGTCGATTCACTTTGTGCATTTCTGCTTGTAGCAAACTTCTCACTACTCTGTCACCTTTACCTGGGAAGATACCTGATATAGATATGTCCATTTCTTAGTATGGAAGCCACTCATGCCTTTCATTTTCTGCATCTCTTATACTAGGTGTATTGAGAGCCACAAAGTGTAATGAGGACTTAGTGTGTGCTCAGTACCATGACAAATGCTAAGGATTTGGTGGCAGACAAGCTAGGGACACCCCAGTGTTCTGACAGCAGTTACAGGATGGTATGGCAGAAATGTGATACATTTGAGATCATTGAAGGCAGTGGGGGAGTGTGTTGTAGAACAGGAAATTGCTTGTACCAAATTTTATAGAGAAAGTTATGTTGAAAAAATGAAATATGTAGAAGTCAAGGGCCAGACTAAGAGTTTTTGTTTGTTTCTTGAAAAAAAAAAATGGTTTGTTGATTTTTGAACTGCATAGAAAAAAAAAAGTGTTTTTTTTTTCTTTTAAATAAATTCATACAAAGAGTGACAAATAGAGAGTGACAGTAGGGGGGCACTTGGGTGGCTCAGTTGGCTGAGCATCAGACTTGGGCTTAGCTCATGATCTGGCGGTTTGTGAGTTCAAGCCCCGTGTGGGGTTCTCTGCTGTCAGCACGGAGCCCGCTTCAGATCCTCTGTCCCCCTCTCTCTGCCCCTTCCCTGCTCTCTCTCTCTCTCCCTCTCGAAAATAAAAACGAACATTAAATAAAAAAGAAAGTGACAACAGTGATCAGCAGGAGGAATAATAATTAAACCATCTTACTATGTGTGTGTCGGCTCAGTTTACATAAACATTGGAAATCCCGAATTTGGGATGCAGAACCTCAAATCTGTGATCAGGATGTCTTGAAATGAGCACATGGAAGCCAAGGGATTTCTTTCTCTTTTTCTTTTTTCCCTTTCAGAAGCTACACATAAAAGTTACTTTCCTTCTATACTGTCACAGAACTTACATTTACCTTTTTGGTCCCACCTGCAAAAGAGCTAAAGAGAAAGAAACTCCATTTGCAGCCCAACACATGGGGAAATTTTTCTAAAATAGATAATCCAACAGTATTTTGCATTTAAAAGAATATTTCTTAATAAAATAGTCCCCCATGGGCGCCTAGGTGGCTCAGTTGGTTAAGTGTCCAACTCAATTTCCGCTCAGGTCATGATCTCATGGTTCATGAGTTTGAGTCTGCATTGGGCTCTGTGATGACAGTGTGGAGCCTGCTTGGGATTCTCTCTCTCTCTCTCTCTCTCTCTCTGCCCCTCTTCCCCTCTCAAAATAAATGAACACTTACAAAATAAAACAAAATAAGCCCCCAAAAGAGTAAAGTTACAAAAAAGAATAGTATATTACAACTGTGGGAAAAAAGGACAAAAAAAAAGACATTCTCACATTTTAATATTAATATGAAGATCGTTATTGAACATAAAAGAATATATTGTATGGACCTGTCATCCCGGTAAATATAAACAAAATTATCACAACAAAGCATACAATAGGTTTTGATAAGTTAAATGAGCTCCTTTTTATATTGATATGCAGAGTCAGACAGATGTTTCACTTTCTGAATTCTGAAAGTTATATGAAGTTTAAAAACAAGGAGAAAAAGCACACGTGAGTGCTCCGGGGATAGATCTATGGTATTTGCAACCAAAAAGATGGAGAAGAAGCTACATTGGAATGCTAGGGGAATGTGTCATATGCAGGAAATACTCAAATTAATCTCATTCAGTCAGAGTGAGAGATCCATTACATTTCCTCTACTTGGGCAATCATTTTCTCTCTGCAAGCAAACACTAAAAAATCAAAGCTTCAAACCAGCCTCTGTAACAAGACATTTTCTCTAAATGACTGAGCACATGACAATGAGTTTTAGTTACGATTGAAATTTTACACATGCATTCCCTTGGCAGCTCTGTGATTACAGGATAGCCCTGGCTATAGCACTTTTGTTAAAATAAAATCTTTTCGGGACACTCGACGCAGGGAGACCGAATATCCGTTTGTCGAACGCTCTACTTTTTGGTGCAAAACAGATATCTACATGGTCAGCCTGCTGATCTGTTGATAATTTTACATCCTTGAAGTCAGGTTTTATGATCTCACCAGCTGAAGACATCAAAACATAGAAGGCACCAGACGATGGCAGTCACTTGATATATCCCTACTCTCAATTTTGTTTTTTGTTCAGGTTGATGGAAAAATGTAAATGTAGGTTTGGATATCAGGATGTTAGCACAACCCTAGGGGGAAAGGGTAGTTTTCTTTGTAACTTGGCAGCCTGGAATGGCCGCTTCTGACATCATGGGTATTTTTAATGAAATATTAATGACTCTGATTTTAATAGGAATTTCAGCACAACCTAAATTAAGCCATTGGAAAAGGGATATGGTCCCGTTAAGAACAGTAAAACCGTAAGCCCCCTTCCTGAAGAGTAGCCGTGGGCAGTTAAAGTGACAATCAATTTAACCAGGCCATATTGCTTTGTAAGTCTCTGAAGTGTGAAGTCCCAGCATGCCTGATGTATTTCATTTTAATTTCCTTTTGGACACAGCTATGGTTAGTGGGGAACCTCACACACAAAAAGAAAAAAAAAGGTGCAGAAGAGAAGGAAATTATTTAACCCTTTCAAAAAGCTATGCAATGCATTTAGCTAAGTAAAGAAAAATAAGCATGATTAGATTTCTCCTTTGTTTTTAAAGAAAAATAAAAGTGGAGTATGCATAGTATAATCATAGTAATGATGACCAATCTCGCCAATAATTTCTATTAACGTGCTCTCTTAACACTCATTTTGAGGTTTATTTTTTATTTTTTTATTTTTTTATTTTTTTAACATTTATTTATTTTTGAGACAGAGAGAGACAGAACATGAACGGGGGAGGGTCAGAGAGAGGGAGAGACAGAATCTGAAACAGGCTCCAGGCTCTGAGCTGTCAGCACAGAGCCCGACGCGGGGATCGAACCCACAGCCCTCAAGGACTGCGAGATCATGACCTGAGCCGAAGTCGGCCGCTCAACCGACTGACCCACCCAGGCGCCCCGAGGTTTATTTTTTAAAGAAACTGGTGGTTCAAAAATAAATCTTCCTTTTCTCTTTCTCTATAGGAAGATAAAAATCAGGTCATTTCTTATGATTTTTTTTTCCATCTCTCCCTCCTTACAATTACGTATCTAAATGGTCAACTGCTGATCTGTTGATCATATCACATCCTAGAAGTCAGGTTTCAAGATATGGCTTTTGGAGGCAAATCAATTTTGATGTGTTCAAGATGGTGGCCTTGTCAATTTTTACAAAAGTGCCAGATAAATAAACACATCTGAAGGACTTTTTAAAAAATTGTAAATGTTTCCGACACACAGAATGCTCGGCTACCTGCACAAATTTTCTGTGAGACTGTTTTTGTTCCAGAACAGCCCAGGAGAGAAGACGGCAGTTATGTGGCGGAATGTGGGAGGCAAAGTTGGATTCAGAGTCAGGAGAGCTAATTTTGATTCGTATTAGCTTTGACACAAATCATATTTGATATTGTTCAAGTCATTTGTTCTGCCTCCGTTTCGTTTTTTATTCTCCAGATGAATACTGGGATGCACATCAAACACAGAGCACCTTTGGAGATTTCTATGTGTTCAAGCATCCATTTTAATTTAAATAAAATAGTAGTTGTTGAAAACAAGCTAATTTTGCTACATATGTCACATTTTTACCTTAATACAAATTTAAACGTGGCTATCTGTATTAAAATCATCTACAGGAATAATTTTATCCAAAGACTATTTTAATGCAAAAAATAATGAAGGACGCTGTTTTGTGTCCTTGAATAATGAATGGAAAGCATGACCACATTCTTTTGATAAGAATAGCACATATCATCTAGTAATTTAATGACATTTCATCAAATTAATGTCTCTGAAGTGCACTTGTGGCAATACTACTCATTTTGGTTAAAAAAAAAATCATGGCTCCCAAGACTAAAGACTAAATTCCTTTCCTAGACTGACCTTCAAAGCATTCCAAGATTTCATTTACTTGACCTTAACTGCCTGTCCAGTCTTTCCCCATTATTGCCAAACTGCACTGCTTTCTCTAGTCTTGCTTCCCTCTCTCTGGGATTCTCTTTCCCTCACAGAAGTCAAAATTTACCCCACACTCAAGTTCTAAAGCAAATCCCATCTGTTTAGCTCACCTATTGATTGCTTATGATTTCTTCATCCTGGATTCTTATAGTAGCTGAATTTTGTGTTCATAAAGAGTTAGCTTAAACACTGGCCCTACTAATTTTGGTTTATTAACCTCCCTTATTCCCCTGCATTATGAAGCTATCTGGAAGGCATTAGAAGTGTCTTCCACGAAGAGTTAAGAGATGTAAGGATTAAATGATGAGGCACATGAGAGACTTTGCCCATAGTTTGTGTACAGTTCCTCCTATTTCTCTTGTTGTCTTCTATTGCATCATGTATTGCCTTTTCATTTATAAATATATAACATATCAATATTATATATTATCAATATAAACATATATAGACATTCCATTACTAAGTTGCACAGTATACACACATTAATGTTTTGATACTGGCATAAGGAATTTCCTTCCCCATTCTACAGAGTCAGGAGGGACCAGAGCCTCCCTCTGCTTTACCCCTCACCCCCCAGGAGCAACATATGGGCAACGTGACCTCAAGGCTTAACCAATCAGACACTCTTGTCCAGGATTTGGATCCTGAGCAAGTAAGACCAAGGTGAAGAAAAGGTTACAATTCATATGCAGAAGTAGCAGGGGCAGTGTCCTGGAGCCACAGCATCGTGGCCAAGGTATCTCCCCTATAAGATAATTGTATGGCTTCCGGCTTCTTGGTGGTCCTGTAGTAGCCTCCGTCTGATATGTTTTCCCAGCCTGTTCACATCAATTGTGTCAGCCCCTGACCTACTTGATCCCTCTTTGCTTCAGAAAGCCAGTGTATGTTCTGTTTCTTGCAACTGAAAGCAATATCGACCTCAAGTTTAACTAATATAGATCTCCAAGTTCTTGAATACAGCACAAGTGATGGATGGGATTCCCTAGTTTCATTGTTTTAGTTAGCTGGCTTACTTCTGTATAAAGAGTTGTCAACCATTACCCCAAGTGCTGTTCTTATAGAAACGTCAGGACAAATATTTGAGATTTTCTCCTTATTGGCCCGTTTTTATTTCTCTATTTTTTTCCTAAACATGACTTATATATTTAGTATCATTGTAAACTCAGGATATAAACATATCTGAAATGTTTCTATTACGTGCAGTTATGGTGCTATGAGAACTCAAAGTGTCCCACCTATGTTTGCAGGGGCCTCAATTTGACTTCTGAGTCCTATTTTCAAAAAAAAAAAAACCCAGTACTTTTGCATAGTATCCTTGATTTCTGTTAAGACAAGGGTTTTTGAGGGTTTTTTTCCTAAAGCTTACCTTATGCATTTACTGCTCAGACCTAGAGTTACACATTTCTCCATGGAGGGAAATTTTCCTTGGGGCAGTGGGTACAACCTTTTAGTGGTATTCTATCCAAATGCATTATATCTTCTGTTCTTTAACTTTCCCTAAAAATGAAAATCTTTATATTTTAATTTTAAACATAAAAAACAACAAAAAAGTAAGTGTTCTCCCCCTAGCTGCTTGCTTTGTAGTGAGAATTTATAGATGAAACCGCCATCTTTTTTTTCTTTTTGGAGTTCAATAGCCAAAAAAAAAAAAAAAAGAGGAAATCAATTAATTGTTAATTCAAGCAAGTGAACTATAAAAGCACTGTAGTTATACACTCAGAATAAGGTGAACAATTAAACAAATGATCTACTATGTGGTACAAAGAACTTTAGGCAACATTGAAGACAAATTTTATAAAGTTACATCACTTGATTGTAGAAAAAATATGTTGCAATCAGCTAAGATACTCCAACTCTACCTGACTTTTAAAAAATAGGAAACATCACAGGATGCTTGGGTGGTTCAGTGGGCTTAGCGTCAGACTCTTGATTTCAGCCTGGTCATAATCCCAGGGTTGTGAGATCAAGCCCCAGGTAGGACTCTGTGATAAACATAGATCTTGCTTGAGATGCTCTCTTTCTCTCTCTCTCTCTCTCTCTCTCTCTCCCTCTGCCCCTACCCTGCTCACATTCTCTCTCTAAAAAAGAAAAAAATATATGTATACATATATATACATATATATGTATATATATGAAAAAAGAAAAAACACATATACATATATATGTATATATGTATACATGTGTATATATGTGTATATATGTATATACATGTATTCACATATATATATGTATGTATGTATATATATATGAAACATCTTATATGACTAAAATGAAAATGAATTAAGTCAATCACCAGGTATGCCAGGCATTGGAAGCCCAGCAATGTCACCAAGGACCTACATTCTTTAACTGCTCGGTCTTCGGGTTTCTGGCTTCATCCTAAAACTAAACTCCTCCAAGCGTAGGAGAGTTGCTAGGTAATCCCAACCACCGTAAGCATTACAACTGATATGACAGCTTCTAGGACTTAAAGGAGATTATGGAGGCACCTCCTGGTGTTACCCTGGTAGACACATCCTCTTCTTCCATAGTAAGAAAGGTGATAGGCTCCCACCTAGCAACCTCATTTCCTAGTCTTCTTTGCAACTGAAGATGTAAGTGACCATATTCTGGGCAATAGGATGCAAACATAAGACATGCCATGGGAAAGAAATGCAGTGGTATTTTTTTTAACTTAAATTCAAGTTAGCTAACATACTATGTAGTCTTGGCTTCAGGAGTAGAACCCAGTGATTCATCTCTTACATATGATACGCAGTGTGCATCCCCAAAAGTGCCTTCCTTAATGCCCATAGCCATTTAACCCATCCCCCTACCATCTCCCTACAGCAACCCTCAGTTTGTTCTCTGTGTTTAAGAGTCTCTTATGGTTCTTTATCCATCTTCTTCTTTTTTTTTTTTTTAATTTTTTTTTTCAACGTTTATTTATTTTTGGGACAGAGAGAGACAGAGCATGAACGGGGGAGGGGCAGAGAGAGAGGGAGACACAGAATCGGAAACAGGCTCCAGGCTCTGAGCCATCAGCCCAGAGCCTGACGCGGGGCTCGAACTCACGGACCGCGAGATCGTGACCTGGCTGAAGTCGGACGCTTAACCGACTGCGCCACCCAGGCGCCCCTATCCATCTTCTTTATCCATACATCACTCGATAGACATTTGGGCTTTTTCCATAATTTGGCTATTGTTGATACAACTGCTATGAACATTGGGTGTATGTGTCACAGTCTTTCGAGGGTTTTTTTCTTACAGCCACCTACTCTGGCTTGGTAGTATCACCAATACACAGGTCCTCTCTGTAGGTGTCATTTTGAAATTAAGAAATCCTATCACAGAACTCCCCTAAAACATCCCCTAAAACCCTGAAACCTTTTTTTTTTTTTTTTTTGGCCAGGAGTGGGCCATCATGAATCCTTAGAATTACCAGGGCCTGTGCACTTGAGCCAGGGATGCGAACATGTTTCCAAGCAACATGCGAGTATGTGGAATACAAAAAAAAAAAAAAAAGATTTTTTTAAAAGAAGAAAGTAGAAATTGAACAAGCAACCCCAATATAATTGCTGTATTTCAAAATGTATTATGTCTTGTCCTCATGTAAATGTCAGAATACATAGCATGTGAGTATATGCAATGTTGCTTCCATCACGGTGTGTATGTAGAATGTGTGTGAGTGTGTGTGTGTGTGAGAGAGGACAACAGGTGCACACACACCCAGAGCTGCAGGCACGTGTATAGTATTGCTTAATTCATAGTGCACGTAGTTTCATTCTGCTTTCCTACTTAAATTATGCGTGCATTTCCACGTGGCTAAAGTCTTTAATTATGATTCCGTTAGCACTCACATAAAAATTCACCGAGTAAAAGCGCTGCCCTGTCCATCACCTCACCTTTGACTCACCCTGCCTTTACAAACTAGATTCTCATTTCTTTCCAAGGAATGTTGTAATCAGTGCTTTCATGTGTATAACTTTTTTTCTCCTTTTAGATTATTTCACCAGGAAACACTCCTGGAATGTTCAAAGCAGTGATCATTATTATTATCCTTACTGCCTACTGGCAAATGACTTTCCAAAAGGCCATACCAGTTTACCCTCTCAGAATAGTACAGGAGCATAACATATGAATGTAACCTTGCCTGGTTGGAAGGTACTTTTGTAATTTGCCACTTTAATGAGGATAGAGTGTCACATCATTATTAACGCCATTTACCATTATTTAAAATAGGGAGACAGAATTTGCTACATATATCATTTTTCTCAATCCCTTGTTTGATTCCCCCCCCAGGATTTTAATATTTTATTTTTTAAATGCTTATTTTTGACAGAGAGAGAGAGAGAGGAAAGAGAGAGAGAGAACAAGTGGGGGAAGGGCAAAAAGAGAGGGAGACAGAACATCCAAAGCGGGCTCTGCACTGAGAACAGAGAGCTGAGAGCCCAACGTGGAACTTGAACTTGCGAACCATGAGATCATGACCTGAGCTGAAGTTGGACGCTCAACCGACTGAGCCACTCAGGTGCCTCAATTTTATTTTTTTATTTTTATTTAAAGAAAATTTTTTTTAACGTTTTTTATTTTTGAGACAGAGAGAGACAGAGCATGAACAGGGGAGGGTCAGAGAGAGAGGGAGACAGAATCCGAAACAGGCTCCAGGCTCTGAGCTGTCAGCACAGAGCCCGACGTGGGGCTCGAACTCACAGACCGTGAGATCATGACCTGAGCCGAAGTCAGATGCTTAACCGACTGAGCCACCCAGGTGCCCCAAAGTGCCTCAATTTTACTATTTACTTACTAAAGTTTAAGTTATTTTTAAAACAAAATAGTCCCCTATTGCACATATTTATTTCAAAGACAAACTGAAAGCAGAGAAAAGCCGTTAATAAATATTTGGCAAATGGTCATTTTTTTTTTATTTCTGAGGTATATGAATATACATTTATCATTTATCATTTTAGAATCAACTTTGATATTTTACATAACTTATTTTCCCACATGCAAGTTAATAAAGATGTATGGAGTTATAAGAAAAATTCCACTGAGCTTCAAATAAGATTGCATGTAATACACATCTAATCAGGAGAACTGGTGCAATTATGCTATTTCATCCTTCCTTCCAAAAATATTTTATATATACAAGTCTTATTTTTCTGCCTCTCAATTACAAAAAAAATCCCTAAAGAGTAATAAATTTTCTCAAGGACATGCTCTTTTCTTTATCCTGAAGAAAACTCTAAATACACCTTTATGCTAACAGACTTTAAGTGGCCAAGGACACAACAAAATGGATGTGCTTTGGAGTGTTTTGGAGTTAATCTTTTTTTATCTTTCTCTGCAAACCAGATTTAAATTTCTCGGTAGGAATGTTGATCTTTTGCTCTATCATTTCCTGACAAATGTGTCACTGACAAGTATTTGAATATATTTTCACATTATCTCATTTATTTTTGCAACCATCTGAAGTTGGCAATGAATACAATTTTCATCATTTTTGTGGCAGCAGGAGTGTTGGGACGAGGGACATAGCTGATATATCAAATTAAGAATATTCAGGGGCGCCTGGGTGGCTCAATTGGTTAAGCGTCTGACTTTGGCTCAGGTCATGATCTTGCCATCTGTGAGTTCGAGCCTCGCATCGGGCTCTCTGTGCTGACAGCTCAGAGCCTGGAGCCTGCTGGACTCTGTGTCTCCCTCCCCCTCTCCCTGTCCCTCCCCCACTTATGTTCTGTCTCTTTCTCTCTCTCTCAAAAATAAATAAACATTAGAAAGTGTAAAAAAAAAGTATTCAGATTATTCCCACTCACATGTGTGGGCAGAAGTTCTCAGCGTGGGGAAGTGAAAACCACAGGGTCATTTTGATTGAAGGAACACTTTTGATACACCCATACAATGAAGTGAAGATTTGTCACTTACAGATCCTTGAAATCGGGGATGGGGGTGGCAATGAGCCAGGGTCCTCCACGCCAGGTCACGGGCGAGCACTAGACCAAGAGGAGGGCGGCAGCACCTGTTACTTACAGGGTTGTTGGGGCAGAGGTCACCAACTTTGCACGGGTCCAACTCTAAGTGGTCATTTTTTTTTTAATTTTTTTTTTAACGTTTATTTATTTTTGGGACAGAGAGAGACAGAGCATGAACGGGGGAGGGGCAGAGAGAGAGGGAGACACAGAATCGGAAACAGGCTCCAGGCTCTGAGCCATCAGCCCAGAGCCTGACGCGGGGCTCGAACTCACGGACCGCGAGATCGTGACCTGGCTGAAGCCGGATGCTTAACCGACTGCGCCACCCAGGCGCCCCTAAGTGGTCATTTTAAAAGCTGCCCCAGGAAGAGCAGAGCAGGAACTTGGGATGGGATTCCTAAGCCCAGGTCTTTCTCTAAATGTCCAGACTCCTGGGTGTGAGCAGGTTGCACATGATTAAATACCTGAGCAGCTCCTCAGAGTGGCTGTCTTGTCATCACATCAGGTGACGTGAAAAAGCTCTAGCAGAGGCAGGACCGCAGGACACGGGATAGTCTTGGAGCCCTGTGTGTGCCTTCCTGTTTTAAAAAGCATAAATCCCCTTGCTGCCTGGGCGGCACAGTCAGTTAAACATGCAACTCTTGGTCTCAGCTCAGGTCATGATCTCACAGTCTGAGTTTGAGCCCTTCATCGGGCTCTGCACCGATGGTACAGAGCCTGCTTGGGATTCTGTCTCTCCTCTCTGCTCCTGCCCTGCTTGTGTGTGCTCTCTCTCACGTGCTTGCTCTCTCTCAAAATAAATAAACTTAAATTTTAAAAAAAGCACATGAATTTCTTTGAATATCATCCTTTCATGCCTAAACCACTAAGGCTGCACTGACTTTCCCAAGATCCTTTCTCTGGAACCAGAGCTCAGATCTTCTGACCCCCAGTCTGGTTCTTTTTGCCTGTGTAACAGAATATTCTCAAGAATATAAGAAATCTCTGCATTCCTTGCCTTGCATTTAAACACCAACATCAAAGTAGTTGTATACAATCTGGCCAATCTGGCCAAATCTATCCCTTTCCAGTGCTTTGTTCAAACTGTCCCACTGCCAGGATGCCCCCGGCCCATGCTTCACTTGGTGAGACCCTGCCCTCAGCACGGGGAACTATATATATAATTTTCTGTAACTGATAGTATCTCACTTCCTCACTAAGTTTTAGGCTTTAGACTAGGTTTTAGGTTTAGACAGAGATCGTGCCTATCTTGTTCATCACTGAAGTCACAACGTGTAGCCTGGAGTCTGACACGTGGTAGGTGGTCAGGAGAAAAAAAATGGCAAACGGAATCTTTTAAAAAGATTCCACCAGGCACCCTATTTTCTTGAAAGTCTTCCCTTACATACCATGTGTCTATGTCTGTCATGGCAGTATACAGAGAACCCTATCTCCCTACTTACCACTTCCTCAACGGACTAGGAATTACTCGAGGCACCTGTTGTCTTTTCTTTATAAAGGGAATAACTAATGCAGTGCCTGATATATACTAAGCACTCTCTCTCTGCAAATATATATAATGTCACACACACACACACAGTCTAAGTCAGTGTGATATACCATTATTCTCTGATAGCTTTTTACATTTCCATGTATCTCAAAGAACATGGCATGTTGGAACCACCAGGAAACCTTCTGTTCTGGAGGTTAAGTCCTTTTCCCCTTAGCTAAGTGCTTCAAGATACTGCAGGCTGGAACCACGGAACTCATTCCGCTAGAAGACACTGGAAGACCTATCTCCTCCGGTCTGTGATGGAACATGAGAGAACGAGTAAGAAGTGTTCGGATGCTTGAATCTTAACTGCTTATCCCTGTGTTTCTTGGGCAATATAAATACTTTAACTTGTAATATACAAAACTTCGATATCATTTTAGAAGAGTCGTATGTCAAACACGGCAAAATGGGTACCACTCATTCTAGAATTTTGGCCACTGTGAAATACACCTTTATCCTGGAAGAAAAGACATGTGCACGTATGAGGGTAGGGCAGAGAATGATGGAAAATACTGGAATGCACACAATCTTCATGAGAACTATATCCTGAATCTATTTTACTCTCTGCCGTATCGCCAACGTTCCTGAGCTGCGCCTAAGACATGATACGTGCTTAATAAACATTTGTGAAATTCTGTGAAAGTATAACGGATAAAGGTATTATGAGCACTTAATTTCTTTGGGAAAAGGTTTCAGTGTGTTGTAAAAGAATTACTTCACACGCTATATAGGTCAGTCTAATCTATTTTTGAAAAACGTGACAAAATGAATTTGAAATAAAATATACAATTGGAAGCTAATTTTCTTGGTATGTTTTGCTTTACGACTTTAAACAAATAATTATGAAATGAACGATTCTTAATAATGACCACACAATCCGAGGTTTTGTATTTTTCTTCTTTGTTAACCCTAGACCCTGTTATTGAAATGGAAAGTTAAGCTGACATTTTTGCAAGTTTTTTTTTCTTTTTTATAGTCTAAAGGTTAATGAGCTGTGGTGTGGTTTAGTGCTGTGTGTGCTAAGCTAGCACCTAATATGTTAAGTTGGGCGTGATTCAAGCCTTCCAAAGAAAAGTGGTCTCCGACATTACAGGTGGGGGAGGGGAGGACAGAAGGGAAGAAGCCTGTACCATTGTGCCTGTGTTATTGCTGAAGAAAGGTGGTCCTGGTCGGTGCACACTGCTGTTCGGGGCTTTATATACAAGCTGTTCTCAGGGGGAACATAAATATCCCACATTCCATTTCGAGAGGTGCTGGGTTATAGGTTATTGACCAGTTTAGGGATTTATAGCTGGAGTCAGTAATTGTTAAGGAAAAATGGCTTGACAATTTTATTATAGTGGAGGCCTGCTGGAAAAGTTAAATATAGACTTACTTAAGAACTAACTTGATCTTAGTAATAATAGGTCTGTATGTGTGTGTGTGTGTGCAGTTATATCCTTACACTTTAATACAGACTATGCTTCCATTTTCACTGAGAAGTGTTATTAATACTAATTCAGGTGCATATATCACATGAATAAATGTACTATCTACTGTTCCATAAGAATATATAGATTATTGTATATATAACTGAAATGCTGACAAATAAATCCTTTCCAAACAATGAGTAGCTGTTAATTTGTTTCAGATTTGAGAGTAGAAGAGGAAGAAAAAGAAAAGAACAGTTATTATTTACTGGAAGGATTCATACCCCACTCCCACCATTTAAAATATGAACAAATGAGTCAGCTTTTTAAAAAATCTACAGACTTTAGGGGTGCCTGGGTGGCTCAGTCAGTTAAGCATCCAATTCTCAATTTTAGCTTAGGTCATGATCTTACGGCTCGTGAGTTCAAACCCCAGGTCAAGCTCTGTCTTGAAAGTTCGGAGCCTGCTTGATATTCTCTCTACCCCTCCCTCTCTGTGCCTCCCCCACTCTCTCCCTCTCTCTCAAAAATATAAATAAATAAACTTTAAAAATATCTACAGATTTTAAAAAGTAGAATTAGCGATTTAATTATCACTCCAGTTTTTTCTGATGCTTAATCCTTAAAGAACTTACGGATCAAGATAAAGTGCTAAAAATTAGTTTGATGTCTTTATGTTACATAGAATATTATGAAAAACTTCCTCCAAAAAACATTCGACAAGCATGTGCTACTGGAAAGGTCTGGGGTAGGTTTTAAGTAAGAATTGTAGAATTCGGTTCACTTGAATTTTGCAAACAACAATTGAATCCCTAGTGCTCATCTGCCAGATGAGTTTTAGGGGAATAGCTTCAACATAGAGGCCTAAATCCCCTTTCAGATACACAAGGATGAAGCCAATGGAGTAGAAAAATCGAGAAGGCATGTTTCAGATGCTAAGCTAGGAGAGAGGACCACACCCACAGTGGCCACCTCAAGGGATTTCTGCAATAGGTAACTCTTCACCTGCAAAGAAACAACCTGGAAAAGATCCCACCAAAACTCCACTCCATTCTCTGCTTGCCCACATCTCATTCTTGGCCCCAACACAGAACAGAAGCTAGAAGTAAAAACAAGGTACATTGCTGTCAGTTACAGCCCATTGGGAACAACGTCCTTCCAGAGAAGTCCAGGGAGAAAAAGAATCAGCAAGGATTTTTGCCTAACAAATACCTTTGCTGAGCAAAGATATATGCTTTCCACCGTAGTACGTTATAGTACATTTCACTCAGAAAATAGGTTCTGAGTCCTCCCATGAGTCCAAGTTTATTTTGCGGGGCTACGTTAGTGAAAAACTACAAGCAACGTTGTCGTATTCATGGGGCTAAAGTTCTCATGAGGAAAGACCAAAAGTAAACAAGTCATAAATGATCAGGAGTCTTTCTTAATCTCATAATTAAAATGAAGAAAATGAGGGCGCCTGGGCGGCTCAGTCAGTTGAGCATCGGACTCTTGATTTCAGCTCAGGTCATGATCTCATGGTTCGTGAAATCGAGCCCTGCATCAGGCTCTGCGTTGAGTGTGGAGCTTCTGTGGGATTCTCTCTCTCCCTCTGCCCCTCCCATGCCCCCACTCACGTGCACATGCTCCCTCTCTCTTTCTAAAATAAAAAATATATATAAAATTTTTAAAAAAGTAATAACCATGACTCATTTAGATATATATTTGACTACCTCCGGGGTTTTAAGGAAATTTTTGGCATTTTAGACTCTTGAAAACAGGATTTGTTATACTTAAAGAAGAATACACACAAAGAAAAGGATAATCATTTCAAAATGAAATGAAAGAGATGTCATTGGATGATAAAACCCCATCACATTTCAATGGCCAAGTTTGAAGATTTGTGGCTGACAATTAACCAAGTTGGTGATTAGGAAAATGAATGGATAAATAAAAGCAGTTACAGCCTCTATTTTCTTATGTGTCTTAACAATGAGATGGACTTGTACTAACAGGTGCTCTCTGAGTAAGATCCAGAACTAGGTCACATTTCCTCCTTTTTTTCTTGATGGTTATTTGTTGATCCTGGAGTGAAGCAAAGCATCCTTTAGCTCATGAGTAGGCAAGCCTTCTATGCTAGGCTGTTTGGGCTGCTATCATAAACTGTGTGTCTTATAAACATCAGAAGTCTATTTCCCACCATTCTGGAGACTGGAAGTTCCCAAATCAAGGTGCTAATGGATTCTGTGTCTGGCAAGGGCCTGCTTCCTGGTTCACAATCTTGATTTCCTTGTGTCCTCATATGGTGGAAGTGATTTCTCTGGAATCCCTTTCATAACGGCACCCATCTCAGTCATGAGATTTGTGACCTAACCAACTTCCAAAGGCCCCACCCCCAAATACCATCACACTGGGGATTAGTTTCAACATATGAATTTCATGGGGACACAAGCATTCAGTTTGTGGCAACTTCACCTTAACATTCATGTTCAGGACATCACGTCCTTGCTTTTATCTACTTGTGGCACGTAGTACCATGCCAGGCAAGACATGATGCCACAGGACGGACAGCATGTCCTTAAATAGAAATTAATCACCTGCTGTAATTGCACACAGCTCAAAATTAAATTCCAACCATACCTTTACACTGAATTCAACAACCGAATACGCTGAGATGTAAATAGCATTAAAACAGCCCAAATCAGCCACGTTGTTTTTTTCTCCTGATGTATTGTCTGTCTTTATTTACTGAAAGTGTATTCATTTTAAAATTATATCTCAGGCGGGGTACACACAATATTACTAAACAAAGAGGAGTATTCACACCTAAGAAGCCACTGAACAGTCATTAGAGAATGTGGCATTTGTGAAACGGTTGTCTTTCAGCTCAGACCTGCTCTTCTCTGATTGATGCATGACGTGGGGCCAGGACTCTGCCATCTGCGTCCCTGCTTTGCCAGCACCCTGTTGGCAACGACAGTCAAGGTGAACTGGGAGACCGGAGGGTGAAAGAGCACCTTGCTCGGTCCTAGGAGCTTCCTGCCATCTTCCTGGCTTTGCTGCTTTACCCTGCTTGAAAGTGGCACTTTATCCCGTTTGCAGCTGCTGAATCCAGTCCTGCTTCCCAGTGCTTACAGACCGGCCTCTGTGCTTCCTTGTCATTAGCCATCCAGCGCCTCCTCCCCAGGGGTCTAGTTCCCAGGGCTGCCAGCTCAGGGATCTGAGGTCAGAGGCATTGGGACCAGTGGAGCAGCCACCCCCGGGGAGCTCATTCCCCGGGCACTGAAGTGTGAGTACTTCCAGTGTCCATTTTCAGCACTCTGTTTCCTTGGTTTAAGTAACTTGTGTGATCTCTGCCTCCTGTCTAGGTGCTAAGTGATCCCAGCAGGCCGATGAAAGATAGTGTCTGGGGATTGATTAGGTAAGTAGACTGCAGGAGCACACTTCAGTATTGTGCACCCGCCCTCCCCACAAAATGACCCACTATGTATTATACCTCTTTTTGGGTGGGAGGGGATCGCATCTTAGCCCGTTTTCTTTTGTTTTCAATGGGACATCCTGACATACTCAGACATTTGGACTCCCCAATGTCAGTGAAGATGTGGGTGTTTAAAATTGTGTACTGTTTATTTTCCACTCTCTGATTGTCATATTTTAAGGCATCTGAGCTATTCGGTTCTATAGGTGAAATAAAATAATCAAAGTAAAATATTCACTGTGTGGGTTCAATGGCACAATGAAGATGACAAAGTAAAGAGACCATGAACCTAAAGATAAACCAGTAGATATGATCTAATATGAAAAAACAAAAGAGAGAGAGAGAGAGAAAGAGAAATTAAAAAGCATTAACAGGGGTGCCTAGGTGGCTCATTTGGTTAAGTGTCCGAATTTTGATTTCAGTTCAGGTCATGATCTCACAGTTCATGAGTTTGAGCCCCACATCAGACTCTGCACTGACAGTGTGGAGCCTGCTTGGGATTCTTGCTCTCTTTCTCTCTCTGTCTCTCTCTCTCTCTCTCTCAAAAATAAATAAATAAATAAATAAATAAATAAATAAATAACATTAACAAAGTCTTAGGGACCTAGTACAATCCCAGAAAAGAGACTTCCCCCTGGTTTGGACGTGCATAGAAAATATCAGGAAAGAACTATATAGATTTTTCAAACTGAATGGATATTGAAAGATAGGTTATTACTTGTGTTAAAGCCTAACAGAGATGATTGCCAAATCCATAGGATTTTTAAAAAATCCAGAATCTCATGCAGTAATATTAATTCTTTTAAGGATACAACCCACAATTACTTGAGTATGATTATGAAGAATCAAGAAAACCTCAACAACTTGGAGGGGAATAAGTAGATAAAACTAATGTTGAAATTATCTGACAAATAATTTAATTAAAAAAATTTTTTAATGTTTATTTACTTTTGAGAGAGAGAAAGAGAGAGAGAGACACAGCATGAGCAGGGGAGGGGCACAGAGAAAGGGAGACACCAAATCTGAACCAGGCTCCGGGCTCTGAGCTGTCAGCCCAGAGACTGACGCAAGGCTCTAGCTCACGAGTTGTAAGATCATGACCTGAGCCAAAGTCAGACACTTGACCGAATGAGTCACCCAGCCTCCCCTATCAGACAAATAATTTAAAGTCACTATGATAATTAGGCTCCAGAAAGTAAGATAAAATGCTCTGGAAATGAATGGAAGATAGCCTCAGTAGAGAAACAGGAGATATGAAAAAGAACCAAATGAAACATTTAGAACCTAAAACTAAAATTCTTACTTTTTAAAAGAATAACGAAATTTGTTTGAAAAATCGATAGCAAAATGGGGATGATGGTGGAGTCAGTGAAAATAGATGAATTGAAATTACTCATTCTGAAAAACAACATTGAAAAAATAAATGAACAGAGAGTTTTGGGTACCTACAAGACAATTCCCAAAGTCTAATATCCATGCCATCAGAGTTCCAGAAAGAAAGACAAAAGAGGGTGGTACAGAAAAACAGCTGAGGAAATAATAGCTGAAAACTTTGCAAATTTGGTAAAATATATAAATTTTCAGAATCAAGGCTCAGTGAATACCAAGTAAGATGAACAAAAAAAGAAAGAAAGAAAGAAAGAGAAAAAGAAAAAAAGAGAAAAGAAAAAAAAGAAAAGAAAAAAATCAACTCTCAGACACATCTACAACTAAAAACCCCTAAAATTACAAACAAGAAAAAATTGTGACAGCAGCCAGATCAGGAAAAAATGAAAGGAAGAATTACATGTAAGAGAGCCACCATTTGAAAAACTCCGTATTTCTCATCAGAAAACAAAAATAAACATACAAAAGACTAGAGGAAATTTATTCTATTAATATTTCCTAAAACAACAGATCAATATATATTCTAGTCATAAAAGTTAGGTTTTTTTGAGATGTAAAGCAACCAAAAAAAAAAAAAAAAGAAATCCCCTCTGTCATAGGAAACTTAAAGTTTTCACTATTGTTTGAGATTTGCAGTTAGATGGAAAGAAGTTCCATCTAATAAGAGTGAAACTTTATTTTTTTTCAATTTAATATAAAATCTCTGAATTACATCTGTACACTTCTATTTTTCCTATCTAAAACTGCATGAATGGGTGTTGTATATAATAGTGATATTCTCAATGACCTCCGAACTTTAATAGGATTTTTATCTCAAATGTGGTGGCTTTCTTGAGGAGAGACACTTTCCTATATAACTATATTCTATAATAGTTTCTAATCAAGAAATACATATTTGTAGAGGTTTGCTAAATCACAGAAAGAGTGAGAGATCCTGATAAATAAACATATGATGCAAATTACACTACTTTTGAATATTTTCAGAATTGACTGTGTTACCAGTCAACAAAAGTTAACAGTTAATAGAAGAGAGGGGGAAAAAAAACAAAAACAAAACAAACAAACAAACAAAAACTAATCATAGATAAGAAACTTAAAGTATGAAATTCACTTTTTAATTTTTTAATTTTTCTTTAAATAGCTCCAGACCAGTCTAGGAAAGAGTAGTTTGGCTTGGAGTGATCTTGAACCTCATAACCACAGGATATAAAAATCTTCGAATAATGCATTAAGGTGGCAAAAGCTTTCTTCAATATCTCCCTCCATGAGGGTGTGAACCAATCTCCTCTTTTTATTGTCCAGACTGATATTTTTTTGCCTCATGAAAGGTACAGAGAATTGACATAATTTCACCAGAAGAGAGTTTTAAAATACGTTTTAAAAAGTGACAGGTCAATATATTTTTTTAATCTGGGTCTTTAATTATTTCCTTACAAAAACAAATGGAGAAATGGGCATTAATATTATAAGGAAACAACAGAGGAAGTAGCATGTTTTTAAAAGCCTCCTAGACATGTGGCTGCTGCTGTATGCCTTTTGTCTCAATGGTTTCCTGAACATAGGTGGAAAACACTACTCTCATAATATTACTTGAGCCTTCTCTCTTCTTGGTCCTTTCAGGTTGGTCATTGGGGGAATCACCAGATGGGAAGAAAGCTTTCAAATCCATTACTTCTTTCCTATCCCTTCAACACCTTCTGATGTCCAGTGGGGCTTTCACAGGTTCTAATATTACTTTGGTGATTCAGCAAGCCCTTTGAATTGTGTTCAGGAAGGGAATACTATTCTCTTTCTAATTCTCCTAGGCATTCACCTTTCCTTCCTAAGAATACAGACAAAGGGCTAAAATATTACTCCCAGTGAATTAAATAAAAATAATCATTATGGAGTTAAATCCTACATTTACAAAGTCTGGTTAGCAACAATGAAACAAAAGTGGAGAAGCAGATCATCAACCAATATTGACTTACTAAGGGAATATTTCCCTAAAAGTCTTTGGTGCACAACCATATAAATGTGGAGAAAACAGAAATTAATAGCAGGTAAAAACAATCCCAATTCTGACAGTAATCTGAAGTGGGTAGTTGGGCAGTCCTGTAGGACTGAGCCCTTAATTTGTGAGATCTAACACTAACTCCAAGGAGATAAGAGTCAGAATTAAATTGAATTGTAGCACACCGGATTGGTGTTAAAGAATTGCTTGATGTGTGAAAAACCCAGGCATGTGGTGTCCGAAATGAGTAGTAGTATGAGAGTCAAGGAAGCACACTGAGTTTTTTTCCATAGACATAGGAGCACCAACATTATTTGAGAAACTTAGTGGTGACCATCCTTTGTAGAGAGGAGGCTATCCTCTGAAAAAAGGAGATACTGTTACAGAATCTGGCTGTTGTTGGCCATGGGACTGGTCAAATGTTAAAATAATATAGGTGGGAGTTTGTTAAATCACCAAAGGCAAGATGGGTGCAATTATTATGAGTGAAACGTGAAAGTGATATGTAGGGGGCCTTGTTCTACAGAGGGTTGTGCAGATGGAAATCACTATCTCCAATAAGAATATGAAGATGGCAAACCAAAAAAGGTACTGTTCACACTTGGCAATAAAAAATAAAGGATGGATGGATGGATGGATGGATGATCAGGCAACTGAACTCATCCATAGTAATGAAATATTTTACCCAATTTTTGCACTTGAGTCATTTTTCGGGTCCAAGAGCCACAGACAGAAGAAGAACCTGGGCCCTCATGAGGGACACTACCATACCATGCCAATTATATTATCAGACATTCCAAGGATTTCAAAAATTTTGGGACAAGAGATCTAAGATGACATTGATACCCAGTAACCTGAAGCTTCATCATGGCCCCTCGTGGAATTTTCCCAGACGTCTCACCTCACAGTGAGTCCAAAATATCCATGGTCCTACCCAGCACCAAGCCACAGCTCCCATAGGTATAATTAAATGGGCACACTTGGTATTTGACAAATTATCTACATTGGTATTTTGGCATGTGTAATAAGATTTATTACTGTGGGGGAAGCCAAGTGGGAAGCTTGGCCAAGATGGTAAGTCCAAAACAATTCTGCATCTCAAGGAGGAACAAGAAAGATATTGGCACTATCCTTAATGACCCAAAGAGAGCTAAAAACAGGCAGTCTTTTAGGATGGCAGTGAAATACCATCACTCAACCAAATAACAACTCCAGTTGTAAGAGCTGTTCTATGCCTGAGCAGATTAAAATGGACTCAGGTACATGCTGCAGCCTTTCACTTGGTAAATGTGTTCTCTTTCTTCCTTATTAGACAGAAAGGTCTGAAATAGTTCAAATTCACATGGAATGGGCAATAGTAAATACCTCCGGTCTTGCTTCACAGCTATGTTAACTCTCTTAACCTGTTTTATAGCACAGTTTGAAGAGAACTGCATTCTCTGGACTTCCTTTAGAATATTGGATTGATCCACACAATGGCATCATATTGATTGCGGCAGATGTGCAAGGAATGGAAAGTTCATTGGACCAGATGGGCAAAGGCTGCACCTAGTTCACCAATATGTCAGCCCAGGATGAGGGCATAAGACAAAAATAGTGGCTGCACCACAGATCTACTAAAGAATGGCCCTGAAAGGCAGTGATGAGAGGAAACACAGGGGTAGGACTTCAAGCAATGAACTTGGTCATCTACTTTGCAAGGGAAAAAAAGTTACCTAACACATAGCCAGTGGCGAATGGCATAGCCAGTTAGTCACGAGTCTGGAAGGAGAAGTAAATAATTCATGTACTCGATCCCCTCTAAATTCGTGTCTGCCCAGACCCTCAGATGTGACTTTATTTGGAAATAGGGTCTTTGCAGATATAATTAGTTAAGATGAAGTCATACTGGATTAGGGTGGGTCCTTTTCCAATGACCAAGAATCCTCATAACGAAGAGGAGAGGACACATAGGGAGAATAAGCTTATGAGATGACACAGAGACATAGAGAGAAGAACCCACCAGACAACAGAGGCAGAGATTGGGATGATGCACCTACAAGCCAAGGAACACCAAGCACTGACAGCAGCCACCAGAAGCCAGGAGATAGTCCTGGAACAGTTCCTCCTGCACAAGCCTTCCAAAGAAGCCAATTCTACCAACACCTTGTTTTCAGACTTTCGGCCTCTAGAACTGTGTGAGAATAAATTTCTGTAGTTTTAATCCACCCGGTTTGTGGTAATTTGTTACAGTAGCCCTAGGAAATGAATACACTTGGGGACAAGAAAATCTGGGGGGAAAGGCATATGGGAAGACCAATTGGAGAGCAAAAGTTTAAACATTTTATAGATCATGTTAACACCCATGAGAGAGCATCTGCTATACAAGAGGCTTTACACATCCAAGTATGTGGTGATTTGATGTCAGCCAGCCCCCGATGACAGTATACTTCCATGGCATCTCTGTAACTGACTACCTTGTGTATTACATTAATATTTTTATTGTTTTCGGGGCGCCTGGGTGGCTCAGTCGGTTAAGCTCTGTGCTGACAGCTCAGAGCCTGGAGCCTGTTTCGGATTCTGTGTCTCCCTCTCTCTCTGACCCTCCCCTGTTCATCCTCTGTCTCTCTCTGTCTCAAAAATAAATAAACGTTAAAAAAAATTAAAAAAAAATATTTTATTGTTTTCAAATTAGAGAACATAAATGTTCACTTTAAGGAGACAGTATTAAAAAATTCAAGTGCAAAACAAACGAGATTTAAATGTGAAATTAAAAAATCCTTTAGGAAGCCAAATATATATTGTGGATTTATTCATATCACACCCACGCGCACATCATTACACACAGACACACCCGTCTGTGATCTAGACAATGAGGCAACATCGCGCAGATTTGAATGGTTGGTTATTTTGCTTTGGGTTTGGCTACACAAGGGTGTGTAAAAAAAAAAAAAAAAAGTTCATATATATTTAGTGTCTATTATTCATGAAATCAGCCAAAGGTATGGAAGGCTTATGGCTGGAACTCAGTTGTATCACCATGTTTAGTCTACTAAATTTCAAGTTAAAATTAGCTTCCTTTTGGGGCACCTGGGTAGTTCAGTCAGTTCAGTGTGGGATTTTGGCTCAAGTCATGATCTAATGGTTACTGAGTTCGAGCCTCGCGTCAGGCTCTGTGCTGACAGCTCAGAGCCTGGATGGAGCCTGCTTTGGATTCTGTGTCTTCCTCTCTCTGTGTCTCTCACTTGCTCTCTCTCTCTCTCAAAAATTAATAAACCTTAAAAAAATAAAAAAAAATAGCTTCCTTTTCCTTCCCATATACAAGCATGCTATTATTGCCTACAAATATAGCATTACAGTTCCATAAGCATAAATAAATAAACAAACAAACAAACAAACATCAAATAATCCAATCACCTGTCTTCAATCTATTACTCTACACTTCTCTGTCTTTGCAAATGCCATCATCTGGGCCTCTCCAGGAATGTTGAAGCTATTTATATCCATTATTAAATAATTTTTTATCACCCAAGTGGTCCAGTGACTCGCCACTTAAAGCAGAGACCTTTCTTTTTGTGTATCTTATCAAGATATCCTATCAGAACATCTTTTTAAAATTAAAGTATTAGTTTCAGATGTACATATAATGATTCAAAAATTCTACGCATTATGAGTGTTCACCATGATAGGTACAGTTACCATCTGTCACCATACAAAGTTATTATACTATCGATTATATTCTCTGTGTTGTACTTTTCATCCCTTATGACTTATTGATTTTATAACCAACTGGAAGCATGTACCTCTTAATCCCCTTCACCTATTTTGCCCGTACTCTTACCCCATCTGGCCACCACCAGTTTGTTCTCCTTATTTACGAGCCAATTTCTGGTTTTGTTTGTCTTGTTTTTTAGACTGTACCTATAAGTGAAATCATGTGCTATTTGTCTTCTTCTGCCCGACTTATTTCACTTTGCATTATATCTTCTAGCTCCCTCCATGTTGTTGCAACACACACACACACACACACACACACATATACACACACCACACATTTATCCATTCTCCTATCCATGGACACCTAGGTTGCTTCTGTATCTTGGCTGTTGTAAAAAAAAAAAAAAAATGTTGCAATAAATGTAAGCGTGCTTATGTCTTTTTGAATGTTTTTGTTTTCTTCAGCTAAATACTCAGAAGTGGAATTACTGGGTCATATGGCATTTCTATTTTTAATTTTTTGAGGAAACTCTATACTGTTTCCTCCATACAAAACACGTCGATTGTTCTCTAAACCCACACAGGCACCCAAACAACACTCAAACGGATGTCCTCACTCTACCTGTACTCCTTCTAACATTTTCCACTACACACTCTGGAATCTTCATTTGTATTGTTTTCTATAAAGCCCTTCACATTATTGGAAACAAGAACTGCACATGCTCTGCAAAGTCAAATAGTTGCTCGTTTCCTATTGTGTTTTATTTCATTTATTCCAGAACAAAATATTATGATAATGTTTTGATGCCAACGAATGATGTCAATGCCCCGGCTGAAAAATGAAACCAAGTGACGTCATGAACTTTATCAGTTGGAATAAAATAGGTTGATTGTGGTTTGCAGATTAAAATTCGTTAATCATAACAAGTGTAGTCCTTGGAAATGTGTGTAAAACTCCTTTCACACATGCCTAATAATTCTGGAGAGATTATTCCAAAGGGGGAAAAAATGACCTTCATCACTGGGCTTCCAAAAAAATAAGCAGAAGTGGATTAACATAATTGCTTAATCGACAACATTCACCAAAAGCCCCTGAATGTATAGAATTAATCATCTTATTGTAAGATTCATTAAAAAGTAATGGGCATAGTGAGAACATTGCACAGCTGGGAATAATTTTGTTCCATTAAAAATAAAAATAAATACACCTTGGAAAACACTATTTTGACAATGTTTTTGCTCCCTGCTTTGTCTTAACAACAAGGGCCCTGTTCACTTACGCAGTGTATGACACCATAACCATATTTCCAGGAATCTGAAGCATGGAAATGAGGAGAGTCGCAAGCATGACCCATTTTGGTGGCATCCTCCTTCCCTGGTTAACAGTCCGTAAAAGTGAAAATCTTTATTATTCCTCGCTCTATGAGGATTCTATATTTTCTTTTTTTTTTTTAATTTTCCTTTGTATTATTATTTTTTTAACATTTACTTATTTTTGCAAGTGAGAGAGACAGAGCATGAGCGGGGGAGGGGCAGAGAGAGAGGGAGACACAGAATCCGAAGCAGGCTCCAGGCTCCGAGCTGTCAGCACAGGGTCTGACTCTGGGCTCGAACTCATGAACAGTGAGGTCATGACCTGAGCTGAAGTTGAATGCTTAACCGACTGAGCCACCCAGGTGCCCCGAGGATTATATATTTTCAATAAACTATAGCTCTTAGAACCTAAAATCTGGTTAGTAATTTATGAATTGAAGGTTTAAAAACAGTGTATAGGACTTATTTTCCAAATACAATTAAATGGTTAAAAACAGGGCCACCTGGGTGGCTCAGTCGGTTAAGCCTCAGACTTCGGCTCAGGTCATGATCTCACAGGTTATGGGTTCGAGGCCCACTCTGGGCTCTGTGCTGACAGCTCAGAACCTGGAGCCGGCTTTGGATTCTGTGTCTCCCTCTCCCTCTGTTCCTTCCTCTCTTGCACTCTGTCTCTCAAAAATAAATAAAGATGAAAAAAAATTAATGGTTAAAAATAAAGTACCTTCCACTCAAGGGTGGGGGGAAGGGGAGAAAGGAAATTAGCAATATTAAAGAGAGTCTGTTGGTCTGTCCTTTGACATTCAAATAATCATTATTAAACTACCATTAACTCTAGTTTCCCGAAGACGCTCAAGTATGAAATCATTCCTTGCAAAACATTTTCTGTCATTTCCAAAGATTCATTATTGTTTGGGGGTACGTTGGGTAGTTGTGATTCAGCTTTAAATTGAGAGAGACGGTCCACTGTGCTGACAAATTACCTAGAGGAAATGCTTCCCTTTAATTCTCTTTGCCTCACATGTGTATGGTCAATGGTCACCAGGTTTTGCTAGTCATTACATTTGATCCTCTTGAAGAGTATAGTTTTAATTAATGTAAATGCCAATGATGACTTCCAAACTAGATTTTTAGACCCTAATATATTGCAGACTTAGGTTATCCACACACTATATTAGAGGTAATAATAGTAATAACAACACATATAGTAATAGTAATAACAACAGTTATAGTAATAGTAATAACAACATTTACTAAGTTTAGTAAATATTTAGGCACCAGGTGCTCAACTAAGAACGCTTTGCTTTTACCTTTATTTTCTTCTCTTTTTAAAAGCTTTCCTTTCTGGGGCACCTGGGTGGCTCAGTCTAAGCATCCAGTTTCGGCTCACGTCATGATCTCATGGTGCATGAGTTCGAGCCCCGCATTAGCCTCTGTGCTGATAACTCAGAGCCTGGAGCCTGCTTCGGATTCTGTATTCCCCTCTTTCTCTGTCCCTAGCCCGCTCTCTCTCTCTCTCTCTCTCTCAAAACCAAATAAATGTTGAAAAACAAATTTTTTTAATTCTTTTTTCTCCAAAATAATTCATCTCATACCCTTACTTTATGTACCACATTTGGCAGACGAAAGTTTGGAATGTAGCCAAGGACCATCTTTTGTTCCTTAAACACTTCCCCTGAGCATTTACTCCACCCTTGCCAAGCAGTTTATCAAATATTCTTGCAACATAAAAGAGTAAAAAAAAAAAAATCTCCTGCTAAAGAAATAACATTTTTCCATATTGTTACATTATTAATGAGTCCGGAAAGTTCATTTGAATTGTATGGCGGCAGTCTCCAGCTCTAATTAGAATCACCTGAGAAACTTTAAAAACACATTTTCCTGGGACCCTCCCAGACCCACTACTCAGAATCTCCCAAAGTAGACCAGAAACTCTGGATGTATTTCATCTGTCTCAGGTGATTCTGGGGAGGGGCCAAGTTTGGAAACCACTGATCTATGGAAATAGTTTTCTTATATACCCATGGCCTCCCATTTACCAGTGTTTTACCAAAATATTTTGGCAAGAGATCAGAATTTGGTCACACAGAAAAGATATTGATGATCTGTTTCTTCATCTTCCACTTCCAATAATTTCCTTATATCCCATAAAATGACAGAGACAAAGTTTAAGATAAAACAAGCATTTTTTTAAAGTATGTTTCGTGCCTTGGAGAGATAGTTAAGGAAATACTTATCTAGGGTTTCCTCCTCCAAACCCATGCTGTCTACTTGCTAGAGTGTGTTAAATATTACAGAAAGCCTGTGCTGATTCTCAAACTACTGATAAGAAAGCCTTTTTATTTTTAAAGCTATGAAGTAGCAGTTAAAACAAACAGTTGTCCAATGTAAATGTCATTTTTCGATTCCTGGAAAAATGGCTTACAATATAAAAACTTTGACAACGCCTTATAAAGTTTGTTAAAGAATTTACACCATTTGTGTGAATCCTAATTCATACAAATTTGGAGAGACAATTTGCTTAATCTACAGTTAAAAATAAAAACCATACAATTCTGTCAAGATAATAACCAGTATCGCTGTCAATCATACATCATCGGATTATCTTCTTTTTGATACTGAGTATTTGAAAACAAATACTGCACTCGTAAATAGAAACTGTGTGCTTGCCAAAAGCAAGGAATGAATACGATAGCTTAAGTTCTGTAATTTGTTCATAAAATGTGTGTGTGTTGGTGAAAATGAGATGAGATTGAAATTTTTAGGAGATATTTGTTACACTGATGCTTTCTTATGTTCAGATGAAATCAAACTTGTCAGGGGTTTAATTTCCATTATTTTCTTTTTTAGTAATTGTGAATTCAAGTTCAATTTGAATATGTGAAGAGTTTATGTTATTCAACGTTACTGCCTTTATAACAATCAGGGTATTAATAATTCCATATTATTAACGTGTTTTCATTATGACCTAATTGTTAGTAATACCATCCATGTTTCTAGCACTTTGCGGCTTATAAAATGTTTTCATATATATCCTATTTCCTTGATTGCAATGTGTACCTCCTATTTACATTTTAATATTTCTCAGCTAATTGGATGCATCTTAAAATCGATGTGCTTACTTTTAATACGCTAAAAGGTGTTGTTTATTCAAAAGCTTTGTACAAGCCTTATTATAATCCATGGCATGTTAAAATCAAGTGAATATGGTTTTATTGCAGCTGGTTCTAAAGACAATACTGTAGAGTTGATGGGGTTTCTATTTTCCTCATTCAAGTAACAAGGAAATGATGCCATAATTAGAACATTAAGTCTTTGGATTCAAGTGTGCCTCCTGATGGACGGTATACTGCTAAAGTTATTGTGCGTCAAAACGTGCATTTAACACAAGAAAGTACTCGGTTCGCATATGCATATACAGACAAAAGGAGAATACGGCGGTGTGCAGTATGTTTTTCTCCAACAAGTTTCCAAGAGGAAATAGACTAGTTTCAAGTATCCCTTATATAAGGAGAGTCATGTGGTAAACAGCTCGGTTGGGCGAGTGGCTCGAGCAAAGCAAACTCCATCCTTTCAATTTCTTTGTTTGCTGAAGAATGCTGCCTACCTAATACCCCAAGATAATCTTTGGCCCGTGAAACACGCCAAGCTCTGCCTGTTTCTCTCAACTTGGTGGTGACAGCTTCCAGCTGGACACCTGATCAATCATACCTGTCATTGGCCTCCGCGTCTAGGGCGTGATTGCTTTTGTTTGTTTGTTTTCTTAGCTTGTTCGCCTGCTTTCCTGGCAGGCTTCCTCGCTTGTCCATTAAAAGCCAAATGTGAAAGTAGCAAACTCCACCATCTGGGAAAAAGGGAAAGGGTCTGGCACATCTCACTGGCCTTGATTGTATCAAAGCTCCTGGAGGCTGCAGATATTTTCCTCACTGCAGACATGTTTTGGCTGCAGTTGGTCGTGATGAAGGAAGAGAAGTGAGTTTTGGTGGTGTTTGGTTTGGGTTCTGGGTTTTCTTTTCTTTTTTTTTTTTTCAGATCTCTTTGGATGTTCAGCACGGATTAGATAATAAGATAGAACATAAACTTTGTTGAGAAGATTCCTCCTATACTGAAATGTTTACCTACTTTGACCATTCAGAGAACGACTTCAATCTCCACAGACACATGACTGTTACCAAGGCTTTTCCAAAATATAAGGGCCTTTCTTTGGCTCCTGGAAGGAAAGTATTACAGTGTATATTTATTTATTCAATGATCAAGGGGAGGTGTAACATAAAACACTCCTCTATTTAGCCTTTTCTTTCTTATGCCTCAAAACGTGAAGTCCCACAGAAAGCAGGATCTACAACAGCTTATCAGTTAGTACTTGGTGGGGGGAAATGGCATGTAAACATGTCTACCTTCCCTCAAACCTAGAACTGTATATCTTTAGAGCAGCTCTTGGGAGGAATCCTGAAGAAGTCATTCACAGAAACATTCCTTTAGTGTGTTTCTCTCTCTTTTCTCACCTGTTTGTATGTCAAAACATGTTATCAACTAAAGAATATGTTTCATTTCTCCTGTGCAAGTACAACGTTCTGCGTGATTTGCCTTCTATCGAAACAAGGAAGAAAGATCTGTGTCTATGCAGTACCCCCTACGTTTTGAAGACTGAAAGGGGCATGTCACGTGAGTGGAAAATAAGGAAATAATCAGTTGCGTGAGTTTTTAAATGCACACCTTCACTCACAATGGGGCCATGTCCCGATAAACCCATTGTAAGCTGAAAATATCGTGAGTCAGAAATGCACTCCATACATCTAACTTACCGAACACCATAGCCTCGCTTACCTTAAACATGTTCAGAACACTTACAGTAGCCTACAGTTGGGCAAAATCATCGAACACAAAGCCTATTTCACAACAAAATGTTCAGCCGAGGATCTCATGTAATTTATTGAGCAGTGGACTAGAAGTGACAAACAGAATGGTTGTTGGTGTGCTGGCTGTCAATCCCCCTGATCACTGGGCTGACTGGGGGTGGCAGGCCCTCAGGAGACGGGATTGTGCTGCATTTCACCAGACCTTAGAATCAGATCCATGCGGGGGTGGGGGTGGGGGTGGGGTGGGGAACGTGCTAATCTTCTCCGTGTCGTTCCAATGTTAGTATATGTGCTGCCGAAGCAAGCACCAGAACAGATCCAAATTCCAAATTCCAAGTGTGGTTTCTACTGCGTGTGTATGTTTCTGCATCATTGTAAAGGCGAATCAGTAGACGTGAGGGATCATCTGTAGTCACAGAGCAGATAGCTAGAGCAAGGTCCCAGTTCCTACAGAATCCCGCCAAAAGAACAACATTCTTATATCCACCTAAATTCAATCCAAAGTGTTTTAAAGGTTTGGGAAGGACATGTACGAGTACATAAGACCTCTATACTCCAAAGAGACAAACAATATCCCAGGGGGAAAAAATATCTTGGTATAGTTTCTAGTGATAACTCCAATAGCTGTGGTATTGAGAGAGACAGAGCTGAGAGATTAGACAAGCCCCCACGGCGTCCTTTCAGCCGTAAAAGAAAAAGAAAAAAGAAAAAAGGGGGAAAAAAAGAAAATTCATTCATAAGCATCTGCTCAATTCCCCCTCAGAGCTATGGCAGCCTCTGGAAGAAGAGCTCCTAAAGAAGCTTCTAGAATTCCTACATTCCCCTGCCCCAGTCACCACTACCATTTAACAATTTTGCTTCTTTTTCAGACTTAGGTCATGTGGAACTTAGGTTAATTCAATGTAATGCTGTTATTGCTTACGTCATTGGGCATGGGGGTGGGGAGCAGGTGCTTGGGTGAGGAACTATAAAATTGATTAAACTGGCCGTTTCTTTGACAAAAGGAAGGTTTCCAGCATATTATGGTTGGAGTACATTATAGTTATACGAGGTGCTGTGTCATGTTGCAGTAAAAATTGGACATTGCTGATTATCATCTATGAGTGTATACAATACATTTTCAACATTTCTATAAGAAATTGTGTTCTTACTTTCAGGGATTCCTATAACCACCAGCATTTCTATCCAACAGGACCTAGAAATGAAATTTTAAAAAAAGAACATCAAGAGAGAAGAGAGTCAAGAGACTCAAAATTTTGCAGTGTGATGGTTAAGCTATACTAGCTGCAATAAATGAATGAATATAAAGTAAACAGAATCATGAGAATTTAACACCTTCTTAAAGACCAGGTGATTTATCCCTAAGATCAGTTTTGAGGGAAATTGGAAGAAATAGCCCACACAGAAAGAGTCAAAGATCTTATTTTCTTAATGTAAAATTTATCCTCAGATAAGCGGGTGGTAATAAGGGTCTTAATTATTTTCAGTAAGATAGGAACATAATCAGAGACTGGAACAACACTGAGACGGCAGGAAGTGTATTTGATGGCAGCTCAGATCGATAGAAGTTTGGCATAGTGCTGTTTTTTTTTTTTTTTTACATTCATTTATTTTTGAGAGACAGAGAGAGACAGAGCGTGAGTGGCAGAGGGGCAGAGAGAGAACGAGACACAGAATCCGAAGCAGGCTCCAGGCTCAGAGCAAGCTATCAGCAGAGTCCGATGCAGGGCTCAAACCCACAAACCATGAGATCATGACCTGGGCCAAAGTCAGACACTCAACCGACTGAGCCACCCAGGTGCCCCTAGCACTGATTTTTTTAGGAACAAAGTTGCAATGATCCATGCAAGAGACGTGCTCTGTGGCAGTGATAATATAATAGGATATATCTTCCAAAAATATCTAATGCTTATCCTAAATAAAGCACATTTTTACTGAAATTCCTTCCAGATTCTTAGAGAAAGAATATATGAGTTTGTGGTCTCTTATAAAGCTTACTCCGAACACATTTAGGTTTTGTTTTGTTCTGAACATGATTTTATTCTCCAAGTCCTCAGCCAGCCAAATCTGTGCTTTATCTTCTTGCTTTGGTATAATGCCTGAACAAGGCCTTTCAAAATAGCTTCCTGTCTGGCTTGTTTAAAACATACCTCTTCACTGTCTCTGAGCTGAGCTTAAGGGAGGATATGAAGTCAACAAGTATAAGGTGAAAATAAATAACCATCCAGTTCAAACAAACCACTTGCCTCAGTCAATAGTTTCTGGCCCCAGTTCAGTTGTACCCAACAAAGTTCCTTAGATATCTTATTATCATGCTTCTTTAAGGTTAACCCTTCAAAGATTATCTTGTTTTGAAGTTCTAAACATCACGAATGCTAAAATGACTCAGGTATTATCATGTATTGATGATTCATGATGTCCTTCTGGAAAATGGAAACTCAGGCGTCTAATCAATAAAATAATTTTGAGTCTTTGAACTGGTTCCAGGTCAATTTTTCTTGGCAGTTTTTTGGCTTCCTGAATTATACTGACCCAAACCATGAATAATGATCTAAAATTGCACAATATACAGAAACCATCTGTTCGATAGGAACAAGAGGATGATGTCATGGGGCCATTTCTAATCTCGATTTAGTGTCCTGCCAGTGCTGATGTCACTGGCTTGGCAACCCATTGGCAGACTCCAATTTGTTAAGGATGAGTAGGTTCAAGAAGGAAATTGTATCACTGAGTAGAGAGGGACTTCTCATTTTTTCTGGATTGAAGGTGGACTAACAAGAAACGGCAAGGGCTGACAGCTGAACAACCAGTAATACACTCCAACCCCAATGACGTAAGTATTATAGTTCACTAAAGTGTCCCCGTGTCATTTCCAGTTGTCAAAACGCACAGGCCCCGGTCTTCTAAAAAGGAAGATGGTTGCAGAAGTGTTATAGGAGTAAAACATAATTGCACCAAAAGAAGATGGTAAGGAGTAGTCTTTGTTTAGCTGTCCAGAGGAAAATCTGGGCCAGACGCTGAATGACACTGTAAGATAGATGAACAATCTATGAACTACAAGCTTTGATTTATATGGAAGTGTTGGATGCACGAACCAGAACATAATGGTCCATCTACACTCCGATCTGACAGATTTATCCTTTTTGGGTCCCGCAACAATAGAAATGACAAATCAATGATATGGACAAGTTTGAGAGTAGTCAAAGGAGTACAACACAAATGATTCAAGGGTTAGATTATCGTTTCTGGGTTAAAATGTTAAAATACTTGGGACACTGTTGGAGGGATGAGCAATACAGAAACGTGAGGAGCTCAGACATACAGGGTTCTTTGCTGCAGAAACTATTGCCTACATAAAAATAAAAAAAGCTGCAGCTGTAAGGAGTTAGCAAAGAAAGGAAATATTAATGCCTTTTTTTAAAGGTGTCATTTTTGTCTGAATAACTGGTGTATAAAAAATTTTACCAGGGGCGCCTGGGTGGCGCAGTCGGTTAAGCGTCCGACTTCAGCCAGGTCACGATCTCGCGGTCCGTGAGTTCGAGCCCCGCGTCAGGCTCTGGGCTGATGGCTCGGAGCCTGGAGCCTGTTTCCGATTCTGTGTCTCCCTCTCTCTCTGCCCCTCGCCCGTTCATGCTCTGTCTCTCTCTGTCCCAAAAATAAATAAACGTTGAAAAAAAAAAATTAAAAAAAAAAATTTTACCAATCATCTACTTAAAACAGAGTTTGCAATTGTCAGATCGAATTATTTGAGTGAATGAAGTTCACCTTATTTATGATTGAGTAGCTTCTGTAATGAATATTTGAAGTATATTTAAAAATATAGGCTATTTTTAATGTTTTTTAAATTATTTACTTATCTGGAGAGCGCAAGCGGCGGGGGGGGGGGGGAGGAGCAGAGAGAGAGGGAGAGAGAGAGAACCCCAAATAGGCTCTGCACCGTAAGCGTGGAGCCCAACATGGGGCATGAACCCACAAACCATGGGATCATGACCTGAGTCAAAACCAAGAGTCAGATGCTTAACTGACTGAGCCACCCAGGCGTCCTAGACTAGATATTTTAAAGTGTATGTTAGCTATCTGATTAAAGTAAGGGTAACTTGTAGAAACTGATGCCAAGAATCACTGAAGTAATATAATGACACAGTAAACAATTGTGAGTTTTTAGGTGCATCTCAGAAGTGTACAAAAGCATTACTAATTTAAAATTAGCCACAAACATTGTATATGAACACTGTATATGTATAAAGAGAAAACCCTTTAAATGATCATATAAAGGGTTTTAAGTTTTAATTTTTTCTTTAATTTTTAAGTGCAAAAACTTTACACCTGTACAATGGCATGCATCCCTTTTAATGTTATTTTAAGATAATGCAGTTTTCCATGAGGTTCTATGAAGAGAAAGAGTTTGCAGTTCCGAGGAAACAGACAAGGAAACAGATTCTATTTACATATGTCTAACTCTTTTTGAAAAATGTTAGATTTTCTTAGTAATTATAGAATTTCCCCCAAATAAATCATGTTTCCCCCAAATAAATCAAGGTATGGACCTTGGGAGAGTAAAAATTGAAGGGTTTACAGACGTTTTATCATGAAAACATGGAACACAAAAACACATCTAGAGTGCGTACTTTATGAGATTAAGGAGAATGGCTAAACAATTGTAAATTAATCCCAAGACCCGGAGGGGATAGTCAAGGAAGAAAAGGTTTCTTGATTGCGGCCTAGTTAAGCAATTTAATTAGAATGGCTGCTTTTAAAATATGTGCAATTTTGCCAATGGGAAGTGTGTTTTCTGGTGATAGATAGGAACACTGATGAGTCCCAGCCAGGATACCATTACAAAGACAAAAGGTCACTGGGCCCTCCTGACAACAAGCACATGTTTTCCATTGGATGCCTCCCCTATGGTGAATTTTCTTGCCACTCATTAGAATTTATCCACACATAATTCCCCTGCGAAAGAGATTGTGGAAAATGTAGTCTTACATAATCTTTCTCTTTCTTTCTCTGAAGAACTGAGTGAATGGTGTATCACAGTGGCTGTTTAGGTGGTGATAATGAAGTTGAGAGAGGGGAGGAGAGAAGGTGAGGGATGCGTGAAAAATGTCCATTTGCCATGTTGAAGCATACACAGACCTTTAAATGGTTCACTTATCCCGTATTGTAAACTCCAACTTGAGGAGAAATAGTCACCAGACAGGTCATAAATCATGCCCAAAGACAGGTGCAATAAATACCAATGTCAAAAAGTTACAAAGTAAAATTATATTGTTTTGACAAGGCTTCCAGATGCGCTGACAACAGGGCAAGTAAATGGTCTCTTTTCTGAGAGCCCACAGTACCCGCACATGGGTGGAGAAGGACTCCAAGTCATCCTAAGAACGGCATCCCAGGATGTTAACGCTTGTCCTCCTTACCGTCATCAGGGAGATGACGAGCAAAGAGATCTCTGTCTATATAAGGAAGTCATCACATGTAACAATGCTCCTGTGAAAAAACCTTTGAAGGCTGAGTCAAGTACCATAAGGAAGACATTTAACATGTACACGATGCCCCTCGTGGAAAATTTATTTCTAAACCAAATTGTGGTGAGTTGTATATAAGAATATACACACACATACGTATGTGTGTGTGTGTGTGTGTATGTATATATATATATATATATATATATTTAAATTCTTTATTTGAATATAGTTGACACACACAATGTTACCTTAGTTTCAGGTGTACAACCAAGAAATTCAACTTCTCTGTACCTTATGCTGTGCTCACAATTATAGCCACCATATGTCCCCAAACAATGTCATTGTTAAAAGTGTTGAGTATATTCCCTGTGTTGTGCCCTTGGTTCCTGTGACTTATTCATTCCATAGGTGGAAGCCTGTACCTCCCACTCCCTTCACCCATTTTGCCCATAATCCCACCCTTTCCCCTCTGGCAACCATGAGTTTGTTCTCTGTGTTAATAGGTCTGATTCTGCTTTTTGTTTGTCTATTCATTTGTTTTGCTTTTTGTTTTAGATTCCACATATGAGTGAAATCATACAGCATTTGTCTTTTCAGGCTGACTTATTCCAATTAACCTAACACACTCTAGGTCTATCCATGTTGTCGCAAATGGCTCAATCTCATCCTTTTTTAAGGCTGTGTAATATTCCATCGTTATATATACTTAAATACTTACACAAATATATTATTTAAACGTATATTAGACATTTACTATTTAATGAAATTACCCAGAGATCCTATTACCTGGTAATGATATTATTAAACAGAATAAGAATATAATAATAATAATAATAATACCTGATAATATTAATCATAGTACCAGGTAATAAATGAATTATTACCTAGTACTTATTTATAATTTGTGTAAATCTGGATTTTAACATACTTAAATGAAAATACTTTTATATGAATTGTATTATTTCTTGTACAAAATAGCTTCATTAATTAAATTTAAGTTTAAATTCTCACATCCTTGTTTTCTTAGTGGAGGTATTAGCTGTAATAGAGACATTACTACAATGATGAACAATACGTGGTTTTATATATTTGCATATATCAACACAACAGGATGCCAAACACTCTCCAGCTTGGTTGTATGTTTCTTTCTCAGTCATAATTGCATGAAAAGTACCAACGTTATTCATTGAGCAATTGACTACATTATCATGTATGCTTATGTTATAGACACAGGCAGTTTCTGAAAATGTATTAAGGGCTTCAAGCGATTATCTGAATAGTTCAACTTCCTTAAACAGCTTAATCTGAAATAAACAAATAACTCAGATAAATTTTTCAGAATTTGAGTGATAGAAATACTGGTTTAAATTAGATGCCCCTCTGCACAGACATGTTGAGTTTTTCCCAAATAATTCAAGTATGAAATTCTGTTTTAATACTAATCTCTCTTTGTTAGGTCTATTTGTCTCAATTGATCTTACTCTAAACTGAGGGGTGCTAAATTCAATACTTGGCCAAATGCATAACAACTAGAAGAGTTCCAAACTTGCATTAGACATGAAAATGAAAGATAAGCACAGCCTCATCTGAAAAACATTTTATTTGGATGCCTTTAGATACACACGGGGTCTAACTCACATCTTCTCACCTCGTTGCCAGTTTCACATCATACTTGACTGACAATTCAAAGCGGTTTCTAAACTTCCAACCTGCAGTCTGCTAAGGAAGTCAATTCAAGCATTGTTTACATAATCCCTCTAGAAATGGCTCCACATTGGTAAATCAGCTACACAGTCCTAGGTTACAATGTTGTTTTTCTCTCTTTTTTGGGGGTGAAACAAATCACAAAAATGTTTCTGAATTGACATGCTTGATATTCCAAAGGGTGATCTTGCTATCACTTCTGCATTCATTCCTTGGGAGTCCGCTGAGTTACGTACTTCTCATGAAGAAATGAAATTTTTCGCTGAGTTGTATGTGGTGAGTTAGACTTATGACCTAGGGAAGCAGGAGTCAGGGGTGGAAGGCCTGGTAGCCGCATCCTATAAACCTGGCCAATGTGTTGCCCTGGAAAGGAATGTGCTGCCATAAATGAAGGCACTTGGAGGGCAGGGGTCATGGTATGTAATTAGCACAGGCTATTTAAGGAAGAATAAGAAAATAATGTTTTACAAGCTGGTAGAAAGAGAAGCAAATAATCATTTAAATGTTCCAATTGTGAGTTCCGACAGTGTGTGTGGTTTATTTTACAAGCAACTTTCTTACTAGTAAAAGGCAAAGCAATGCTAAAAAATTAAGTATTCACAGGTACTTTGCAGTATATACACTGCATGGCCTTCTCTCTGAGCTCATCTGCATATGGTTTATCCCTAGCACTCCATTTTTTCCCTTACTCTACAGTTCATTCTGCCATTGGTCAGATGATAAGTGGAGTAAAACAAAATATGGAAATCTTTTTATTAGACTACGGCAGATGTTTTGGCCGGTAGCTGTAAGGAAAGAAGCACTGGGTTCTGGTTTATAAAAAAAGCGAGGCATTCACCAAGGAAGCTGGAAGCTTTTCTCTGGACAGCACAGCCACCTAATGCTTGTGACCCATTAATGTCACTCTGAGGAATATCCAGTTGGCCATTCCATTTAAAACAAATGAAACGAATTTTCAGCTGTACATTTCTGACTTACTGCTTCGTATCGGAAGGGACTTCTGTTTAAGCAGAGGTAAATTCAAGGTCAAGTGAAATAAATGTTATTGCTTTCAGTGCATGTTTGTAATTATACTTATTCCTTTTCACGTAGAAAAATAAAAATATGAAACTATTAAGTTATTGGGACAGTAAGATTTTCCCACATTTATGTAAACTGAAAGTAAAATGTGACAACTAAGCAAATGAAGGTGCTCATCTACTTATGACAGGTTGCTGAATAGATGTACTATGATTCCCTTTGAAATCCTATTCAGGGTAACATGTGGGATATCTTATTCTGAAATGGTCACTGGGCCATCATTTTGTGTTTTACACAGCCATACAACTGGTCAACCCACAGTTGTTTCTATTCCAGGTACAAGTTAAATTTTACTGTGGTTTTATTTTGAAACATTTCTTCTTGACATCATTACCAGAGAGGTTGCAATCTTCGATCAAAAAGTTGGTAACAGAAGACGATCTTACTAGTAAGGATGCTCTGAGTTTAAGATGGAAATCTGGGGACTGATTTCCATTCTTTGTTTCCTATGGTGGGCAGTAAAAAGAACAAATTAATGGAGTGAAACATGATCTTGCCTGCTCAATTCCAAGGAACCAATGTGATATTTAATTACTTACAGATACTGAGCTTTTTTTCCCACCAATTTTTATTTTGTCTCCATTTTTTTTTCATCATGCATTTGTGTGTGTGTGTGTGTGTGTGTGTGTGTGTGTGTGTTGTTTTGTTTTTAAATAAGAACTTGTGTGAAGTTATAACCAATGGGACCAAAGGCATGATTCAGAAGAGTTACTTATAAAAGACATTCTTTTCACCAGGGCTTAACATTCCTGTGATGGATACAAATAAATCACCAAACATTTGACAGCGGGTTATGCTTAAATTGTGTCTACTTTGAGATTGAATCCTTTTTTGATCTAATATTTCGTCTTCACTGGAATACCTAAGCTTGTGCTAAGTGATACAATCTGGTATTTTAATTTTAATTCCCTAACAACTAAAATCAAATAGAAGATGCACGTTTCACTTCCATGTTTTAAATGATTTAGTATGAGCTGCACTGAATACAATGTAAACAATTCAACTGGGGCTTTACTGTATTTGTTCTTGCTAATTAATTCACAAGATCCCTACCACTCTCTTAAGCTTTAACATCACATGAGAAGAGGAGTAAACTCAGGAAACTGGCCGCACAATTGGTAAGGACCACACAAATTGTCCATTAATTATTCTGTAAATACTTCAGTAGTAAGTCTGTTTTCCTGAGATTGTAAACTCCTTTGAGGACAAGAATTATAGACTACTGAAATTCTTAGCAATGTGTAGAGCCAGGACTGAATTTGTCACAGGTGTTTATTAATAGTTTGGACTGAAGAGTTGAGATTTACTCTCTTGGTAGTGGGAACCCCCCAAAAGGAACAAGAAACAAGTGAGTTTAGAATTCATTGCCATATGCTTCTTTAGGCTCTACGAAACGTACAGGGTCTTGATAAACTCAATAGGTTTTCTTTTTGTGTCTAGATAGTACTTTAAACAGCATAACATTCATTTTCACAACTACTGCTTGGTTATAAAAGCAATATATATTCTTTGGAAAAAAGTTAAACATAAAAACACATAATAAGGAAAATGAAAATTATCTGTAGATCCAATACCAGAGAAATAGGCCAATTAATTTGTATACATTAATGTCTATATAATTGGTAGATTTTACAAATGGTGAATCACACTGTATGGGTAGTATTAGTATCTTGCTTTTTTATATACACGAAGACATTAATTTTCTCATTGAATTAGTCTATATAGTATAACAAGTAGATTTATTTTTTTATAATAAATGAATAGAACCACTTCTTTGTCACCTGGTTATTAATTTTTTACTCTTAATTTTGTTATTTCTATAAAGAATAAAGTGCCATAATCAGCAAAGACAATATTGGTGTGCTTCTTTGATCGCTTCATTTTGGTAAATTTCAAGAAGGAGAAAAGCTAATTCAAAAGGACAACTTTTATTATTTTTGGTATATTATACCAATTGTTTTGAAGGATATGTATTTCAGAAGACCTTCATAAGTAAAGGAGTGTGTCTTTTGTGATCTTCTCTTTCTTTTTCTGGCCCACATGCCAACATGGCATAGTCATTATCTTCTGCTATATAATACCGAAGGAATTCCTGCGAGGGATCTGCCTTTTTCAGTTAATTCTTGCCCTTTACAGGTTTATTTTTTTTTTTAAGATATAATCATCTAGAACAGCAGGTCCCTACAGAGAACTTGAACATTTGCTTTTAATCAAAAGACAAAGTTTATATTAAGCTCAGTAAACAAAATCAGGGGACTTGTATAAATAACAATTTGTGCATATCATTTTCATTTTTGCTGACACTTTTGACTCTGGTATTGATCTTTCGCCAGGTTGTGAAACTCAGGGGCCAAAGTGCAAGGTTCAAAAGTGGCTATTTGCCTCAAGGTTTATTGAAAATAAAACATCAACGGAAGTCCGCTCAAGTAATTTGAGGAAACTTTTTTTTTCTTCTAGGAAGGATGTCATTATTTGGTTTCTAAGGTTAAGTCTGCTTGGAGAAAAATAATAGAGTGAAAACAGGCTTGAAACATTAGAAAGCTGGCAGAGAAATTCTATAGAATTCTGTGACTTAATTGCAGGTACGTAGAATTTCCAAGGAAGACCGTCTCATTCTATGTTGGACATCCCTTTGTTCATCATCCAAATACTGAAGCTTTAGTTCTGTGTGGCCAATCTCACAGCATGCAAAGAGAAGACAGTTGTCACATGAATGAATAAAGAAAGAGAGCATTTAAAGATGTGTTACTTTAGATTTATTTTAATCATAAAATCATCAATTTTTGAAAATCAGTACAACCAGTGGATTGTCATTATGCAGAAAAAGACAAGGATGGTTTTCCCTCGTCACTTTCTGAGCTTTGTTTTGCCCTCACACAAGCACTTGCTGGGAGTGTTTCCGTTCTCCACCAGACCAGTGTGCTAGGGGCAGAGCTGTTATTCATTTTTAAAGATAACCGGAAACACACAGAAAAGTTCTCCCACTTTGACTTGAAATTGTTGTACCTTAAGATTCTCAAGGCACTTATTTGAAAGGGCCCATCCAACTCACGAGGATTTTAACAATCTTCCTTAGGTTGGATTGCAGATTAAGCCAGAAGCCAAGCACTTCCGCAATCTTTCCCGGCGTCATGCCGTAGATCCTGGTTATTTTCAACCAAATTAGACATCATTTTGGATGTTTATTCTGCCAATTAGCTGCTTTTTGCCTAATCCTTCTAAGTTTCTTTATGATTTTATTTAAGAATTCTCTTAGTATCTGATTACTAGAGGCACTTAAGTGTGGGGTCTACTGGAAATGTTCATCACATGGAGAGGAGGAACACAAAATTATTTACGGAATAAGGCTCCAGCTAACAGGTACCCTCAAGCAATCTGAATGCTTATGGAGTGGCATGAAAATGGATCCAGAAAACTAAGTGAAAAGTGGTTGATACAAATTACATAGTGCTGTGCTTTTACAGAACTGATATGTCTAGGTATATGAGGTCTTAGTTTTCCAAGAGCTTACATTTTAATGGTAGAAGGCATAGCACACCAGTAAGTAACCAAATGATTAGAACAGAAAATTTGAGATGCTGTTAAGAACTATGAGCAAATAAAGCAGTGTTACTGAGTGGTGATGAAGTGTCATTTAGAAAGGATGCTCAAGAAATATCTCGTTCAGGAGATGGTAGCTGAGGTTGGTCCTTGGGAAGAAAGGAAAGAGAAAAAGAATAGGAAGCATAAGGGCTAGAGTGAGGTTGACATTTCTGTTGGTGGTACTTTGTTTTGTTTTTCCACTTGGGAACAAAAAGAAGGTCAGGATTTCTGGAATACAATTTGTATAGAGCAGAGGGGTATCATATAGATCAGAAGTAAGAGGGGACTATGTAATGCCTCAGTGCAGTGAAAACAATGGCAGCCATTGGACAGTAAAATTGATTTAAACTTAAACCATCATTCCAGCTGCAGTGTTGAGTGTAGGTTATTGGGGAACGTAGCAGGGACACTATCATTAGGATATTGATTGGAACACAAGCAGAAGAGAATCAAAGTAGCAGTTGCTTAAGTCAGAGAACAGTGTCATTTTCTTTTATGTAATACTAGACAATTTGGTGTGGATACAGTAGATCCTTTGATGTTGAATCCAGGCTATTTCCAGATTTCCATTCTGTCATCCCTAATGGGTGTAAAAAGAATGGAGAAAGGTAAAAATAAAGGCTGCTTTGGAAAGTGGCATATGTCACTTTTATATACCAGTGGTCAGAAATGGGTCACGTGTCTAAGCTGGCTTAGGTCATGGGCCCAGTTACAAATCAGGCTGAAGCTACAGCCATCACACCACCATGTGAGGACAAGACTGGGAATAAAAGGGAATATGCTAACGGCGGTTAAGTGGCAGAATGGAAATCCTTGAAATACTGAATTAACATCCTTGAGTTACCGAACACCCTAACCTGGAAACACCCTCTCCTGGGGATTCTTGTCATTGTCACATAGTAAGTACTTTATACTTTATTCATTATGAATGAATTGTCCTTCATTCATAGTATCTTCTGTCACTTGAAGTCAATAGATTCCCAGGTGATAAATATCAGGCGAAACAGGATGAAGATATGTATCTACCTTCTCTAATTAGTCCGTCCACAGGATGAGCTAAAGTTTTTTGTTGTTGTCGTGTTTTGTTTTTGTTTTTGTTTTTTTTTTTCATTCTTAGGGTAGAGATCAGTCCCTTGGAAAAACTTATGTCTTTTCTATCTCTTGGATCCTAGAATGATAATACCAATTGTACCTTCATGAAGCAAGTAGAAGCTGAAGAAATCTGCAGAATTCACATCCAAATCTGTGAGACTGGAGCCTGAATTCTATTTGTTTCCCACACATATGTAAAAATCACTGTGATGTTCCTAGGTTGGTGGGGGGTGGTTTTGCTTTGAAGGTTGTACTGTGTGGCATTCGGATTCACTACTTTGGGTGTAGAGTCCAACAGGCAAGGGCTTTGATTGATCTCCATTCTGCATATTTCACATGTGGCTTAATCTCACTGAGGATTGATACGACTACTTATTTCATTGCATTATAATAAGATTAATAGTTTACACGTATTGAGGTTTTACGGTGTGCCAAACACTGTTCTATGCACTGTGCAAGTGTTAACTCTTAAAGAGGGAGATACATGTATTGTTATTCCCCTTACACTGGTGACAAAATTGAGACAACAAACAGTTGAATAACTTGCTCCAGGCCACTCAGCTATTAAGAACTACAACAGGAATTCACTCTGGGTCGTCGGGCTCCAGGGTATGAGCTCTCTGCCCCCTCTGTGTTTAAACGAAATATTGCCTGTAGAGTGTCTGGCACATACACATGCAATAAATGTCACGTATTATTTTTATTTTGCATTTTCCCATTACTTTATTTTGACTTCGATGTGGGAGAGGTGAGTATCCAAAGATGTGAATTATCCAAGGATTGTGATAGTCAGAGGCAGAGGAAATATTAGATTTTTCTGAGCAGGAGTAGGGTTAAAGAGTCTTAGTATGTGAAACAGTCCAAAGCAAGAAACAAATGTCCAGAAGCTTTCTCTGCTCCACATCTGTTTTTGTTTTTCAGTTTATCAGCCTGCTGTTCCATGACAGGATTTTGCAATATTCAGCTCCCCCGGTGACTTATAGGATATCAAGGGAAGAGAGAATAAAGAAAAGCTTTTAGCCAACTTCAGCTTTTCCTTCCTTAAAACTGAAGATAAACTCTGGCTGGACACCATGAGGTTGGTTGAAAAGGCCAATTCATGCGTCTCCTCGTTATCAGCTGGAGAGGGGATGCTGGCTTTACCAGTGCCCAGCACTGTTGATAGTCCTTGCCCCACAAGGTCAGGATGGTGGTGTGTGAAGATTAGACAAGCTGGTGGCTGAGGATGCCTAGATAGAGTGCGGTTCTTCTCTCCTGGGGAGCACGAGATGATTTCTGGTAGATCTTTGGTAGATGATATCTATATCATCATATCAAAGGTGAGTTTTGATGAGAACACGAACAGCAGTGAGTAGAGGTATATAGCTGTTGGGTTTTCTCTTGCAAAACCAGCTGCTCTTTCATGTACTGCAAGCAGGGAATGACCTCCAGCTTTTGATTTGCGAGGCAGAAACCACAGAAACTGCATCAAAAGCCAGGCCAGTGCATCAAGCAATCGACAAGTTCTCATTAGGGAGGAACAGCCCACTGTCAGGTTGGTATGAGGAGTTTTTAGTCCTGGCTGTCCAGGCAGTGCTCATCTTCCATAAAACGTTTACGAGTGGTTGTGAATTGCTGACAATTCTTTCCTAAATACTGAGAAAGATCAACTCCAGATGTTCACCTTCTACTGGAGGAGACCAAACCAGTGTCTCTTCCACCAGAAAAGCCACCGGAATAAGATAAGAAGTGATTCCAGCAGCTGGTCCCCTGAATTAACTCTGGAGTCCAAAAGTACAGCTGTCTTACTTCCTCCCTTCTTCCAGGTCTCTCCTTGGACTGCCATTACATGGCTTCTGCTGGGTGTGGTGAGTAGAGATTTTAAAGAATGGAGAACATTTAAATGTCTTAAGACAGTCCAGGTAGTGAGTGATAGGCTGGAAAGAAACCACCAGGAAAGGCTACACAAAGACTGAGGCCAGATTTAGAGTTGACATGTGTTGTGATCAGGAGGCAATTACCTGGTTAATTCTACCCATGGAAAACAAGTTCAAGTTCTCCCAAATAACCCAGGTGTTTTAGATGCACAAGGTCAAAACACTTGTTTGGTTCTTTACACTCAGTATGTAAATAGGAAGGCAGGAGTTACACAGTGGGATTCACAACCACATGAGATACTATAAACCTGATTTAGCATAATGGGTAAAATATGCAGTTTTTGACAAGAATTAAGTGTCCAGCTTCATAAAAGTGGCTACTTCTAAACCTTTGGTACTACTCCATTTTTTTCAGACTTTCACATTTTATTACATTACATCAGATTTACCTTTCCTAACAAGTTTCTCCTTTATTTAAAATGACCTTTTAGAACAAATATTTAAGATTTTATTTTAAAGTAATCTCCACACCCAACCTGGGGCTTGAACTCACAACCCTGAGACCAAGAGTCACGTGCTCCACCAACTGAGCCACCCAGGTGCCCCTAAAGATTGTATTTTTAAAGTAATCTCTACACCCAACATGGGGCTCAAACTCCCAATGCTGAGATCAAGATTGGCACGCTCCATTGACTCAGCCAGCCAGGCATCCCTACTGTTCTTTCTTCTAAGACATTTTTTCAATCCATTTTATAGTAATGTACCTAGGTACTTTTATTTTGTTTCGTATTCTAGAAGTTCACCAAGTTTCTTGGGTATTTGGTTTGAAAACTTTTGTGAGTTTTGGAAAATTCTTTGCCAAAGTCAACCTATTTTATTTGATTATTTATTATTCTTATTTTAGTTTTTAAAAATTTGAATACAGTTGACACACATTGTTACATTAGTTTCAGCTCTACAACACGGTTCGACAACTCTATGCTCTATGCTGTGTTCACCACAAGTGTATCCACCATCTGTCACCATACAACACTATTACAACATCTTTGACTATATTCCCTATTCCGTGCCTCTTACTCCCATGACTTATTCAGTCCATAACTGGAAACCTGTATCTCCAACTCCCCTTCACCCATTTTGTCCATCCCCCCATCCTCTCCCCTGTGGCAACCATGAGTTTGTTCTATGTGTGTCTGTCTGTATTTTAAAGTTTTATTTTATTTATTTTGAGAGAGAGAGCGAGCAGGACAGGTGCAGAGAGAGAGAGAGAGAGCAAGAGAGAGAATCTTAAGCAGGTTCCGCACTGTCAGTGTAGAGCCCAATGGAGGGCTCGAACTCACGAACCATGAGACCACTGTGAGTGCAGAGCCTACTTGGGATATTCTCTCTGTCTCAAAATAAATAAATAAACTCTAAAAAAAATAAAAAAGAAGAAAGCTGGGAACCTATACATTTACAATGTAAACTTGTAATGAACGTCTGTTTTCCACACGAAATCTTCATCAACTGACGTCTCCCAGGCCAGATCCCAGCTGGTTTATGAGAATGCACCTGCTATATTCAACCACAGGGATGACCTCCACGCTGTCAGAATGACAAGAGGATCTGGTTGTCCCTATCTTCTTTTTCAAACCATTGACCAATTCTTCTTCCTTTACCCTCATCTCAAGAATGCCTTTTCCTGCTGATTCCAGACCGGGGGGAAGTTCTGCCACGTACACAAGGTAACTTTAGGGCTTGTCCCAGTATCAAATTAGAATTCAGCTTTTTTTGACATTGTGAAGTTAGTTATCAGGACTCCATCTTACTTTTTGATGCCCTATAATTCTAACTTGTTCTGTCTCAATACTTTCTCTTTATTCTTGTGAGATTTGCGTTTCTCTCCTTTATTCCCTGAAATTATTATACTGAGGCATCTGGAGAGCAGTACAATATATGCATGTGATCTTTTTTCCATCTTTAACCAGATTTAGCCTCCACTCCTAACCATGTTCATGCAGAGGAAACTTACATAGGCAGATGCATTTGAAATCTGAACCAGAGGGCAGACATAGGCCGTGCCAGAGTAGCAAAAGCTGTGTTTCCTGAGCAGATATTCACATAGGGAGTGACCAAGTGAACTAAGAAAGCTGTAAACAAAACACACCCTGGCAAAACAAACAATAATACAAACCACATTTTTATTAAAATCAAATGACATCTGGTAATGATGCATTCTTTTGCTAGGTCAATTTTATCCCCAGTTGTAGATGATAGCTAAAATGAAGTCAAATTAAACGTTAGCATGCATTCAGAAGTGTTGTTCATACAGTAAAAAGAGAAATCGATCTTATATTTCTGTCTTAACTGCCTCTCCACGACAGTGGGCAAGACACCTAACTTTCCTGCTTTCTTGCTTGTTTTCTTTCTTTCTTTCTTTCTTTTTCTTTCTTTCTTTCTTTTTAATGTTTTACTTATTTTTGAGAAAGAGAGAGAGAGAGAGAGAGAGAGAGAGAACGTGAGTGGGGGAGGGGCAGAGAGAGAGGGGTACAGAGGTTCTGAAATGGGCTCTGCAACAACGGCAGTGAGCCCTCATGTGTGGCTCAAACTCACAAACTGTGAGATCATGACCTGAGCTGAAGTCGGATGCTCGACTGACTGAGCCACCCAGGTGCCCTGACACTTAACTTTCTAAAGCTCACTGAATGAAAAGAAAATTAGTTTTTTATTTCATTATCTTCCAGGTCAATCCCAGCTTTACAAATTTATCATTTGTTTAAAAAAAAATGTACTTATTTACTGTGTCAGTATAAAGAAATCACCGTTTTGCTTTGATAACAGAGGCATTACTAATTTTTTTTTTTTATCTATGTAAGTATTAAAGATGCCTCTTGGAGATACATAAATCCTCTTTGTACAGTTAGGTAGAAAAATGTTAGTCTGTCAATTATATAAATTCAGGCAATTTACCAAATGAAATTGATGAGGGGCCATAAGGTAAGCTAAGGGCCAAGTATAAGCTAGCATAACTACCCCCCCCCCCTGCCCCCACTATCAAGGTGGGATATGCGTGATATTCCTCAGGCACTCCTGGCTGCCCAAGAACAAAGGAAAGGACAGTAAACAATGGTTCAACTGATAATCTCCATCAGTTTACAAATATCAATAGCTTAATCAGGAACTCCCTGCTATCTTAATGCTTTGTGGGGTGAGGGGGGGGGGGGCGAGGCACAGGGAAACAACCTTAGCTTGACAATAGTTAGGCCTCCAGTAATCTGTAAATCCTCGTTAGCACATGGAAATCCCTTTAAGAAACTTTCTCTTGACTTTACTTCCCCCCAAACCCCACAGTATATAAGCAATCACTCTGCACAACCCCAGTGCAGCTCTTCCTGCCCATGGATCCTGTCCCCATGCTTTAATAAAATCACCTTTTTGAACCAAAGATGTCTTCAAGAATTCTTTCTTGACCGTTGGCTCTGGACCCCATGAACCCCACCATCACCCCAAAACCCCATCAAAATCAACAAGAATCACAAAGATTCAAAGTATCAGTGACTCTAATCCTATAATAATTCTCAATGGTAGGATAATCAAGTTCTTTTTTTTCTCTAAATAATTGTTACAGTGGAGTCATTGGATAATCTTAACAAACAAAACTACAAATCCTACTAAAGAGTTTTTGTACACAATTCTGTATAAGAAATGCCTGATTAAATTTTGTCTGACAGAGCTAAGTTGATTGGTAGTAGATGTGCAACTTTTTGAAATGAGAGAATAGAGGGAGGAAGGAAGTAATTTAAGGTCATGATTTCTAATTTGTAAAGTCCATTTATAATATTCTTTAGGGCAATTTGCTGATGACAGTAAAGCTTAAGGAGACAGATCAAGCTAATTCATTAACTTCTCTATCTTCTTGGAGAGGATTAGAGATGGAGGAGAAATTGGTCTGCAGAATTTCAAGTACCAGGGGAGTTCTGCAGACTCAGTCTGTGGACAGAACTAGCAAACCAAAATGATAGATCATTTGGCTAAATTATATCTTTCAGTCTCAGTACCATAATCCCAGCCATTATCTCAGGAGGAAATTTTTTAAAATCCATAATAATAATAGTAATAATAACAGTAAAAATAATATGCGTAGTAACTACTGAGATGCATTAATCACTTGCCAGGTGCTAGTTTATTTCATAAGAGGTCTTATTTCAATTTTGTCTTTGTCACAACCTATAATGAAAATTTTATTATTTTCCTGCCTTTTCAAGAAAATTGAGGCACAGAGAAGTTACATAATTTGGTCACAAATTAGGAGGCAAAGCCATGTTTTAAACCTAATCAATCTGACCTCACAACCAAACTTATTGTTATTTATGAGAGCATTGCCAAGTTAAGTGCTTCATTCCCTGTGTTCTCATTCTGTGGAGACATGGAAAGTTTTTTTTTTTTCCTCTAAAAGCAAAAGTTACTTTCTAACACCCAGTCTTGTTAGCGAAGAGAGATAAAATAGGGGAGAAAAAGAAAGTAAGGTGGTAAATATAAGGGAAACTGGGGTATACATTCAAAATATTTTAGGATATTAATAAATATTTAGAATATTAATTATTTCCGCCAATGATGATTCTAACCATTTTTTTCTTTTTTTGTCAACTTGGCCCACAAATAAGTCATTTAACCTCTTTAAACTCCAGTTTTCCTAGTATATATTCTGAGTATTATAAAGACCAATGACATAACGTAGGTAAATAAACCTAATTTAGCACCTAGATCAATGAAACAATGGTGATGACATTGTCAGAGTTAGGATTAGAATGTTCTCTCCAAGCAATTGGATAAAAGCTATGGAAAATAATCATGTATATTCTTTTGAAATTTGCTCTTGAAATCTCACCAAGTATTTTGAAAGCATCTTTAGTCTTCCACACCATGGGGGTCTGAAGAGCATCAGTAGCAATGCCAGGAGCTTCTTAGAAATGCAGACACTCTGGCCATACCTCAGACCTGCACAATCAGAATCCGCTTCCGAGCAGAATCCCCAGGAGCACTGTAAACTTTGAGAAGCACTGCTTTATAGAAATGGATAATGAGCTGATGGTATGCATAAGCAAGCAGAGGCAATGATGAGAATGCTTGATTTCTGGCTCAAATCATTGGAGACCAAAGAGTTAAAGAAGTTTGGTTTTTTTTTTTTTTTTTTTTATCCCCCATGTGTTTTATTGTTGTTGTTTTGGTTTGGTTTGCTTGTTTATCTGTTTAAGCTAACAGAAGCAAAGGGCCACAGAAGAGGAGAAATTGGGAATGAGCCACTCTAGTAATGGAACCTGATGTTCCTGAGGTCATCTTGAACTCAGAAGGAAATGGAATGGAAAGAAAAAGTGTATGCAAAAGTCTTGTTTGTCGAAGGGATTCCAGGCCTTCCAAGATAGAAAAGAAGGGGCACAGATGCAATTCGTTGTTTGGGTAGGGGGCAGGAAGTTGAAGAAGTTAATGAGCAAAGGGCAAGATATCAAGTTAGAATGTGGAGTAGAGCTGGCTTGAGAAAAAGAGTGAAGGTTTATGGGAATAGTTATGGAGGATGAAAGAGAGGGCTGATGGCAGAAATGATGACCTGAAGAAGTACTGAAGTGGGTAGTGAGGACTAAGACATTTGCCACAGTACTTCCCAGGCTGAAAGATGAAAAGCCTAAGGGAGAAGCCATCCTGCCAGGCTTTGGTTTACTTCGGTTACATAAAGGTGGAGAACTCTTTCCTCAAAAGCTTGAAAATGTAGGTCAATTGCGATTGATGGGACGGGGGCCCTGAAGTGTGCAGTTCAATGGTTAGAAGTTGAATTATGGTGGATTGGGTGGGTAAGGTAAAAAGGAGCCTGATGGAAGGCATTATACTTATCAGAATAAGGAAATGAATGAAGGAGGAATGAGATAAATGAAGGCAGAGCACATGGGGTCCACAACTTACAAGAGTCATGAAAGTCATTTGGCTGAATATCCAGACACTTTGGAGATTCTAATTGTCATGTGCATTTGGTACAACTGAGAGAGAAAGGGGGGTGGGGGGGGGAGAACTAATTGCTTTCTGGGATAGTACTTTAGGCTCTAAGGTTGGAAAAGTAAACCCTGAAAAGTATGGTTTTATACTAATTAAGCATCCATGTGCTAGGGGCCACTAGCTGAACTGACTCATGCTAGCCATTCAGTGAATGCAGCCATCATGAAATGACAGTATTATTTATGAAGGGTGGCCCCTTCCTTTTTGCAATTCTATCTGACCCCTTTGTATAATGAAGCAATTTTGTAATGCTCACTGAATCAAAACACGAAACTAATAAAACAGAAGTAGATCAGTGGACACATCTTCCTTCTGAATAGAAAAAGAGCTGGAGGGAAGAAACTCATCAAAATCGACGACAAAAAATAAAAACAAAGAATCAAAGCATCACTTATCTGCATACTTCAGGGTTTTCAGAGATGAGGCAGAATATATCAAGCACAGAAATTCTGCTCCCACCAAGGAAACAAGTCATCTTCTCTGGCTTAAATTTTTATCTATTTTATCTATCAGAGATAAAGTTTATCTATTAGAGGCTATTTTGTTTTTAATGAAAATTTCCAGCTGACTGGAAGTAAGGGAGTAGAAAATTAGCCAGTATTAGTCATCACCATCTTGTTGTACCTTTTTTTGGATCAGATTCTTTCCTTCCTAATCCCTAGATGGATATATACTATAGATAGTATATATTTTATTATATGTGATGTTAGGTATACTTATATATAATGAGCATATGTTATACAAAATATATCACATATAAATAAATATATAGATAATGTATTTTTTTTTAATTTTAAAAGACTAATTTATGCAAAAGTGAAAAACCCGAAGAGCACAAATAAGTATTCAGTGAAAACCACGTTTTCTGTGCCAATGACTTGAGTCTCCTATTTCCCTACCTCAGATACAATCACTACTACAAAGTTTTTACGTAAAAATCTACAATGATATGGATATCTGCCAACATGTGTATAACCTTCCTTTTTCACACAGCTGGAATTTTATACATATTCTCTTTCACTCCGAATTTTTACTATGTCTTTGAAGTTGGTCTATATCAATACAAACGGACCTTCCTCACTGTGTTTGTTTTTTTTTTAACGTTTATTTATTTTTGAGAGAGAGAGACAGAGCATGAGCGGCAGAGGGGCAGAGAGACAGGGAGACACAGAAGCAGAAGCAGGCTCCAGGCTCTGAGCTGTTAGCACAGAGCCTGACGCGGGGCTTGAGCTCGTGGAATTGCGAGATCGTGACCTGAGCCAAAGTCGGAGGCTTAACTGACTGAGCCACCCAGGTGCCTTGATTAAGTTTTTTATATTAAGAAAATTAGCTTCTTTCCTGTCATACGTGTTACAAAATGCATTGACTGCCATTTTCATTTGACCTTGCTCATATATATATATATATATATATATATATATATATATATATTTTCCCCTTTCAGGTTGAAACATTTAACAAGTCTTTCAAGAGTTTCGAAAGAGAAGCCAGTAACTAGGTGAGGACACCGGCTGAGGAGGGGGTGCAGGAGGAATCTGTTTCTGGGTGTCTCTAACATGCTTCCACTTTTCACCTCTGTTTCTAGCAGCAAGCTGCTGCCATGTTTTGAGAGTCAACAAACTTCTGTCAAGGAAAGGGCCATCAAGAGACAGCCATCATCCCACTCACCTGTCACAGAGTTTACATTCAATGGTTTAAGTCCTCATCTGCCTTAATCGCACAAGGAAAGATTTCTCCCATGTTTTACTCCAACTAGGGTTTTGAAGCATGTTTAAATGAAGCTACTGTATATAGTGTTCATAACTTGCTGATTACGAAGACCAGGCCTGTAGTGAAAGCAGACAAAGTAGAAATAAAGGATGCATTTGAGGGGTAATAGTTATAAATAACTGGCAATGTCGAGGGAAAACAAGCAGGTGAACCCACCTGATAGAGAAGTGAAGCATCTAGAATGGCTCCGGGGGGGAGCGCTTCAGTAGTGCAATGTAGAGCTGATTCCATGGGAAAAGGAGGATCACAGATAGTGAGAAAGCACAGAAGCACACACAATTTTTATATGCTTCATTATATATTCAATTTTATAAATAGATAAGTCATATATTGAAAAATATTGTAAAACTGATGAAGAAAAATAAACATTTAGCAGACCGCTTAGCCTGCACCATAGGGACATATGATTTTGCAGCAAAGCTGTAACAGCCATGGTTCAATAGCATAGAGATCCCTTATCTAATTGGATCGATTCATTAGGCCAAATGATGGCATTCTAATGATTGGAAAGCCAGATATTATTCTGTTGCCTCAGCCAAGTAGTTTAAACCAGATGTTGGGACCTTGTTACATAGACAAGGCAGATCCAATAGCTGAAGGGACCTATATTTTGCCAGTTTCATGTGAGTTCCTGTTGGCTTGGGCCCTTTATTCCTACAGAATTGTTTTGTGGCTAGGAAGAAATGCCGTCTTAGCAAGGCTCCGAGAAGCCAATGTTGCTGGGAGAGTTGCCAGAGAATGAATGGAGAGCTAAGGACAGCAGTCTGTAGATTTGATTTTAGGGCTTTGATCCAGTACATTTCTGGAGGCAGGATGCCATTAACTAGAACAGGCAGCAAAGCACCTGGTACTGAGCCATTTGTCAGTAAAACTGATGAATAATGAATGGGAATGCACGTAATGATGAGCCAAGAAGGAGATTTGTCTAGGGTTTAATCTGGCTAATGAGTTAGCATTAATGCCCTTTCAACAGCATGGATATCTACAGGTGTCAGGTGCTTCCGTGCTCTCCACCCTCCTCTTCACTTCTTTAATAGAAGATATCACATGCTCTAGTCTACCACACAGCCACTTTCAACCTATCAGATTCTCAATGGCCATTAATCTCCGTAGTTGGGGTGTCGAATTGCTCGTCTCCACGATTATTTGTCATGGTTAACAAATGCATTTACAAGAGCCAGTGCAAGAGTGGATAAGTGTCTCAGGATCTATTTGAAGACCTATCAGTCAGTCATCTACCTATGCTGATTTAATTAAAAATTACCTGAGTTATAACTCTAAAATGAGTCCACCTAAAAATAATATCAGGAAAAAAAATAAACATACCAGGGGCGCCTAGGTGGCTCTGTCAATTGAGCATCACACTCTTGATTTCTGCTCAGGTCATGATCTCATGGTTTGTGGGACAGAGCCCAATGTCGGGCTCCGTGCTGACAACATGGAGCCTGCTTGGGATTCTCTCTCTCTCTCTCTCTCTCTCTCTGCCTCTCCCCTCCATGCTTTCTCTCTTTTTCAAAATAAATTTTAAAAAAAGAAAAAAAATTCAAAAAAATAAATGAAATTTAAAAAATAAAAATAGTATCATTCTTTACAAGCTCAGAGATTTTATTGCTCTTCAACATTGATGTAGGCAATCTCTTAATCAGACAGAGGAAGTGAGCCTCATATTATTCTGATCAACTGGCTCCTCGGCCATGCCTCTCTCTTTAATTTTATCTAAAGGCATCTCTCAAAATTATCTCCTTATCCATTTCATCTGACATGGTGCCTGGATATGTCTACGATGAAATTATAAATGAGATCAGAGTTAGAGATGTAAAAACTATGGGCACTATTCTATGTTGAGCTCGGCTACCCCTAAGGGCCCCAGTCCCTAAGTACATACAGTAGAATTCCCATTTTGCTCTGAGTGTCATGCTCCATTTATCCCTAGATCTCAAAGTGTATCTGACATGGGTGATGTTACACATTATAAAATAAGATTTCTCAAACTCTGCCCATGTGTTAGTGATACAGGCAATCTAAATGTCCTATATATAGAACATATATACGTTTCCTGCATTGCATATTCTTTCAAATATTTGCACTTGGCATTGCAAGGTGTCCCACTGTCATAACAGACAAGCCATTCATTAAGCTGTCAGCACCTTGCTACCCTGCTCCCATGGAGGGCCCATTGCTGTTTCTTGTTGGATGACCTAGTCACTCATCATGAGCTAAGCAGTTACTCTCATAACGGGTACAACTGAGTTGTTCATGTCAACATATGTAAACCAAAGTTCTGCTTCTTCATTTCTAGTGGTCCAACACTTGACCGGTGAAGGGCACTAATGGCTTGCAAAACCAGCTTGCATTCATGACAGTTAAGTTGTTGTCAACATGATGCTGCTCTTGGCTGAGACATCTAAGGAGGAGGCATTAAAAGCAAAGAGGTAGAACAAACAAGTGACAGCAAAAAAATATGTGATCAATCGTAAACACTGTTTGAAAATCTGAAAGGGAATCAAGAAAGGCAATCAGCTACCCAGACCTACACATTGTAACTATTTGGAATAGATTAAGTGGGAAATTACAAAAAAAAAATACATTTAACCTAAAATGAAAGTAACTGTATGAAAGATGAAAAATAATGAAAATTAATTTCTGGGAAATTGGAGCTAAACTCTACTGATTTGTATCTTTGATTTTGTTATTTCTTGTGTAAGAGGTCTTGTCTTTATGGGAAATTTGATATTCACGGCAAAATTAAGAAGATAATTTAGTTTTTGCTCATTCAACATCTTCGGTTATAATCTAGGAAATTTCCAAGCCCCCTTTCCTTATTTTTCTTCTTGACCTTTTGCCTAATCCATGATTATTTATCTTCTAGAGAGCACAAAACAGAAAGAAAAAAAGAAGGGGGATATTAAATTGGCCAATTTGCCTCCTAATTAACAACTTGATTCAAGCTTGACAGAAAGTATATTAAACTCATTAGCTTCAATGAGATCCATGGAAACTCTGTACTTTCCACTTAACTGTGCACCCTGCAGCATCAGCTCTAAGAAAGATGAAAAGACTGATCATAAAATGTAAGAGACAAATACTCTGTCACACCATCATTCTAAGTTACAAAGGTTTGGGTTTGTTATTATGGAATAGAACTGTTGATGCATTATGTTACATAAGATTTATTATTCCGAGCTTATTTTGGCAAAAGAATAGAAAAGACCACTTCACTAATCAATTAAGTCATTGCATATTTTATGGTGTATACTTTGCTCGACTCTCTTGAAATTTGGTGCTTAGAGAAGTGAAATGTCCTCCTCCCCAAGCCTATAAAAGAGGCATGAGGAGAAAAAGCTGATTTCCCCCCACCACAAAAGTATCAGATGGAGTCATCCCCATTCCACAAACACAAATGAAAACAGACTCAAATGAAATCATGATGCTAATTTATCTAACTAGTATTGTTTTTATGTAGAACAACACATCTAAAATATTATGGTCCACATCAGAATTAGATTTTTTTCTCCACTATCATCTAAGACAAACCATTTTATTTGTCGGACCAGAACGAGACAAAATCATCATCCCACTGTCCTATTATGCATGACTTCTATTTTGTTATTCTGTACCTTAAAGAAGCATAGCTTCATACAGCCAGTGACCACCCTGACGACACCCCTCCCCCATGAGTTGAAGATTTAATTATATTGATATAAATGACAGATGCTGAGACCCTACGATAGGAGCCACAGCAGGTTTTTGCAGTATGTATGTATGTGTGGGCGTGTAAAAATGTTACCGTCTATAGGTTAACTTGCACGGAGTATTTTAGGTTGAAAAGTACATGTCTTTGATTAAATATGTTAACGTTCTAATCTCTTCATGTGTATGGTGGTCAGAAATCCTGTATGTAGGCAGCAGTTGGTGGAGCCAAGACCTTGGAATAACTTTTTCCAAAGGGATGGCGTTCAGCTCTTCCATTATGTAAACTCATGGTTTCTAGAGTTACGTGGAAAAAAAGAGCAGGGGTAATAAAAGTATGATATCATTTAAGAAATATTGGCTCGAATACCTCTATTTCAATAACAATGAATCAAAGGAAAGCATTAGTGGCAAACCACTTGTTTGGGGCCTAATGAGAAAATCTAAAGGAGAGAAAAAGAGAAAGAGCAGAGAACACTAGCTGTGTACTTCATCAGTTTATGTGGTTTCAACTCATCCTTACAAATTGCAACAGAATGGAGAGTGATTTCTATTGCTAGAGAAGATAGACGAAGGAACGACCAATGCTGACCTAGTCTCTTATCCCAGAAGAATTTGATAACAGCATTTTCCTGGGTTTTATATAATTCTCGAGAGGTTGTTTGGAGGTTCTAGCAGGGAGGCGCAGCTACTCGTATACCCTTGACCGAAGAACGAAGAACGGCCCTCCTCTATCGGGGACGGTCGTCCTCTTCCACCGAGCACGCAGCGTCGGTGGAGCAGTGAGGGAGGAAGGGGACACCTGCCTAGCCAGCCAGATCAGCCGAATCAACCCTGGCGGTCAATGGGGTGACAGATGTCGCAGCCAGATCGCCCGCACATCCGTGGGTTTTATATAATCCTAAGCATGCTATTAGTATTATTTTGAAATTTCTGACACAATTTTACATGTCGGAACAATAGTTACTCTTTAACATATGTATCATTTCTGATGTAAGTTGTTAGATCCCAATTATTGTCTTCTATAATTTAACTCTCTCACTTTCCCCAAATCATCTTTTAAAAATGCATTCTCAGACTTATAATTTCATGATAAATATGGAATTCAGAGATTATTTTGATTCATTTTTTCCGTAAGACACTCCAAGACACTTCTCATGACGCAGGATAAGTTAGTGCCTTCTTTAAGGGAAAGAATGATGTCTGTTTCATCCATCACCAAATCTCCTACTTGGCAAATTACATAGAACATGGCAGATGTGATAACTATTTGATTTGATGAATTGAAGAAAAAAAAAAGAGCAAGATTCGGAGGTCCTTCTGAAGCTTGAAAATTATTTATAAAAAATTAGTTTTTGCTCTAACACTGAGTCCACATTAAACATTATTTCTTCCAGGAACTATAGCCTCCATCAGCAGATTCCAAGCAGAAACTAATGCAAACAGCATGATGGGTTACAAGCCTGTTGGTCAGTCAACCAGTTTGTTCTCTTTAATCAGACCCTGTAATTATGGTGAGTACACAGTATAGATTTCCCAACACATTCCAATTTCAGATCTCCTCCTCTATTGTTCCGAGAAATACACTTATGGTTGCCTAAATATGCTTTATTTTTTAATGGTTTAGAAAATATGACCATCGTGTCAAAAAAAGTTTGCATACTGAAGTACTATCTAAAAACACTGTGAAAGCTGTGCTTGTCTCAGGGAAATTAGGAGAATTCCCAGAATAACATCAAAAAATAAAAATTAATGTAGCAGTACAGTCAAGGTAATAAATGAGAGTAAAAGCTCGTATAGAAGACAAATTTTAAATATGATTATTACCAAAGAGACAGATAAGTACAATTCCAAGTGAGAATAGAAGGTGTGAAGGTACAGAAGGATGCAATCAACAATTTTGTTTTTTTGTATAAGGGAGAAAGCAGATTAGTGTAATAACCTAACAAGGATCTGATGAAGATGTTTTGTGTAGTGAGCATAGTACTTATACCATAACAAGTCACCATAACAAGTGACTATTAATGAAATGGAGAATGCATTAATGGATTTTTTCAAAATTCCAAAACTGTTTCACTTTTTTTTAAAGTTTATTTATTTACTTGGAGAGAGACTGAAAAGGAGAGAGAGAGAGAAATAGAGAGAGAGAGAGCTCATATGGAAGGGACAGAGAGACAAGGAGAAAGAGAATCCCAAGTAGGCTCCGTACTGTCAGTGCAAAGCATCTATGCAGGGCTCGAACCCACGAACCATGAGATCATGACCTGAGCCAAAACCAAGAGCAGGACACTTAACCACTGAGCCACACAGGTGCCCCTCAATCACTTTTATTGCCAGTAAACATTCACAATTACACCCATTCAGAAATAAATCTGGTAGATCCCATCTAATTCAGTTTCAGATATGGAGTTCTATAAACCTGCATATGTCACAATATGTATAATGAAGGAGTTCTTTATAGCACTGCACCAAGTCATTAAAAAGTTGGAGTTTGTTTTCCAATGAGTCAAATTACAATAGTGGTTGTTATGTTTTTGTTTTGATGACAGTGCTGTTTTAGTCAACTTTATATGTGGTTGAGTTTTCAAACATATCTAAAAAACTTACTGAATTTGGACTCATCAATTCATTATCATTTGTTTGCTTACCTGCAAATGGCCACATTTCTAAGAGTCTGATTTAACAAATACGTACCTCTCAATACATCTGTTTTCTCAAGCGTATTAGTTTGCAACTGGGGAAATACTGGGAACCAGGACCACCCAGTAGCCTGCTCAATAGGCAGGAATCCATACTCTATCACTTATTTGGAGGAACATGTTGGAATTATCTGGGGGTTAGCTTTCTTTTAAACAACTTATGAACATGTTTTACAAATTTTTTTTTCAAATGCTTATTTAAATTTTTAAATGTTTATCCATTTTTTTTGAGAGAGACAGACAGAGATAGCATGAGTGGAGGAGGGAGGAAGACAGAGGATCTGAAGTTGGCTCTGCACAGAGCCCGACGTGGGGCTCAAACCCACAAACCATGAGACCATGATCTAGGCCGAAGTCAGACGCTCAACCGACTGAGCCACCCAGCGGCCTCTCGAATGTTTATTTAAACTCTAGCTAGTTAACATACACTGCAATACTGGTTTCAGGAGAATTCAGTGATCCATCACTTACATACAACACCCAGCCCTCACCATAACAAGTGACCTCCTTAAAACCTATCACCTGCAATGATGTAGATGGAGCTAGAGTGTATTACGTTAAGTAAAATAAGTCAGAGAATAACAATGAGTTTTTTTCTATTGTCCCTTCATGGGTAGGTTGATAAATGCAGGGTCAGCATAAATAGCAGTCTGAAGAAACATGTCAAATGACATTGTGCAAAATTAAAATTTCATAAAATATAACTCCTTCATAAATAACAGCCAGCCACACACACACACACACACACACACACACACACGATTCCCTGATTAGTGACAGATTGAGGAAGTAAAAACTGCACAAGTTCAAAATACTTATTTTAGAATTTTACTTTTCAGCCAGGAAGAAATAATATCTTTCCATCTCTTATGGACTCAAACTCTACCTCCACAAAAAAAAAAAGAAAGAAAAAAGAAAAAAACATAATCCAGAGAAATGTAAATATTAAATAATATTCCTTGTGTTATAAGAGTCTTATATCTACAATATTCAAACTTTTTAAACAAAAATAATACCCAACTATCACCGTTGACATCTTAGAGTTTGTTTCCATTTGGGGGTCACAAGTCACTTACTCCCCCCCAACTGCCAAAAAAAAAAAAGTCTCCATGAGAGGGTAACCTGTTTTCTGGAAATCTTAGAATTCTTAGTTTAAAATTCGATGTGCTTCTTATTCAATAACATACCATATTTACTTAAGGAGGAGTTATTCTTGGATAATGTTCACATCGAAATTTTTAGGTTGAATGAAAACAAGAGCCAAATAAACTTGGCAATTAGGTGAACAAAGTTTCTGGTTTAAAAATGGCCTCTGTCTAGAAGTCCTGTACAAAGCTTTTCCCAAACTCCCACTGAAAGAACTATGTAAAGACAGAAAAGATGCAAATTTATGACCTTATAAACTAAGATTGACAGACAACCTAAGGCTTGAATCTGGAAGGAATTTTCAATAATTGGAAGCCAGACAGAGTTGAGTGTATTAACCAATTGATGCCCTGTGTGTGTGTCATCTCAAGAAACAGACCAATCTTGACAGAATAAGAGACGCTGGAGAGAAAGCAAACCTGATCCACACAACCCCAACCAGGCTCAGGCAAAGAAACAGGGTCTACACTGACCAAAATCATTGTAGCTGATGCTTTTCTCTCTTCCCTCCCTCTTTAGCGCACTTATCTTGTATGTTCTTCTAGAAACAGAAACTCCAAAATCACCTGCGTAGTAAGAGAGAGAGGAGCAAGGGAAGCATGGGCTGGCAGCGAAATTTTAAAACCCTTGGCAGTGTAGACCCACAAATCAAGCTTAGGAGAAGGCACAGCCCAAGGTGAATTGTAATTGTTCACAGAGATGGGAGGAGTTCTGCACATCATCCAGTTTTCAGCTATAGATCTGAGATTAACTTATCTCAGCAAACAAATGACAAGCAAAGGGTCAATCCATTCAATTAAAATGCTGAGTTTGGACACATTCTTGTTCATTTAATGATTGAAAAAGTAATGATAGGGGTACCTGGGTGGATCAGTCGGTTAAGCATTTGACTTTGGCTCAGGTCATGATCTCTCTGCTCATGAGTTCGAGCCCTGCGTCAGGCTCTGTGCTGACAGCTCAGAGCGTGCAGCCTGCTTCAGATTCTGTCTTCCTCTCTCTCTGCCCCTCCCCAACTCGCACCCTGTCTCTCCTCTCTCAAAAATAAGTAAACATTAAAAAAATTTTTAACACTGCTAGGAATTTACCCAAGGGATACAGGAGTGCTGACTGCATAGGGACACTTGTACCTCAATGTTTATAGCAGCACTTTCAACAATAGCCAAATTATGGAAAGAGCCTAAATGTCCATCAACTGATGAGTGGATAAAGAAGTTGTGGTTTATATATACAATGGAGTACTACTTGGCAATGAGAAAGAATGAAATATGGCCTTTGGTAGCAACGTGGATGGAACTGGAGAGTGTTATGCTAAGTGAAATAAGCCATACAGAGAAAGACAGATACCATATGTTTTCACTCTTATGTGGATCCTCAGAAACTTAACAGAAGACTGTAGGGGAGGGGAAGGGGAAAAAAAAAGTTATAGGAGGGAAGGAGGGAAGGGAAGAGGGAAGAGACTCTTAAAAACTGAGAATAAACTGAGGGTTGATGGGGTGGGAGGGAGGGGAAAGTGGGTGAAGGGCATTGAGGAGGGCACCTATTGGGATGAGCACTGGGTGTTGTATGGAAACCAATTTGACAATAAATTTCATATTAAAAAAATAAAAAATTTAAAAAAATTTTAAAAATTTTACGTGAAACTAAAAGTAATGCTAATAACACTTACCAGAAAGTTGCCATGTGACCAGGCACTATTCATCTCACTTAGAAATATTTAATCACTAACTCTAATAAAACTCTATGAGGTAGGTACCATTATCCCCATTTCTCTGATGAGGAGACTGAGGCAAAGGCAGTTTACATTGAAGCAATTTGCCAGTTATATGGTAGTAAGTAGTGAAGCTATGACTTAAACCCAGGCAGTCTAGCTATCAAGTCTCTGGTCTTAACCATGATTTTAAACAAATGTAAAAAATTTACTTAAAAAAAATAAAGCCTAAGTATGAATACTATAGGATGAAGATTTTAGGAAGCCTATGTGTCTGAAAACAATCCTTAAAGGAACCATGATCATAGAAAGAGAACTAGAGAACTAGAAAATGTTTAACTTCCTAAAGAGGGTCCAAAAAGACATGGCCTTTCTGAAAAAGGAATAGAAAGGAAAAAAAGAGATAGTGGGTTGGGTTAAATGATAAGTGGATAAGATAAAAAAGGATGCAAATGTGACAGATGGCTGCATTGGTGACACCAATTCATGGCCTCCTCTAACCCCTGCCTTTGCAATGTAACTTTGAAGTTCTTCCAAGAGGTAGAGACCATTTCCTCAGCCCAGATATGGGGTTGGCCTCGAAACATGCTTTTGCCAATAAAATGCTCAGAAGCAGTATCATGCCAGTTCTGAGACTAGACCCCGAGAGATTTTGTGTGCTTTTTCTCTCCTTGTTAGACCCTTCAGTCTGCCCTGAGCATAAGCTCAGGTACTCTGCTGCAGGATGAGGGGCTACACGGGGAAGAGAGGGTTGAGGTCATCCTAGAAAGCTAGGAAGCTCCCAGTCAACTTGCCAGCTGATAGCAGTCACACGAATGAGCCCAGGTGAGATCAGCCAAGCTTGGTCCAGAATAGCCAAACTGCCCAGCTGATTCATGCACACGTGAGAAATATGTTATTTTTTCTGTTTGGGCTATTTGCTTTGGATTAGTTGATTGCTTAGCTGTAGCTATACACGATGGACTCTAAACACATACCTGGGAAAACATAAAGGTCATGACGTACCAGAAATGCCAATTATGCTGTCGACCAATTATCTCCCTGCTATTTTATGCTTCCTTTAGAGGAAAATATGCCCCAAACTCTCCTTCTGACCATCTGCCTCCACATGCTCTTTTGAAGAGGCATCAGGCATCCATAAGTACTTTGGACCCAGAGTAGAAATCTGGCCCAAGTTAGACCCATGAGATTCTCTTTTATGAGAATTTAAAATTGACTTTCAAAGGCTCTAATCAGCATCTGAGAGGAGGCCATCCTGAGGACAAAAATAAGATCAATACACAAAATGAAGCAGGGAAAAAAAACACGGTAAATCCTCAGAGAGAGAGAAACAGGGAAAACTATTTATGCTACATGTCCCCTCCTTGGGGCCCATGAGATGTTTATATCCTTGTTTCCTTTTTTTCCATTATGAAATATGTTTCCATTTTGCATGCCTGTGAAAGTAGCCTGCCCATTCTTCAAGACATGTCCTCATTTATAAATATTTCCAGGGTTTTCAAAAGGATGGAATGGCGATTTTCATAGGATAGAATACTTTTATTTATTGAAAGAGGACAAAACCAATCTTTAGCAACAATGATGTAGAAATACTGTAAGGTACAAAGGGCTTTAGCTTTTCTGGTTTTTCTTATCTGGTAGCTCTCCTTTATCTAGTTGTTTTTTATGAAAGGCAATAAAAATACAGGCTTTCCGGAGAAAATTTAAAATTAGTCTTTTCCTCTTCGATTTTTACGATGTTGAGTATGTTTACACATGAAGAGTAAAATGGAGGGATGGACAAACTTACTGAGAAAAATCAGCATCTAATATGCAAAGAAAACTGCAAAATAATGGGACTTTCATCTCTACCACCTTCCTGTGGTTCCTGGGGTGCAGACCCTACTGTGTTTCTCCAGGTGTTCTGGAGTGTTCTTCCCATGAAGTAGAGTTAAGACTCCACAGCAGGAGCTACTGGATGGAGACGGAATTCATGGTATTTCCTACTTTTCGCATGAGTATTTTCTACAGTAGTAAAAGGTGTTAAACAAAGGGATTTGGGGAAACATTCCTCTTCTTCTTTTTCATGTGCTTAAATTAACCGTTGGAAAAAATGCAGTTTTGAAGACGCTTCACATTCAAATCAGAATCCGCTGGAAAACTGCATACATCTCCACTTTGCTTCATCTTAAATTTTGAGTCCAAGGTGGGTTTCCTGCAAGGTTGTCATTTTACAATAGTTTCTCTTCTGTGCCTTTAAAAAAAAATTTTTTTTAATGTTTTTATTTATTATTGAGAGACAGAGAGACACAGAGCATGAGCAGGGGAGGGGTAGAGAGAGGGGGAGACACAGAATCCGAAGCAGGCTCCAGGCTCTGAGCTGTCAGCAGAGAGCCCGACACGGGGCTCAAACCCACCAACCTTGAGATCATGACCTGAGCTGAAGTCGGTCGCTTAAGTGACTGAGCCACCCAGGCGCCCCTGTCTTCTGTGTCTTTTAGAAAAATGGTATGTGTGACTTTCCTGAACCCAAGTGAACATAATGGCAGACCCAAAGAGACTGAGATGCTGAGACCCAAAGAGACCAAAGATGCATAAATGATATTTTCATTTCTTTACTAAAAAGGGGAGGAGGGATAAAGGAAAAGAAAAATACCCCCTTGACAGTTTATCCCCCTTGTTTTGTCTTTTGCTACGCATGTGCACTAATTTGTCACTGGCCCTTTGCACAGATCATCTGTTCCTTTCCCCATCTCCACTCGTAGAGACAGATCTGCTGATGCTGGTCTGGGAAGTAACAGCCTAGATTCTGAAAGCATCTCAGGAGATGATCCAACCATGTTATTACACTGATTCAAAACAAACAAATAACAGCAAGAACAACAACAACAACAATCGCAAAACAAAGGCTCAAGAGACTGAACTATATTACTTATATGTTGTCACCGCCATCAATCCTAAATAAAAATATCAATCTTAAATAAGTTAAATGGTCAGGGAAATAAAATTAAGTAAAAGAAAAAGATAATGAGGAAAAAAGTAATAAAGAGATATTAAACTCTGAATTTTCTGCCTTAAAGTTGAGACATAAAACATTCACTGACAGCTATGTGGCATACTATAGGGAAGGGTTTGTATTTTTGACATACGGAGGGGCCAAGAGAAGGCAAGGAATGAGTAGGAAGGTTGGAGCCAAACTGGACGTTCTACTAAAGCTCTGTACTCCCTCTGCCTTGTGCTTGCAGGTGCTTAGTAGGTGTTTATTTTTTGACCAAATCCTCTCCCCACCCTCTTCCTTCTGTAGAAACCCTTAGAGGAAGTGGAGAGAACACAGATTTTGGGTATAGACATGCCCAGATTTACACCCCGGCTCCCTAAAGATTCTCAATTGAGTTTAATTATAATTTATGCATTATAGAGTTATTGACTAGAGATAATGTATGTGTAAAGGAACTAAGCATAAAGGGCAATGAGCAAAGGCTTGGTGGTGACTGCAGCATTGGATGAGCAACCAAGAGAAACTCTAGGAGCAACAGAACAGTAACTCTTACAAAGTTGGGCAAAGGGAGTCAGGGTGAAAAGGTGGAAGGAGGGCACCTGGGTGGCTCATTTGGTTAAGCGTCTGCCTTCAATTCAGGTCATGATCTCACGGTTTGTGGGGTCAAGCCCCACCTTGGGCTCTATGCTGCCAGTGTGGAGCCTGCTTGAGATCCTCTCTCTCCTTCCTTTCTCTGCCTGTCTCTCAAAATAAATAAATAAACTTAAAAAAAAAAAACGGTGGAAGGGATTCAGGAATAGGAGGTTAATTTGAGAACATCGTAGCCCGTTGTGTCAAGAAGTGGAGTTTATTTTACCATCTCCTTAATTTGCTTTGTGAGCTGTTCTGCCTGTCACAACATGGCAGAAGTAAAGTTGTGTGAATTCTGAAGCCCAGATCTTCACAGAATGTGCAACTTTGACCCTTTCTGTCTTGGAACTCTGAAACCACCATAAGGTGAAGAAGTTAAGTCAAGTCTAATGGATGATGAGAACTCAACTGGAGGAAAACCAAGGAAGCCCAGCCTGCAGCCAGTCAAAGTAGCCAAATCTGTGAGTGATGCCACCTAGAACCTCTAGCCTTAGCCTAACCATGAGGTGACTGTAGCCACCTCATGATGGAACGATTAGCAGAAGGACTCCCCATGTTGCAAAGCACAGAATCACAAAAAACAATAAATGTTGTTTTAAGCCAGTCAGTTTTGAACTGGTCAGTTACGTTGCATCAGATAACCGAAATAAAAATGGGTACCTACGAACTGGTTGCTGCCATCACAAAAATGTACGATATTTGGCATTATCTTTGGACTCAAGTCACTATAGTCACGTGATGTTCTCTGACATTTATAAGGCATCGGGTTAGGTATATTGCAGATTGCTCTATTGAAAACACACAGTCTTTAGGGTCAAGATATTTATCATCTCATCAAGAAGATCCAGCTGAAAGGCAGCATAAAACCATTGCTATGGAAGAATCACAAACAAGTCTAGAATAACATGAAGAAAAGAAAAGAGGGCTTATGGGAAACTTCATGAAGAATCAGGCAATTGAACTGGACTCACAGAACTAAGGTGGCACTGATGAGCATTCCAGCTGTAGGGACATCCTGAACAAAGGCACAGAGGTGAAAAAGCACAGAGGAGGTTCTGGGAAGAGTGAATAGTCCGGGTTGACAGGTGTATGATGTGCAGGACAAGACGCAGGCTCGAAGGAGCAGGAACTTGGATCCGAGACAGAATGCCAGGCCTTGAGGTCAGGCTAAGTAGATCGGGCCTTCAGGCATGAAAAAAACATAGAAAGGTACGAGGAAGTGAGTCAACCTGATTCAATCAACAGCACTTCAAGGAGCTGGATCCCAAAATAGCTCAGGACCCTATTTGTGTAATTATCAAATTTTTGATAATTTAGTATATTTTGACATTTATCAAGATATTTTATGATGTGTTATATGCACTTGCCCTTACACTAGAGAAAAAAATATTCTGAAAAAATAACTAGTTTTTTTTCTGAGACAAGGTTAAACACTATAAATAATGCTGCACGCTCAGACAGCCACAGGATAGTTTTATTCCTGGGCATATGTATGCTCTATCCCATATTAGGGATGTATTTACATGAAGTAAGGAAGGACTAATGGAATATGCTTTATAGTCTTAATTATATCAATACTATTCTCTGACATAATTGCCTGATTTAAAAAAAATTAATGTTTATTTAGTTTTGAGAGAGAGAGAGAGAGAGAGAGAGAGAGCATAAGTGGGGAAGGGGGGGGCAGAGAGAGAGGGAGACACAGAATCCAAAGTAGGCTCGAGTTGTCTAAATTTACTTGCTGCTTAGATCAAATCACCATTACTTCTTATTCAAAATTGACTCAATGTAATTTGATATAATCCGTCTATTTACTCTTCTTCTCTATCATCAGACATTATCTTGTTTGTTGATGATTCCACTAATAGATATAATATTTAAAAATAAACAAGCTAAAGCAAAACCCTTGATCTCATCATCCACCTTGGGATATCAGAAAATTAAACATCTTTAAAAGGTTAGATTTATCAGTAAGAGGGACAATCTCACTGGGGCTCAGATTGTGATACAACCAAATACTATGTTGACCTTAGAAATTAACATGATTAAAATAAAAGACAGCATATATCTCTTGTGTGATCAGTGGTTTATTACCTAATACATGATTTAATCTAACATATTTTGAGACACCACCAGGAAAAGGACTTCCGTGGTCCCTTATGACATTGTATGCTAGAATGCAATATTCCTTTAAAATCTCCAAAATAAAAGAGGCAAACACCAGCTTGAGGCCAGACAAGAAGCCTGTGAAACTTCAGACAGTTTTCATCACAGCTGGCCAGGCCTGGGAAGTTTCAGACAAAGGACTTCCGCCTTTATCTGGCCCTTATTTTGATGTCTCATTCAGCTGAAGATAAAAGGAAAGATGTGCTTTGAAATTTAACCATTAGGACGGCAAAGAAATCAACATGCAAATGTCACCCATACATGAATTCGAGATGAATTCTACATTTGTCATTGCAAACTCAGAACTCATTGGTATTTTTTACTCCCAAAGCAGTAGGATAAAAACTGTGGATGAAATATGAGTGCCAAATTTAGTTCAATTGGATAACTTTTGGCTCCCCCAAAACTTAACCAATAGCCCACTGTGGACTGGAAGCCTCACTGATAACATAAACAATAGATTAACACCTATTTTGTACATGTATTTTATATTCTGCATGCTTACAATAGAATAAGCTCAAATAAAGAGTTATTAAGAAAATCATAAGGAAGAGAAAATACATTTATAGTGCTGTAACTGTAAAAATCTGTGTATGAGTGGACTTATACATAAACCCGAGTTGCTCAAGGATCAAGGAGAGAGAGGGAGAGAGAAAACACAAAGAGACTATGAGAACAAAAGAAACGGAAAACAAGAATCTGATATTATGATACACTTTCACTTAGGCAATCGAGAAGGCTAGGAGGCTCCATATCTGTGTTTTCAAAAATCTTATCAACTTCTATCAGGAAAATGAACTCCTTTCTTGGGAAAAGTGAAGTACACTCTTTTAAAGTAGCTTGTCCACCTACAGAAGATGCTAATGACCTGAGACATACAGTGTCAGGATTTGCCCTACACATTAATAGGGAAGAGATTTGCAAACTGCAAAACATGAATTGGATCCAGTTTCAAACTAAGAATAATTGCACATGTATCTTCTGGGTATAGGTTCCCATCCACTGATTCAGAAGTAATTGTTTAAAACTGTGATTCCAAATAGTTTGTGTGATTTTGTAAGAATTTTAGGTTGACTCCTATATTTTTGCTATTAAAAGCTCCAGAGAAAATGACTTATCACTCCCAACCCCGATTCTCAACATACAAAGTCATAGCTGAATAAAGAAGGTGATTAAGAGTCAGAAAGGATCTGAAGAAGTTTGTTTTGGAACAGAAGATTTCACATTGGGGAAGGCCATGATGGCTGTGTTAAAATAATTGTAGGACTCTCATATAAAAGATGAACTTTACTTGATCTAAAGCCAAACTAGGAACAATATGTTAACTGCAGTGAAGAAAAATATGTTGGTGTAATTTAACTAAGCCAAAAGTGAGTGGTCCATCTTATAAGGCAGGGATGCTGGAAAATTACCTTCTGGAGACATTTTTTTGGACAAGTACATTTTGGGAATACAAGGAAAACTAAGATATAATTTCTGCGTTAAGGATTAACATATTATTGAAAGGCAAAGAGAATTCAAAGTATAGTACATTATGGCGGGTGCTTTAGGAAGAGCTCAGAAATGAGTCACTTAAATCCATTCAAGATAAGTGTATGTTGAGGAGGGAGGTGTCCTGGAATGCTTCCAGAATAGATAACATTTCAGCTGAATTTTGAAGGAAAAGTAGGAGATAGCCTAGTTGAAAAAATATTCTATGACTATTTTAGAAAGAATTTGTTAGTTCAGGCATTAAATCAAATGATATTTAAATTCAATCCATTTGTGAATTAAGTGATCTTAGATACCAATGCAAATTAACGATTTAAAAAATTTGACCTTATATCACATATAAAACTTAAGTCAAAATAAATTAAAGGCAAATGTAGATTAAATGTTAGAAAAGCTTTATGACATTAGATTAGCAGTGATTTTTTTTTAATTTATTTTTGAGAGAGAGAAAGTGCGAGCTAGGGGAGGGAGAGAGAGAGAGGGAGACACGGAATCTGAAGCAGGCTCCAGGCTCTGAGCTGTCAGCACAGAGCCCGACGCGAGGCTCAAACTCACAAATTATGAGACAATGACCTGAGCTCAAGTCGGAAGCTCAACCAACTGAGCCACTCAGGCATCCCAAGATTAGCAGTGATTTCTTACGTAAAGCACCAAAACAGAGGCAACAAAAGACAAAACAGGTAAATTGGATTACATCAAAATTTTAAACTTTTATGTTAGAGGGCACAATCAATGGAGTTAAGCGACAAACCATAGAATGAGTAGAAAATATTTGCAAATCAACTATCTTATAAGGGGTTAATATCCAGATTATATAAATTAATTTCTACAGCTCCATAAGAAAAATAAACAAGCAATCTGATAAAAAATGGGAAAAGGGCTTGAATAGACATTTCTCCAAAGAAGATACACCAAGGATCAAAAAGCCCATGCAAAGCAAAGATACTCAGCTTGCTAATCATTGGTGAAATGCTAATCAAAACCACGAGATATCACTGCGCATCTAGTAGCATGGCTATTTTACAATCAAATGGAAAATAGCTGATGTTGGAGACGATGTGGAGAAGTTGGAACCCTGTGTGCCATTGGTGGTAACATAAAATGATGCAGCTACTATGGGCAACAGTATGGCAGTTCCTCAACAGAATTTAAAAAATAGAATTACCATATGATCCAGCAAGTCAGCTTTTGGGGATATACACAAAAGAATGGAAAGCAGGGCCTTGGCTAGATGTTTGTACATCCACGTTCATGGTAGCGTTATTTGTAATAGCCAAAAGGTAGAAACAGTTCAAGCGTCCACTGACGGATTCATTAATAAACAAAACGTGGTCAATGGAATATTATTCAGCACGACAAAGGAAGGAAGTTCTGACACCAGCTATAACGTAAGTAAAACTTGAAGACATTATGCTAAATAAAATAAACCAGTCACAAAAGGATGAGTGCTATTTTATTCTACTTATATGGGGTACCCGGAGCAGTCAAATTCAGAGACAGAAAGTAGAATGGTGGATGCCAGGGGTGGAGAAAGTGGGGGGGGGGATGGGGAGTTGGGGAGTTATTGTTTAACGGGTCCAAAGTTTTGGTATTACAAGATGAAAGGAGTTCTGTGGGTTGTAGTGATAGTACCACAACAATTTTCATGTATGTAATGGCACTGAACTGTACGTTTCAAAATGGTTAAGATGGCAAATTTCATGTTATGCATATTTTACCACATAAAAAAAAAACCTTTTGAAATGCTTATATTTAAAATGTCATGAATTGATGTGCTTTTCTCTGAAAACTTCTGAGAATTTTTCCCCATTCCTTAGACTCAGTAAATATGATATATATATTATGTATTTCCTACATATATTTTTTCATATATATATATGTATGAAAGTAAGAAGAAACCAGTCTACAAGATAATCTACAGCTGAAATTTACAGTGATAAATTGTTATATGCTTCTGTTCCTCTCCACTTAGTTAACTTCCCCAACAACAACGTTTGTGAACAAGAAATTCACAGTCCTTAATTGCAGTATTGTCTTACTATCACCTCCCTAAGTCCACAGAGTATTTCAAAGTGATTTGGGGAGGAGAAAGGGATCACCCTTATGCACATGTTCCATCTGGAGCTTCAGAGTCCAAGAAGATAATAAAGTCCAGTTATTATACTTAATGGCACAAATACTTGTTACCATCATAAAAGATTTACTTTATGCTACACAGCTCAATAAATGTGCCAAGTACTTTGCACGCATTACCATATTTAATTATAAAGGCTTTTTTTTAAATGTGCTTTAAGAAGAGTATTTTTAAAATATTATACACCTTCAATACCTTGGTTTGAAGAAAAAAAGAAAAAGTTAACTATGTATGTTTTTTTCCAAAGAGGAAAGTAGAAACCCTAAACTTCTCCTTAGTCTAAAAGTCCATAGGACTGTATCAGCATAGCTTTAAAGAAAAACAACACTTAATGAGGTCAAAACTCCTTTTAAGGAAATGAACTGTAATTTATCTCAATTCGGATGCTTTTGGAACTGATAAGAAAATCTATGTTTGACAAAAGAAATTAAAAACAAACAAACAAAAAACAAAAAACCCAACAAACAAAAACCTACCAGGCGTATTTAAATTTTCATGCAGTGGGTGTCTTAATATAGTAATCTTGGCATAGGTGAAACCTCTAGCTAGAGACAACAGAAAAATGATCAAAAGCTTCATGTCTGTATTTAGATTGGTAATGTAAGGACCGAACTTTCATTCATTCTTTTGAGGACTACAGTATTTTTAATGCTTATTGGCTACTCACACATGAAACAGTGTTTAAATAGAATGATGAATGTAGTAACAAAGGAGAATTTGTTCGTCAGGGGCTGGCTTGTTACAATCAGATGAAATTACACTGTTTATTTTCAAGTAATCTAAGTGGACAATGAATAGAGGGAACAATGGACAAATTATACTGAGCATTGAAATATCCTGGGTAAATACCTGTATCCTGGTGGTGAGAGGTGAAGTCTAATTTTCCTAATAAAATGGTGGGAAATTTCTCATTGAACAAGTATGACGGCTTAGGACTTATGCAATAGATTCCAATTTAAAACGACTGCGGTAATAAATGGGCAAATTAGCTTGTTTAAGGATTACAGCTTTACGATAGCACAGCTTGATGTTCTCAGCATTGAGCATTATTATTTTGAAGCGGTTTCTAGAGCACTTTTGGAGCTAAGTGTTCAGAATTTGCTTCTTTAGCACAAACAGCTTCTCTGATTTGAAAATTATACAACTTTATTTTACAGGCGTAACTGAATTTAAGTTGAAGTGTCTCACTTATATTAAAATAAAAAAAATTTAAAAATACATACAACTTGGAAAATGATGATAGGTATTTCTTCACTCATTGTGGCAGAAATGGCTCATGACCCCAATGTGTAGTGCAGAGTTGTTAGTGGGAACAACTGTACGGCCAAGAACTATATTTTTCAGCTGCCCTTGCATCTAGGTAAAGTCAACTGACTCTTTCCCACCAAATGGGAGCAAAAACAGTGTATGTCACTTTGGGGATGAAGTCGGTAAGAAAAGGGCATGCATTCTCTGTGTTCTCTTCCCCTGTTTCAGAGCTGTATGTTGATGCCCAGGGTAGTTTTGTAGGCTGTGTTTTGAAAATGGTAGAGTCGCACTCAATTTGTTTCGTTGAAATGCTGGGGACCGAGCCACTCCTCAAATCCAGCCCTACCCCTCTCGACTGCTGATTGGACTTTACACCAGCCAATATCAAATTTCTCTTGCATTATGACGCTAAGCAACTAGTATTAATTAATTGTGGTTTTGTTTTTTAAGTAAGCTTTACGGCCAACATGGGGCTTGAACTGTTGACCCTGAGATCAAGAGTCCCATGCTCAACCAACCGAGCCAGCCGGGCACCCAACTAGTATTAATTTAATTGATAATTTCAACCTTACATCTAATCAAAAGTCTATTGATTCTATCCCTTTGATATGTACTAAATCTGCTTTTGTTTTTTTAATTGTACTACTAGCATCAACATTTAAAAACGAATAGATATAAGGGTCTCCTATGAATCTCCTTACTCTCCACTCTGACTCTGGTGCATTCTAAACACTGTATCCAGGGTGACTTTTAAAACTGAGAATCATGGGGTGCCTGGGTGGCTCAGTCAGTTAAGTCTGACTTCGGCTCAGGTCGTGATCTTGAGGTTCATGAGTTTGAGCCCCCTCTCCCTCCCCCATCAGGCTCTGTGCTGACAGCTCAGCTGCCAGTCTGTTTTGTGACAAATACCCAACAATTGCAGAATGAACTCAATTCACCAAGATTTGGCTCTCCCCTCAACAGATTTGAGATACTTCCAAGCAGTCACAGCAGATTGTTGCACAGCTCTAAGAAGACATAAAGAGTAAAGACTATTTTGTCTAACGACAGCAAAATCATTGTAAGTTAAATATACATACACACACACACACACACACACACACACAGAGAACTTGACTGTATTTTTAATGGGAACACTACTAAAGACTAGAATCCATATGTTAAAGAGAAAGGAATGAATAATCTTATTGTAAGAATCATGATATGGTCCCTTTTCTTCATCCTGCTGTACATTACAATCTGTTCTAAAAATCCAGGTATACTTTCTTACACCATACACCACAAAAAAATTCAAAATGGATAAAAGGCCTAAATGTGAGACAAGGAAACCATCAAACTCCTAGAGAAGAATACAGGCAGCAACTTCTTTGACCTTGGCCATAGCAAGTTCTTACTAGATCCATCACCAGAGGCAAGGGAAACAAAAGCAAAAATGAACTATTGGGACTTCATCAAGATAAAAAGCTTCTGCAGGGCAAAGGAAACAATCAACAAAACTAAAAGGCAATCTACGGAATGGGAGAAGATATTTGCAAACAATATGTCTGATAAAGGGTTAGTGCCAAAATCTATAAAGAACTTATCAAACTCAACATCCAAAAAACACATAACCCAAGTAAGAAATGGGCAGAAGACATGAATAGACACTTTTCCAAAGAAGATATCCCTATGACTAACAGACATATGAAAAGATGCTCAATATTATTCATCATTATGGAAATGTAAATCAAAACCACAATGAGATACCACCTCACACCTGTCAGAATGGCTAAAATTAATAACACAAGAAACAACAGGTGTTGGAGAGGATGCAGAGAAAGGGGAACCATCTTACCCTGTTGGTGGCAATGCAAACTGGTGCAGCAATTCTGGGAAATAGTATGAAGGTTCCTCAAAAAACTAAAAATAGAACTACCCTACAATTCAGCAATTGCACTACTAGGTATTTACCCAAAGGATACAAAAATACAGATATTGGGTATATGCACCCTGATGTTTATAGCAGCATATCAACAATAGCCATACTATGGAGAGAGACCAAATGTCCATTGAATGATGAATGGATAAAGAAGATGTGGTGTATATATAATGGAATATTACTCAACCATCAAAAAGAATGAAATATTGCCATTTGCAATGATTTGGATGGAGGTAGCTAGAGTGTATTATGCTAAGCAAAATAAGTCAGTCAGGGAAAAGACAAATACCATATGATTTCACTCATACGTGAAATTTAAGAAATAAAATAGATGAATACACAGGAGTGGGAAAAAGAGAGAGAGAACAGACTGTGAGAGACTCTTAAGGATAGACAACAAACTGAGGGTTGATGGAGGGAGGTGGGTAGCGGATGGGCTAGATGGGTGAGGGGCATTCAGGAGGGCACTTGTTGTAATGAGCACTGGGCGTTGTATGTTAAGTGATGAATCACTGAATTCTATTCCTGATGCCAATATTGCACTGTAAGTTAACTAATTAGAATTTAAATAAAAATTTGAAAAAAAAATAAAAAATAAAGTAAATATCTAGGTTTACTACTAATGAAGCCTCTTCAATCATCAATTTGAGAAACATCACATTTACCATTATTGAAAAATCTCAGTGACCTTAATCCAAAGGCTCTCTAAACCCTCTTTTTGAAAAGGATGCCAAAATGTTCTTTTGAAGGTAAAGAATTGACCCTGACCACAGAAAAAATTTAAGTTTTTTTTTTTTTTTTCCCTCAAGGAGACTTCCTTAATCGAGAAGCTTACCTTCATGATCACTTCTTGACTGGTTCCATACCAAAAACAAGATTCACATTCTATCCATTAAAGAGGGTAATGACTTAATAAAAACCTAGTTCCAGTCTCTGTGGGTTCTGGTATGCAGGGGGTGGGGGCGGTGCCTACCATTTTGCTATGGATTCAGATAATCTATGCCATATATATAGTCCGGGGGTAACCCTCATTGTAAAACTTCGAGTCTACAAAACCAGGAGAAAACTTGTCAAAATAAATCTTAACTTCTGACCGGGATAGAAGACCTACTACGGGGTATTAACAGAGTCAGGACTGTCAATCACTGCCTGGTCTCCATGTTTGTGTTATGAATTCCAACTCTGGTGGCATGAACCTGGGGTAAAAACCATTGTAAGCTGAGCGAGTCCAAAAAATACAAACTGGGAGTGAAATATATTTGGGGCTGAAATGACGTTACCGATGTCTGAGATGGGTTTTCTTTCTTCCCCTCCTGCCCCCACCTTCCCTTTTGAAAGGCGATGCTTTTATTAGATTATTTCTACAGCCAAAAGACACAGCTACTGTCTGGCTGAATTTGCTGGTTTTCTCTTGAATTAAAATAAATAAATAAAAGAAAAGCCTAAATCTTTTAAACAAAACAAATCAGAATACTTTTCTTTTTTTTCTTTTTTCCTGCCAACTGAACACATTCTGTACATTCAGATGGGACTCTGGGCCACATAATGTATGATACATACTCGTACGTGCACATACTGTAGATGACAAGATGGGCTTCTTAACCTAGTATTATACGTGGGTGCACAGGTGAGTGGGAAATAGCACTTTGCTACAAGAGTGAGCAGCACGCTGGACTTGACTGGCAGCCACATTGTCAACTCTGATGTACACAGACCCCCATCCCTGTCATTCTTCTGCTTCACCATTTCCCTTCCCAAACCTTAAACCACTGCCATCTTCTTTTAGGACCCGATGAGGGTTTGGATAACATTGCTCATTCTCCTCACCTGACAGCTAAAAATGTGAGGCCTTCAAAAATTCAATCGCCATCACATTTTCCAAGCCATACAACTAATGAATGGCCAACCTCGTGCTAGGAACCTGGAAATTTAGGTACCGCACGCTCTGTGTCAGAGGCACCATCAGTACTTTCCTGACATAGTCAAGGGGTCACTCAAGGTCACCCCACTTGCCATTGTAAGAAGACTGGAAGGGAAGACATTTCACATGCAGCAGTGAAGCTCTTTTAAATAACTGCAGATTCTTGTAAAGGGCCGGGGAGTGGAGGGAGGGCAGTCTTTTTACAGCTCACCTACCGTCTCTGACCTTGGCCTTGCTAGTTTCTTGGGACTTCTTGAAACTTGCCTTTTACATTAGTATCATTCTCGCTGCTTTGCGTTGATTCCTACACTCCCCATAATTCATCTGTCCTTGACTCTCCACCACTGAAAAGGAAACATGTGTTGAATTTCAGTTTATCATGTGTCGTAATTTTTTATAATTTGTGTGAAGAACGGCTGGCACTTTGGGCCTACCATGTGTCAGGTGTTCCAGCGGGCACTTGACATAAGTTTTGCCTAACCTTTAACATATGCCTTTGTGACGAAGTGATCGCTCTCATGCAGAAGTGAAAGGTAAACCTGCCTCTCATCGATTCTAAAGTCTGTTCTCTCTTCACTAAGCTATGCTGCTCCCAGTTTCCAATTTGCATGTTAAAGTGCTCTTCTCCCCAAAACAGAACTCATGTCGTTTGTCCACTCCAGTAACTCATGATCCTCGAATTGTGGGATGTGCTGGCCTCCATTGGCATCACTCTTCCTTCCTCTTCTGACCAACATGAATGATCTGTTCAGGTTCAAGGTGCCTTCTGTGCCCAAAACGGATTATTTTCTCTGAGGAAAATGAATAATCCTCTCAAGGGATTAGTGGATGTAGATAGTGGCCTATTCTGTACATCTTAAAGTTTCTTGTTACCTACAGTACACTAAAGGTCCCTGAAACTTCTTTCAAGCACATAGTTACCTTAAGGATAAGACTGAGATAAAGTTTAATAGGAGTGGTTATGTTGAACTTGGAGTTGTCTGAATGAGGACAAGGACCTGCCATGTTTTCAGTCTTCCACCCCATCTCAGCCCTTCCATTCTGGGCAATATATTGATGCTATTGGCTATGTGTGGAACCAGAGCTAATGGTGGATTCTATTATAACTAGAGACATGCATGGTGCATAGATTTAATTTGAGTCAGACCACAAAGCAAAACCTAAAGCAACAATCGTTTGCCAACCCTCAATCCCTTGAGGGGCTGTCAGATGACTAACACTGTTTTGCTATAGTCTGGGAGAGAATGAGGCTATCGTTCTCAGGAACCCACATCGTAGACCAAAAGTCTTAAAGCACATTTTCTCTCTCTCTCTCCTTCCCTGCTTCTTTCCTTCCTTCCTTCCTTCCTTCCTTCCTTCCTTCCTTCTCTCTCTCCCCCTCTCCTTCTCTCTCTCTCTCTCTCTCTCACACACACACACACACACATACACACACAGTATTCAATATATTCCAGTTGGCTCAAGGCTTTTCTGAATTACATGTTTATTTTGTCTTCTTGACTGATATTTCCTCATGTCTGAGTATTGTGCCTCTAGGAAGGAAAACTTGTATTTTTTAAAGGAGACGTTTTCTAAAAATCTTGCCAAAAATGAAGTGGCTTATTTACAAGGACAGCACGTAAAGCTCTTCCTCTGAAGAGGACAGTAATTTTGAAGAATTTTATTTATAACAATTTCTATCTCCAACAAGTTTTTTTGAGGAAGCAGGAAGGCCTCAGTTTGAGTAAGATCAGAGAAGGCGGAGCCAAACGATGGTACCCCAGGGAGTGCGGGGTCACGGTGAGGCTTAGGTACTACTGGACACACAGAGTAATTTGTCTACCCGTCTTTCATCGTTAGCCTCTCACACCTGCAGCAACTTGGAAGGTGAGTTACAAATAATCATTTCAGATGGCCGTCTGCTTACAGACTTGTCTCCTGCATCCGCTCGCCTTCTTTCAGCCATGCAGGCCTACTGACAGGTGCTAAATGCGCCGCACTTAGACTTGTATCCTCTGCATGGCTCACCTGCCGGGTGTGCCTGGTGCTGCTTCCACTCATTCCTCCAGACCAGGTCAGTCCTTTTCATCTTTGAAACCTGATCCTCTCCCCTCCCCCCAGAGAAGAATTCGCTCCATCCTTCCTTGAACACATCCTGATTCCCGCCTGTCTGTCAATAAGATACACTTATTTGTGTATAAATCTGTCTGCTTTCCTAAGTAGGAGCAGGTTGAGAAGAAGACCACGTCTTATTTACATTATATCTTGACCACCAAGCACAGTGCCTGGCAGATGGAAGGTGCTCAGTGAACACCAGTGAGGTGGCCAGTGGACTGCATGATCTTGAACTTGTCTTGCCTTAAATGATACATACGTGGTGCGAGAACCTTTGGCTGACAGTTTCGATCAACAGTTACGTTCTACAGACATTTTCAGAAATGTTCTCTTCTCTACTAAATTGGAAACTGCTTTGAATTACAGAAGACTTCTGTATGTAATTCTGCATTCCTCATAATGCACATAATGCACATAACGCAGGGCACAGTACTTTGCAAATAGTGGACACTAGACCAACGAATAATATTAGGGTACTTGCTCGAGGTTATTAGTCTTAGGACAAACACTAATTTTAAGTCCTTTGGGACTTCATATAAGTCATATATTGCTTTAAACATTTCAATGCATTGTCTCATTTGATTCACACAACTATGAGGGGAAAAGTATGATTTTATCCCCAATGCATAAACATGCAGAGAGAAGATAAGTTGCCTAAAGGTCACACAGTTGTGCATGGCAGTACCAGGATTTGGAAAATCCATGCATTTAACCCCCTCCCTTAGCAGCCTTGATTAATGGACTGTCCAATGTGGACAGAAACGCTGCAAGAAGGAGGTCCACCTAGGAAGCGATTGATAGCTGGAGTGGGAAAGATACACCAGAAAAGGTTGGGAGGAATCAGATGTTAAATTACATTTTCCATGTCCATGGCCCAAAGGTCACTTAAGTCCTCCTTCTCTTGCTGTTACTTAGCCTTTCACGTAGTACCTGGTTTATTCACATTACTCAATCTATCAATCAAATATATGTGTTCATTGCACCATTCTCATGGTGATGTCGTGTGTTTTTTGAATAAAAATGTAAATGTGCTGAAAAGTTACTTTGTTTTTCGCTTGTTTGGATTTCAATATTGTGAGAATGGATTGGATTGGGTTTTGTGTCATCTTAAAAATTGATATACTATGCTATGGAATTGAAAGTTTAGACAATTAAAAAGAGACTCCTTTCCAGCATTCTTAAAACCAACGTCACCAATGTGTAACTAACATATTCTTTTATTTACAACTACGTTTTATCTATTTAAGCTTGTCTGCTAGTGCTCATACTTGGTAATGTTACCAGCCTCTTATTCCTGTTATTATGTCTCCCTAAAAGTAGTAAGACGCCATTTTGAAAATGGCTCATGATTGAGAGTTCTAGGTACTCCCTCCTCTTTAACTTACCCCATACTTGAGTGTTTCCTACCTAACTTCTTGTCAGAGCTCCATCTGATCTGTGGCTCTGTTCTTTGATATCATCAAATCCAAGGAAAACTACCGTCAGAAGTTTTAGAAGTTAGCTATTTAGGGAGGATGAGTAGTCATATATTTCAACAAAACTGTGTTGGAGTCTGTCTTCTGTGAACACTTAGAAGATGTCAGTTTGGTGGGTTTTTTGTTTGTTTGTTTTTTGCATTACCATTTTTGTTAAATTGGACGTTGTGGCTTGAACTTGACTCCAGGCAATAGGTATATTAAATAGCCTAGGAAATAGATCCCTTGAAAGGAGAAGGGTCAGAAATGTGGGTCCTGAAAATTGTAATGGATCACATACATCTTGGATTAGAAATCTAAAATCACCTCTAGCCGCACTGCCTCTTCTCCTTGGTGATATAACTATTTGTTATTTCTTCTGTGATTTGCTTTTGGCTTTTGAAAGAAGGCTCACAGCTACAGGGGAAAAAAAATTCCATTATCAGCGTATCTATGCCTTTTTTATTCCGAAACTTTTCTGAAACCCTTCAGGGTAGAGCGATAGCTGTCTATTATCTTTTTTTTTTTTTTAACAGAAAAGTTATCCCTAAGCTTAAGGGGTAACAAATTGTGAGGAACTGGGTGTGTATATTTTGTTCGATCAACATTTTTCACCACTTTCGAGAGTAAAGAAACCAGTTCACTGGCACAGATTTCTCTGTTTTCTTTAGACCGGTTACAGTTGCAAATTTCTACTTCAATCTTTAGCCATGTCGTTTCATAGTGAATACAATCCCATGCTCAGAACTGAGTGCAGAACATCTAGTGAAGAAGTCAAAGACTCTAGTAAAGGCTGATGACTGGAACTTCAATAGTCCCCAGAGCAGTCAGGAGAAAACCCAATCTACGTCAGACTCTAATATTTATTGGGAACATGACACTGATGTGGTCACTTCTGCTTGTTTACTGTTGAAGTGCAGTTTACTAAAATTTGAAATTACTAAATTCCTTTTGCATGGCTAGTCGTGAAAGTGAAAGAGAAAATAGAGACTGGAATGAAAAAGTGGCAGGAACATGGAGAAAATAAATTAAAAGAGCAAAAGTATATAAACACCATTTTAATAGCCCTGCTGTCTCTACATTCTCTTATTAAGTAGTGAGTTCTTTCCTCTTTGAGTTTCAGGAGGATGCTGAGACGATGCAAATAACATCTGCAACGTTGGGCCAAATGAAAACCCAACTGAACAAAAAAACAACTCAGTTCACTCATCAACTGTCAGGGATTTGGGACTCTCAGAATCTGGTGTGAAAGGGACTCTCTTAGGTTCCTCAAATCTATGTAAATTCAAGAAAGAGTGCCTTTTCACACTGCATATATGTGGAATGAATGCAAAACTCAAATGGCTCAGTCAGTAGAAGGGTAGATTTATGGATTATCCCCTAGAAAAAGTTTTAAGATGGCCATCTGCTGTCACTGATCCTGCAATGTAGCTATCCAAAGCTGGTGACTTGGGGTGCCTGGGTGGCTCAGTCAGCTGAGCGTCTGACTTCGGCTCAGGTCATGCATGATTCCATGGTTCGTGGGTTTGAACGCTGTGCTGGGCTCTGCACTGACAGTGCTGATCCTGCTTGGGGTTCTCCCTCTCTCCCTGTCTCTCTGCCCCTCCTCCACTCCTGTTGTTTTCTCTTTCTCTCAAAATAAATAAATAAACTTGAAAAAAAAAAGCTGGTGACTTTATATTTTATTAGAAGGATACTATCTGAGAACAAGAGAGGTAACTCTTCATATCCGTTCTGTATTGGTCAAAACATCCCATGATTGCTTCAAAAACTCCCTCCCTCAGGTAGAAAACATTCTCCGAGAGAGAGCAACCACTGAGTTCCCTTGAGTAATGACACGATGGTGATACTCAGCCTACGGAAGCAAAGAGTTAGTGAAGCCTTGATAGCATAAACAAGTATGGACATGTTATTATGTAAAAAAAAAAAAAAATAGGTTTATTGGGTATCCATGGTTAAACCAAAACCAGTGCAGAAAAGTTGTAGGCTGAGAATATCCTCATTTAGTGGAAGACTTTCTAAGAGGTGGAATGAAGTCTCCTAGTTTAAAACAAAAACAACTATGACTACTCTAATTACTCTTCAGTCACGAATTATAATGTGAAAACTGATGTGCCTGTTATCAGGACTATGGAAACACTGGATAGGAAATTGGGCTAAATAATAACCAGAGGTATTATTTACTAAGAACGTAGCTTGTGGGGCGCCTGGGTGGCTCAGTTGGTTGAGTCTGACTCTTGATTTCAGCTCAAATCATGATCTCATGGTCACAAGACCAAACCCCCCATATCGGGCTCCTTGCTGAGCACGGAGCCTGCTTGAGATTCTTTCTCTCCTTCTCCCTCTGCCCTTCCCCCACTCACACACACCTGTATTCTTTCTCTCAAAAAAAAAAAAAAAGAAAAAAAGAACATAGCTTGTGTTACATCTCCTGGTAACGATATGTATTATCACTGCTAACTTTCAGAAGAATTTCACGAAGTTTGTGTCATTCATCCAGTCCTACAGATGAGAAAACAGAAGGGCAAGAACACTGCATGACTTTCCCATTTCCAGTGAAAATATGAGCAGAGGACAGAACCAATCTAAATCTTTATGCCTACAAAGTCTCTATTTTACCCTAGTATTCTTCGATGCTAACAAACTCTGACGCACGAACAGTAATTTTTCTACCAATTAAGCTGTTCTTTTTACTTCCCTCAGCCACCTTATACTATATCTAAAACCTGCCCATATTCTCTCAGATGTGCTGCAGGCCGTGTTTAGTTAAGCCTCTGAAAAATTAAGGCATGAGCCTATACTTACTTCTGCTCCTCACCCTGGCCATCTGTTCTCTCACATTGTCCTTCTCGCTGCTTCTCTATCATCCACACTTTGCTGGTCTGGCTATCTCCTTCTAATCAATCATTTTGTTTTCAATTCAGAACCTGTCTTCTCTCTCCACCTTAAGTATACTTGATTTTGCTGTTAATACTTCTTTTCCTCCTTGGCTTTGAGACCATCTTCTGTGAAATGCCCCTCTGGGAAAGGTCTTATATTCTGGAGACCAGTCTTCTTCTGATGCAAATCGTGAAGAATTTGAAGAATGCAGAAAATAATATTTACATCCTCTGAATTTCTATAGTTATAATTGCCTGTATGCAACCAGGCATCAAATTGCCATCTCTCTCTCTTTTTTAATTTTTTTAAGTTTAATTATTTATTTTGAGAGACAGAGAGAGAGAGAGAGAGAGAGAGAGAGAGAGCAATCAGGGGAGAGGCAGAGAAGGAGAGGGAGAGAAAGAATCCCAAGCAGGCTCCACGCTGTCAGCACAGAGCCCGACGTAGGGCTTGAACTCACACATGGTGAGATCATGACCTGAGCCAAAACCGAGTCAGATGCTTAACCGACTGAGCCACCCCAGCACTCCAAACTACAGAGGCTCTTATATGATGTTTCTAGTTCTCTTGTTTGCCCTGGGCACATATCATCTCCTCAATAAAAGTATAAATTCCTTAGAGGAAAGGTTATATCTGTAGACATACTTATTACTCAAAAATTGGGTTTACAATGGAACTTAAAAAGATATTTTTTGACTTGACTTATTTATTCATCTGGGCTTATATTTGATGCAAATAGCATCCCATGTTTTGTGGTTGTGTAAATTTTTATGGGAATACCATCAGTTGACTTTGATTTCTCCCAAATAAAAGCCAGTATAGATTTATATTTACATGACCAGTTGTATCGAAGGAAATGACTAATTCCAGATTTCCTTAGAGTGAAAAACAGATTTGTCTCTAATTGGGAGAGTCTACTCTGCTTCAGCCTTCTGTTACCCCCAAATCAGCAAATACACAGTAGAACTGAAAAAAAGGACAAAACAAAAATCACCAAATATTGAAGATGGAAAAAATAAAAACAACAGGCACAATTTATTGAGAATTTATTACACGTTAGTTTCTAAGCACCCATTTCACGTATCTCTAAGGATTACCTCTAGCACATCTGTGTGAACTGTCAGCACACATGAGTTCAGGGTGTTTAACATGAAGAAAAAACTTCCCAACTTTTAGGAACATTTCTGCTTACAACCTTGCATCATATTTTCCCTATAGATTTAAGACCAAGTATCCAAATTGTAACCTTACTTTTTTTCCATGGAATCTTGTTTTTTGGTTTTCTTATCACTTGTCTATTTAGATACTTATACAAGTACAAACAGCACAGGTGTGCACACACAAATACGCAATGAATAATACAATGAAGTAGTTTTAATATTTGTGTGCTATGTGTTTTTCTCATAAGCTTGGTAGAAGTGATGGCAATTTTGGAAATTTTGGAAATTTTGCTTCATTTGAGATAGAAGGCATTTTTATTCAAGTCTGAGGAAGATGCCTCTGTGACTTACTCACACATGATCTGCAGGCTGAAAGCGAATGTGGAAAAAGCTGCTGTACCAAGAGTGATCACACATTTACCCTTGACTTCAGATCGCCTACAAGCTCTTTAACTAGAAATATTACTGAGGGTTTGCCAAACACGCAAAGGCCGTGGCTTTCACCATTTTGCAAGCAAAGGAAACAGCATTTGAACCTCTTTTGAAAACTTTTTTTTTTTCACATTAAGAGGCGCCACACGAACAGAACGTGCCATAAATAATGTGTGCTAACATTTTCCAAAAACTGGACATCAATTAATGCTAATTTATGAGGAAACTTCTTTGGAAGAGCATAGTCCAGACTCATAACTACTGAAAAGACTCATTAATATAAATGTTAAGGGAGTTTTTTTTTAAGGGAGGGCATTAAGGTAAATGCATATCATTACATTGAAAGCTCATAATTTATTGAAAATTCGGTGGAAAGGAAACTTTACACTGTATGTTTCCAAAGGTAATGTTTTAGCACATGAATCAAGAAAATAAAGTTAGGATGAGGATGTGACCTTAAGAAAGACATGCAATGAAAATCCAGCTTAACGATACCTAACATTTATTGAATAAGTACTACATGCATTGGTATGCGTACTCTATCATGTTTATTTTTTTCCGAACAATACTATGGTGTAGATCATATTATTGCTTCCACTTTACAACCAAGAAAAGTGAAAGTCAAGCAGTTTATGTTACTTGCTGTAAGTCACAACACTAACAGGTGAAACTCAGATTCAGAACCCCCTGTTTTAAACCACACACAATGCTACATTCTACCGCCATTGACAACTGTCAGATAGAGGTATGAACAAATTTAGGTAAACTTACATAATGCTTTATTCTCCAAGATCTCTCAAAATCAAACAAATAATTTTTCCATGAGTTAAACCATACGTTTCTATACACGCACACAAATCAATTTGACTGTGATGGCCTTAAATAATTTCTTTGCTGAAATAAAAGTTAAAAAAAAAGTTATATTTATTTGGTGTCTTTAGAGATTCTGTGTGTGTGTGTGTGTGTGTGTGTGTGTGTGTGTGTGTAATTGTGAGTATATTTTGGTAGAGAAGAGATGGGGCATTGGGGAGAATGAGAGAAAGCAAGATGAATATTTTGCCCACAAACTTAAGGTTGGTTACCTATTGCCTAAAAAATGATACATTTCTGGAAGATCTATTTGACTCTAAAGTACATATTTCTTCTACAACCTGCACTAGACCCTGTAATAGGGCAAAGATTCTAGCTAGCGGAATATGGAGGCTCACCATCTTAGTAGACAGTACAATGTATGACTCTTTCTAGAACAATGATTCTTAAACTTGATCATGCTTTGGAATCATCTGGAAGGCTCGTTAAAGCACAGGCTCCCCGGGCTCTTGTTTCTGTTTCTATAGGTCTGGAGTGGGGCCTGTGAATTTGCATTTCTGACAAGTTCCAGAGGTGCAGTGTTGGTGCTATTCCAAGGACCCCACTTTGAGAACCACTGCAGTAGAATGGGCACTATGAATGAAATATACATAGGCCCAGAATGTACTTTACGTGATAGTAGTTAAATAGTCAATAAGTAAATAGTGTTGTCTGTGGTTAGACCAATGATTTATAAATTATAAATAGATTTATAAATAACTGTTACATTCAGCTCACAGAACTAAAAGATTACTATCCAATACTAAGTTAACAGGACTATTGAGTAACTTTAGACTTGCTAAGTCTTTCTAAAGCTACCAGCGACCTACTCAGGTGCTTGATGTAACTTTGGGTTAAAAAAAAGTAAGAAAAGATGAGCTCTCAGGGCGATTCCTTTCTTAATTCTCCCTAGCTTTCAATTTGTGTAAATGGAAACAGGGAATCTTACTAGAAATGGACCACACTCAGTATACAGCATTAAAGGAGTTATATTTGGATGATTATATATTTAGAGCTTATCATTGAAAAGATACTGATGGGATACCAGGATAAAAAAAAGGGAATCCACCAAGGAAATAAGAGGAATCACTAGAGATGAAATTAAGTGGAATAAAATATGTTATTTTAAATCGTGAAAGTACAAGTCTTGCCTATGTTTTCTCAATAATTCACTTTTAGAGAAACCTCTTCTCACGAGTGTATCCAGTGATAGGCAGCTGTTGGCAAAATTGACTGTGAATTGCTTCCAAAGTTCACCTAATGTTGGTTCCTAAAAAACAAAAACACAAACAAAAACACCATATCCATGTTCCTGATTCTAAGGGAAACATTTGTGTATCAGGCATGTAAAGTCCTCTATAACCGAAGGAAGGAGTACGAGTTTAACATGCAAAATTCACTGCATGAAACTGTGTGAAATGTTTCAATTATTTCTATAATAACATTTAACATGTTCCAGATACAGGGCATTAAGCACACAGCCAAGAAATGTTCCAAGCCTATGCTGTTTTTCATTTGGGTGTATTATAAGTGTATGAAACACATGTTAGGAATATATTTCATATTCTGCATTTGTAAAATATCAAATTTATATCAGCAGAAACCACAAGGCAGCACAGGAGCTGCCCCCAGAGCAAGGCTATTTTGCAATCAAACTTTTAACACCACATTATCATTTTAAAGAACAAATCTCCTGGTTGAAATGAAGAAAATGATTTTCACAACTCATGGAAATTTTCTTTATGTATTTATTACACAGGATTCAAAACACATACTCAACAGGAATTAGTCTCAAGTTTCTAGTTTTTGCAATATGTGCCATGCTTAAAGTACATATTACAAATAAAATTAATTCAACTTGGTTATCTTGCTCCATTTTATAGCGGAGATACAATTTTGTGAGATTTTTGGAAGCGTATATTGTGGTTCTTCAGGTTATTCCATGCTAAAAAAGCTATCAAGGAAGATAATTCTTCTTCTCATAAGCTAAATAAATTTATTTGCAAACATCGCTCTTCTTTGGTATTACATTTAAAAAATTTTTAATGTTTATTTTTTCTTGAGGGAGAGGGCGGGGAGGGGCAGAGAGAGAGGGAGACACAGAATCCGAAGCAAGCTCCAGGCTCTGAGCTGTCAGCACAGAGCCTGACGCCGGACTGAAACTCACAAGTCATGAGATCATGACCTGAGTCGTAGTCGGACGCTCAACCGACTGAGCCACCCAGGCGCTCCTGGTATTACATTTTAAGTCTTAGATGAAACGTTGATAATTTCCTGAGAAATCCACTTATGCCACAGAATTTACCTTGCATCCCTAAATATTGAGCTTATTCCCCAATTTTACTTTGTAATTGTAGATGATATTATGCTAACAGTTATATTTAATTATAATTATAGATGATACAGATTTGCGTAGCAGCAGCATGATCCGTCTTATATTGAATTATTTTCTTATATAAGTGCTTTTGTACCTGGTTCCACTATCATTATGGTCACAGTTACAAATCCTAAATTACATACTCACTTCCGGGACCTGGCAGGTCCTGGCCAGTTTAGGATACATTTGAGATAAACTGATTTCAAAACAGTGCCTAAAATATCTGTGTAAAGCTCATACTACACTAGTCCGTGTACAGCTGTCTACAGTCATGGATCTTACTTTGGGGTTTTTCTCACAGTAAAGGGAACTATTCGATCAGTGTCTCTGCGGTTCCTACACAGAGCAGACAAGTTACTCAATTTCTCTGTTCCTCAGTTTTCTCATCTGGCCGATAGGGACAGTAGTAATACCTACCTCATCGATTTTTTTGTGAGGGCGTACTGAATTAATATATGTGATACACTGAAAATAGCTCATAGCACATTGCAAACTACATAGGTGATAGGCAGCATTATCAATCACTGATAATACTGTTTTCTCAGTGCCTGACTAAAAGGAACATGCATTTAATAAATGAAGAGTAAGTTAATAAATAGAATAATGAAGTCTTTCCTTAGATTCCATCAGAGGCTTTTGTTTGGACCTCTCTAATAAGATAGACTATATTTTGTATTGTATTAAAATGTTTGTCCTCACACGATGCTCCTCCGTGCATTACTTGCGGGCTGGGAGTATATCCTGTTCAGATTTGTATCCTTGCAGTGACAAGAACCATGCCTGGAATACAGGATATATCTATTATGAGCATGTGTGGAATGAATTAACAACAGAAGAGCCCAAAGAACCGTGAGAGAGACTTTGCCTCTCAATCATTAATTTTTTTAAATTTATTTTTATTACATATTTCTAGAGTAACCAGTCTGTGGATGACATCTGGCTGTGTGTGCTACAAAAATGCATCAGAGTCCCTTACTTCAAGAGAATTGTAAATTAATAGGGAAGGCAAAAGAACACAAAATACTTATACACAGGTAACGTCTGACTCACAAAAGAGCATTATATGACATGCTAAGAAATTCCATTGGAAGAAGATATCATTCCCAGCATCACAGAGAGCCAAAAAGGCATCATGAAATTGTACAAAGTTATCTTCCTCTAGAGCAACCTTACGGCAAACAACACGCATGGCCATATTTCCACCACTGGCTTGGTCAAATTGACATTTGTTTTGTTTTATTATGAATTAAATCTGTGGCTATTTCTACCCAGACTCACTAAACCACCTGTGAATTCAATCAAAGTGATGAAGTGGATTAAATAAAATTCATGGGCTTTTTTGATTCTTGTAGGCATAGCTTGGATACTAATATCTGTTTGTTGACTTTGGGGCTATAGGTTAGGCAGCCAAGGAATTAAACTGCTCAAACTCATCAGCACGTTAGTGTTTAATAAAGTGTTCCCAGCTATCAGTAAGCAAGGCTCTGTGGTCCACAGCAAACACCAACCACAGGGAAAGCATATTTGATGAAGAGCCAGGAGTGAGTGTAACCAAACTCGATCACTTTCAATGTCGTGATCAGTTAAAATAGCTAATCGGGTAAGCTTGTATAGACACAGCATTGGCTACTGTGACTTACTTTACGCTTGCATATGTGTATGTGTGTGCGTGTGTTTCCGTTATATTTCTCTGCTCTTTTTATTGGTAGAAATGGCTTGACCCAAATGTGAATGTACCTGGCAAGATGTGTTACATTTCACAAATTTCTAATCAGAGTGGAGGATCCAGGAGCCTAATGCCAGCCCGGGGCCTGAGGCATCCTGCAATTAACATTGTCAAGTGTTCCCTGCCTGTAAACAGTTACCTCACGTTACCTCGGAGCATGAGGCCATGTTTGCACATGAGAGCCGGCAGCCACAGTATGGCTTAGCTAAAATTCTGACTTCTGGAAGTCATTTTCCACCACGTGCACGTTTCCATAAATCTGCAAAATAACTTAACCAAAGAGACCCTGGGTGATTTTTCTTCTTTCGTTTTTCTCCCCACCCCCGCCCAACGAAGCTGTAAAACTAAGTCCCCTTTATCACAAAAGTCTCCACTGTGTAATCCAATGGGCTTTCAGGGTTTGCTTTCACACATGTTTGTCTCTTCCTGTGCCACTAAATTGTATCAGCTGCTCTGGATTTGGGTTTGATGGTGATTGCTGATGTGGGGGAGACAGTGGCTGTATTTGTTGGCTACTTTTTTCACAAAATGTACGGATCAGGGAGTATGGTTTGGGGCATTAGTGGAATTTACTAGATATATAGGTTATTTCATTACTTTTTTAACTTGGTCTTTGGTCAATTTTTATCTAAGTTAAAACCCTTGAGAGCTAGACTTTATTATACTTTTTGTCACATGTAATAATATGGCATTATATATGCCATATATTGATCTATATATGTATAATGATACCTAACATGTTGATATATAAATTAAATATATATAACTATAATAACAGTATATGTAGTAATGATGCATATAATACATTATTTCTAACAAACTTACTGAGGAGTTATGTAGGCAACAGAAATAGCGTTGTCTAAACTAAATAGTTTATGTGTGGGACGCTTGGGTGGCTTTTCAGTTGAGCCCCCGACTTCAGCTCAGGTCATGATCTCACAGTTCGTGAGTTCAAGCCCTGCGTCGGGCTCTGTGCTGACAGCTCGGAGACTGGAGCCTGCTCTGGGTTCTGTGTCTCTCTCTCTCTCTGCCCCTCCCTGCGTGTGCTCTCTCTCTCTCTCAAAATAAATAAATAAATAAATAAATAAATAAATAAATAATAAAAACTTAAAAAATAGTTTATGTGTTCATGTTTTTTTGATAATTGCAAATCTTCTAAATGTTTTACACATATTTACGTGTGTGTGTGTGCTGCTTGCAATAGAACCAACACTTGAGGTAAGATGGCCAACCCCAACCTGGGGTCTTAAATGTATTCATTAGGAAGAATTACAACTCAGTCCTAACAAAAAGGTTTGATTTCACTTTCCCAGAATGCTCCTTCCTCTTCAATCAGCCTTCCTCGGTGTGTGCAGTGTAAGTTAGGTCTACCAGTCTTAAGGAACCTAGATTTGAATCCTAGCCACGTGGCTAACCCAGCTGGGTGACTGCACGAGTCATTGACTCTTTTTGGGTCTCACCAGTATTCAGTAATATGGAGAATATCATACATGTATTACCTCTTCACAATTTTTTTGGCCTAAGTCAAATAATATACAATCTATGTTTTGGAAGTGTATCATACTTAAAAAAATACTCTTAACATTATTGAAATCAAAATTTAGTAATGATTGTTTTCCTCTTTAACTTCTTGGTTTTTCTTTCTCCTTTGCACATCTTTACGAATATTTCTCTGACGATTCCTACCCTTGCTGTAAGCTAAGGTCGGCATATTTTTCTGTAATAAGCTAGATGGTAAATATTTTGAGCTTTGAAAGCCACTCCAATGCAAGTACTCAATTCTGTCCTTGCAGCATGAAAGCAGTCACAGGTAATAGTAAGCGAATGGGCATCGCTGTGTTCCAATAAAATAAGATGTATTTATGAATGCTGAACTTCTACTTTCAGGTAATTTTCACACGTTCTGAAATATTCTTCTTCTTTGGATTTTTTTTCTGACTATTTAAGAACGTAGAGGATGCATTGATCCTATAAAACGGGTTGTCTGGGCCAGATTTCTCCTAGGGGCCGTCGTTTGCTGACTCCTGCTCTAAGCAGAGCGCTAACTTTATACTACGTTCTCCAGGTGAGAAGGTCGGTTCTTGGCTTAGAGGAAGGAAGGGTACCAGTAGTGGGAGGTCATCCCAAATCCCAGATTTCACCTCCAGCTTAAATTCCAGGGAGAAAAACTAAATAAAAATTTAAAAATATAATCAATAATGTATATATATTCCAAACCACTCACGGTCAGGCAATAAAAAAAGCACAAATTGCTGCTTTTCTGTACTTTCACATTCAGCTCACTATGATGGTCAACTCTTCATCACTGATGCTATAATGTTTTAAAGTGAAGAGGTAAGCTAGAAGTCACTTAAATCCATCCTCTCTTTTTATATACGAGGGACCTGCTGTTCCACTGAAGTAGAATAATTTGCTCAAAATCAGTGAAGGGCCAACCTAGAACTCATACGACCCAAGAGGGGGCTCGTGACACAATTTTAGTTTTACTATAATTGCTCCTGGAAGCTCATCCCAAACAAAAACAGAACCAAAGCAACAAACTCTTGGACCCTTCAATAATTCTAGGTTAAGATGCTGACCCAGTTATTTCTCCCTCGTTTTAGAAATACATGGACGACAGAGGGTTTTGAATAAATGCCCATGGCCTGTTAAGTATCCCCAGTTTTTAGGTAACGTTTTAGGGCATGCAAGTGTTGGCCAGCTGCTGGGTTTGACTTCTGTCTCTGTTTATATCATAGTCACTCTTTATGGGCTACTAAAAATCTATAGGGTATTATCCTCAGAAAACTTGTCCCAGCAGACATGGCACCATGAGAATTTCTTTTTGATTTGGCTGGGGGCGGGGGGGGGGGGCGGTAAAGGGGAGGGAGGTGGGAATCTGGTTGGGGCAGGAATTCACCCCAATAAACTCCCCAATCAAAGCTGCCACTGGGGTCTCCAGGAGAGTTCACAGCTTCACCATCACCTAAGACTGCATTTAAAATCCTGCAGTGTTTCATTCTCATGCAAACAGACACCAGAATGGAAAGGTGGTGCATATATTATCCACATCTGTCTGCTACAAACCCTGCTCAGTTTCATGCTTTTAGGACAAATTCCAGGCAAAGGGCCACTGGGAGAGGCTCCATTTCTCAGTACCCCATGCCCAACTCTGTCAGTGAGGCGGCAGAATAATTTCTTTCATAAGGTCTGTCCTAGCCAAAAACAACATACCCAAGCCCTGTGGCATGGGATCTCCGAAGGGAAGGGACTGTGTTCTGAATTATACTCCGAGGGGAGCTGACCTGGGATCAGATGCCTTAAGACCTGGAAAGCAGTGAGACAGGAATATATCAAAGATGGGCTTTATCCTTTGGTACGGTTGGCAAATCAATTTTCTATATACGGAACCGTAGACGGATAAACTTCTCCTCTCTCATGCTCCTCTCCCCTCTTCCCCGGATAAATTAGGAGGAGTGAATTCATATCTGGGTATCAACACTAAAGAAACAAGCATCTCAAAGTTGGAGCCAATCATTTAAAAACATGGAAAAACAAGCCTTCTTTTAAAAAGAAATGGAAAGATGTCATTTATATGCACAGATTAAATTAGCAAAAAAATATAGACCCATTCAAGGTCCTTGCTGTGCCTCTTTATGTATCTAATGGAAAAACGGCCCCTGATCCAGGATTTTATTATTATTGTTATTATTTGAAATGCCACCTTAGAAAAAAAATTTCCATTCGATACCCACCTTACTAAGAGAGGTTTAGTACAAAAATAAATAGTCGAAAATGTGCTGTGACTAAAATAGTGTTAGCCAAATTAATGCTAAATTTCCATCTGGACTTCAACATGCTACCACCCAGAAATATTTTCTGGATCTCATTTCTATCTAGCTTTTTTTTTTTTCTTTTCTTTTCTGTCTTTGTTTTGTTTTGAGAGTCTTTCCATTTGGTCTTCTATGGTAATAGGGTTGGGTGCTTGTTATAAGGGAAATTATTTTTTCACACCCTTAGGCTCACCTCCCATCTCTGGGAGGTTGATAATATCATGTGATGCCCTTGGGAAGGGGCAAGTCTAATGGTGGTCTTTCCCCCCATTTGGCTGCTGGACACTGTAGCATGTTTATTCTTCGCTAGATCAGAAGGCAGCTGGGTCTCTGACACGGGGCACACTATCTTTCCATCTCTTCATCATGCCTTGATATAATCTTGACTTTACAACTTTTAATGAATAAACGAATAAGCAAATGTGGAACCAAGCACAGCCTCAAACAGAAAAGCTGGACTAAACAGTAGTGAAATAGAATAGTTCTCATCATTTAAAATACTCTTATTATTGACAGCTCCAAAAAGCCTTGGTACATTGAACAATTCACACCCACAATCTGAAGCTCTCTGAAATGAATTCAGTTCTTACTATGGGGGTGGGGGAGTGCGGATATAAACAGATTAGAAATCCCAACGTCTAGGCCCTCTTCCAAGTTTAATTACTAACTTACTCTATGACCTTGTACAAGTCATACAACTATCTGGGTCTCTAGTTCTTTATTTTAAAAAATGGGGCTAATAACAGCTGTGCTGCCTACTTCTTGATTGTCTCTAAGCAGATTCTTGAATAGTTGCAAATGGCCTTTGGAAGCATTAAAAATGTTAATCACAGCACCTTTTTCTCTTCTCTTCTCTTCTCTTCTCTTCTCTTCTCTTCTCTTCTCTTCTCTTCTCTTCCTTTCCTTTCCTTTCTTTTCTTTTTTCTTTTCTTTTCTTTTTTTTTTTGCCAGAAAGATCAGCACAGATTATTTTATAGCTTAAAGAGATTGTTCTTTGAGAACTCACACTAAAATTTATGGGGCATCTTTTCCATGCTAGGCACTGTGCTTGACACTTCATAAATACTGTCTTCAACCCTCACAAAATCCTTGCAAGGTATGTGTCTTTCTTCTAACTTTACAAAAGAATAACCCAATCTCAGAGAGCTGAAATGACTTGGTTAAGAATGCACGCCAGTACGTAGTAGAAGTGGTTATCAGATTCCAAGACGGGTGGATCCCAAACGCCGAGTGCTAATCACCCATTACACAGCCTAGGAACCTGTCGCTGGAACCAAAGATTCCCACTGCAGTTCATTTTAGGTCAGTTTAATAGTTTTGTGCAAAGCTCATCAGATGGAGGGGACTTCTTTTAATTAGACCTGAAGCAATGCTTACTGGTAAGCCACTGCAGTCCTTCGTGACATCCCAGAGTCCAAATAAGAAAAATAAGTGTTTGTGGGGGGTATGGGTGTTGTTGTTGTTGTTAGTAAGTAAAGAAATTAAGGTGTTAACAGTACGATTATCTTCTCTACTTACATTTTAAAATTTATTAGCAATAGCTACTGCCACCTTCTCTCCCTTACTGAAGGCCAGGTCATATACCAGATCCTGGGGGCAAAACCAAACGTGGTCCCAACCTCAAGGTTTGAAAGTCTACTGTATGGTGGGACACAGTTTGGAGGTTTATTGGTGATTGAGACTGTAGTTTTAGCCTAGGGTCAGGACGAGGAATTTGAGAAGCAGACACCTGGGACAGATATTTAGACGGTAAAACCCAGTAAGTTTTGATTCTGGATTCAATATAGTGGGGAAGGGACAAGGGAGAGAGAGAGGTCTCAGGGATAACTTCTAAATTTTAGGGCTTGTAAGTGAGAAAGAAAACACTGGAATACAATGGTGTTTCCCTTATCATAGAGTGGTGATGAGGATTATGGTAATAAAATAGGGAGGTTTATGCAAATGTGATTACACATCTGGGAATTCTATATAGGCATTCTACATCACGTCTTCCATGGATTGTCCATTATTGACAAAGAAACCAACAAAGCTTCCTATTTATCTCAGAACCAAAGTCACATGTGCTCATTTGAGTGTAACCTGTTTCTGATTTATGAAGACACATTGGTAAAAAGGAATCCAAAATTACACTGCCTCTTTATAGGCTCTGGAACATTCTTTTCACCTTGGTACAGCATCCTGCCCTCCACTTTTCCTTCTAAGGCTGCAATAGCAGTAGCAGAAATAAGCCTGGTTGAGTTTCCTTCTCTTACCCTTCCTTCCTGTTAAGGTGCTAATGAGAAGTGAAATGGCCAAGAGGCAACAGAAGAAAGGGAGCAGAAGTTAAATACTATATGTTTTCATGCTTATTCAGGATTTACATTTTACTTATATTTATAAGGATTTGAAACGAACTTTTTTAAAAACGAAGGTGGCTATCATGGTGCGGAGTAGACCAGATTCTTGTTGAACACATCAACTTCTCTTCTGCATCAGTTTTCACTAACACCACCTTGTTTGTGATTGTCATCAGACCTGGATCTCAGTGACTGTTGGTGTGGAGCTATAGATTTGTGGAACAGGAAATCCTTTTAGGGGTGTAAGACTTCATCGGAAAATATACCCCACAGCTCTTTACTTCCAGATCTAAGTCAGGATAATGGAGGAGAAGTTGCTAGTTTTCAGGACAAACAGTGAAGCGATACAAATGGGTTCAATAGGTAGACTAAATAAATGGCACTTAAAGGGATGCATTAAATCAGCGAGCTCTGAAAATTTAATCACACTGCAATCTGTTAGCCTCTAAAAAGACTTCTTTCTAAATGCAAAGCGATAGAAAACATCAACTAAAGTAAATTGAATTAATTTGAACTCTAATGATTAAAACGTGACTGCTAGGTTCAGCTATCAGTATTTGGAATAAATGAATGATATCAAAGGACGGTTTGAAATAAACAACCAAACTTGAATTTAAGGTTTACAGCAATATTCTATAAATCATCTTTTCCCCTTTTCACTCTTGTTTTACTGTTATCTTTGGTACTTGCTTTTCTTGCTATCTTTACCATGTCATCAGTTCTCGTGAGTGAGAAAGCAAAAGTTAAGATTGCAAAATTAAATGTGGATTATGTCTCATTTGGACAAATCCTTACCAATTGATGAGCATTAGTGCGGCTTTGCTGTTTAGGGTAAGACTACTTATTTTTACTCTTCCAGAACACTTTCAAGAATAATCTAGGGGAGTTATCAGGTTTAGAGAGACATACGATTTTTCTTTACCAAATTTAAGTTAAAAAAGAAAGCCCCTTTGCTGGCACCAACTGAACGTGCTGCTCTAAGGGACACGTGTTGAAACGGGCTGAGAGTCACTGTTTGAGAGACTGTTTCTAACTCGTATCATGGGGCCACCAAAGCCACTGGAAGGGGGGGGATGTGAATCTGCAGATAAGCCTCTGCTGGCCTGAACACCCACAAAAAACATTCAGTGGTCGGGTACACTGCATCCTGAAACCACAAACCAAAGGAGTCACTCCAGAGCTCCTTTACCAAGTTCAAATGGTGTATATACTGTGTGCTACCTTTTCATACATTTCTTCAGGTTACAAGCAGGCACAAAACTGAAGTTTATGTTCCTCTAAAGGTGTCTTATTATCACTAGCTTGCTATCAGCCAACTGACAAATACCTAACAGCTACTTTTCAACATGTAATCTTTTGCATTTCCTTTGGTCTGGCTGAAATAAGCAAAACCTGAAGTATTCAGCTAGCTGGCTTCTGTATCAATTCATCTATTTCTCAGGAAATCAAAGTAAAAGATACAAAACAATTAAGAGGCCAAGGTACTGTTTTCCTTAATAATGACAACGAGGCACTGCTGTACCACCTGAGTCATCCTTGCCACCGTTTCAATTATTCACCCAGATTTGCAGTTTTCAGAATGTATTAGAACATATTGCAAGGTCTCTTTCTACAAGTAAACTGCTGCTGCACAGGAAAAAATGCAAGAGTTTTACGAGGTTTCAGAAGCTTTTACGTTAAATTGCAAAGTAGAATGTGACAATTTTATATAATTTTCACTTATTCTTGGTTCTGAGTGAGGGTGTTGGCTCTCTCTTAAAATTCCAACACCGGAACTATACCATGAGGAGCATTTCAATCCACATTGCCAGCCCAGCACTGAACATGTTATACTCAGACTTCTGTCAAAGGAAATTTTCCAGAACCTTCCATGTCACACCTTCTCTGGACCAAGAGGATAAGAAAAAGTTTCAGTGGTAAATTGGCCCCTATCCATTATTTGAAGGCAGATTATATGCCTGATAGATGAAAGACTGAATTTTACACACACACACACACACACACACACACACACACACACTCACGCACACGCGCACGCACACACACATACACACACAAGTACACACACAATTTGCCCTGGTTAACAAGCCTAGCATTAACATGGTTACCATATAAGGACATTACTTATTTTTAAAGTTGTAAACAACAACAAACTAGCTTATTTTTCCTCTTTGGATAACTTTTTAAATAATGGTTTTTCTCTTTCTCCTATCCAAATAATTCTGGCCCTCTTGTTCCCCACACAAGTGTGATTTTAATCCTTTCTTTTGCTGTCCTCAGGCTTTGAGCCCTTCAGAGCTTGTTCATGAGCGCTGCACTCCCATGGGGACAGACTGAAACATGCATATGTACCTTGCTTTAGGCACTGGGGGAAAATGATTGAAATATATAAGGGGGATGCAATTATTTAAAGTGCTAATTGTCTCAACATATCAACATTTTGAATTAAAGGAATAATTTCAAATGCTTGTGAGTTTATTAAAGTTTAAAAACATTCAAATATTTATATGACTCGTTTACCACATAAACCACATATGACTGGTTAACTTCATACCTGTCCTTTTGGAACCATTTAGGGAAGCTTCTCCCTCAAGTAGGATGTGTCCTAAAGCCTCTTTGTAACAGAAATACACTGATTCGTGATAACTCAAGAATGACGTATGTGATTCTTGGACATAAAAGAAGCCATTAAATCATTTTAAGACCTAGCTCAGAAGGAAATCAGCAAATTTTAGAGTAAATTTCTGGAGGTGAGAAACCCCACACCATAAGCTTCCAGTAATATATACCTTATGTTAAACACAAACAAAATTTTTAAAATATATTTTATGATTATTATTTGTGTAATACTGGCTCTTAGGATATTTTCCAGCATTTCATGTCTTTGTAACTTAAATATAATATATAGAATTATTGAAGGAAGAAAGGGTTTGTTTCTTCAATTATGCAACTTAAACACACAGTTTCACAGGAATCATGCTCTTATATGTACTTTCACTGACTCTGTGAAATCTGAAAACAAAATGAGAATACAGTTGACCTTGAACTAAGCAGGTGTTAAGGATGCTGACACCCTCTCCCCACCCCACACAGTTGAAAATCCATGTATAAGTTTTGACCCCCCTAAAATTTAACTACTAATTGCCTACTGTTGACCAGAAGCCTTACTGATAACATAAACAATCAATTAACACATATTTTGTAAGTTATATATATTGTATATCGTCTTCTTACATAAAGTAAGCTAGAGAAAAGAAAACGTTATTAAGGGGGTGCCTGGGTGGCTCAGTTGATTATCTAACTCTTGATTTCGGCTCAGGTCACGACCCCAGGGTCATGGGATCGAGTTCTGTGTTGGGCTCACTTAAGCTCGATGCTTAAGGTTGTCTCTCTCTCTCTCTGTCTCCCTGTCCCTCCCCCCCTTTCTAAAATAATGTTATTAAGAAAATCATAAGAAAAAAAAAGAAAATCGTAGAGAAAATACATTTACAATCCTGTACTATATTTATATATATAAAAAAATTGCTTGTAAGTGGACAGCACTGTTCAAACCCACGTTGTGCAAATGTCAACTGTGGTTGAGTTATGGGTAGATTCTGTCGATCTTCAAAAGTAGGAGAAGGGGAAGCCTATTACCCTTTTGATATCTGCTTTGAGTGTCCTGTAGTTATTTTCTTGCAACAAAGCAGTAGAATTCCTATTCAGTAGGCAATGTTCTTGCTTTCGTGCTTTACTCTACCGTTGCTTTATTCTTAGCAACTGCCTCCTATGCCCATGTAATACAGCAGGTAACTTCTGAAAGAGGCTGAGGGTAGGAGATGTTTTTAATTGGAAGGGGAAAGGTGGTTTCAATTTAATGAATCAGCTTCATTTTTATACTTTTTTCCCTTCTCAAAATTGACATTCAAAATTGAGTTTGGTTTTAGCCACATACTTGTCTTCTACGCTTTCCTTCACACCTGCCATGAAGTAGATAAAGGTGTGAGAAATGTGAGCCCAGTCCAGTCACGCATTTTTAAAAAATGGTTACGGTAATAGGTGTCAAACAGAGTTGTGGTTGTAAGAAAGAAAAATATGACTGCTTTAATTTTAATGTTTGAGCATTGGCAATATATTTAGCTTTTGTCGTATACTCCTCTTGTCCACATTGGCTTTGTAGTGTTCAACTCTGTGAAGAAGACAATACATCTCCATTAGTATTTTAAGTTTTAAGAGCCATTAGTGTATTTATACATAATGCATGGGGTAGGGGGAGTTATTGGTGTCTACTTGGTTTAGTCTGAGCATTTAAAATATCAAAACTAGTCACTAATACAAAGTTAAAACTACCAAAAACCATGTTAGTTTTCTATACACAGGTGTGTGTGTGTGTGTGTGTGTGTGTGTGTGTGTGTGTGTGTGTGTATTTATAGACTACGGATTTATATATAATATATACTAATGGATTTTAGATTTATATGTATTATATATTTGGGAATGATCTTTGAAACGATCTGCAAAGTAATTTAAGTAAATGTATTAGAATGTTCACAACACAACCTGATTTTCATTTTATTTTATATTTTATTTTATTTCCAGGGATTATTTTATTTTATTTTACTTATTTTATTTTATTTTATTATTTAATTTTATTTATTTTATTTCTGGGATGGACTATATAGTGAAAAACAACCCAGTGTGGCTATTATTTTCCCACAATAAACTAAAAAGTTTTAGAGGAAAGTGACATATTCCCAGTCTCAAATTCTGCTGGCAAGATTATGTATTTTTGCAAGAGAAGTATAGAAAAAAATAAAATAGGTGTTGCAACATGTAGAAACCCTTCTTCCCCAGTAGACTGTGACTGCCGGGGAGGTTCTTGGGACTCTGTGGCCACTGTTTATCCAGGAAAGGGCCACAGTAGTGTCGCTCTAAGGCGTGAAACCATTTTACATGTTGTTAATGGTGACGAATTGGTCTGTTGAACCGAACCCGCACACGTAGGGAGAGTTTTAATTTTCACATTTTGCTCTAGTTTTCAAACCTCTGTGCAGTCTTAAGACTGTTGAGGAGGAAGGGGAGATCATGGAGGGAAGGTCTTGTGCAGAAGCATGTGGAGATGACAGAGGACTTGGGGACCCCGAGGACACAGCTGGACTCTCCGGAGTCGGCCTGGTGGTGAGCAGCATAGTCCACAGAGGACAGGAGGAAAAGAGAACTTGTATTCATCGCCTACGTTTGTTTGCAAATGAAGAAGTTAACGTTTGCTAATACTCAGTATTACAGCTCTATCTGAGTGTCTTCCCATGTCACGTGTCACTTATGGTTACAATACATAGATGGGTGTGACTGTGTAGCAGACGGTCACGTGTCGTGTGCAGTCCGAAAGATGTCTTAAGGCAAGGGTGTGAGTTCCACGGTGCAAAGAGTCATCATCCTCTTTCTTTCAGATCAGGGCGCTATGAAAATATGCAATTTAGATATGTTCACACAGATGGATCAATAGATTATAACGTCTGCTTTTAACTAAGCCAACACTCATGAAATGGACACATGGCCTCACAAAGAAGCCACAGATAGACTAGCTATGAATCCCTCCTCAACTTTTGTCACTCACTCACTGTGTGACTTGAACACTTGAACAGTTTACATCTCTGGGCCTCTGTTTCCTCATTCAAAATCAGATAGTGGCATACTCCTCATTGATTGTAGAAGGCATTAGCTGAGGGAACACATGTAAATATCTTAGACTACTGCCAAGAACATAGAACAAGTTAAGGCCAAATGCTATCACCTGTACTATCGTTACATTTCTAATGAAGGTGTGAATCAACAAAAGAAAAATAATTTAGCTGTACCTGCTTTTACTCTGGTAATAAGGTTTTCATTAGGCATTGTATTCATCAGTGTTCTCCAGAGAAATAAAACCAATAGGATGTGTATGTGTCTATATATATATATGAGTATGTGCATGTGTGTGTATGCGTACATGTGTGTACACATACATCTATATATGTGGAGACAGAGAGATTTTAAGGACTTGGCTCACATAATTGTGGAGGCTGGTAAACCTGAAATCTGTAGGATATACCTGCAGGCTGGAGACCCAGAAAAATGTTGATGTTGCATCTGTCAAGACTGAAGGCAGCCTGGACGCAGAATTCCTTCTTCTTCAGGGTACCTCAGTGTTTTGTCTTAACATCTTCAACTGATTGGGTGATGTCTTCCCACATTGTGGGGGGTAATCTATATTACTCAAAGGTTACTGATTTAAATGGTAGCCACATCTTAAAAAAAAAACAAAAAACAAAAAACTCTTCATAGTGACATCTAGAATGGTGTTTGAATGAACATCTGGGCACCACAGTTCAGGCAAGTTGACACATAAAATGAGCCATCATAGGCGTACTACAAGTCAAAACCAATAAGAAGCTAATCAGAACCAATCTATTCAGTCATGTACTCCTTTGTTCTGCATTCACTTCAAAAAGAAAAAAAAAAGAATAATCTGCCAGGCTCTTTCAATCAACTGGTCTGTCATTCTAGGTTCTGAGGACACAACAGTCAACAAAACAGATTAATCCCCGAACCAGAGAGGTTGTATTCTGGTGGTGGTAGATAAATAGTAAACAGATAAATAACTTAAAAAGTATATACATCTAAATGCTTACATCTATTAGGTGTTGATGATTTGCAGAGTAAGTGGGATAAGGAATGCCGTGGATGCGGTAGCAGTAGAGGCCCAAGGAGCAGAGACACGAGGGAAAAAAGTATCCATGCAGATACTATAGGGAAAAGCACCCCAAACAAACAGCAGGGCACGGAATGGATGTTTTTGGTATGTTCAAGAATCTATAAGGAGCGTTTTGAACAAAGGAGAGACATAGTCTGATTTATCTTATGACAGTAAGTGACTCTGAGTACTGTGTGACCAACAGACTCTGTGGGGACAAGGGGACAACCCTTAGAAGGGTACTGTGATAATACCAAGTGTGTGGTGGTGATGATGGCAAGGACCAGAACGACAGCAGTTATAGTGAGGGGATTGCTCAGATTTCAGAAACAAGACATTTCCAAGGTAGAGTCAAAAAGATTTATTGATGAATAGGATGTGGTTTGTGAAATAAAAAAAAACAAGTTAAGGTGTGCCTGTGGCTTTAAGACTGAACAGGGAAGGTTACAGCTGACATTTACAGACATGGTGATAAATGAAGGAGAAGCCATGAAAGGGAGGAATATGGAGTTTGGTCTGGGCCTGTTAAATCTGAGATGCCTAATAGACACAGAGGTAGAGGTGTCACATCAGTGTTTCTAGAACTATCTGGAATCCTACAGAGGACCAATCTTGAGATGGAAATTTGGAAGTCATCAGTATTTGGACAGAAGGCCATGAGCATACATGAGATCAACTACATGTGTATGACGCCTGATTGGGTGATGGAAGGTATACTCTGTCATAGATGTCTTGAGACAACAGAATGAAATAGCAAAATAAACACAGGATCAGAAAGTAAGCTTGGAAGGAAGAGAGCACATGCTTCCCCAGGGTCAGGTAAACAGAGTGTGTCAAGGAGAAAGGATGGCCACCCATGTCAGAGGCTGCTGTGGGTGCTCAAGTACCATGAGGGTTAAGAATTAGCCAATGGATTTATATCTGTGAAGGTCCCTGGTGAACCTGGAAAGAGCTATTTCAGTGGGGCCGTGCTCGAGGTGAAGGAGGTGCTAAAAGGGGTGTATAGGCCACATTTTGGAAGAACTTTGCTATTAAGAGCGATACAGAGGAGGAAAAATAAGTTTCCTTTTACCCTTCTAGGTTCTTGGCTGAGACCTTTTGTAACAAAAGATAGATTAACAGGATAAACACCAATAGAAGTTTAATAACATGTAAATCTCTTGTATACATGGATGAAACTGAGTGATTTTCCAAAAATGGCCCAAGACACTACCTTACATAATATCTCTAGCTAAAGACAAAAGAACGAGGTTAGGGTGTGTGTGAATATGGGAGGTTACCAGGAAAAGCACAGTAAACAACAGTAAGGATGTTGTGTTGACTTAGCTCTTTTTCTTCTCCACTGATAAGTTTCTAGAAGTTTAGACACCCTTCTCTTCCAGGTACAGAGGGAGACACCTGTACAAATAGTGATCTCCCTTAAAAATGTAAATGTCTCATACAAAAGGGTAACTTCGACTTGGTTCTTAGAGCTTCTCTTGTGTCTGTTCTTTCTTAAAAATAATGAGCTCAAGGTAAAACTTATGCCCAAGAGGAATGTTTGGGGATGGCAAAACCTTTTCCCCTTTAAGGAACAGAGATATTGAGCTATTGGAGTCCTAGGATGCTTTGGTTTTGGTTTTTAGAGATAGAAGACATTACAGAATGTTTGTGTGCTGTTTGAGATGATTCAGCAGAAGTACGGGGAAGAAAACACCAATTCAGAAAGAACAGAAACAACTGATTGAGGAGAGAGGAGGATGGAAATTGAAGGAGCTTCCCTTTGATAGAAGCACTGAATGCCCTTCATATTAGCAGGGAGGAAGCAGAGCGTGTGCACAGATGCAAAGAACATGTCAGAAGCGGCAGTGGCCGCCACCACCTTGCTCTTATTAAATACATTATTTGCAGTCCAGCTAGTATTACATGTTAGTGAGAACGAAACGAGATTTTTATGTGTGCTGTTAATACTAAAAGGCTTATACGTATTCCTCTTATATCTAAATAATTGTTTTGAGCGTATTTAATACTGTAAATTTGTAAATAAATACACAAATGTGCTTATATTTGAAATAAATAAAAATGTACGGGGGGAACACTCCTAAAATGTAATCTTGGCAGGGGTACTGTAACTGAACTCGAGGAGTTCACCACTTGGGGTGCATCAAATTGAATGCAACCCAAAGAAGCCTTGAAAGCAAAGAACTTCTTGTTGCTTGTTACCAGGGAGACAGCACTCAAAGCACTACCTCCCTGCTGCGTTTAGTACAGGAAGCTTTGATTCCCTGTATCGAGGGGTGGGGTGGGGGCAGGGCGCTGGCATGGGTACTTTTGGTTCAGTTGCGAATGCCTACTCTGTCAGTATGCTAGTGCATACATCACATGTTAAAAAAAAATGAGAGAAAACTCCACCCATAGGAGATCTTAGTATTATAACGAGACAAGGGTAACTTCAGGTCAGCTCAGGGGGGCTTCCGAGTAGGTCCTCAGTTCCAATGTGGCTCAAACTGGCTCACACATGGGGCTCTTGGGTGAGACCCACCTAGCAAGGGGCCATCAGGAGAGATGCCTAGTTGGGCATCTCTTTGGCTGCAACTGTTGGTTCTGCAAAACAAAACACATTGTTTTCCTGCTTCTGTCCTTTCCCTTCCTCCCTTCTGCTGAGGGCTCTCGCGCCTCCTCTTGGAATAACGTCCTGTTGCATCCTAACTATCAGTGGCATCATAGGAGTTTCCACCATTGTGGAAAGTTGTGTGTGTTGGGGGACGAGGTCAAGGGGAGTGGTTAAAGTTAAGTATTAAAAGATTTAAAAGTTAAGAATTTAACATTTAAAGGTTAAGAAAATCAATCAGAAAGTCTCATAAGACCTGCTAAAGACTTTTAATTTTTTCTTATCCAATGAGGCGTTGGAGAATTTGAAGAGGGAGAATGCGAGGATCCATTCCATTTGGATTTCAAAAAGCTTTCTCTCCTGGAGAAAAGAGGCTTTTCTCGTAATAGTGATAGAGGAGAGAAAGAGAGGGAAAAGACAGAGACAGAATGATGATGAGAAGGATCTGAAGTTGGGAAGAAAAGGACAGATTGAGGAAGACCGAGAAGATGCCAGTGGTATTTATTGAGATAAACCCTATGGGGTCAGTAAGAGAATAATTTGGCAGGAAGCTGTGGAAGAGGTGGGGGAGAGGGAAATGATTCATTTAGTTTTGGATACATCCCATTCCAAATTCCTGTGGCCAACCTGGGTTGGTCTGTCCAGCAGGCAGATTTTGGATTCTGCATCTGGAGCCCAGAAAGGCATTCTCGTATTGAAATGTTGGATTCATTACCTTAACCTGAAATATTGCATTCCGACCCTGTCCTACGGTTGGTATATACCCTTCCTGTTCATGTTTTTTTTAATACTTCTATTACTTATCCATGTCCGTAAATAATAATAGTAATGTTTTTATTTAAAAAAAAATACCTTGCATAAATGGTACCAAGATGTGTTTACACTCACTATTATGCTGATATATTGATCTAGCTCAATAGTTGGCAAATGATGGCCCAGGGGCCAAAATCTGATCCAACACCTGTTTCTGTGTAGCCTTCAAACTAAAAAAGCTTTTTTTTTTCCCAAATGAACATTTGCAATCAATTTGATGATAGGAAACATTAATTTTGAACTCCAATTAGATGAAATTTTATCCCCATAGAGGGAACTCTATTCTTCTCATTAGTAGACGCGTATTACAAAATAAATTAAAATAAAATAAAATACCTTATTTTTATTCCTGTATTTTGAATTTCATCAACAAAAACCCTGTGGAAATGTGTGCGTGTGTGTGTTTTCTTGTACTATAGAAGTACCTGTATAATATCCTCAACTTACACCTTGGCCTGCAAAGTCTAAAAAAGTAAACTTGTTCTAGGTAATTCATTAATTTTGATAATTAATGTTTTTTCCCACTTTTATAAGTACACGATAGGTTATCTGTTCATTACTTAATAAACTAAGCTCCATTATTTTCTATTTTTTGCTATTAGAAACAATGCTTCAAAACTACCTGTATGTGTGTCCTCTTACAAATGAATACTTTCTCTGTGTATGAACCTAAATGTGGTTTGTTGGCTTAGGGGTATGTGTATCTTCATTTTTATTACATATTGCCTATTTATTCCACAAAGCACAAAGCGCTCTACCATTTTACATCCCAATCAGCAATGGGAGAATATCTCACCAATATCTTGACCAATACTTGTTAATTTCTTAAACTTTCTCTAATGTATTTACGTCAATGTAATTTCATATCTGAGCCATGCATTACTTAAAAATGCATCTTCTCGTTTCTAAAATCTATTTTTAAATCTGTCATTCTCTTTCTATTGTATGGGCTTTTCGATTAAAAAATTGATCTGAAGGAAACTGACATACAGATATATTGATAGCATAGTATATAGTCAATTTGTATAAATGTTCCATTTGCTCTTGAAAAGAATTTGTGTTTTATAAATGCATTGTGTTTTGTTTTACAAGCAATTAAACCAACCATTTATAATGTTGAACTCTATCATTACTTTTTCCCTGCTTTGTTACTCCTATAGAAGGGCATGTGTCATTGCAAATTAAATTTCTCCTTGGTCTTTTGTCAATGATCGCTTTATACATTTGGGCCTATATTGTTAGATACATACTGATTTAATATAGTTTTGTGTTCCTGGTCAATGGCTCCTCTATCATTAAGTCCTGACTCTCTTTTTACCCAAAAATCTACTTTCCAACATTGATAGTGACATATCAGCTTTCTTTTGGTTGTCATTTCCCAGTTATATTTTTCTGCATATCTTTATTTTCCATCTTCCTATAACAGGATATTTAGAGAAAATCTCTCCAATAGCTGGGACATTTTATTATTCCAGTTTTAAAATTAGTGCTTTCACGGAAGAGGGTATTTTGTTTGCAGGTAGTGTGCTTGTTCGTATACTCACAGATACTTAGACAATCATGTATTTTCTATTTACCATATTTGTTTTGCTTCTCTTTTTTTTTTCTCTTTTTTGGCTTTTATCTATGTAAGCCCATCACATTCACCTAATTCTTTTGAATGTGCTCATTTTCTTTTTGATTCTGAACTGCCTACTCTTAAGTTTTAAAAATAATTAATAGACTTTGTTTTTAGTACAGATTTACAGAATAATTGAGCAGATCATATATAGAGTTCCATATATACTCCACCCCCGTCTCCACCATGCAGTTTTCTTTTAAAATTTTGCGTTAATGCGGCACTTCCGTTACAATCTATGCACTAATATTGGTACGTTGTCATTTACTACAATCCATAGTTTGCATCAAGTTGTACTCTTTGTTTTGTACAGTTCTATGGATTTTGACAGTTATATCATAGTTATGTAGTTATATAGGGAACAATAACAGTAGTTATATACAGAATGATAGTTATGCAACATTACATTTTCATACAGAATTGTTTTCCTTGTGCCCCACCTATTCATTCCCTTCCTTCCTCCCCCAGAATCCCCGACAGCCGCTGATCTTACTCTTCCCATAGTTCTGCCTTTTCCAACATGTCACAATGTCACGGAGTTGGAATCCTAGATCACGTGGCCTATGCAGAGAGGCTGCTTTCTCTTAGCAATATGAATTTACGTTTCCTCTGTGTATTTTTGAAGCTTAACACGAAATAGCTTAATAGTTAATTTGTTTTTTATTGAGAAGGAATGTTCCACTGTATAGATGTGCCCCGGTTTGTTTATGCATTCATCCACTTGTTTGTTTCCAGCTTAGGGCAATCATGAATAAAGCTGCTATAAATAAGTGTGTGCAGGCTTTTGTGTGGACATAAGCTTTCAACTCATTTGGGTAAATAACAAGGAGTGTGATTGCTGCATCGTATGGTAAGAGTGTGTTTCGTTTTATAAGACACCACCGAACTGTCTTCCAAAGTGGCCAGCCATATCACTGTCATTCTCAGCAGCAGAGAATGGGCATTTCTGTCGCTCTGTGATCTGCAGCATTGGGTGCTGTTGGTGTTTTTTAGAGGTTAGGCTATTCTAAGAGGTGTGTAATGGCAGTATCGTGTTTTTGTTTTAATTTACAATTCCCTAATGACCTGATACTCAGAAAATTTATCTTGTATTAATAGACCATACTTTTGAGAGCAAGCATCTTCATTTTATGAACAAGTATAATTTCAATTTCTCATGTGAGAGTTTTTCCCTACCCAGGTGCAGACAGACCGCAAATTTCCTTTCCCAACTTGTGCTGGTGTATGAACTTTTGCCTGTGTCCATTTCATAGGGGTTAAATCCCTCCCAGACCTTTGGGTAATACACGAGTCTCAGAGTCAACTATGTTCAGTGGATCCAAAGCCCTATCTCCCACCTCGTATGGGGCTGTGGGATTCCAGATGGCCATAAGGCTACTGCAACACAGGTTGTATGCGTGGCATGTTCATGGCATGTGTGATTCCATTGTTGGTTTGGTATCCCCTCCTAGTTTCTGGGATTCGGGTTTTCCCAATCATTCTCTCATGCGTGAGTATCTGTTAAATAAAACATCGTTTAACTGCAGCCTCTCTCTTTATGGGATAGAAGCTAAATATTTTTCAAAATTACCTAGATAATATAATTTTATATTAAAAAAGTAATGAGGATCCATAAATATTTTTCTTTGTTTTAATAAAAAAGGTAAGTTACCGGGTGCCTGGGTGGCTCAGTCATTTAAGTGGCCAACTCTTGATTTTGCCTCAGGTCATGACTTCATGGCTGTGAGACGGAGCCCCTCATCAGGCTTTGCGCTGGCAGCATGGAGCCTGCTTGGGATTCTCTCTCTCTTTCTCTGCCCCTCCTCTGCTCTCTCTCAAAATAAATAAATAAACTTAAAAAAAAAAAAAAAAAGCTAAGTTACCATCTTAAGAAACTAGAAAAGAGAAGAGCAAATTGGAACCAAACAAGCAGAAGGAAGGAAATAATAAAGAAGAGAGGTGTTTTTTTTTCCATTTTAAAACAGAAAAGATAACTGAGAAAAACCAATGAAATGAAAATGAATTAGGGGCGCCTGGGTGGCGCAGTCGGTTAAGCGTCCGACTTCAGCCAGGTCACGATCTCGCGGTCCGTGAGTTCGAGCCCCGCGTCGGGCTCTGGGCTGATGGCTCAGAGCCTGGAGCCTGTTTCCGATTCTGTGTCTCCCTCTCTCTCTGCCCCTCCCCCGTTCATGCTCTGTCTCTCTCTGTCGCAAAAATAAATAAACGTTGAAAAAAAATTTAAAAAAAAGAAAATGAATTAAAAAAAATCATTAGAATTAATAAAACTCTAGCCAGAATGATTAGGAAATAGAAGAAGAGAGACACAAATTTTAAAACTAAGAATCAAAGATGGGATAATACCATAGACTTTTATCTAGAGAATATGCCAAAAGGATAAAAAAAGAATACTGGCAACTATGTCTACAAATTCAACAGCTTTGATTCAATGGGCCAATATAATATACTTTAAAATAGAATGCTGTCTTGATCCAGTTTGAGGCCTTGGTCAGACGCTGGTCAATCCTCTTTCTTGAAGAGTCAATCAAGTCCACACTCCAATCACTCCCTTATGAGGTTCTCACACTCTTGACTACTGTTCACCTGTCTTTATCACCCCAGGACCAGGTACCAAACAACTAGTGACAAGTACACCCCATATCCCATGAAGTTGTCCAAATTAGCCAATCCACAGAGAGCCCAGGAAACCTAACTGATCCTGCTCCACTTGGCACATAGAAGCTGACCCTTGTAGCTCCAGCTTGCTGTCACCCTACCCGCCCTGGGTGCAAGTCTTTGCGCGGCACTGACCAGCAGCCTTCTCTAATATGAAGCTGTAACACAGAGATCTGCCTTTCATCTATCAAAGTGAATTGCACTGTGCCCCACCATCCAGACTCTTTAAGTCTTATAAAATAACAAATTACTTACAAGATATAAACTATTGAAACTTACTGGAGAATAAATAGATTACCCAAATAATACCTGCTACAATCTGAATGTTTGTGTCTTCACAAAATTCACACGGTGAATATTACTGCCAAAATTAATGGTATTGGTAGGTAAGGTTTGGGGAACTTATTAGATCATGAGGATGGGGCCCTCATTAATGGGATTAGTACTCTTATAAAAGGGGTGCCAGAGGGATTCTTTGCACCTCCAACTATGTGAGGACACAATAAGAAGGCTCCAGTTGTGAACCAGGAACAGGGTTCTCACCAGCTCGTCACCATGCTGACACCTTGACCTTGGATTTACCAGCCAAGGTCAGAATTGAGAGAAATTAATTTTGTCTTTAGAAGCCACTCAGCCTGTTTTTTTTAAATAACAGACTGAAAAAACTAAAATAATACTGTATCTATTAAATAAATTGAATCCATAGGTAAAAATTATCCAATAAAGAAAACTTTAGGCCCAGATAGTTTCACTAGAAAATTCTTCCAAGCATTTAAGGAAGAAATAACACAAATATCACATTAATATCTTTCAGGAAATGAGATGGGAGGGAATACATTCTATAACACATTTTCTGCCACCAGCATTGCCTTGATACAAAACCCAGATAAAAAATTAAAAGGCAGAAAGACCATAAACCAATATACCTAAGAACACAGACGAAATTATCTCAGTGAAATACCACAAATTGAATTCAGTGTGTATTAAAGGTATAATTCAACCTACCAAATAAACTTTATCTCAGGAATGCAAAGCTGGCCCAACATTCAGAAATCAATCAGTGTAATTCACCATATTAGCAGAATAAAAGTAAAAAAAAAAAAAGTTAACTAATTATCTTAATAGATGTGGAAAAGCATTTGACAAGGCTTAAAACATTCGTTTATGATAAAAACCCTCAGCAACTTAGGGACAGAAAAAGGACTTTCTGAACATGAAAAAGGGCATCCACAGGGAGAAAGAACATAAGCTATTATTGTACTCAATTGTCAAAACCTGGATGTTTTCTCCCTAAAAGTGGAACTAAGATAAGGATGTACTTGCTTTCTACTCCTACTCATCACTATACTGGAAATCCTAGCCGATGAAATAACACAAGAAAAAAAATAAAATAAAAGAAATACAGATTAAAAAGGAAGAAATAAAACTCTCTTTTCAGAGCTAATACCATCTACATAGAATATTTCAAGGATGAGTTCAGTTAAACCAGAAAGAGCTATGACTACATACCGATTATAAGGCAAGAAACAAAAACAAACACAAACACCTAACATTGCCAAGTGCAATAAAGATAGAGAGTAATTGGAATACTTATGCATTTCTGGTGTGCATGCAAATGATATGGCAAAACATTTCAGTTTCTTATAAAGTGAAACATACCAGAGGAATCAGTAATCCTGCTTCTAAGTATTTCTTCAAGAGAAGCAAAAATTTATGGTCGTTCAAAAACCTGTACATGGATGGTTTTAACAGCTTTACTTAAAATCACCAAAAATTGGAAACAACTCAAATGTCCTTCAACACCTGAAGGGATTAACAAACTGAGGTACATCCACACGATGGAATATTACTCAGTAATGAAAAAGAATGAATTATTGATAAGTGCAATGGCATGAATGAATCTCAGATGCAGACATGATGTAGTCTTAAAAAGCTGCACATTATGTGATTGCATTTAAATGTTTTCCTGGAATGAGCAAACCAAACAGAGAAGATATTGGTGGTTGCCAGGGGTTGAACAGAGAAAGACTGACCACAAAAGAGTAGCATTAGGGAATTCTGTGACATCATGGAGGCATCGTATTTATTGTTTTTGGTGACAGTTACCAGGTTTTTGAATTTTTCTTAATTTCTGTAGCGCTATATGCCAACAGAGAACATTTTATTGTATGTGAATATTAAAATAAAATAATATCATGCTTCTTTATTATCACGTCATATTGCCAGTATCTTTTTCTCATTAAAAATACTCACTACATGTGTGGCTGGATTTTGTAATTAACATTCCCATCTTCCTGAGGAGGATCGAACAGTAGTCACTGGCTGAGACAAGAATTTGATGATCTGATTTGCAATCATCATTTTTATATTCTAAACACATTAGTTTTATATTCCCCAAATTCTTTCCTAAGACTCCAGTAATTCTTCACCTCCCTCATCCCATTTCCAGTAACACTAATAACTTGGGTTTTCCTACATCGGCCCCGCCCTAGGGCAAAGACAACCTCCTGTGGGGATCAGCTTCTTGGTGAGAATAGGATGTTTCCACCCACCACTGTATATTGACACTTGCTATGCTTCTGGCCATAAATCGCTTGATGACATCACATTGTTGCTATAAATCCATGACAAAATAAGCTATCCTTCCATTAGGGGACATAAAACGGTCCATTTTCAGACTCAGTCTGCATACTGTTTATGGGTTGCTTGCTGCTTTCAGGGTTTTTACAAGAGAACATGCACTGTTTCTTTCTGGCACTACTCCAGAGAGCAATGTTAACATTGCCCATTTTCCAAGATATTTGGTGGGAACACTGCATAACAGAACCACATTTTCCATCAGGGACCTGCACCATATTTTAGGCTCTATTTTCCCAGACAAATTAAACCCACTGTTTTATGAGCTTCTTCAAAGGGGCTACACAGTAGCTCATTTTATTAAGTATGGATACTGCCACTCAGAAAACTAATCATATGATAACAGGGCCTAGAGCTTAAAGATTCTAGAACACATTAATTATTACCTCAGAGTCTGATTCTAAATTACTTAATGTCCTTGGGGAAAGTTGGGCAGTGGGCTAGTTTATGACATGGGAATGGAAAAGCACCATGAGCTCAAATGGGTTATCTGCTGAGGTGGGGAGGGGTAGAAGAGAATGGGATTGCTAACCACCAACATGAAGGGAACACATTTTTGTGACTTTCACTCCTTCCCTTTTTTATTTGAACCAGAAAATGATGCTATAGTATCAACAGCCTCAGCCCTCAGTTCTGTAATTTTCCTTCCTGTTTTCATTTTTTTTTTTAATGTTTATTCATTTTTGAGAGAGAGACAGAGACAGAGTGCAAGCAAGAGAGGGGCAGAGAGAGAAGGAGACACAGAATCAGAAGCAGGCTCCAGGCGCTGAGCTGTCAGCACAGAGCCTGACGCGGGGCTCGAACTCACAAACCAGGAGATCATGACCTGAGCCAAAGCTGGACGCTTAACCGACTGAGCCACACAGGTGCCCCTCTTTCATGTTTTCAATGTCAGAAGTTTGGTTTTGGATTCCAACCCAGGAGTAGGTAGGAGTGACAATGAATAAGTGGCTAAGAGATTCATCAGTTTAGGTCAAAGAAAGAGGTGATAGATAAGTAGATGTAAATAGAGTGTGTGTGTGTGTGTGTATATAAATGTATATATCCATTTATAATTATACAATTTATACAACTATATATACATCTAGAGAAACAAAAGTATACAAATAAAGCTTTGAATTGTTACTTATTAGCCCATACTGTTATTATTGTTAGGTTATCCAAGCCAATCCTTTCTTTGTTTTTGTTTCTTTTGTTTTGGACTCTTTGTCATCGAAATTGACTTATTTAGGTTCAAAGGGTTTTATTATGATTCTGTGATTTCTCTTTCTGTTGCTTCATTATTGGCCTATAAGAATGCAACCGATTTCTGTGCATTGGTTTTATAGCCTGTGACTTTGCTGAATTTATGGATCAATTCTAGCAGTTTTTTGGTGGAATCTTCTGGGTTTTCCATATAGAGTATCATGTCGTCTGCAAAGAGTGAAAGTTTGACTTCCTCCTTGCTGATCTGGATGCCTTTTCTTCCTTTGTGTTGTGTGATTGCTGAAGCTGGATATATTTTCTCATTTTATTTTATTTTATTTTATTTTTTTTTAATTTTTTTTTTCAACGTTTATTTATTTTTGGGACAGAGAGAGAGACAGAGCATGAACGGGGGAGGGCCAGAGAGAGAGGGAGACACAGAATGGGAAACAGGCTCCAGGCTCTGAGCCATCAGCCCAGAGCCCGACGCGGGGCTCGAACTCACGGACCGCGAGATCGTGACCTGGCTGAAGTCGGACGCTTAACCGACTGCGCCACCCAGGCGCCCCTATTTTCTCATTTTAAAACAACAACAAGTCTATGGGGCAGGCATTGTTATTAGTCCCATCTTGTAGATTAGGAAAATGAGCATCCGAAAATTGGGCACCTATCTGCAGTTGTTCAGCGTGTGAAAGAGGATCCTGATTTTGAATGCATGTCTTACTGACTCCAGGGAGCATTCTCTTAGAAATAATCTAACAATGATCCAATTACTCATCATTTAAATAAGAGGAGTGGGTATGTTGCTATTTGGTAAAGGAATGAGAGACAGAGATAGCTATCATGAACCACGTAGAGAATATAATAAAAGTTACTGACCATCTCCCCCCCCCCCAAAAAAAGTGTCCATAAACATACTCAAAATATTTTTTACAATTCTATCCACTGATTTGAGATGTTCAAAAGGATCCTGACAATAAGCAATTTAAAATCTGTATTTGTCTATTTCCTTTCTTGCAAATCCTCACTCTGCATGAGTCAGGGTTCTTCGAAGAAACAGAACCAACAGGATATGTATATATATACATATATATGGATATGTATATGTATATATATATATATATACACACAAACTTACTGTAATGAAGAACTGGCTTGCACGATTATGGAGGCTGACAAGTCCCATGATTCGCTGTCTGCAACCTGCACCTCCAGGAAAACCAATGGTATAGTTCCAGCTTGAGACCAAAGGTCTGAGAACCAGGGAGCAGATGGCCTAAGTCCCAGTTTCAGCACAAAAGACTAACGTCCCAGCCAAAGAAGGCAGGCAGGAAGAGAAAAGGAATGCATTCTTCCTTCTGTTACCTTTTACAGTATTCAGGCCTCAATGAATTGGATAACATGACTCTCTTTGAGGGCTCTCTGATTTACTGAGTCTTCCCATTCAAAGGCTATTCTTATTTGTAAATACCCTCCAGAGACACTTAGAAATCATTTTGGATCTGGGATCCTCTGATCCAGTCAAGCTGACACATAAAGTGAACACACCCTTATATCTCAAATGATTCTGCGTTTTTGTTGACTTTATTTGTTTACAATAGTAAAAGAGCTTTGTAAAGTTTCAAGGCAATTGTGGATCATGAGGAGACATAAAAGGTGGGCAAATTCACACTGCAGTTCAAAGTACAGCTTCGTTATCAGATAAATCTGTGTTTAAACTTATCTTTCTCATCTTGTAGTTATAGGGATGTGAGCAAATTATGTAAATTCCCAAGTCTCCATTACCTGATATATAAAGAGAGGATTAACTTCATAGATTTTAGTTAGGTTTAAATAAGATATATTTTAAACCTAGCAAATTCTTTAGCACATACTAGGTACTCAATATATGGAGGTAGTTACTGTTAGTCAAAGTTCAGTGTGGCAGAATGAGTGTGTGTGTGTGTGTGTGTGTGTGTGTGTGTGTGTGTGTGTTGGGAACACTATGCTCCCTCTGAGAATATTAATAAGAATTATATAACATTCCATGAAATGCAAAGTCTTTGTGAATTTTCACCGGAGAAACATGGAGCCATTTCTCTGCCCCTTGGCTAGTGCTGGTGGTAATGGTAGTGCCATGTGTTTGTGTTGGGGAAGGTAAGCAGGGGCTTCTCCCTTTCCAAATAATTGAGTTAGATGTGCATCATTTATTCCACATAAATACTCTACCCCCACCAGTGAAAGGAAGGAAGGAAGGAAGGAAGGAAGGAAGGTAGAAAGTTATACATAATTAAAAGAGAGTCCAAAAAAATTGGCAAGATGGACCCAATTTGCAAGTAGAAATATATTGCTCATGAAGTAAAATCTGATGAAAAGAGTAAGTGTGTGGAAGAAACGTGTGAAAAACTGCATTAACAAAATTGTCTTCTTTTCAATATCAAATCCACGAAACTAACAACAAGAACAACAAAAAAAGATGCACAGACAGAGGCAGATATTCAAGGGCACTCAGCAGTGCCCGTCATAGCAAATGGAGATCATGAGACTTCCAGGTGACAGCAGCAGGTGGGAAGCTCCTGGTAGATCCTAGCTCATGACATAGGATTTTCCTTTCCTGAGGTCCCCATCACAGAATTTCCAACTCAAACTAAGGCAGAAAAAAAATCATAACCATGATTTTCTTCTATGCTTTCCCGGGTGGATAGAATTCTAAAATCATATCATGGCAATAATGCCACTTGATGCTTTTATTCAAGTGAAGAATCTTCTATAGGCAAAGATCACTCAATATTCTATAACCGTAGTTACCTCTAAATAGGTATATTTCTGGAAGAACTGACCAGTATCTGGCTTTAAATTAAGATTTTGTGGTGATAGGAACTCATGTCAGGTGTCCATCTTCAAATTTAAGATTGAAGTCAATGCCTTCAGAGCATCATTTTCAGTCTTTGTGGGTAGAAGTGGCTGGTCAGAGTACCGGAGAAACTGGAATGTCTGGTCGTAGCTCATCAAATAGCTGCCAGCCTAAATATGACCCAAATCGTGTTTTCTTACTGAGGCTTCATTTTGGCCTAAGTCTTGTTCCAAGACCCCCGTCTTTCGACAGGAAGGCTCTATATGCCAAGTATCAGCAAGGAAACATAATTATTACTAAAATTGTAGCAGGTACTATTAAATCTTTTCATTTCAATTTGGAAATATTAGATGAAGAGTTTAATATTAACTCAATCAGTCAGTTTAAATTAGGTCACAGTGTATTACAGTTAATAGCATTAAGATCACTAATACAGCTCCTTCAAAAACAAGTGAAGTATTATAGTTGGTCCAAGTAGACATATTCTACAACGATTTGATTATATTTATATGTTTTCTTGCAAACTCCAGTGGTATTTCTCAAGATTTTTTAGGTGTCAACATATGCTTTCAATTTCTCTGAAATATATAGCATAGCTTGTTCTCAGAGCAAACACTGCCAAACAGGACTTGTAAATGTATCTTGAGGTAAAACTTAACATCTCGTCCTTTCCTATAAGCCTCCTTGACTAATGCCTGCATAACCACCTCAGATGGAAAATCACACCATTCCCCAAATGAGGTTTTCTCAACTGAAAAGGGAAACAGGTTTCCCTTTCTTATGTATGCTAATCTACACTATAACAGAATGTTTTCCCATCAAGAAGATAAAAACATAGGCATGGGTAGCTACTTCATAATTGCCAGTTATGATCAATTTCGTAACAACTCAAACTAAAGGGATCAGGCTACCAGCATTAATAAAACAGAATATTTTCAGTAGAAGGCATCTTTAAATCATTCTTAAAATTCCCTGGCCTGCCTTCACTCCAAACACATTTTTTCAAAAGAATGTATTTGATTTCTAATAAAATTATTGCCAGAAATCATGATAACACTCTATTTCCTGATATAGCAAATATTTGTACAGAATTGTTTAACTTTCAGGTACATTTCAAAGTCACTATTTGTGCATTTACTTAATACACATTCAAAAGTTTTGTTTATCTTTTGTGTGTGTGTATGTGATGTATATATATATCCGTGTGTGTGTGTGTGTGTGTGTGTGTGTGTGTGTGTGTGTATAAAATGTGTGTATTTGTCTGGTTTTTTTTTTAAACAAAACTGGAGTGTAAATTTAAAAATTCAGTTTGACATTTGTATGTTTCGTCTATAATAGAACCCAAATCCAAGTATTGTATGAATCCACTTTTATTCCTAATACCTTGTTGTAGACATTTTCTTATGCTATAAATTCTCAGGGAAAACGGAGTTGGCTGCTTTCATTGGTTTTGTACAGCACTCACCCCTGTATGATACGCATATATACACTGCTGATAAAAATACAACATGGTTCATAGATGGAAAATATTTTAAAATTCTGTTTTTGTATTTAGGTAACAAGAAGACAAAAGGAGGGATTTTGTCTATGAAACTTTCTCCTAAATTCCAAATGATTATCTTGAAGACATAAATGATCCAACAGTCCATTAGACCATATCTCTAAATTACTCAAGATTTACATGCTTGGCCACCTTCACACTATTATTGTTTTGTCTCATACCAACGGTGTTTATAAAATATGTATACCGAAACAGACTAAATAGAATGGGACAATGGTGTGCTTCAGTGAGAACAAAGTACGTTCAGTGCATTTCCCTCACCGATATTAGGAATGTGTTGTAGGAAGATTAAGACTCCAGTTATTTTATTAGTTTAATACTCTCTTTTGATTATAAAAATGAAAGATTATGTGTAGAAAATGTTTAAAAACACAGATAAGCAGAGACAATGAAGTTAAAATTTGCGTAAGTCACTGCACAGAGATGTGTAACCATGCATATGTGTGGTTCTATCCTCTTAAAAAAATAGGCCTAGAACCTGTGTAATTTTCTTAAAATATAAAGAAGAACCAGAAGCATCTTTTTTTCCCCACTAAACACTTTTCAATTTTTGTCATTTCCTTTTTTTTTTCTTTTTTTTTTTTTACAGCATTAAGTTAAGTATTACACCTATTATGTTTCTGGAACACACCGAATTATACTTACAAAAACTATTGGGCATTTTAGTTATTTCCTGCCTTTTAGTTACTTTTCTTGTTTTTCAAAAAAACTCAAGAAAATAATACTATTTATTGAATGCTTATTTTGTGTCCAATGCAGTGTTTAGTGCCCTGCATGGATAATCTAGTCCAGAGGTGGCAAATTACATATCTTAGCCAGACCCAGCCCACTGCCTATTTTTTTAAATAAACTTTTATTGGGACAAAGCCACACCCATTTGTTTATATACTGTCTACAGTTGCTTTTCCACCACAATGACAGAGTTAAGTAGTTACAACAAACACCATATATCCTACCTACAAAGCCTAAACTATTTATGTGCCAACCTCCAATCAAGTCCAATAGAACCTTCTATAATGATGGAAATGCTTTGTATTTGCCATTTCCAATATGGTGGCCACATTCTATATGAGAGTACTGAGCACTTGAAATGTGGCTAGTGACTGAGGAAATTCATTAATTTTGATTAATTTAAATTAAATTTCAGCAGCCATATGTGACTAGTGGTGACTGTACTGGACAGAACAAATCTGGAAGTCCTGGTCTATAACATCCCAAAGCCCATTCTCTTAATGGCGCAGGACTTCTGAGAAGGCTAATGATTTAGCACCTCAAAACTTAGTAGCTAAATCTTTGGGCGTTGTTACTATTTTAGCATTACATTTTTGTTAATTTTGTTAATTACGTTTTGTTAATTAACTTGTTAATATGTGACAAGTTATCAAAATGGTTCTTATTTTAACAACGAAAGTCACTTAAAATGATCACATGACAGGTTGCACAGAAACAAAATTATTTCCCCCTGAACAAAATCAGAAAGTTATAATTTGCAACACACAAATAAAATGTTACTCCTGTTGCTACTGGCTAACCCATTGTAGCTATTGAGTAGAATAACCAAGGCACAAAGAGACAAATAAGCTCTCCCAATCTCCAAGTTACTTGTGAAGTAAAGCATAGATCTCCCAATCTCCAAGTTACTTGTGAAATAAAGCATAGGAAGAGGCTATATCCATTCTCTATGAAACCACAGAGATCATTTTACAAGAAAAAAATTACTGTATTCTTAGAGTCAGCTATTCATAAGATCAAAAGGTGTTTGTTTTGTGGTTTTGTTGTTGTTGTTGCTGTTTGTGTTTTCTCTTAGATTCAATTAATTTGTTAGGAGAAAATGAATGCATACAAGTGAAGAGTTGCTTTCTCCTCCCCAACCAGCCACATTCTGACTTTAGTGACCCTAAGCATTTCTGCCTTCATAGCTCTCTTCTTTCATTAAATAAAGAAGTAGAGAAAGGAAGAAAGGGGTGAGTGAGGAGGGAGGAGGAGAGAGGGAGAGGGAAGGAGAGTGAGGAACGTAAAATCCTATTTTACAACTACATTTGTTATGAAAATAAAAGAAAACATAAAGTTTCTTTTTGACCTTGAAGTGCTTTCTTTTTCTGGTTTTAAAATAATTTAAAACACTTTGTGAGTCCCTAAGCTTATTCCTGGTCTTGGTATCTTGTCCCCTATGCTTCCCATGAGCAATGGGTCACATTAAGTATGAATGGTCTTTTGGTGGCTTGATTTTAGGAGTAGTGCTACAGAGGGGCCTTGAGCCCTCACCCCAAAACCTTTCCTACTGGTAATTGATTCCTCTGGGATGACATTTAATTTATCCTTTAAATAGAACATTTTTCAAAAGGTTAGATAGCCAATGGAAACTAATGAATTAGGATTAATAGTAATTAGCGGATGTTATGGTGTTGCTTCCAGAGAACAATGGGGAGAAAGGCACTAAATGGAGGTTGGGGTAAGGCGGACATGGGTGGGGACTACTAGGAACAGGTGCTTTTAAGAGCAAATCTATTGAGCACATGAGCTTCCTTCCACAAGTAGAAGCACACATTTATGGCTCTTTTCTCTCTTTCAACACTTAAGAAGCAACAGCCACATTCTCAAGAGGCCGCGCTATGCAGGGTTAGCTGCCCCCATGCCGGAGCCGGGCTGGAATTTGGGTTGGAACTCTGCTTCTCTCACTTGACAGCTGTGTGCCTTGGGCACACTTACCAAACTTTGCTGGGCTTGTGTTTTCATCTGTGAAATGGCGGTTATCTCCCTAGTAGCATTTGGCTATTGTGAGGCATCCACAAGGTATTAATGACAGTTCTCAGGGAAGCGTCTGGGACGTGGTGCACACTGCCCAGGTGTTAGCTCGCATTGTTAATGTAACTCTAGCTAGAGGCTTCCGGATTAATGCAAGGAGTCCTTCCTTGCCCCTGACTCCTTGCCCCTGAAGAGCTCCCATCCAAAGCATGGATCTGGTCCATCTCATGTGCTGACTTCAGTTGAGAATTCTGGGGTTTTGATTCAAAGTTCAGAGAGAATGAGTGCCCGGTATACAGAAGAGTGTAGTATCGTTACGTATCATGCATTTTCATGCCTGTTCTAATAAGATGAAGGAAAAACAAAATCAACATTTTAATGAGCTGTTTTTACAAGCTAATGATCTCCCTTAAACATAAGTGCATGGCCTAATGTAACTGAATACTCTTTCATTCATAAGGTTTAGGTATTTGAGTTACTTGCGGCGAACATTGGGACAACAATTTGTTTCATTTTTTGACCTATTTTCTTCCCCCCAATACCACTGTGTTCTTTATTTTTTTTTTTTTAAATTTTTTTTTTCAACGTTTATTTATTTTTGGGACAGAGAGAGACAGAGCATGAACGGGGGAGGGGCAGAGAGAGAGGGAGACACAGAATCAGAAACAGGCTCCAGGCTCCGAGCCATCAGCCCAGAGCCTGACGCGGGGCTCGAACTCACGGACCGCGAGATCGTGACCTGGCTGAAGTCGGACGCTTAACCGACTGCGCCACCCAGGCGCCCCACCACTGTGTTCTTTAATAGCACAAAAAGGAATATAGAAATTGTAAAGAAGATGAAAAAAAAAAAGACAGAATAATTAAGAAGTGATGATTGTATTTTGGAAGAAGGACCAGCTTTTGTTAGACCCATCTAACTTCTTAGTCGGCTTTCTAAAGTTCTGTTCGTCACGTATTTCGCTGCAAAACTACTTGGCTTTATAATGATTTGAAAGCCTGTTTCTGTTTGCTTCAATCTGCCACAAGCAAATGGGGGCAAACAAATGCTTTGTAAATGAAGAATGATCAAAAAAGCCTAATACATCAGCCTCGCCAATAACAAACGTCCTCTCCAGATAGCCATTTACAAAATTACTGACAGTGCAAATCATGATCAGAAAATAGGTACAATTCTTTTAACTTAAATTAATCATGCATAAATCTGTAGAGTTACCTGGCCTTGAATATATGCACATATATGCACATCTTTATCAATCTTCATGTACATCTATCTCCGTATTTCATTTCCAAATAGGTAAGCATCTGTTGGAACCATATACTTCTAAGTGTGCTTGAGTTATAGCAAAGAGCTTGACTTTAGAGGGGTTTTTTTTGTCCTCTTTCATTAAAAAAAATTGAAAATGGAAAATTCTTACCACAAAATTAATATTTATATAAATGGATTTTCTCCATACATAACTAAACAGTCAAATAAATCATTTGAAACTTAAAACGTATTCCTTAACTCCAACAACTACATTCTTCATTCAAAATTTACAATTTTTAGCTGATTCATTAGCAATACATTTCCCAGTTTAGCAAAATAACAGAAACATAATGTTTACTTTATTCATAAGATACAGAAATATTAGAATTGTACTCAGATTTTTATTAAGGATATTTAATAATTTAACAGTTATTTTGGAAAAAAAATATGTGTTACGTAGATTTTGGGAGATGAAGTTATCTAGATGTGGTCTTTGGAGCCTTAATTAGCAGAATATAGTTATAAACTATGTCCCGTGTTTAATGTACCAGAACCAAAGTGTAGAAACAATTTTACAGATTGTCATACAAATTGGTTCCACTTAAAATTGTTTTCAATACTTTCTTCCGATTTTCTAGTTTGTAGACATCCCAAAAGAACAGAGAAAAGCAGGGGACAGAATGTGTAAATTTCAATCTAAAGTCAAGTACTGTTAACATCTAAGCATATTTCTTTTTTTACGTAATTTACACATTTTGATTTTACATAACCAATATTACACTGTATATAATTTCCCATGGTGCTTTTATTGCCTTAACTCTGTAATATAAGCAATTTCTTATGTCACCAAAACAAACAAATGAAAATGAGCTTTGAAAATTGGACTCTAATGGCCATCTATAATTCCAATGGTCTATACTCGGCGTCAGCCGGCTTTTTTCATAAAAGGCCAGGTAGTCAAGATGTTTGGCATTGGGAGCCAGTGGTCTTTTTCCCAACTACTCAGCTCTGTTCCTGCAGAGCAAAAGCAGACCTACTATGGGCAAACAAATGGATGTGGCTGCGCTCCAATACAGCTTTGTTTATGGTTACTGAATTTTGAATTTCATATAACATTTACAGGTCATAAAATATGGTTATTCCTTTTATGTTTTCCCCAACCATTAGAAAATGCGAAAACCATTCTTAACTCATAGGCAAAAACAAATATAACATTTACAGGTCATAAAATATGGTTACTCTTTTTATGTTTTCCCCAACCATTAGAAAATGCGAAAACCATTCTTAACTCATAGGCAAAAACAAACAGGAGGCCAGCTGAATTCAGCATGTGGATCTCAGTCTGGTGATCCCTGGTCTATAGCATCTTTGACTTACAAGATCTCTGAGCCTCTCCTAGGGCAGCTGTGATTTTGTTTACTCACTTTGTTTCCACATCACACCTTTTTATAATGTCTGTGAAGAGTGCCAGTGGTTACTTGACTTTTAATGGAAACATTTAACCAACTGGAAGAGTTTGTTGTAAGGGACTTCTAGAAATTAATTCTAAATCTGGCATCTCCCAGAGTCTACATCTAAGCTGATGTAGAGGAGGAAATATTTTCCTCAACCCTCTTAGGGTTGGTTCCTGGCTGGGTGTGAAAATTAAACTGACAAAGACAGGTGAACAGTATAGGAAAGCATATGGCATTTATTGAACGTACATTTGATGTGACCCGGAGCCTCCATAAGGAAATGAAGACCCAAAGGAACAGAAACCCGTGCACTTTAAGTGCTAGGTGTGATGAGTGGACAGTTCTGGAGAAATGCGATAGGTTAAGGACTACAGGATAATGGTAGTGAACTGGGGAAAACTTAGCGAGCCCTGCATGTCAAGATTCTTCTTGACACCCCTTTGTTCTCAGAGATAAGGATGGTCCCTTCCTGGGGACCACAGAGGGGCACCCCTCTCATGAGTGTTTTATTGATCTGCTTCAGGATAGAAGAACAAGCAGGCAAGGAAGTCAGAGTGATGTTCCTGCCTCTGCCATTTTTTCGAACACCTTCAACTTGAAATATTCAATGTGCCAAGGTGCCATATTTTAGGGATCCTGAACTCCATCCCTGATTTGTGGACATGTGAAATCATTTGCTTTCTTATTAGTAATCGTAATCTGTCATTGTTCTCTCAAATGATTATTTTCAAAGCAGTGACAGATGGTTTGAAAAACAAGATATTCTGCCATTTGTGAAAAATATTTCTTAAACTTAGAAAAAAGGAAACATAAGCTACATGTGGAAGAAAATCAACAAAGGCACCATGAATGAGCCTTTATTTCAAAATGCCAGGTCTGAGATGACTCCAAAGGAGCATTCTACTTCATTGGGCAGGGAGGGCAGAATCTTCTGTAGGGCTTCAGCAGGTGGTGCCTTTCAGCAACTATTTTCTGGAATAGTTGGGCAAGACGGCTCTAGGAGGAGGAGGAATTGTTCTATGAATTAGCAGCCATTGTTTGGACAATTTGGACTTTATCAAGAAGGGTGAGGAGGAAGAGCTAGGGGCTATTGTCATGTGTAAGAAGGGGTGAGGGGGGACACATTGGGACTATGGTGGAAAATTCACCGTCACACTGCACTAGTGACCTATTATGGGGTATTTAAATTAGAACAATACCTTTATAATAAGCCACTTGCTAAAATCTGCATCATTTGTTTTTCTGTTTCCACCATGGTAAAAACAGTACTATTGAGCTGGCTTAGTTACTATAAGAAAGTTATTATTGTATTATTTATCAATTATATATAACAGGTGGAGAGAGTGAATTCAGGGGCAACTGATCGGATCCATGACGAGAAATGTGTCGTTAAAAGTTCTCAAATAATGCTCTGGATGAGCAATTGTCAACCAACTACTTATTTTCTCCTAAGTAAGTAAATAACAATAACAATGGTAGCTTTCCTAGAATGAACGATGACCATGTGACAGGAACATTACCTTGTGCTAGGCCATGAACTAGGTATTATAATCTTGATGTATAAAAATGAGGATGCCAGAAACGTAAGAGATTTTAAACAAGTTATATCACATAGTCAATGGAAGTGAGTATTTGAACTTGGGCCAGTCTCATCCCTACTATATTCCTAACTATTAGGTCACAGAGATAAACTCGATTATTCACCATGCCACTTAAAACTACTTACAGATTGAAGAATTCATTCTCTGGCAAAGTTTTATTTCTGGAAAAATAATTGGTAAACACATAAATGATAGCGACCGTTTCTCAGTGTATTTAAAGCCTGCTTTAGTGATTTTACCATGTAATTTCACTGGTCCCTGCAATATTCCCAAAGTGGAGGACTCAACCTTATTAGAAATTCTGTCCCCAAGAGAAGATTCGTAGGGAGAACCCACAGTCACTGTTCTTTTTTCCTCCAGTATTAAGAGCCAAACTCCAACATGTGCTTTGAGATTTCCTAAAAGAAAGGGGGGGAAAATGACCCAGGAGAGCACACTGACACAACACGATTTGCATATCTTAACAGCTTCCCATGGTGCCCTGCAAACGGAGAACAGTTGAAGGATATAGAGTTCCTTTTACAGGGCATAACCAGCGGAAACGAGCACTGATGTTAATTTGAAACAGAATGAGATAGCTACACTGAGGTGCCTTGAGGAAGTATACAAAGAGAGCCTTCTCTCGTGCATGTGCATGAGGTGCTGACAGTGTGGGTGAGTCCATCCTGTGCAGCCCATGTAAGGAATGGCACATCCTTAAATCTCAACACCTGGAGAGAGCTTGGGAGATTTTGAAAGAAAGCTAGACGGACGGTTTCTCATAATGACACTGCAAAAGTCCCAAAGGCATCTGCAGCTGGCTCACTTAGAAACCAAGTTTCAAAAAAAAAAAAAAAAATAAATAAATCAATCTTTTTTTTTTTTTTATTTTTTAAAGAAAGGCTCGTTTATCAATGAAAACAAAGTTAAGCTATTTAATAAATCCTTTCTGAGTTCCCATTTTGGGTGGACCTATTTTTGCGTTGTGGCTATTTCTAGGGGCTCAGAAGTGATTGGTTATCATCAACCTACTTTAATCCCAAGTACAGTCTGAGAACGGAGAAGCATCAGTTCAGATTTAAACCAACTGAACAGTCTATGCAGAATCTCATTTTCTATTTATTTTCCCCATTACAAATATCACCTCCCCTCAATCCATAGGTGATTCAAAATGGAATTCATTGGGCATTTTATGGGTTAGCATTTGATAAGACACGTGACCTATCTTTCTGTGACCATGACATCAGTATCAGTCTGTTTGCTTTCCCAAACAATCTGATTCAGTATGTCTATTAAACTGTCTCAAAGATGAGCGATTAATGTACTGGCTCAGGGAAAAAGAAAACTACCGTTCCTAAGTGATGAGAAGCATACTAGGGAGGCAGTAAAGGAAAGGAAACTCACTACTTCAGAGCCTGATCGGGTTTTCTCTAACCTGTAGAGCAGTGACATATAGCCTTTTAATGCACAGAACTGCCGTGAGGTTAAACAGAATGAAAACGACATAAAGCCATCGTGTAAGTGTGCAATGCAAGGCCATTTATTACAAAATAATTTATTATTCAGGTTCAGATACACTGCCTTGGAAGCCACCTTGAAACCTTTTTAGAACAAAGTGAGATAAGAATAAATAATGAACAGAAAGTAGTTCCCTATGGTTGTATCACGACTTCCTAGCCTGTGTAATTTACGTTCATTGGAAGAAAAAAAGAAAAAAAGAAAAACAAAATGTCTGACTCTCACCCTGGAAGCCCTTCATAAAAGGGCTCGTTTTAGGATTAAGTGATATGCTTGTGGAATGAATAGTCATACACACACAAAAAAACATCTCTAACTAGAAAATAAAACATCAACGTCAGGGGCAATGAAATTCTTCAGAGAAAAGGAGCATCCCTGAGAGACATAATCCTGGAAGACTAATCTGGGCCTCAAAGCAGGATGTAACTTGTGTTGACAGGGAGGATTTGGGGAGAAGTCCGGGAAAGAAATTTCCGTGAGAGAAGACTTCATGATAATGCCCTACCTGTATGAGATAAAAGTACAAATTACATGCTTATGATTTATTTGATTTCATTTTGTTTCCAGGAAAGGCCGCTCTTGTGTTTTTTTCCAGCTTCACTGAGATACAATTCACATATCACACTGTGTAAGTTTAAGGCACAGAAGGCATCTATCTGATTCACTTACATGTTGCGAGATTATCACAACGCGGTTGTTAGCGGACGCTTCCATCGCCTGGCCTACCCTTTCTTTTTTTGTGGTGATACCATTTCAGATCTACCCTCCAAAGGCCACTCTTGAAACATTTATGTATATAAGCACATTTTAAAAGCCGGTGAAAATTCTGCATGCTGAAATGTGGTGAAAGGAAACACCAACTTACCACAAGGGGCAGGTGGGGTGTGAGGCTTGGAATTTGACTACCTGCTTGGTAGGGATCTCCTGCATTCTCGGAGATACACCAGGAGTGCCTTCCATGTGTAGCCCTGAAACGCCTTCATGGAGCCCAGCCAACACCTGCTGAGAGAAGGAAGTTAACAACACAAATGAGGGTCACCGAGTGACGCGGAGAATTCTCAGGATCTTTGTATAACCTCATAGTTTAAACGTACCAGTGATGACCAAATAGTTTTGGGGGCTGAAACAGAAAGAAAAAAAAAATAGTAAGAGGTAGAAAAGGGTTAGGAGGCTGTGAATTGGACAAAATTATGCTGCCACATCTGTCCAGCTGCAATTGAATTACTGTTGCGTGTAAAGGGAAGACATTACCATTTAATTGCTTGGCTAAAAGGAAAATGCCGCAGCCCGGGAAAATAAAAACTTCACAAACCGAGGATGGGATTAAAACGGTGAGCCATCACCCACTGCTTCAGTGGCTCCTGTGAGCTCCGACAGCTTTAGAATTGCTTAGTTAGTAAGGCGACTGTAACATTGACCAGCAAATGACATAAATCCAGAATTAATTATAAACACTTAAATAAGCAGAAAGAAAGGGGTTCACTGGATCCAGGTTTATTGTGAGATGTCAGCATAATGAAATTTTAATCAGTTTGTTTATTTAAGGAAGAATTAATTGCATATCATATTGCAGAAAATATAGTGCTGTTGTAAAGTTACCTGACTTCAGACTCTTACTTAAGTGGATCACTTGTATCTCAATTTTCTTAGACAATTTATATCGTTTTGGGGGTTTTATCGGGCCTGTGTTCAGCTTGTCACGTTCACTAAAACTGAGCAATGCTTATGGGATCTTTCAAGGGGCCTCTTTCATTTTTTCAGGGAAATGCCCGTCTTTCCCATCCCCACGCCTCCTGCAATGTCACTCTCCCATCCAATTTAGAGTAAGTTATTTATGGCTTGTTTTTAATTTATGAAGTGATGAGGGGTGTCATAGTTAGCTGGATGCCCCCGTGAAGTTCCACAGATCAGTGGTGAAGTCATCCATTTACCAATTGACTTCTAACCTTCTTTAGCTGACAAAACATGATTTATCTTCATGCAAAGAAAATGAGCAAAGCCTTTGAATAGAACTGGGTTCTTGTGTGCAACCTGAGTATATTGCCCCTGAAAAATCAACCAATTCCTAGAAATGCAGTATGGATTGGAAGAAACCATGGGGTGCTGATGTTCCAAGTCAGAATACCTATTTTCATTGTGCTTCAAGCAGATAATTTCTAGATCAGTTTCTATATGTGTCATAAGTGTATTACAAACACATCACAGCCTACGATAGTACTCAGATTTTCCTTGCTACCAATGTGTATTCCCCTCTGGAGTTTATCCTAGAATTTAGTGGAAGTAACAATAAAATGGAAACAGGATAGAATAGGAGACTTTTGCTTCAGAATTCTGTATATGACATTAGTCATTTCATGAATTATTAGAGTGGAGGTTTATTGAAACCTCCAAATCCACCCACTATTGTACCTGATAGCGCTTTGTCAAGAGTCCAAGCTGCACATTATTAGCATATTTCATTGAGTGCTTAACAGATGCCAGGCACCGTCGTTAAGTGCTTTGTGTGGATTATTTTCTTGTCTGTCCTCATGGCAACTTTATAAGTCAGACCTTATTATTAGTATCCAAATTATACAGAAGGGGAAATTGAGGCTCGAACAGTCAAATAACACTCTGGAGTTACAACTGCTAAGAAGAGGTACACTCTATTAATCATGTTGGGTTTTTTTTCCCTCTACGTTTTATGATGCTTTGACGTCTTGGAACCTTACAAACCCCAAGAGGGAAAGAGACTGGACCTGCGGGGTTAGCTAATTCCTGGAGCTAGCAAAACACTTGCCAGGGAGAGCACTCGTTGATATGCAAACCAACCAATTCAGAGTTCAATCGCCTTTATCAAATTCTCACTTAGGAAGCTATTATTCTTTCTGCTTTAAATCACCCCAGGGCCAGGTTTGGAACAATTTGAGACCACCTCTATAGGCCAGAGCCTGCCAAAAATTTTTCCAACTATCCAATCCTAAGCCTGTTCAGCTGTTTACCCTGCCTCACCCCTTTCTTCCTGCTAAAACCACAACAAAGGCTCTGGTCCCTGCTTTCCCACACTCCACCTGCCTCCCGAATGACCTTGGTCTTTCCAGAGTGGACCTGTAGGGGCCAAGGGCAGGCTGCCCCAAAATGGGCCACTTGGTCATGAAAATTATTTCGAGTTAAAAAACAATCAAAACCCAGCAGATTAGGAAAAGCACTTTAGGTGCCCCTCCACAGCCTAAAAGAATTTCAATAGAGGACCTGCTCTAGGAACAGAGCCATCACCATAGACAACTACCACCATAGACAACTATTACCGTAGACCCTACATTAGGATGTGAACTAGGTAGGGTAGACAGACAGGAACCTAGCAAAGACCGATCAAAGTTTTCTCTGTCCCTATGGTTCCAGGTAGCCTAGCAAACATTTGCGTACCAAACATTCATTCTTTTATCGTCTTCCTGTACCCTGCATCCCTTTCTTTGAAGTCCCAGACCCTTACCCCCTCCTCCTTAGTTCAGGATGACCTATATATACATCTCATTTTGCCTGTCTTCGGAATCTCCATGTCTGTGTGGATTCTCCATTTGTATGCTATTAAATTTGATTTTCTCCTGTTAATCTGCCTCATGTTAATCTGTATTCTTAGTCCAGTTAGAAGGACCTGGAGAGGGCAGAAAATTCTTGGTTCCCAACAATTTAAGTACCATGGTGTCTGCTCCCGCCTCTTGGGAGCTGTAACAAACTATCTTTTCAATGGTAATTGTCTCCTGATCTGTTGGCTTCACTGTACCTGAATACGAACAAAATCCTAGGCATATTATAAAACGTGTGCCAAGGGTTGAGCCCAAGTCCTTTGGCTGCACAAACTTCCTCGACCACTTTTCAAACCCAAAAGTTATCTTCCTCTTTACTTTCAATTTTAAAACAATTAAAGCTCGCAGGAAGTCCCAAAGAAATGTACAGGGAAGTCTTATGTGCCTTCCACCCAGCTCCACTAATGTCTACACCTTGCATAGCTAGGATTCAGCATCACAGCTAAGAAACTGACATTGGTACAGTCCACAGAATGTATTTTAGACTTAGTCACGTGCATATACATATAGCTCTGTGCAATTTTACCACTAACACCACAATCGGGATACGCAGTTATAGCATCACAGCAAAGCTCACTGCAATGACCCATTTACAGCCACACCTACCCTCCCCATCACTAACCCCAGGCAGCAACTAATCTGTTCCTCATCTCTGTAACATGTTATTTCCCAAATGTTGTATATATGGAATCGTGTGGTACGTATTCCAAGATCAGCTTTTTTTGCTCAGAATTATTTCCTTAAGGTTAATACAAGTTCTTGCACTTATTCCCTTTTATTGCTGAGTAGGGTTCAGTAGTATGGGTTTACCATGGCCATTCATCCACTGAAGGACATCTGGGTGGTTTCCAGAACAAGGCTGCTGTGAGTAAAGCTATGAGCATTTATTTACAAGTTTCTGAGTGATGCATTGATGGCTCCCGGTGAAACACACTTCCTCGTGTTGTTCTCTCTCCTTGAATATGCGTTGGCCCTATGAGTCATATGAACCAACAGAAGGTGGCAGAAGTGACACTGTGCCACTTCTGAGCCCAAGTGCTTAGGAAGCTGTTGCTCTGGCCCTTTTGGAAGTCAACTACCCTGAGAACTCAGTCCTATAAGGAAACCCAAGCTAACCACACAGAGAGGCTTTGGGGGACGAACCAACAAATCCAGACAGAAGTGTGAACCAAGGCTACTGGCCAACCCATACATCTGAGTTCCAGCAAACAATCATCGTCAACCTTCCAGCCATGAGAGTTAGCCTGCTTAGAAATGTGGCCTTAAACCACCCCTCCCAAGCCCCACCCCCACTGATGCCATTGAAGCACACAAGCTAAGCAGTGACCAAATGGCAGAATGATGGCAAGTGCATTAAATGGTTACTATTTTAAGCCACTAAGTTTTTAGTAAGTTTATCCTACCAAAAACTATGCATAACAATACATAATTAGAACAGAAATACACATCCTAGTATAAATAGGTCCTGGAGACATGTCAGTTCTTCATTAATTTGCTAAAAGTCCAGGATATTATTTTACATAAATATAGTTGTCAATTAAATGCATTGAAATAGGTAAAAGACAACAACGTGTGTTTTATTTAGGCATTAAGCATATACCGTCTTTGGATATTCAAGAAATGCTCTGGATATGGAGTCACAAGATCTACAATCAATCCATAGCTCTATCGCTAAATTGCTTTGACATATCACACGCCATGGACAACTGTTAGGATCAGAAAAAACAACTGACATAAAATTATTTCATATGCTACAAAACAGAAAATAAATAAAAGACACTTTGTAGTGGCTCACAGCCAACTTAATTGTTGACTGGCAAATGGGTGCAAAGAAAACACAGATGTTGCTCACAGCTTAAAGAACATGGAATTTAACCCACCATCACTTTTATTATCAAATGCTTACAGTATGTTGAGACATTATACGGAGTGTAATGCGATAATTTAATTAATTTATGTATAAATGTATAAATGTATGTATAAATGTACATATGTATAATTTACGTATTAATTTATGTATAATTAATTTATGTATGTATGTATGACTTTTAATAAATTGAACATATAATTAACTTCACATGAAAACAAAAGTGACTAGTCATAATGTAGCTACTTTGGATTCAACAAAGAACCACACTTCATTTCATTTCATGATGTTACTTAACAACTACCACAGCAGAAAGAAAAAACAATAATTCAGCTCACTTGCCCAAATGCGTCTATCAATGAGTTTCAATCATTTTCACTTTACTCTTTTTCCTGCCAAAAAAAATCTTGACTTGACAACATCTGATGTAGTGGCAGACATACACTTTCCAAATTTGTTTGTTTCTGAGCTATTTTTGGCGTTCCTTCGTCACTGAGTCCAAATTAAGTGTCGGTTAATGTGGTTACATGTTACTGGAGCTACTCAAATAAGGTTACATAAAGCAGAAAATGGAAATAAAAGTTTACAACAAGCTTCATTCTGATTTCTTCTTTGAAGCTCAGTGGAAAGTATGAGAGCATTGCACATTCAAGCTTGTGCATATTATTAGACTAAAAAAGGGAAAAATTATAAAGAACGGGACCAGCTGAAAGGAAAAAGCAGCACAAGCCAGTACAAATCTGAGCTGTTGATCAATTCCTAAAGAGATTCCCCTTCGTGGTCCATGGAGAAAAGCATCACAAATTCTGTCTAACATCATGTTTCCTTAATTCCCCCAACCTGGAAAATTCAAAAAGTGAGCATCTTTCAGTCGATGCTGCACTAGATAATCAATCTGTGGCCAATGTTTTTCCTCACCTAATTTCCCAGTTGCTTTGGAATTCATCAAATGTGTTCGCTAGTCTTCAAAGTAGATCAAAAGCAAGTCCGTGACAAAACACAAATGGAAACATTTGGCCCCGTTTAGTGTGAACTTCATTTCAGAAAAACGTGGTCACAAAAAGTAAGTGAATGAAAAAAGACACTAAGGAAATTAAAGGGCCACCATGTCTATATTATTTGGAGGAGTTCCTCAGTGTCAGGCTTCCATGGCGAGGACCCTTTCTCTGTGGCATTCTTGATATGTGGCATTCTTCTGGTAAATGCACAGTTTAAAGCTGTTTTGCTTGTTTACATCTTGGCCCACAACTTAAGGTGTCTCTGGGAGGATTTTTCCCATTTTCCATTGATTGTAAAAATGAGATTGTAACAGAGAAAAGTTGAAAAAATTATTTGAATCTGAATTAGAAAAAAATTCAAATTCATCGTTTGGTTGAGAGCATGTTGAAAATGGGTCATTCACAGGAGTGTTTAATAGACACCTCCTCTACCCTGCGTTAAGCAAAGCACTTCTGAATATCGAAATTATATCAAGTTTAAAGCTAAGTATAGGAATAATCAAATATGGCTATAACCTAGACCCAAAGTCTTCTCTCATGGCACATGATTAGGCACGGATGCATGAGGGTGGTGGTTATAATCAGTATTTGACAAATTGTCTAAATTCTCCACTTTTATTTATTTTTCATGGGGCATCACTATGAAATCATAATTTCTCCAACTGTAACAAAACCAGATGTGTCTCAAATGACTATTTTTTAAAAAATTCAAATAGCAGTGAAATTAAGAGGGGAATACTTTATTCTTAAATTGCTCCGATATTTCATTTATAGATCTACACCCCCCCAACAGATTCGGACTATAAATCTGACTTTGATCTTAAAAGAATCGTCTAGATTTTGGATATACATTTAAGGGTGGTCTAGATCTCTCTTTGATCACAGGCTCTTAAGTTACTAAGTGCTGCACACACAGTATTAAATACAGTATATTAGTGTAGAGCGTGGATATGAGAACTTGGCAACCAACTAGTCAAACTTCAGATTATGTTTGTTTAATTTAATAAAACTGGTTGGAGAAAGAAAGCAACTTTTGAAGAGCAAAAACTATTTTGGATTAACTTTTACAAAACTTTAAAAATTAGTTACAGTATTTTCCTACGTGGTTTTTAGTCTTAAATATTACGGCTACAGAGTGTGTTCCACCACCAAGATTGCTACAAAACAAAAACTAAAACAAGCAATCAATCAACAATAACAACAAAACTACTCACCCATACTTTCTTCTAAGCCTTTAGTATTTTTATTTTCTGCCATTTAAATGGTTGCTTCACCTGGAACTTTATGTAACTTAAGTTTCATTCACATTTTAACCCGTTTTCCCCAACTCTAGAGTCGAAATGCTATTTCCCCAGTGCTTTTGAAATACCACTTTTACTATAAACTACTCCTCTCCATCGAATCCCTCTGTGGCCTCACCCATCTTTTCAACCCATTTCATACTCCAGCCGTTGCTGCATCTGCAGTGAACTCAGATCTGAGGGCAACTTGCCTCCTCTGAAAACAGAAATCTCTCCTTCTTCGTCCCAGGACACCCTCTGCACGGGATGCTTGGTGAAACCACTCGGCCACTAGGACACATGCACAAATCTGGATGTACAAGTGAATAATAGTACCCTTGACCAAGGGCAACCCTGACCAGTGTGCGACGGGTGGCCGGATGAATGCACTGCTCTTCTGTCTTCTTCAGTGATGATGATGTACATGGCTCCTCAGAGTGTCCCCAGTGGGACCAAGTCCCAGTTGCCCACTTGAGTTATCAGCCAAATAATGCATCCCTACATTGGCTTTGCCTCTTTCTTTGTTCCAGTCTTCCAAGTTCCCAGTTCTTATCCCTTGAGATGACACTCTATATGCAATAAGCTGTCTGGACGCAAGCGTTTGTCTTAGACTGATTTTAAGTCAGACCCAAGTTAAGATAAACATCATGTATTCTTGATTCTGTTTCTCGACTTGATTCTGTACCATTAATCTGTCCTTTCATGGCTTTGTAATATATTTTAATACCTGGTAAGATAATTGAACATATGCTATTCTTTCAAAATTATCCTTGGTTGCTCTAGTGGACTTACCTTTTCCGGATTAATTTTGAACTATTTAAGCAATTCCAAAGTGCTATTCATTCTTCAAATTAGAAATAAATTTACTTCTATCCAATTTCACATCCCTCCAATTACCAGCTGTATGGACTGGTATTTTTTCTTCTGCTTTATGCCCCGGTATCCTCTTTTATGAGTTGAGCCGAATAATTCCTTCTTCACTGAACTGATATGAATAATAGTTGGGATATACACATACATAGTAATTATACAGTGGTTGACACATACTATACCCTAAATGTTCACAATGGATTGTATATACTCTGGCAACCCTATAATATTAAATCTCCCTATCTATAAAGATAGCATATTATTTCATTACTGAAAGTAAACCTTATACTCCATAGTGAAATCTAATATTTTACTTATTATGGGTCCTACATTTTTTCCATAAAATTGTTCTAAGAATTTTTTTGTATATTTCAATGACAATTTTGGATGAGATAATATTAATTTTATTTTCCAACTAATTAAAACTAAAATGTTATGTTTATTGGGCACTTCAATGGGAGGTACTTGCTGAATGCATTCTTTTCGCTATGTTATTCTTACAACAGTTGTTTGAGATGAGAACTATTATTAGCTCTATTTTACAGGTAAAGAAATAGACATAGAGAAATTGAGTGTTTTCCCCCGACTAGGAAGTGACTAACCCCAAATTTAGTTCAAGGCTATTTTTTTTTTTACAAAAACAATTGATCTTTCTGTATTGTTTTTCTAGCAAACCACCAACAACTTATACTTGTTACTTACAATTATTTTTGCTAGTTTGCTTGCTTTCTTTTTTTGACAATCACATTAACCCCAGCTATTGATAATCTTGCTTCTAAGTTTCTAATGTTTATCTTAGTAATGACTTTCTGAATAAATAGAGGTTTGATGAATTAAAAGCAATACAATTTTTAACTCATATTTAATGCTGTTAACAGAAATGAAAGACAAGTGTCTTAAGGACAGAGTGTCCCCACATTTCCAAACCTAAACTATTTTGCTAAATCTGTTTGCCAAACCCTAAACACCTAAGGGTTCCCCCATCTTCTTCTTTTTTTTTTTTTAAATAAGATACTGCCACCACCATATAATTGTCCCAACCTCATCTTGCAGACATTTTCTGGTCCTTGGCCTGGAAAGGCAAACTCTAAGACACTCAGGAGCATATGGTGGGGAGAGGTGTTTGGGATCAGGTTAACCACTTTTGGCTCACAGTTCTGTCCAGATGCCTCATGCAAACCAAAGGACAGGTCTGGAGTCCAAGTTCTGAGAGAGCAGTTTAATTTCCAAAGGGCACATGACGAAGAGGTAACTTAAAATTTCCAGTAAGTCCTTCATTTTCTTTTCCCTTCAAATTCATAGATCGTGATATTCAAATTGAGGCACTTCATGGTGGTCATTCCTTCTCAATGAAACTTGGTTTCGCACAAGACCCAAGGCATTGAGCCAACAGACTGATAGATAGTCTCCACCTTCCCTCCCATGAGTCTGGGAAAGAAAGAACAGCACCCACGTTAAAGAAGGAGCACATCTGCCCTCAAAGACAGACCAAATGAAAGAGAGAAGTGATATCAGCAAGAGAAGATTCCAACAATACATCAAAGTCATTTCATGGTTGTTCTATTGAATAGTTTCCCCAGGTGATTAATTTGCATTGACTCATTAGGTTGAGATACCAGAATCCTTGTTACACATTTGCATGGTGTTCTAGCATCCCTTGAAGCCCTTTCTCAAACTGTTGTGGTAAGTGTTTCTACAACATCAAGAAGGCTAAATGAGTTATGTTTGGTTTTTGAAAGAAAAAAAATGGTTGTTTCTCTCTCATTAAACTTTGTTGGGATACACAGTATTACAACAGTATCATAGGAACTTCTCCCCACTTAAAAAAAAAAAAAAAAAAAGTTTGCCCACTACAGAGTGAGCACCTATTTAGTGACGGGATGTTAGGAGGTATATATGTATCATTCCTATATTTACAACAATCCACTAACCTGATTGAAAAAAAAAAAAAACGGGGGTGCCTAGGTGGCTCAGTGGGTTAAGCCTCCAACTCTTGATTTTGGCTCAGGTCATGAGCTCACAGTTCATAGATTTGAGCCCTCAGCTGGGCTCTGCGCTGACAGTGTGGGGCTTGCTTGGGATTCTCTGTCTCCCCCTCTCTCTGCCCCTCCCCTGCTTGTGCTTGTTCTCTCCCTCTCAAAAATAAATAACTAAACATTAAAAACAGAACACACACACTCCATCTTACGGATGTATAAATGGAGGAAATGGCAGCACAGTACTACATATCTCCTATAGACATAAATGATGTCAATAAATAAATGTCAAAGATGCCTTCTGGTAAAGTACTATGATACCATAACAGCCAGCCCGTCTATTATTTCTTAATCTTGCAATAATAGATAAAATGTCAATACTGACCCACATGTCTACAATTCTTCCATGATAAGAGAATCTATGATCTGTTAACAAATGTAGGTAACAATGGGACAATTTCATTATATACTCACTTAACTCTTTAACTGAAAGTTCTAAGAATAGACCTTGTTTAAGTGAAAGTCGATTATCTGACCACTAAATGAAGTCGAATACACGTTCTTTCTCTCTCGAATACAGTGGTCTGCATTCTTTTTGGAAAAGATCCTGGTACTCTGAGAGGCCAGAAAAGACCGCGTTAGCCTAGGCAGAAACCAGGAAGAGAGAAGGGGTTAGGAGGAGGCACAGAGAGCAGGAAGCCAAGACGAAGGCGAGGGATGAAACGCACGCAGCCATGCGAGTTTTATAAGGGAAACGACTTTTCAAAGAAATAAAATATAGAAGTGGCTAGTCTTGGTTTAAGGACTAACAGAAGGCCCAAATTAAATAGCATTTTATTAGCTTTTTAAGTGGAGTGACTAAAAAAAAGAAAGAAAGAAAGAGACTTGTTTTAAAAACATAAGACATCCAATTAACCCGACTTCTGAGCCCGACATTTAAAGGGCTACTAATCTTCGAAGGGAGATTTCCCTGTAGGTTTCTGGAATGGATCCGTAATGGGCAGTGTGAGCGCGCACCTGCCTTCCCGCGTGGCGCGCATATTCACGGACACGCTCAGACACGCACCCAGAATATTAGGTTGACCTGCTGTCCACCACGGGCTGCTGCTGAGAACCCCCCTGGGGCCGGCGGAGGAGGGTGAGTGAATTCGTGCTCAGGGCAAGGACGCAGGAGGCGAGGAGAGATGCTGTGTGTCTGCCGCGCGCCCCGCCCCCCCACCCCCCCAGTCCCTCTGCTGCGGTTTCTGCCTCCCCCAGTTACCTGCGGAAACGCCCGGCCCGTCTCCCCCAGCCCCTGCGTAGCCGAGTGGAGCCGGAGGGTTGATCCCTTAGCCCCCATACACAGCCTTCCTTTCACCACGTTCCGTTTATACAAAGACTGGCTTATCCCAATTTTTTTTTTTTTTTCTGTTGCCTTTGCAATGAAAAGCTCTCCACGCGCAGCCTAATAAAGTTCTATGCCCGCCCCGCCCCCATCCCCCAAATCCCTGCCAAAAAAAAGAAAGGGAGACTTAAACCTGGAACTCATTTAGCTAAAGGGACTTTAGTTAACAAGAAAGTTACCCATCATGGACTGCAGGTAACACCTCCCGTGATTCTAAATCCATTACCTGGAGACTTACCCAGGCTGAGTTTGATTTTATGAACTGTGAGGTTGCAATGTTGAAAGTCTGCAAATTGGACATAAATTGGACGCAAAAGACTGGGGGAGCCGAGTGATTTTCTCTCTAATGGTGTAGCAGGCTCCGGCTCTTACCAGAGATTCCTGTAATCTGGGGCCGAGCCAGGGATGAGTGCCTGCGTCTGTGCGCCTCCCAATCCAGGACTTCCCTCCCACCCACCGGAAAGGTCTGAGTCCCAGGCAGGCCGCTCTGCCTAGAACAACCTGTGAATCAATCGATCAATCCCTCTGATGGAGGAATGTGCGCTGGAACCAGCTCGCACGCACCCAGATCGGTAACAGAAAAGGAGTTTTCTCCTACTCCCTGACCCCTACTGTCAACAATGTCCCCTAGTGTGTTTGACTGGGCCACGTTCATCTGCCCCCTAGCTCGTCATTTTTCACAACCTTATTTTGGGGAGGACTGCTGACGTCACAGGGAATGCAGTCTTGACTGGCTTCTGGGTTTTAAGGAGCCCTAAAACTCCCTTGAAATCAGTGCTACCTTCTCCACAACATGTAATTGAGCATTTATTTATTTTTACTTTGTTCACTTGTTTATTCATTTGTTTTTATTTCATAGGGAGGATACAAGGATGATCCAGAGATCAAAGTCGGGGAAGGCACTCATGTGTCCTAACGGAAGTAGAAGGCCGGGTAAAACCAATTCTGTAATAGAGATAAAGCAGAAAGATTCTGAGGGAAGATTGAATCCCGCTGGGAATTGGAAACACAGACAAACAGACAACAAGTATGGACATCTGGGTTTCAAAAATTAAATGGTCATTCTCCAAACGGAGAGTGGTGTTGGTCTGGGGTGGAGAGGACAGGTAAGTGCCCCAGGCAGCAAGAAGGATTTTAGGAAGGCAGCAGGAGAGAGGTTCGTGGGATGACCACTGGAGTGACCTGTGGTGGTCCCAGGACACAGGGGAGAAGAGGAGCAGCGTATAAAATTTGAAGGTGTTCGGGGCACCCGGGTGGCTCGGTCGGTTGAGTGTCCGACTTCAGCTCAGGTCATGTTCTCACGGTCCGTGAGTTCGAGCCCCGTGTCGGGCTCTGTGCAGCCAGCTCAGAGCCCGGAGCCTGTTTCAGATTCTGTGTCTCCTTCTCTCTCTGCCCCTCCCCTGCTCATGCTCTCTCTCTCTCTGTCTCAAAAATAAATAAAAACATAAAAAAAAAAAAACTTAAAAAAAAAAAGTTTGAACGTGTTCTTGTGGCCAAACCCAAATGCCCAAAGCCCACATGAGTAGTTTGGGCTCTCTTCCATATATAACAGTAGGAGTTTCTAGGATATTGAGAACATGAGAAGCATCCCATAAGCATGTGTATAAAAATTTGCCTCAATCAACAACAGCATACATGTCAGAGCCTCAGATGCATAAATCACAGTTCATTCAACCAATGGCATACTATACGCTATTTTAAACAAAAGAAGTAGATCAACTATTTTTAAACTGAATGTAAAAAGTTTTATAAGTTGTGTATAATCTATTATCATTCAAAAGCAAAAAAAAATAATAAGTTTTTTTTTTTTAATGGATTCACATGTATCAGTTCCCTGTGGGGAAATAGAAGGGAACATAGATATATCTATAATGTTTTATTTTTTTTAACTTTTAAATTTCTTAATGTTTATTTATTTTTGAGAGAGACTGCAGATGGGGTAGGGGCAGAGAGAGAGGGAGACAGAGAATCTGAAGCAGGCTCCGTGCTATCAGCACAAAGCCCAACGTGGGGCTCAAACCCACAAACCCTGAGATTTGAGCTGAAGCCAGACACTCAACTGACTGAGCCACCCAGGTGCCCCAATGTTTTATTTTTTTAATAGAAAAATCATAAAATTGAAATATCAAGCAAATACGGCAAGATGTTCACAACTCTTTTTATGTGGGTCCTAGGTACTTGGGTGTTAGCATTTTCTGAGTTTTCCAACAGATTTAAATATTTTGTAATTAAAGCATTTTTTTAACGTTTATGTAAGTTTTGAGAGAGCGAGTGAGAGTGGAGGAGGGGCAGAGAGAGAGGGAGACACAGAATCAGAAGCAGGTCCGGGCTCTGAGCTGTCAGCACTGAGCCCGACACGGGGCTCAAACTCACGAACCACAAGATCATGACCTGACCCGATGTCAGACGCTTAACCGACTGAGCCACCCAGGTGCCCCAATATTTTGTAATTTTTAAAGGGCAAATTCCCATATCTCTTTTCCTCCACACACTTACTCCATACTTCAGCTCCATCTAAAGCTTCCTCAAATACTCCTTAGAGTCTTGGAGAGCATCTCACACATGGTCATAAACAAGGTCAGTCACCACTCGGTATCCCCTGGGTAGTGTTGGCCCTACAGGAAGGACCAGGGCTGCTTCCGTGAGTCTCCCGTGCCTCACTGAGTGCCATTACAGTGCACAGCTGTCTCTTCCTGCCCCCCGCAATGTTTATTTATTTTTGAGAGAGACACACACACACACAGAGCATAAGCAGGGGAGGGGCAGAGCGAGAGGGAGAATCTGAAGCAGGCTCCAGGCTCTGAGATGTCAGCACAGAGCCTAATGCAGGGCTCGAACTCATAAACCAAGAAGAGGTCATGACCTGAGCCGAAGTTGAATGCTGACCGGACTGAGCCACCCAGGCGCCCCACGGATGTCTCCTCCTTACCTCCGACAGCTCTTCTTTAGAGGAAGGCTGCCTTGCCGATCTCCCAGCTCTACAGGTGTTACCACCCACACACTGAAACACATTTTGGTTCCAAAAGCCCACCAGGGATTGCAGAGAAATGAGAGCCTTTGTGTTACCCACAGTTTGCAGCACACCAAGTAACGATTATTTTGCTCTTAGGGTATACAGAATGTTTAGTAAAATCCATCTTCTAGCTTTAGCTCCACAGTTTTCCTCTGGATGAAGATTCTAAATCCAGTAGAATAATCACAGGCTCCTGGCTGAACTCAGAATCATCTGTCATCTCTGACAACACAGGTTTTATTACTTGATCAAGCTTTGCTTTTTAATTCTCTATTTCCCGCAAGATGAGTTTCTCCCTAAAGGCTCCCTGAGCCCACCTACAGATCCATGTCTTGTCATAAATGCCCATCAGTGTAAACGACATGCCCAGACGTAGTCTAGGCTTAGGTTGGGTTCTCCACTACACCAGGAAGTTTATTCTGGCAGGAGAATGTGGGACAGGCTGGAAACAGGAAGAAGCTGGAGTCAGGGAGACCAGTGGAGAAGGAAGCCACTACAAGCATACAGGCACACTTTTATTTTCACATTTAATCATTTACAGCAGTGTTCTTGTATGATGTATTGTGGGTGCACTGCAGCACACACGTTCTATATACATTGCAATGCACACTGCAGTGGTGTTTCCCCTACCTCTTCAAGCCTGAAAATCCGTGTATTGAAAGACTGAGTCTTTGCATGAATATCTCATGAGGTTCCCTGACTGCAGATGTGGCCCTCAAACAGAACTCTCAGGAAGATAACAGAGGGATGAGGAAGAAGGATGGACGAGATCATTAGCTTTGCAAACATTCTGTGCACATTGTCTTTAAATACGCCTTTACGTATTTAGCACACTTAACTCTTTATTCTACCCAGAACTACTATTCATAAAACCAGCTGTGCAAAAGCAACCACACAACCAACCAACCAACCAAACAGACAAACAAATAAAAACAGCCATGGGACATATTTAGAATCACTGATGAGGCCATCTTCTCTTATTATTTATCAAAATGTTGAGTTCTAAAGGCAAATGCCTACAGATCTCATGGATGGAAACTTGACCTCGAATGGTTACAGGCATGGTGCCGGGGAGAATGAAGACGAGATCAGGAATAAGTAAGCATTCAATATTGCCTTCAAGTAGATAAATAGTTTCATTTGATTTGTTCCCATTACTGCAAAGCTAATGTTTTAGGTGCACACTATTTTCCCCCAATAGCATTTGCAGATGTGTTAAGTTTCTATAGTTTTGGACACTCACAGTATTTGCCTGCAAACTGTGATAGCCTGAGTATATAACAGGAGGAAAAATATATCAGCCACTGGATAGAATATAACACAGCATGCATCTGAAAGTATTGTTTTCATGTACTCACAGAACAAACAATACAGATGGACTGGACAGGAGCACATGGTTGATTCCAGTCTGAAGCATATTTATGTGGATCCCACAAACCAAATAACCGTGCCCTGATTCAGTTAATTGCTACAGAGAATATGAGAGATCTTTTCTAAAGTTTTCAATTACCGTCAACACTACGCTATAAAAACAACAAAACATTTCAAAATGGTCCCCCCATGTCACTTGCCATCATGGTATCGTTGTAGGGATGGCCCAGGTTTCTATGAGCCCTGTTTTCTTTTTAAACCTTAGGGAAATGGAAGAACTTCATCCATACGGAATGAGAACAACCCTCCTTCTCTTCTCCCTTTGATGTTGACATAACAAGTGAATTACCGCTGACCTCTTCAGCAAGACAAATCAACTTTAACAATATTATTCGTTTGAATTTCTTTGTGTCCCCAGTGCCGCTGAAAATGCATGACTAGGCGGGTGTGATTCTACAGTTAACTTACCTCCCTCCTCTCATCTTCACAAAACAAAATAGTGTTCCATTTTCACAGAAGGAAATTTTGAGGAGTTCACTGTTGTGGGAGGTCAATATCATAAATAATTTAATTAAGCTTCTTAAGAAGAACTGGATAAGTGTCTAAGCAATTGCCAGCTAAAATAATGATAAAAGTGAAATCGATTCTCCTGCTGCAGGGTGTTAAGCTGCGTAGCAGGGGTAGCTCGAGAAGGCGGTTCCTTCTGCTATTTATTTCTTATATTTACTGGACTCTCTCGTGGCAGGAAAAGCCTGAGGGCACAGTTAGGGATGGCTAAATGTGGTGGCATAGAAGGTACCTTTTTATCTGTCTATTTATTTTTCCTTCTGCATCTTACGAGGACATGTAAATACAGGAAAAACTATCAGTCAGCAGTACTTTGTTGTTTGAGCTGCTTTATGGGCTGTTGTCGCATAGTTGTGGATTTTTCACCGCCCCAAAAACACTAGGGACCAACTTCTGTGAACATAATGGGACGTTACCGGGCTTTTATTGTTACAATCTAAACTGTACTTTCCGGCCAAATCAAGAACCAAGAACTTAAAAAATAAAACACAAACATACGTAAAAAAGAAAAAGAAAGAAACAATTTTCCTGACTCCATCCTCTGACTTCTGGAACCCTGTGCATTTTCATAACCGCAGCTCACATGAAACTGTTGTATAATTTTTGCACTTTGCAGCTGTGGAATAGAGAATATGAAACGGTACTGACACGGTCCCGGAACGACAAGGCTCTGTATGACCTCATGATGGGACACAGCGCTACTCATGTGAAGAAAAGCTTCCTCTGGGGCGCCTGGGTGGCTCAGTTGGCTAAGCGGCTGACTGTTGATTTTTTTCTCAAGTCATGATCTCACGGTTCATGAGTTCAAGCCCCGCATCGGCTCTGTGCTAACAGCACGGAGCCTGCTTGGGATTCTCTCTCCCTTTCTCTCTGCCCCTCCCCGACTCATTCTCATTCTCTCTCTCTCTCTCTCTCTCAAAATAAATAAACTTAAAATAATTAAGAAAAAAAAACACTTTCTCTGAGATGAGATCATTTCACAAGCAGGATTTATTATCTTTTTTTTTTTTAATTTTTTTTTTCAATGTTTATTTATTTTTGGGACAGAGAGAGACAGAGCATGAACGGGGGAGGGGCAGAGAGAGAGGGAGACACAGAATCGGAAATGGGCTCCAGGCTCTGAGCCATCAGCCCAGAGCCTGACGCGGGGCTCGAACTCACGGACCGCGAGATCGTGACCTGGCTCAAGTCGGACGCTTAACCGACTGCGCCACCCAGGTGCCCCAGGATTTATTATCTTTATGGATGTTCCTAATGCGGGAAAGACTTACTATTGGGGCAGCAGCTAGCTGTGCATCCAGTCTTCGGGGGACGGGCAGTCCAGTGGGAATCTGAACTACATCAGGGTGCACGTGGACTCTGAAAGGGATGCCCACAGGAGAACCCCATGGGCACAGTCCTGAGTGTTGGGAATTTATTAGGAAAAACAGGTCAATCGTAAGGGCTGCAGGCACCAAAGTACTGAAGGTGTGGTTTATTATGGCTACCAAGCTTTGGAACATTATCGGATATCTGCAGTGGTATAAGAACAAAGCTCCCAAATCTAAGACAATCATCTAACTCTTTGTTCTGACTTCCTGTTGCCCAACCTGACTGTCGTTTCCACAAAGAGAGTCACTAAATGCTCTAACCACTCCAAATATTTTTTTAAAATTAATTTTATGTTACAAGCATTTCCTTATATTATAAACATATTTTTCTATAACATGGATTTTAGTATGACTATTATTTAGTTTGCCAGCTATACTTTTTGATATTTCAAAATTTTGTTTAGCATGATTTGTACCTTTTCTGAACAAGCCTGTTATTTTCTGGAAAAAAAAATAGAATCTAAAATGTGGATTACAGGGGCGCCTGGGTGGCGCAGTCGGTTAAGCGTCCGACTTCAGCCAGGTCACGATCTCGCGGTCCGTGAGTTCGAGCCCCGCGTCGGGCTCTGGGCTGATGGCTCAGAGCCTGGAGCCTGTTTCCGATTCTGTGTCTCCCTCTCTCTCTGCCCCTCCCCCGTTCATGCTCTGTCTCTCTCTGTCCCAAAAATAAATAAACATTGAAAAAAAAAATTAAAAAAAATAAATAAATAAAATGTGGATTACAGAATCAAGTGCATATCTGAGACCTTTGGTGAATACCCCAACGATGTCCTCTAGAAATATTTTGCCCATTTAACCACACAAGCTTCTTTTTAAGATGGTGGCATTTTTTTAAGCAACATGGGCAGGAATAAGTTCTAGAAGTTAATAAAGCATCAATATATGAAAAGAAACATGTATCTATCATCAGTCTTATTGTGGCTGGTCCTTCCCTGACCTGTGGGAAGAGCAGTCCCTCAAGGATCAGGACTAGTCAGTTACCCTCACTGTGTCCCCATTCTCTAATTTCTAAAGCCGAGAGATAGCTTAACCATATTTATTCTCATCGCACAGACACAAATGGGCTCACAGTAACATGGTGTAAAACACCACTACAGAAAGTATATTCTTGTTGCAGGAGGAACGTGTGACAAAAATGAGGAAATGTCTTTTGGAAAAAAATTTTGGAGAATCCTGGACACAAGATACGGAACGATCCATGAATATCTCCTTGTCTGAGGTGGGACTGACATTTGGGATTCTCGGAGTTGAGGGGAACTTCCTTCCTGCTCTGGGAAAGAATCATGAACTCTTCTCTGTTGATAAACTGGTTATTTACTCGTTATACATTGTGCACCACCATTTTTGTCACATTTAGATTAAATGGGCATAATGTGTCAGTCGAACATTAAAAAATAGTATCCACAGTGATAACACTGTCAGAGTTGGAATTCTGGCTACTGCACATAACCCAAACCAAAGCTTCTTATCGAAGACCATTTGAAATTAACTTCGTGGAATACAGAACAGGTGTAAGCATCTTTAGTCAAGTAATTACAAGCGCTGGTGTAGATGTGACGCTACAACATGAAGGAAAACGTCCAGCCTTTGGAGGTTGACGGACGTGGGTTTAAATGCTGCTGTGTGAGGATGCCCGCATTTCTCTACCTCTCTGACCTTCCGTTTCCTCACGTACTGAGTGTGTATACGTTTTCCTTCGTCTTATCCTTTTTCTCTAATTGATAAGGATTCAGGGGGATGAAATGTGTAATAAGCTGAATGTAGAATAAAATATTCAACGAATGGTAATTATTATTAGAATTAAGTGTAAAATGCATAGACATGCTAAATATAAATGTTTTATCCGAGCTTCTTCTCAGCTCTCCTGTCCATTGGCAAAGCCCAAGTTTTTTTTTTTTTTTAAGTTTATTTATCCATTTTGAGAGACAGAGAAAGAGAGAAAGAGAAAGGGTGAATGGGGGAGGGGCAGAGAGACAGAGAGAGAGAGAGACAGAGAGCGAGCAAGAATCCCAAGCAGGCTCCGCACTGTCAGCATAGAGCCCAATGTGGGGCTTGATCCCACAAACCAAGCGATTGTGACCTGAGCCAAAATCAAGATTCAGACGCTTAACCACCTGAGCCACCGAGGCACCCTGGCAAAGCCCAAGTTTTGAGAGTATGCCTGCAGTCATTATAAAGCCCACAGAATAATTAATTCATTTAGTTTAGTCCAAATCTCCAATTAATTATTCGAGATGAACTGCACTGGGCTAGACCCTAGGGTTATAAAGATAAATAACTCATAATCATACTCTGTGCAAACAAACAGGCTGCATCTAATAACTGTCCAAAGACAAAGAACAGTTCTTATCTCTACTTGTTCATATACCACTCTCAAATTAATAATCAACTACTGATTCCCAGTCTCCTGCTCTCTAAACTAAATACACTGAATTATCTGTCTTTCCTTACATGAAAACTACTCTGTTTCTTACCTTATTTTTCTGCACTTTCCCTAGCCTTTGTAAACACTGCTATGAGTTTTATTTTGAAAAATAATACAAGGGACATGACCCATTCCTTAATTCAGAATTATGAAGGCATTCCCAATTACCTGGGAACGGACTATTGGAATTAAAAATTATCCATGAGCACTATGCTTTTCCATTCATATTAACATTTTCATTCGTTCAACTAATTATGCACTTTGTGGAAACAAACGGGATATTTACGTATGGTTAGGCTACCAAGGAGAAGAAATTTCAAAAGCCAAAATAAGTCTCTCTTGCCCTAGGGAAAGTGTGAAGGGGCAAGATTTGCAAAGGACCACTCTGCTTCAGGTTGGTGGTTTGGAAGAATCAGTCGCAGAAGTGATAGAATTAAATCCTTCTGTAAAATAAGGAGAAAAGAGCTAAGCACGAATGCAAATGAGAAAGGTGACTTCGCCTCGTCAAACTTCATTATATGAATCACTAGATTATCCTAAGAACTAAAAATTTCTACATATCACGTCACTGCTAGTATATTAAAACAAAACCCTCCAAAGACCAAATAGAAACAACTTGAGGATTATTCTCTAGAGTTTACCACGGCATCTTTTATCTCCCTCTGTATCTTACCCACTAGTGCAAATAACTGATAGGTGACGGTGAAATGCCAAGTATGGGCCGGTTCAAGACTATCACTGTCCTTGGAACATGAATGAAGGTGACCAAAGTGCAATGCATGGTAACAAAAACGAGACGTTCTCACTGCCCTTTCTGAGACAGCAAGTACCTCGCGTAACAGAGAGGACTTTGACATTTTCATTTTCTTCTTGCACGGGATCAAGGTGGGTAGACTTTTTCCCTTTCCCCTCCAATACTAGCTCAGTTCTCTGAATACTAGAGCACTATCTGCAGATTAATTTATTTTGTAGATTTTAAAATCCAGTTCGTTTTCTTTTCATTCGTTTATTTAGGAGAGATCTAATAAAGAATGGAAAGAAAAAGAAAAAAGCGCACACATTTGGTTGAGTAACAGAATTAACACACACTGGATCCTTTGATAGCTGGGAGTAAGGTTTGTTCAGCACCGGGTCCCCTAGAATTTTGAAAAGAAGAAGAAAACACGAAGGCATTTCCTCTTAACTTCTGGGAGCATACTAATTTGGGGTTTATAATTAATTTAGGACCATTAACATCGTATGGGGGGACAAATTACCCTACAGCATCTCAATTCTCCTGTGGAAGCATATCCGAAATAAATGCTGTCCCTTGATAGTGTACCATGAAATACATTTCTAAGAAACCCTTGGCGCCTTTTCCCTGAATTTCCAACATCGTCTGCTAAAGAAACTCTTCAATGAAACCACACAGGTACCGCCTCAGGAAAAAAAAAAAAATCATGGCACTGGAGACCATTTTCCAGCCAGTTGGCTGGATGTATTTACATTTTTCATATTAGCCAAGAGATGTTTGGGATAGCATCCATAGCATAGGGATTTCTTACAAAATTTTAGATGTATTTTTCTAATGAGATGGTATCCTGATCTCTGTATATCTTTGTCTCTCTAAAGCCCTCTACATGTTTATCTTTGTCTGTCTGTCTCTCCTTCATTTAAAAAAAAAAATTTAATGTTTATTTATTTGAGAGAGACAGAGAGAGAGAGAGTGGGGGAGGGGCAGAGAGAGAGGGAGACACGGCATCCAAAGCAGGCTCCAGGCACAGAGCCCCGTGCGGGGCTCAAACCCATGAACCTTGAAATCATGACCTGAACCGAAGCTGGACACTCAACCGACTGAGCCACCCAGGCGCCCCATGTCTCTCCTTCATTTTAAATCAATGTTTCCTACATAATGTGGAAGGGAAACATTCCTATAAACCAAGCAATAGGCTCACCCACGTTTCATGATCTTAGAGCATTCATCTTAGCACTGCTCTATGGTTATCATTCAAATAAATTATTTAGTCACATGAAGTCTATTGTTACTTATTTTTTGCATTAATATGAATTAGGAAAATGTAATATTTACAATAGAAGAAATTTTCAGGGATAGGGCATAAGGCACCCGGGTGCCGGTTGAGTGTCCGGCTCTTGATTTCGGCCCAGGTCATGATCTCAGGTTCATGGGTTTGAGCCTCACGTTGGGCTTTGCACCAACAGCATGGAGCTTGCTTGGGATTCTCTCTGTCTCTCTCTTTGTCTCTCTCTGTACCCTTCCCCACCCCCTGCTTCAAAATAAATAAACTTAAACAAAGAGAATATATTTTCCTCCTTCTGAAGGAAAAACATGCAGATATTCCTTAGCAAGAAAGAGTTGTTCCTCGGGTATGTTTAGTTCAGTCATCCAGGGGAAAAAAAAAATAACACAGAACAAAAATCACAAGCATCCAAGTAATTGTATTTTAAAAATTATAAATCATGTACCATTTTTATAAAAATGAATCATAGAAGAAATAATACTGGCAACACTATATCATAATTTCACTTTACATTCTATCAGCATTGCCCTGAGATCCAGAAAACTGAGGCCCCTACCCTGGTCCCTGAGCTTCAGGATCCCCACACTTTGGATTCATCCAGGTGTAATTCCCTACACGGGGCAACACCTGACACCCAGTCCTTGTTTTCTTCCTTTGAGCCATTTTCTGGTCCTTTATTCAAATGTGGGGCTGAACAGATACCCTTATGAGGTCATCCTGGGCTTAGGGTGTGAGGGAATACTGAATCTAGAAAAATAGCCTGCCAGCTGAATCTCTCACACCTAGATTACTGTCTTTCTTTCACTTCTGCATCTATTACCATTCTCAGTAACTCTGATGGTAATATAGATGAACCATCCAATGGCCTACCAGTATTTTCTCATTAGATACCACAGTGTTTCCTCACTCATTTGACTTACATGGTTGGTCGTTCACTTATATGGCATACCCAAGACTGGGTCACCCCTGGTAACTACACCAATTCTAAAATCTTAATTTCAAACACTGCTGTCTATGATCATTTATCAACTACTAACCCTCCGGTTCACTTACACTGGCTCTCCCAAATAACTAACCCACCAATAATTTCAATCCATCTATAGGACTATGTTTTCATTATCCATCAAAACCTCTTTACAGACTAGTATTCATCTCTCTCTCTCCCTTTATTTTTGTGAGAGAGAGCGTGAGTGGTGAAAGGGCAGAGAGAGAGGGGGACAGAGGATCCAAAGTGAGCTCTACACTGACAGTAGTAAGTCCAATGTGGGGCTCGAACTCACAAACCACGAGATCATGATCTGAGCCATGAGATCATGATTGGATGCTCAACTGACCAATCTATGTCCCCTGGTCTGGACCAATCCCTTGCATACACCCTTAAATATGCCCAGCAATACCTAACTCTAGTTAACCCATTAACCACATACTCAATGCCTGGATTTGAGGATGGAAACACTCGTTGAAGTAAGACAGGTGGGAAATTCATGATCACAAATAAGCCCCCAAATTTCTAGATTATTGTAGCATTTTAACACTATTTTGGCATTTTAACAATCATTTTTACCTGCTAAAGATGACATTCCCCCACCGTCTTTTTCCTGAAATCTTCAACACCTTCACTCTGCATTCTCAGTTGAAGACTTGATTCATACTTCTTAAAGAAAATAGATGCAATAAAAATCCTTATCTGACTGCAACCACATCTCCCAATCTGCTCGCATATGCACCGTAAGCTGTCACTTTTCTTCCTTTAAAATACATGAACTTGCCCTGCTCCTATTTAAGGCCATTTGCGAACTCTGGATCTATTCCCCTCTACCCTCTGAGGACTCTACTCCTGGAATTTCCCTCCTTCTGTCCTGCTACCACCTACTTCTATCATTCTAACAGCTCTTTCTCATTCATACTCAAATGTACCTTTATGTCACCCATCTTTAAAAGGACTTCCCTAGACTTCGTGCCCATCTTCAATTACTGTTCCCTGTTTCCATTCCCTTTGCTAGCAACAGGCATCAAAAGAATTATCTTGGGGTGCCTGGGTGGCTCAGGCAGTTAAGCATCTGACATGATCTTGCGGTCTGTGGGTTTAAGCCCTGCATCGGGCTCTGTGTTGACAGCTCAGAGCCTGGAGCTTGCTTTGGATTCTGTGTCTCCCTCTCTCTCTGCCCCCTTCTCTCTCACACACAAAAATAAATAAACATTAAAAAAATTAAAATGAGTTATCTACAGTGTGTGTTCCTAATTCTTTAGCCACCATTCTGTCCTTAGATCGTTCCAATCATCCCTATCACTCCATAGATATTTCTCACACAAATGTTACTAATAACTTTTGAAAGATGATACTCCTGGGGCTCATTTTAAACCACCTTTTAGCATCAATAGACACAGTAGATTGAGCCCTCCTTCTTGAAACATTTTGTTCTCTAGAATTTTCTTCCAATGCCAACTCCTGGATGGCTATATTTTCTGTTTCTTCTCTTATCACCCTTCCTTCTTTTCTTTTACTTGTTCCTTCTCCCTTACTGAACCTCAAAACACTAGAATGCCCTAGATCTTCAAGCTCAGCCTTCCTGTCTTTTCCGGCTATACCTATTTCTCTGGAGATTTCATTTGTTCTCATGGTTTAAAATACTATATGTACCCTAAAGAGTCTCCAATTTTCATCTCCAGACCCAGTCTACTGAGCTCAAGAATTATATGTCTGACTGCTTATTTGAGAACTCCATTAGGATACCAAATTGCCATCTCAACAGAACATGGCCAAAACCCAAAAGTCTTGATTTTCCTCCATAAACTTATTCCAAAATTTTAGACATTTTAGTAAACAATGTCACCACCATTCTGTCATTTAGAAATAGAAACTAAGAATTTGCCCTGGTTCTGCTTTCCTCTTTATGCAAAACATCTACTCCAAGAGCAAGTCATGTCAGCTCAGCCTCCAAAATATTTTATGAATCCAAACACTTCTTACCATCCTACTGCTAAAACTGTATTCTTAGATCAACATCATCTCTTGCCTGGATTATTCTGATAGCTTTCTGACTGGTCTCTCCACCTCTAGTCTTACCCTCCCACCCAAGGTTGCCTATCTCACTATTTCCTCCATGTAGCAACAAGAGTGATGTTTTTCCCCAAATGGTGACTGTTCTCACACCCTTCCCCTGATAAAACCATCTAACTGTTTGCCACCAGGTTATCCAAACTCTTCAGCATGGATTGCAAGTCTCTATATGGCCTGCAACTCGCCTACCCATCTGATCTCTATCATCTCCATTCTTCCCGTGTCCTTTTTGCATATGCTACAGGGCTACCCTTCTGTCTCAAATCTGACATGCTTATCTCTGTCTCGGGACTTCCATTGGCTAATTCTTGGCAGAGAGCACTTTATTTCCTTGAAATTTCTTCAACTGCTTGCTTCTCATCACGGAGGTCTCAGATCATAAGGTACCTCCTTAGTGATGACTTTGCTGACTGCCTTGGAGAAAATGAACACCCGATCTCTATCACATTACTGTTTTTTTTTTTCCTATTCTTGTTTATAGTAACTTTCAAAAGTTGGAACTGTCTTACTCATTTTGTGTTCATTTTTAGTATCTGCTCTTAAACCCAACTAGAATGCATGCTTTTAGAGTGTTTTGTTCATTGTTTGCCAAAACCTAGAAAGGAAACTGTTATTTTGATTTTTTAAAAATTGTTTAATGTTTATTTATTTTTGAGAGAGAGAGAGAGAGAGAGAGAGAGAGACAGAGCACGAGCATGGGAGGGGCAGAAACAGAGGGAGACACACAATCTGAAGCAGGCTCCAGGCTCTGAGCTGTCAGCACAGAGCCTGATGAGGGGCTCAAACCCATGAACCGTGAGATCATGACCTGAGACAAAGTCGGATGCTTAATTGACTGAGCCACCCAGGCGCCCCTAATATTTATTTATTTCTGAGGAAGAGACAGAGCACGAGCAGGGGAGGGGCAGAGACAGAGGGAGATGCAGAATCTGAAGCAGGCTCCAGGCTCTGAGCTGTCAGCACAGAGCCCGACATGGGGCTCGAACCCACGAACCGTGAGATCATGACATGAGCCGGAGTCGGCACTCAACTGATTGAGCCACCCAGGCGCCCTGGATTTTTAAAAGAACTCATTAAATTTGTTCAGTGGATTTAGCCACCGTGGCCCCAGAGAGACACAAAGCACTAAACATGTTTCACAAATTCCAGCAAACTTTGATGAACTCCCATCAGTTGATTATAGCCAAACGGGGAATGACTAAGTGACCCACTGTCTCAGACAATTTTCCATAGGTTAATACAGGCTATCCCTACATCACAGGGCAGACTGTCCCAGGTCAGAGATTGGGGCAGTCTGGTTAAGTTAAACCAAGGTGCCTGGATTTTTCTTTTCTTTTCTTTTTTTTTTTTCATTCACTGAGGAGCAAAAGTGATAGCGCGTATCAGCAGAGGACTTCAGTGCCTCTGGGGTCTTTGCAAAGCAACTGGGTCATATGAAAGACTCCTCTGTCCCTCCTTCCCCGAGTGTCAATCTTTAATTTAGAAGAAAAGAAAATTACAGCCCTCTTATTTGGCTGTATTAAAATTTATGGGGCAGGGTGCTTTCCAGGCCGCTGCTCCTGCCGGGCACTGCTCTGATGATGTATGACTGTGACATGTCACCAGCGTAGCCAGGCTCTGATGATCCATTCCCGCAACAAGTCATTTGTCATATTTGTCATACATCACTGCCTCAACAGCTACCCCCATCCAGGCCTCTCCTGTACTCTCCAGCAGGGAGTCCTGGCTCAAAATAAGCCCCGTGTTCCCACTGCACTCCCACGACCACCACACTTGCCACGCATTTCTACTCTTGGTGGTAGAGAAGAAAAATAGTTTTTAGCAGCAAGCTCTATTGGAGGATCGTAAGACTTTTAAAGGTAAAGGGTTCATATATTCTGACGCCACAAGCTACTGGCAAACGATGATTATAAGGAGGTGCTTTATGCGTTTGGAATGCCATGCTAATAAAAAAAACCCCACTAGTAAATAGTTATGTAACATTCATTCACTGACGGCCATTCTTCTGAGGGTTTATGAGCATTAACTAATTTAATCCTCTAACAGTCCTGTCGGGGAGATAGCACTGTCGGCACCCATTTCGCAGATGAGGAAGATGGGGCACAGCAAGCTGAATTTGCTCACTGTCCTGGTCAAATCAGTAGAAGAGACAGCAGAGAAACTGAGCAGTCCAGAGCAGGAAACTTTGTTCAAACTCTGTGTCATGATGCATATACTTCAATGTCTGATCCTAGTGGTTCTTCAAGCAGGCTTATATTGACCCCTGCCTTCTTTCAAGGGCCAGAGGAACACATGGCTACAGTGCAGGCACCTTATAATTTACCTGTCACTATAATGTACGATAACACCATTTAACAATGGCTTGTTAGGTTCTCCGGGATACACGAGGTGCTTTGCTTCTGTTATTTAGGTCTTCCAACCCTGCAAGATATTGTTCTATTTCCTTTTGTTTTGAATAGATGGGTAGAGAAGGAAATAAAAAAAAAAAACTTACTGAAGATGTTTTCAAAGAAGGCACTTGGGTGGGGCGGGGGGGGGGGGCGGTGGTGCTGGGTGGCTCAGTCGGTTAAGCGTCCAATTTCGGCTCAGGTCATGATCTCGCGGTCCGTGAGTTCGAGCCCCGCGTCAGGCTCTGTGCTGACAGCTCAGAACCCGGAGCCTGCCTTAGGATTCTGTGTCTCCCTCTCTCTCTCTACCCTCCTCTGCTCATGCTCTGTCTCTCTCTGTCTTAAAAATAAATAAACATTAAAAAAAATTTAGAAGGCACTTGGGGAATAAAGAGGGAAGACCAAATGACTAGGGACAGCTATAAATTAAAAGTGAGTGAGTGACTGGAAATAATTTCTATAGAATTGTTGAAATGACATTTGTATACATTTTAAATAAATCAACTTGACAACAATCTATTCAAATGTCACTGAAACAGACTCTACAGAGTATGGTCTGCTTTTTTTGTCCTAACCGAAAATTAAACTTTATGGGGGGAGAAAATCCCTTCGTGGATTCACATTCTTTACAGTTCTTAGCATTCAATAAAAACAGATTGATCTGTAAGAGAAAAAAATAATAATCTGGATTTCATTAAAATGTAAAACTTCTGCATTGTGAAATAGCCAGTTAAGAAAATAAAGATAAACCACAGACAAGCTTTTATTTGTAAAATACACATCTGATAAAGGACGTGTATCCAAAATGTATAAAGAACTCATCACCTCAACAATAAGAAAACAAACACCCCAATTAAAAAATAGGCCAAAGATCTGAATAGACACCTTACCACAGAGATATAAAGATGGCAAATAACTACACGAAAATATACTCAGCATCACCTGTCGTTAGATGAATGCATAATAAAATAACAAGAGACCATGCCACACATGTTAGAAGGGCTAAAATCCAAAACACTGATGATACCAATGCTGGTGAGGTTGAAGAATAACAGAAACGTTCATCGTTGATTGCTGGTTGGGATGCAAACTGGTGCAGCCATTTTGGAAGACAATTTGGCAGTTTCTTACAAAGCTAAACAGGTCTTAACCTACAGTCCTGCGATCATGTTCTTAGGTAATTACCCAACTGCTTGTAAGTGCCCAGCTATCCAAAACAAGCATGCACATGTTTACAGCAGATTTCTTTTTTTTTAAGTTATTTATTTATTTTGAAAGAGAGAAAGAAAGAGAGACAGAGAGAGAGCAAGGGAGGGGCAGGGAGGGAGGGGGAGAGAATTCCAAGCAGGCTCCCCATCATTAGCACAGAGCTTGGGGCAGGGATCAAACTTTCGAACCGTGAGATCATGACCTGACTTGAAATCAAGAATCAGACGCCAAAGTGACTGAGCCACCCAGGCACCCCAATAGCAGATTTCTTCATAACTGTAGAAAAAGTAGAAGCAATACTTCAATAAGTATATATACAAACAGTGTTTTAAACATAAAGAGAATACTATTTAGTAAAAAAAAAAAAAAAAAAAAAAAAGGAATGAGCTGTCAAGCCACATAAAGACATAGGTGATTTTTAAATGCATATTGCTAAGTGAAAAGGAGCCAATCTATAAAGGCTATACATTGTATGTTTCCATCTACATGACATTCTGGAAATGACAAAACTATAGAGATAATAGATCAGTATTTGTCAAGAGGTGGAACTGGGTGGTGAGGCACTGAGAACTTTTCTTAGGGCAGGAAAACTATTTTGAACAAAGCAAAATAAAAATACATGACACACTAAGCATTTGCCAAAACCCATAGAAGTTTCCAGTAAAGACTGATCTTTCACAGAATCACTCAGGAGGCTAGGGGATTCCAGGATGTAACCCAACATTATTAAAAATGCATGAAACAACCTTACTGAAGGAGGTACAAAGTACTGATCTAAACAACTTTGGAAATGAGCTAAATCTGTAAGATTAAAAGCTAAAAAGACTTCTTCAGCTCTGCATACTAGTTAGTAGTGTTGGGTAATATCTCAAAGTATAAAAGAAATGCCCACAAGTGCTTACTTATATAAGCAAGTTATTTAATAAATAATGACAGAATAGTCAAATCTCCCATGCAGAAGAATTCAAAATAATTTGTGTACATAATCTGCCCTCAAGGAAGCGAGGCATAGCTCCTCCTCCTTATGTGAGCTATCCATACTGACTTCCTTCTAAAGAGCATGGCACGGAAAGGGGGGGAAGAGTAATTTGACTGTAGTGAATCCTGACAAACCCTACTTCACCCAGGTAATCAAGATTAGTGTCTGTGGTCCTAAGTTACGTTGATGAATGTACTCTTGATATGATGGTATGTAAATGGCACTTGACTTCTGCAGACGTCCTCCAAAAAACCCGTAACTCCAGTATAATAATGAAAGACAGTATTTTAGAGAAATACCAGCTGGTGAGCATTCTACAAAATGTTGACCTGCAATCCTTGGGTACCTGGGTGGCTCAGTCCATTAAATGTCCCACTCCTGATTTTGGCTCAGAACATAATATCATGGTGGTGAGATAGAGCCCCGTGTCAGGCTGCTTGGGATTCTCTCTCTGTCTCTGTCTCTCTTTCTTTCTCAAATTAAAAAAAAAAAAAAGTGCTTACCTGTACTCAAAACTACGGAGGCCATCAAAAACAAAGGAAGTCTGAGAAACTCACAACCAAGAAGAGTGTAAGGAGTCATGACAGCTAAATGTAACACAGTATATTGGTTGGAGTCCTGGAACAGAAAGGACATTAATAGAAACTGAGGAAATCTGTCAGGTGTGGACTTTAATTAATAATAAATCTATCAACATTAGTTCATTAATTTAATAAATATGCTATACTAAGATGTTAATAAGAGAGGAAACGGTATGTGGGATGTAAGGGAAGTTGGTGCTATCTTCACAATTTTTCTATAAATCTAAGGATATTGTGCATTAAAAGGTTATTAAAAGCAGATTAACGTATCTCAAACTTATTGCCAGTAAAACTATAAAAAAGTTATTTTGCAAAACACAGGAAAAAGAAGCTCTTTGAATATTTGACTTGATAGATACTTTTAAAGACTTTTTAAGCTTGAAAAAAAATTCACAAAGGAACATTTGAAAAAAAACTCAGCATTTTATTTTATTTTATGTTTATTTGTTAATTTTGAGAGAGTAGAGAGAGAGAGAGAGAGAGAGGATCCCAAGCAGGCTCCACGCCTGGAAGCACAGAGCCCAATGCAAGGCTCCAACTCAGGAGCCGCGAGATCATGACCCGACCGGAGATCGAGTCTGATGCTTAAGTGACTGAGCCACCCAGCTGCCCCTAAAAAACTCAGCATTTTAAAGAAGGGCAGGATTTTAAAAATAAAATAAAAAAAGAAAGAAGGAAAGGATAAAATAAAATCAACTGAGCTTGTTCACCAAGACAGTCCATTATGGTCTCAAATTCTAAGGAAAGAGTCTCACACTAAAAAGCAGAAAAAACATTTCCATGGTCTCCTATTGAGACGTGAAATTATGAACTTCATTGATGATTAAGTAATGTGATTTAATGACTACACAGTTTGATATCAGGCACATGCAGAGAGCCCCATTTTGAATGGATGAACAAGGACTGACAGCTGTTAAGAGAAATTATCCTAAAGACAGTATCAGTTGGTGATCTTTCTACTGGACTCACTAGACTTAATAATGGATAAAGTCCCACTTGACAAATTCTATCTAAATATCCAGGAATCCACCTGTGCGTCTCGCTTGGACACTTTCCATTCTCTATGCATTAAATTATAAACTTTGGTGCATTTGACTCTTTAGGGAAAAGGTTAGCATGTCACATCAGGACAATACAAGCCTCCTTCTTTTCTTAGACAACAGATACCTTGGGAATGTTGCTGGTTACAGGTCCAACATTAGTCTATGATGTTGCTTGGCCCATGGAACCCTCAGTTGGTTTTTGAGGTCCTGGGTGAACAGCGTTACCCAGGAAGACCAGCTGTGCATTTAGGAAACATTTAAATGAAACAGAGCATGCCACTGTGTGGTGGAAAAATTACAAATTCGCCTTGATTTTCTCAAGCAATCCTTTCCAGAAGGGAGGCCTAGCAGACACTTAATATCTGTGCTGCCATGGCCTCCAAAGCCAGACATTCCTCCTGAATATTCCCCCAGGCCAGGCCTTTTATTCCAGGCCGAATATTGAGGCCAGCAATCAATATGTTGGTTCTCCATCTGCCTTTGACAGAGGAAACACCAGTCTGACACCAGCCAGTCTGGGATCAGCTGTTTCCCTGCCTTTGATCTCCTCAGCTAGGGCTGTCTAAGCTCCCAGGGCCTCTGCTCCAGCTTAGATACAGAACACGTCCTGCTGATATCTCCTCCAAGGCCTATTGTAGCCATTGTATTTGAGGAGGGGATCACCTGTCAAAGTGACTGGTTGCAACTCCTCCTTGACTGTGGGAAGCCTTTTTGATTCAGGGCAGATGATAATGAGAGTCTAATTGAGTGATTAACTACCTCAACTGACTTGGAGGTTTTAATGACACCTCTACATTAAGGCCTGCGTTTCCCAGCAGGGCCCCAGTTTGTAACTGTATGGCCATGATATTTGCAATTATAAGCCTTTCCTTTAACCAGCAGGGATTTAATAAATGGACTTGCTTAACCATAGCTAGATGGTCCTTACATCTGACTTTGTTGGGAAAAACATGTATAAATCCAAGCACATGATTGAATGATTAATACAGGCCATTTCAAGTCCATGGCTCTATACATAAGACGGAGACTGAGTTTCAGAAGATTAGGGTAAACCAAATCTTGATGACCAATGTGAGCTTCAATAGAGGAAAAATATCTAAAGATAAGAACTGGTTTTTAAGAGTTGCCATGCCTATGAGAGTCTGCCTGGATATACTGTCTTTAATTAACTGGGTCTGAAGAGCCTATTAATGCAATGTTAAAAGGAACCAGTCTCCATGGGTTCTCACAGTGGGAAAGGTACCCAGGGCTTTCAATTTACAAGGTCTTATTACAAAAGTGCCCTGCTGTTCTGGTCCGTGTTCTTTCTGCCTGGGAGCAATTTAATGATCTGCTTTAGAGCAGAGAAATGGTCAGAGAGAAAATGTTCAGTGTTATGTGTTAGTGATCAAATACCCAATGGAATTTACAATGGTAACCAGACACTTCCTTTTCATATCAAAGTAGAACAGGGACAATGACATAAATACATTTGATTTGAAAAACCCTAATTGAACCAACTGGTAGTCTTCTGTGAGTGTTTGTTGATAATATGAGGCTGTTACTGAGTATGATGCAAAATGCAAATGATCTAGACAAAACATGCAATGGAAAAGAAAAAAAAAAAGAGGAAGAGAAGCAAAAGGAAGAAAGAAAACTTAATTTAACGAGAATATGGCTTTTGACTCGAAAGTCCCCTAATAAATTTATTCTTCATTGATTCGATATCATTTAAGAAATATTTATAATTATCTACCATATCCCAGGCCTCCTATTGCCTATGTTAGGGCTAACAGCTCTCCTCATGGTGTGTGCAAGCTAATAATGAATCTACCCAGTTTTCCTTTCTTTACTCATTCAACTGTTAACAAATGACCATAATTTGACAATTATTATTGTACTCTGTTGATAAGATTTTGATTACCTTTATTTCCTAGACCTAAGATGCAAAGGCCTAAACATGTGATTGGCAAATAAACAAACAAATGAATATTTATGGAAAGATTCCTGATCTGGTCTATATGGTCCTCATTGAAAGCACAGACATAAAACAAATACAGTGCAATGTGGTAAAAAAAATAGATATAATAGAAAAATTGCACACAGTGCTAAGAAACCATGGAAGAGGGACTTAGTCATGTTCCCTAATTGAAGTGAGTCAGAAAATATAAAGTAAAATTTCAACTAAGTGTGTTGAGTTTAGAGTGTCAAGAGGGAAGAAAATTCGGAATCTGGGATGAGCTGTGGGCATCTGTTCTTTTAAAACAGAGATTCTAAAATGTGGGATGCTTACATTTTATAGGCCTGGGAGTCCTTTATTTCCAAAGGAACTAGCATAACCTAAGGGGCATAAAAAGCTTTAGAAATCTTACATTTTCAATCCTCACACTACAGTTAGTTATCTCTTGGAGCTTCTTATCTTGGAACAACATACTAGAATAGCAGGAAGGTAGATGGACCAGATAGCTATTTACACTCTGAAATTTAAGAAAACGCTGTGAAATTTTAACTCAACTTTAATTTTATCTGGCCTTCAGTTTCACCACTAGGATTATCCCTTTTTCTGGTAAAAGTGAAAATGTTGTCTCAGGCACATTACAATGGTCCAACAGAGGAGACAACTTTGGGTCTCCTCTACTCTTACCCTAATGTCATAGTCTACTTTCTCAGACTCACTTTTTCTGATCTTTGAGCATACTCTATACCAAAGACAGTTCTATAATAAGAGGAATTAGACCACTGCCTTGAGTTCTATAATGACAAGCTTCTCTCTAGACTGATGACTTCAGGCTAGATCACTAAAAACTTCCTCCAGGCTTAAGTCAAGAATTATTTGCATTCAAAGATGGTTTATACTCACAATGCTTACAGGTAGATATAGAATTTTGGGATGTCCAATTTGCTGAGTTCATTGAACTGGACAATATCAGGTCTTTATTTGAAACAATTAGAAGGCATTACATATTACGTAAAATAGAAAATGTGAAGAAAACACTGCTTGTCGACAAGAATTGTTATTGTGACCCTCTTGCTAGGGGAGATACGACCGGACCACTCAAGAATTCAACCCAGGAGAACATGGCAAGACTGACCACTGGCTGGTCACTCATGGGAAGTGTTGCTTGCTGACACTGCGTGTTGAAACGATCACTCAATTTTAGCAGACAATGCTGTAGCACTCTACGAGCAAGCGTGTGCAGTGAAAAAGCAAATTGGTGATGGCACTAATTCAGTAAGTTTATAATGTACAACTGTCACAAGGGAAAAGAAACCTTTCTACTGGGAATGTTGATAAGGGCAGATGATATTTGATTCAGGTGAGGCAAAAAAGGTCAAAATTGATGACTTTGGGAAAAAGTGAAATGATCATACATTACAAAAAGCGCCTTTGAACAACACTGGTTGGAACTGAGCAGGTGCACATTTATGCAGATTTTAAAAACACGGTACAGGTCCTGTAAATGTATTTTTTCTTCCTTATGATTTTGTTAATGGTATTTTCTTCTCTCTAGCTTACTTTATTGTAAGAATACGGTGTATAATACATATAATGTACAACGTACGTGTTAATTGATTGCTTTTGTTACCTATAAGGCTTCTAGTTACCAGTAGGCTATTTGTAGTTAAGTTTTTGGGGAATCAAAAGTTACACTTGGCTTTTGGACAGTACAGGGGGTCACACCCCTAAACCCCACATTACTCAGGGGTCAGCTGTTCTTTTTCATGTAAGTTTCCACAGGTGCTGATTCTAAGAAGAAGCCATGCATTGAAAGTTGGTTTTTACACTGGGCGGGTGGAGGCAGGGGGGTTGGGGGGGGGGGGTAATGGCTACTGGATGCAGAGGGTTTAAGACAATAATTTGTCCCAAATATCTATTTTGTTGCAGAAAATATATCTGAGCTTTTTTGCTCTTTCTTACTTTTTAAAAACACATATACTTGTATCCTGGGTGTCTCTTATTTGTTAGCTGAAAATGCCTAATAACACATTGTGCCATAGAAATGACCTCAGAAGGGAATCTCTATTACATGTATATTTTCTGTAGTCCTTTGGGTTTTTATATGATAGGCTTTGATGTCTTCATAGGTTTCCCTAAGGAGAATGAACCTGAATGAAAAGTAATTTACTGTGACCAATACAGAGATATTGTAACTTACAAAATGTTACTCTCAAGAAGCAACCTTCTATTTCTTAAAGTATGCAAAAAATGTATCTTTCAATCATATCAGGCTATTGCAAATGCCACACTTGATCTAATTGTCTTTTCAAATATTGAAACTCCATTGAGGCAGCAACATTTCTTATCTCTAAATGAACCCTTCGTCACAATCCTCCACAAAAACACTCATTCCAGTGCATAACTTGGGACTCACATTCTAACATGAGCCTATAACAATATTATCCAAATAATATTTTCACCTGAGTGGAGCATGTCTTTTCTCTTTTAGAAGTATGGCTTAGAGAAATTTATCTGGAAAAGTGTATATAACACACACAGACACACGCATCAGATGGGTGATCTACAGGACGTGACGTCACCCTAAGAATAATTTTCAAATTGTCTGTGGTTGGAATGAGGAAGACACGAAGCACTCTAAAGAACAGATTTTAAGAGATTAAAAACATCAAGTACTCATTTTTCTACCCCATAGGAAGGGAGACTGAACATTTTAATTCATTAGAAAAATCACTAGCCATTATTCTTTTATAAAATCATAGACAGTTATAGCCTTGGAACAGTAAGAAAAGACCTTGTACAGGAATAGTACAGAAAGGACCTTGGATATTCAACTTTGTAAATGGGGAAAAGAAAGCCCAAAGAGAAAATGTGACCTGTCTACAATCACGGAGCTATTTGGTGTCCTAGCTGAAATTGGAACCCAAGTTTTCTTGGTATACCACCCCGTTTTTGTTTTCCATATGCTCCCTTTACTTCTACTTTTGCAGGGTGGGAAGGGGGGGGGTGGAAATAGTATTTCTGCAGGAAGAAAGAAGCTAACGTCCACTAGCAAGGTTGCTGCTGATTCGGGTTAGGTCCGATTGGAATATGGCAGAATGTGGTTTGCTTTATTTGGCTGGGAGCATTTCTCTGTAACCTGAGGATTCATTAGTTTGAAGTACTGGCCTTTTGCCTCTTTCCAAGGCCATTTTAGATGCAAATTGTACCCCAGACATCATTTTTAAGTGACAGGAAAATCTCTGGAGATAACAAGAATCAGTCTGTTAAATTTATGGACCCTTTGCATTTTCTAATCCTTCTTGATGAATGACTCAGTTTCCAGCCAGGGTTTGAACTTAAGAGTTGATAAAGCATCACTTGAAGCTGCTGGCTACTAAATCAATGTAAGTGATGGCTTAATCAGCCTTTCTGCTCCTTCCACCACCTTCCCACAGAATTCCCTCAGACTTCTACGGGGCCAGGCCAGCAAGAGACAGTTACCCAAAAGGCCATTTGTAGCCATCAGATAGCATGGGAAGAAAATGCTGACCAGCAAACTGACTCAATTCCACCCTGGTGGGTATTGGTATTCCGTGGAGTAAGACAGAAAACCTTCATTTAGAGAAGTCTGGGGAGGGGCTGTGCCCTGAAGGGAACATTAGAACAAAATGGGGAGGAGACATGCAAGGAGGTTAACAACTTGGGTCATTTATAGAGAAGACATCTCTAGTGATACCGTGTACCCAGCTGGCTTTGAAAATCCGTAGTAGAAATTTGTGCCTGGGGGCAGGACACACAGAAAATTTGAGGGACTGTTGTTATACCTCTGTGAGAGGGGACAGGGCATAGCTTTTTTTCTTAATTTTTGATTTTTATTTTATTTTTTTAATATTTATATATTTTTGAGAGAGAGAGAGAGAGAGAGAGAGAGAGAGAGTGAGTTGGGGAAGGGTGGAGAGAGGGAGACACAGAATCAGAAGTGGGGTCCAGGCTCTGAGCTGTCAGCACAGAGCCCGACGTGGGGCTTGAACCCACAAAGTGTGAGATCATGACCTGAGCCCAAATCGGATGCTTAATTGAGTGAGCCACCCAGGTGCCCCCAGGACATAGCTTTTGAATGAGGGAGGGCCCTCTTCAGTTTTCTTCTCCAAAATTTGATAATGGAGATTTCTCAAAAAGCCCATCTATCTTGTGGCAAAGGTTTCCACTTACTGGAAACCAAAGTTTTGACATGCGGTTTTAAGTGTCGGCTGACGTCACACAGAGAAATCTCTGACGGCCGAGGACTGCTTACCCAGGGTGGAAGCCTGCTAGCCTGCTTCATGGAGATTTTGTTGTCTATGTAAGTATGTAGTTTAATTACAGTGGAGAAAATGTGTAACTAAGGTGGCCAGTGTTCAGCTGAGAGTTTAACTGAGGAGTCTTTCTGTGCCCAGGCCCGTAAGAAGCACAGACCCACCCTGGCTGTTTTGCATTCGTGCACAGGTAAACTGATGATTCGTGATTCTGCAACTGCTTCCTAAGCCAGATTCCAAGAGAACGTGAAGAACATGAGGACGGAGTCTGAGCTGACCTGTGTGGCTTTCTCTATCCTATTTATAGGAGCTGAGCGGTTGTCAAGGTAAAGTCATTACTAAAGACAGGCACTATGAGCTTCTTGAGTAAGAATAAACCTGCCATGGGGGGCACCTGGGTGGCTCATTCGGTTAAGCATCTGACTCTTTTTTTTTTTTTTAATTTTTAATGTTTATTTATTTTGGAGAGAGAAAGAGACAGAGTGCGAGCAGGAGAGGGACAGAGAGAGGAGACACCATCCAAAGCAGGCTCCAGGCTCTGAGCTGTCAGCACAGAGCCCAACGCAGGGATCAAACTTGCCATCCGCGAGATCATGACCTGAGTCGAAGCTGGACACTCAACCTACTGAGCCACCCAGGTGCCCCAAACATCTGACACTTGATCTCAGTTCAGGTCATGATCTCATGGTTTCTGAGTTGGAGCCCCACGTCAGGCTCTGCACTGACAGTGAGGATCCTGCTTGGGATTCCGTCTCTCCCTCTCTCTGCCCCTTCCCTGTTCTAAACAAACAAACAAATAAACAAACAAACTTTTAAAAAAAAGTAACAAGTTTGCACCGAGGGGAAATGAAGTCTGTTTGTATTCCCTGTACTGAGACACCTTGGGCCTTGCTGCTTAAAGCGAGGGACACTTGCTGAAGCAGCAGTAACGTCTCCTGGAGGTTTTTAAAAAATGCAAAGTCTCAGGTCTTGCTTCAAACTCAGTGCAATTTAAGATTTTCAACTCATCCATATGTACCTTAAAGCTTGAGACACACTGTTCTAAAGAAAGCACCAACTAAGGCTTTTCTTCCTTGAGGGTCTTAAGGCTTCAGAGCAGCCCAAGCTTCTGCAGTCAAATCCATCTCTTTGAAGAGAAACAAATTATACATATAGTTTTATTTATGTGCCCAAATATATATGTACATACATGTACATGTAGATTTGCAAACCACTTTTCCTATGCATGAGATACTCATTATGTTTTTAAATGATTCAGATGGATTGAGGCGAGTTTGCTCTCTCTTCCTCTCCTCCCTCTTTTCTTCCTTCCCCCCACACACTACCTACCTCTTTCTCTCTAAGATACGGAGAATCAAATCTATCAGTCCATACGCCTTTCAGGAGTTTAGCATGAAGGCAAAACCATTTTCTCTTGCTGGTTTAAGGATCACTATGGAGGTCAGGGGTTGAGAGTCTGTATTCTTAGGCATAGATATGAGATTTTGCTGGCAGAGAGATTGATAAAGTGTCATCTGTGGTCCTTGTGTGGACCGCAAGAGAGTGTCTCAGAGCTGTATCAACGACTAAACCTTAATGCAGTAGAATCTGTTACAAAAACATAGATTTAAAAATTTCTCATAAGTAAAAAAATTAACATTTTAGTTTCAGATGCATTCAGGTTTCCCTAGACTTGAAATGGGTAGACTTGAAAACACAAAGCTTATTTTTCATCTTTTTTGGAAATGTACTTAAGCAGGTACAAAGAACTTTGTGGCCAGATGGGAGTTTGTTTAATAAACCAAAAACTTGCTCTAAAACCCAAGTTCCTTTTTTTAGTGGATTTTAAATAAATTACCGAGTAAACAAATATTTACTTTTAGCCAGTTGCCACAGTAGGAGACAGAAATGATAGGTTTTTCTGGTAATAATTTTGGATTTTCATGCATACACCTAGATCTGTACTAGTTCATTTCAAACCCAGGGAAAATATCTATGATTATAGATATAAACCAGTATCCCTGGAGTTTTAAAAATATTTTCTTCCGGATAATTTTCCAGACCAAATTTGGAGAGTAAATGATCCAATCCTTCCTTTTGATGGCAAAGGGGAAACACAAAATATAAAGGACTGCAAATTAGACATGCTTATAGTGAAATTGGATTTTTGAATAACAGTAAACAGTGATCACCATTCATGATAATGTGTCCGTATAGTTTTCACTTATGACTTTACTATGACCAATATCACAACAACAACAGATCTAGAATGAGACGTTCACATATGTGGTGAAATGGCAATTTACATGATTCTTATTTGTGTCATATCTCTAAGAGCTAAAATTCTATAATGGCCAGCTGGGTAGTCCGGGAGGATTCACCTATCAATCTATCTATCTATCCACCCATCTATCATCAATTTATTTTTAGGAGCCAGTCGGGTATTAGAAAATACCAGTCATGTATTTTCTGGGTCTCCAGGAAAACAAAATTGACTGCATTTTTGTGTGCATGTGTATAAATACACTACCAGCAAGGAAATTTGCTTGGTCTTATGTGCTTATATAAACTAACCTGGAAAAAGCTAATTTACGCAGATATATTTGTTATTATTTAAACTCCTTCTGCACATAGCATTAATTTTTTAAGTTATTATTTATGCTAAATTAAACAGCAAAGTTTATTGTAAAACATTCTATAATTCAGAAGCATTGTATTCTCTAGATTTAAAAGTGTAAGTATATAAATTGACTTTACAGGTTCACTACGAAAGAGAGGGAGGCAGAGAGGGGAGGGAGGGGGAGAGAGAGAGAGAAAGGAGAGCGAGGTGTGAATTTTTAGTGGAACAAATGTCCACTGATTCTGCATTATTGAATATCATCTAAGGGCTCCCTTCCCTTCCTGATCCCGAAACTCCTTTCTGTCCAAAAATGTCACTAGGTCTTGCCTTTAAATTTCTAATCAGCAGTGTGGTTAGGATATATTTTCCCTGAGAAATTTTAATAAGGGGACACATTAATATTCAAAACTGGCAAAAATCCTTTCACAAATTAAAGGTGTATGACAGTAATCCGTCAGCAGAGAGAAGGTTGCAAGAATAAGCAGAAATGGGACATTCCGAGTTAAAGTGTCAGAGTAAGGAACAAGGACTTTGGAAAAGTCTGGTTAAGTTCTGCTAGGAAGTGCAAACACAGCTAGAAATCTGGAATTATGTCCATAAGGCTAAAGGGAAATGATACGCGAGTCTCAGTACCAGGAAGTAGAGCACACAAGAGGCGAGCTTTGCCTCCTCCAAAACGTTACCAGTGCCGTCCGAATTACACAAGAAGGAAGGGGAAGTTGATGCAATGCTTTTGGAATAACCCGATTCATTGATTTTGAAATAGCGGATTCAAGTGCCACCTTTTTAGTCATTTCTGGCTTCCAAGTTTCTGGGCAAATATGAATAATCGCCTCGAGAGTACACAAAGTAACGAATTTATGGAGGACTAGCTGGTAACTACGGTTAGTCTTCTGTGCCATATTTGCTACCTGGTGGCCCCACCTAAGAGCGGCTGTGAGCAACTGTCCCTCCCTTCCCCGCATCCCCGCACAGGGCTGTGTGTGATGAGCCCATGGCTCCGAAGGACTTCTCAGGTCCCGTGAGTCACAAGCATCAGTTCGTGCTCCAGAGACACTCCTGGCTGCTATGGCAACTTCAGGAGGTCCAGCAAAGACACAGTGGTGTTCTCTGTCTCTGGACCACCCTTCAGATTCTCTTCTTCACGAAAGGGTGACTTTCCTGAGTAGGCGCTCCTCCACATATCCCAGAGGCAAGGTGTGTGATAGCAGTAAATTTTGTCCTGTTTCCTGTTTGTTGGTTTCAGGGAGTTACTTTGCAGTATAAGCTTGAACTTGCAGTTTAAATGGAGAGCTCCATACCAGATCTTGAGGTAAAAGGTTTCGTGAGGAACACAGACCCACTGTTGGTCTTGAGTCCAAGATACGCCCATGGTTTTCCTGAAAATCTGCATGTATAAGTCTGGGTCCCCTCTCCTCCTTCAGATCTATATGAGATTGGGCACATACTTGATTTCGAGCCCAAGGAATGCAAAAGCCTGCATATCCAAGCACACCAAGGTACTCAGCAAAGCAAAAGTCTTTCCATTTAACAATATCCAACCTGGCAAGAAGACAGCGTTGCTATAATCAAGCATTTGCCCTTCTTTATACTTATGGAAGCGAAAGTCCTGTCACTTGATAAAATCCACACTTCCTAGAGGAGTGTTGTCACTTAAATAGATTCACTATGTTATACTAACAGTATTATTAAATCTACAAGCTTTCCCAAGATCATTAACATGTCTAAGGGGATGAAAAACATCTTTTTGCTTCATCTGGTTTGCTCAGTCTTAAGATGAGAAGTACTACAATCTGAATGTTTGTGTCCCCCCAAAATTCATACATTGAAAATTCAACCCCCAGGATAATACTACTAGAGGCGGGGCCTTTGGTCACAGGGGTAGGACCCTTGTGACTGAAATTAGTGTTCTTATAAAAGAAAACCCAGAGAATTATTTTGCCCTTCTGCCATATGGGGTCACAGTGAAAAGACCTCTCTCTGAACCAGAAGAAAGGCTCTCACCACAACCATGGTGACACTCTTGTCTTGGCCTTTCAGTCTTCAGAACCAGGAGAAATAAATTCCTGTTTTCTACATGCCATCCTGTTTATGGCATTTTTGTGATAGCAGCCCAAATGAACTAAGACAGAAGGGTAGGTAGGTACTTATTAATTTTGAAGGAAGTTGTCATTTGTTTACCATTTCATCAGAAATTTCTGCTCCAGGGATGATATTTTTTTATTTTATAATTTTTATATTGCTGAAAGTAGCTAACATAGTCAGTGCCTTAGAGATTCATCTGTTCATAAATAAATGGATGCGGGGGCACCTGGGTGGTTCAGTCGGTTGGGCATCTGGCTTCAGCTCGGGTCATGATCTCGCAGCTCATGAGTTCGAGGCCCATGTTGGTCTCTGAGCTCAGAGTCTACTTCGGATTCTGTGTCTCTGTCTCTGCCCTTCTGCTGCTCATGCTCTCTCTCTCTCTCTCTCTCTCTCTCTTTCTCTCTCTCTCTCTCTCAAAAGTAAATAAAAATATTAAAAAATGTATAAATAAATGGATGGGTGGAATGGACTTGTGGAAGACCACAAGTTTACCTTCAACTCTTAGAGAAATGTGGCAGACAAACATTTAAGTAAATGTTGGCTCCCGTGTCCATTGCCACAGAATGAGGCAGGTGGTTAGATGTGATAATCCTCTCGGTTCTTAGTTCTTCTCATTGTCTCTTGAGTGTAATATGGTTGGGGTTTTTGTTTGTGTGACTTCTCCCTCCTAGATTTATTCTTACAGTTATGTCTACCTTGGGCACTGATTCTCTTACCTCGGACAAGGATACACAAGATCTTCACAAATAAGTTGTAATCGGAGGAGCACATGGCTTGGTATTTAGAACCAAAGTACAAAGTAACAAACTGAATCAGAGATGACTGAACTGATTGATGTTGGCAAGACACAGATGAAGTGACGCCACGGACGATACCTGGGATCTTGGTAAGCTCTCTTCTCACTGAGAACGTGCTATCAAGTCTCTGGTCTGTGGTTTTGACCAGAAACCCAGGGCAACATCTGACAAGAGTGCACGGCAACAGCTTGTCTCTTTCTAAATATATCTGCAAAAACAGGCCGTACGTCACAGATTCTGTTTAAATTTGAGAACCAATTTTGTCAGGAAATGTATAGCCCGTGTTACACTTAACAAGAAAGTGTTTACCCAACATGTTAATACAGATGAGTAATCTCACACTCCAATGCCAGTTCTCTGGAGGTGGGATTCCCGTAAACAGCCAGACACTTTGAACTTATGGTTTTCATTTTATGTCATACTCTAACCACGAAAATTACACACCACGGTGGAGTTCTTTCCTGCTAAACCAAAACACACCCACCTCATGGAAACTTACTCTGGAAAAATGAGAAGGGAAAGTATCTTTCTAGAGGAAGCTCATGTTCATCTCCTGGATACTGATGAATCTTTCTCTGCAAACAGGACCTGGCCACACCCAGCGCACTGGCTTGAGACCCGCTCAATGGGTTCTGGAGGTAAAGTGAGTTGCTCTGTAAATGTAATCTGCACCTATAAGACCCAGGTAAGTCTTGCAAGAGGGATCTGCTTGGGGGACTTGACAGCCTTTCAGCCTGCCTTAAGAAGATGATTATATTGGGGCTCCCACGTGGCTCAGTCAGTTAGGTGTCTGACTTCAGCTCAGCTCATGATCTCATGGTTCATGAGTTCCAGCCCCACATTGGGCTCTCTCCTGACAGTGCAGAGGCCGCTTCAGTTCCTCTGTCACCCTCCTCTCTTTGCCTCTCCGCTGCCTGTGCTTTCTCTCTCTCAAAAATAAAGTAAATATTAAAACAAACTATTTTAAAGAAAAGAAAATTATTATATTACAGGTTTCAAAGCTCCTTCTATTTTTGTCTCACCTTCTACTTACCTATATTACAGTATACTACTTCTTCCTTCATCCACCTCCCTCCTTCAACTTACGCTCCTTGAAGGCAAGGAACCCATCTTATTAGTTTGTAAGTCTCAACTCCTAACACAGTGCTCCCATAACATTGCTGTAAGTGCTCAACAAATCCTTATTGAATGAAAGAAGGAAGGAAGGAATCAATAAATATCTTTTTATTATTTCAATATATTCAGTTTAACATAGCAACTATATGAACGGTAAGTGGATTTATGTTTGAGGACAGTTAATTTTAATTATTTATTTTTTTGAGAGAGAGAGAGAGAGCGCAAGTTGGGGACAGGGACAGAGGAAGAGAGAGAGAGAATCTTAAGCAGGCTTCATGCTCAGCACGGAGCCTGATGTGGGGCTCGATCCCATGACCTTGGGATCATGACCTGAGCTGAAATCAAGAGTTGGACACTCAACTGGCTAAGCCACCCAGGTGCCCTGAGGACGGTTAACTTTAAATTGGACTTCCCCTTAGTACATGTATAACTTAGAGCAATTTATATAAACTTTGGTCTCAGAATTTGGTAGTTATTTGTTTTGTGTGTGTGTGTTTTTCCTCTAGAGCAGCCCTTGTTGGGAATACCAGTAGGATTAAATTAACGTGCCATCTTTACTCAGAACACAGTACACTGGAAGTATTTAATCAAATGTGGCTACTCCTTTAGAACTATGTAAGTATTTGGGGATCAGTTATTCAGAGAACTTTATGCATCTGACCTGTGCGGCAAATCACCATGAAAGTGATTTGGTAAATGTGGAAACTTCCACATCCTGAGTAGACGGTGTTAAAGTCTGAAGTAATTTTTTGGCCTAGGATGAGTGGCTGGGAACATTAGAGTACAGTGTAGAATTTAATCCCCGCCACGAGCATAGGAAAACCCTGGGCAGAGTTGAGATTGCATTTTATCTGTATGAACAATGATTTTATCTATATATTCCAAGGGGTGGCTGAGGGCAGTTAATTGGATTTTTCAGACCTTGAGTCAATGGAGAAGGGAGGGGAGATAAAAGGAAGAGAGACAGTGAGGGATTTTAAAGCTTGAATTATCAAGATTTACTACTTTTCAATTGCCATGTCCCTGATGTGTTTTAATCACTCGTAAGATGTGTTGAAAGGAAACTCTTATGAGTCATAAAGAGTAGATGTTTGTGAATGATTTATAGATAGAAATATATGGAACTGATTTAAAGTTCTTTATAAAAATCCCTCCCTCTAATGTACTGGGTGGTTTTTCAGTTAAAGTAGGTTCTTTTAAAAATTTTTATTGAGATATAATTTACACAGATTTTAAGTTCAAAGATTTTTGACAAAAATATACACCCATGCCATGTGACCCACATCCCGATCAAGGAAATAGAATATCACCATTACCATCACCACAACAAGATACCCCACCGTCCAACCTCACTTAGCACCATCGTGGAGAAATCACCATTCTGATTCCTCTTGATTACGTCTGCTTGTTCTAGAATTTCATATGAATGAAATCCTACAGTTTATATATACTAATTTTATCTACCTTCTTTTTTTATTTTTAATTTTTTTAATGTTTATTTATCTTTGAGAGAGACAGAGCACAAGCAGGGGAGGGGCAGAGAGAGACAGGGAGACACAGAATCCAAAGCAGGCTCCAGGCTCTGAGCTGTCAGCACAGAGCCCAACGTGGGGCTCAATCACACGAACTGAGAGATCATGACCTGAACCGAAGTCAGATGCCTAACTGGCTGAGCCACCCAGGCGCCCCTATCTACCTTTTTTTACTTAGCATGATGTCTGAGATTCCTGCATATTATTGCATGTATCAGACATCCATTCTTGTTCGTTGCTCGGTAGTATTTAATCATGAGACTATCTTGCAATATGTTTAACCATCCTCTTCATGGGCATTTGGACAGTTTTTGTCTACTATAAATAAAATTCTGGTGAATATTCTTGTATATGTTTCTTGGTAGACAAGTATCTTCTGTTTTTGTGGCTAAACACCTGTAGGCAGAATTCCTGGGTCACAGAGTAGGTAGGCGTATATATAATTTCAGGAGAAACTATCACAGTGATTTCACATTTTATTTATTTATTTGTTTATTTATGTATTTATTTTTAAATGTTTATTTTTGAGAGAGAGAGAGAGAGCATAAGCAGGGGAGGGGCAGAGAGAGAGGAGGACAGAGGATCTGAAGCTGGCTCTGTGCTGACAGCAGCAAGCCCGATGTGGGACTTGAAGTCACAGATAGTGAGATTGTGACATGAGTCAAAGTTGGACGTTCAACCGACTGAACCACCCATGCATCCCTGAGTTCATATTTTATATTCTCACGGCAATATTTGAGTATTCTCACTAATATTTGATGCTGTATGACTTTTTATTTTAGGCAGGCAGATGGGCATGTCATGATATCCTATAGTGGTTTTAATTTGCAATTCCCTAGTGGCTAATGATGTTGAGCACTGTCTTAGCTTGGGTTACTATAGCAAAAATAGCATAGGTTGGGTGGCTTATAAAAACAAACATCTATTGTTTAAGTAATTCTAAACTGCTCTACTTCCTAACCTGGGTGAGATTCAGTTTTATCATATGTAAAATAGGGATAATTTTCCCTCTTCATGATAACATTAGGAGAATAAATCACTTATATACAGCATTCACTTAAGCGCTACTAAGCAAATCCCAATTGGTGTCTATCAAATGAATGGGTTGTAACATAGATCTTCCATTCATGACTACGTATGTCATCATGGTCTCAGAACACTTATTATTCATCCATCAATGGATGAATGGATAAAGATAATGTAGAATATATATATAATGGAATATTATTCAGCCATGAGAAAGAAGGAAATCTGGCCATTTGTGACAACATCGATGGATCTTGAGGGCATGATGTTAAGTGAAATAAGTCAGGCAGAGAAAGACAAATACTGTAAGATATCACTTACATGCGGAATCTAAGAAAAGCTGAACTCATAGAAACAGACTAAAATGGTGGTTACCAGAGGCTGGGGGCTACGTGGGGGCATTGGGGAAATACTGGTATAAGGGTACAAGCTCACAGTTAAAAGATGAGTAAGTTCTGGAGATCCAATGCACAGCATTGTGATTATAGTCAACAGTACTGTATCACAGACTTTAAAGTTCTAAGAGAGGAGATCTTAAACGCTTTTACCCAGAAAAAGAAATGATAATTATGTAAGGTGATAGAGATGTTAGCTAATGCTACAGTGGTAATCATACTGTAATACATAGATGTATCAAATGAACACATGCTACACTGTAAACTTACATAATGTTATGTGTCAATTATGTCTTGATTTTTTAAAAAATGTCTCTTTTTTGGGGGGGCATGAAATCTGTGTAGATGTGAAAGGTCAACCTCGAGAGTTTTTCTCCTCAACTGTCTTCTATTGCTCATTTTTAAGTGAAAAAAAAAAAAAAAAAAAAAACCTCTATCATCGCTTGCTTCTATCTTACTCTTTCCTGTATCTAAAAACAACTACTCTTCAAGCCTTTGGTTTTCCACCTCCATTTGTGTTTTCACAGATAGAAAGTCTATACTGTGGATTAAGTTACATTAAAGAAGTAGCTGATAGCAAGAGTTGTTTGCATCGCCGGGGAAAATAAAGAGGCCTGGCTCCTTGATTCCTTTTTAGTTATCTTGTTTATTCAGCAGGGTAACTAGAGAGTATTTCATTTTCAGGTGTTCAAGAAATACCTGACAACTGGTTAAGAGTTCAGCTACAGTCTCTGCAAAAAAGAGACTAATGCTCACTGTATAATTAATGTATCTGGTGAAGGTAGATGTACATTGGGTGTGGATTTATTGAGGTACCACTCTCCTAGATACGGAAAGAATTTGAGATGGCTATATATACTTTTTTAATGGGTAGGCTGTACTATTTCAGTCAGTGCATATCTTTCTAGATGAAAAATAATACCTCTATTTAAAAATTTTTAACATTTATTTATTTTTGAGAGAGAGCATGCATACAGACGTGCCTGAGTGGGGGAGGGGCAGAGAGAGGGAGACAGGGGATCTGAAGGCAGGTTCCGCACTGTGAGCGCAGAGCCAGATGCGGGGATTGAACTCACGAACAGTGAGATCATGACCTGAGCCAAAATCAAGAGTTGTCTGCTTAACCAACTGAGCCACGTAGGCACCCCATCTCTATTTAAATATATATTTGTTCGCTGCCAATATCAATCAAATGGTGCTACATATGCCTGATCAAAGACGATTAATAATGAAATCCTAGATACAGTTACGTTAGAGTCCATTATTTCTCCTGCCTCGGGTCCAATGATAATCTCTAGCTATTTCCACCATGTCTTAAAAGATCTTAAGAGTCAAACATAGGGGCGCCTGGGTGGCGCAGTCGGTTAAGCGTCCGACTTCAGCCAGGTCACCATCTCGCGGTCCATGAGTTTGAGCCCTGCGTCGGGCTCTGGGCTGACGGCTCAGAGCCTGGAGCCTGTTTCCGATTCTGTGTCTCCCTCTCTCTCTGCCCCTCCCCCGTTCATGCTCTGTCTCTCTCTGTCCCAAAAATAAATAAACGTTGAAAAAAAAAATTAAAAAAAAAAGTCAAACATAAAAAATCATGTGGACATTAATATTAACAGTGAAAACAGTAATAATAACCATGAATGCCAGATACTACATTATTATCTAATAAACACTTACACCAATATTGCAGAAAGCACATTTTACCCTTAATTTATAGATAAGAATCTCATAGTTCATAGAAGTTATTCTTCCAATATAAGCTATAGACACAAGACTTCAACGTAGGTCTCTCTAATGCCCAAAGACCAAATAACTACACAATGTTGAAAATTCACATGCGGGGTTCAGAATTGAGCACAATTCGTAACTAATGATGAAGAGATAATAGGACTTGGTTCCCAATCTTGCAACAGTTTTCTTTGATATTCTGAAAAAAAAAAATGTGATCTCACTTTAATTATTGAATCCATAAGAAAAGATGCAAATGTAGTTAGTAGAAGAATCACGCCAAGAAAGTCAACTTTCTAAGTAGCCACATGGAGATATCAGGATGACAGAAGCACTCTGAAATTTTAACCAAAACGTAAAACCTGCAAAGTAAGATGGCTTCTTGAGTCTATAAGAACATTTGGGGTAAAATCCACTTGATTTACTCGAATACATTTAATTAATTATTTTAAGTTTATTTATGTATTTTGAGAGGGAGAGGGAGGGAGGGAGAGAGAAAGAAAGCATGCATGCACAAAAGTGGACAGGGGAGGGACAGAGAGAGACAGAATCGCAAGCAGGCTCTGCACTGTCAGCACGGAGCTCGACATGAGGCTCAAATCCATGAGCTGTGAGATCATGACCCGAGCCAAAACCAAGAGTCAGATGCATAACAGACTGAGCCACTCTGGAGCCACTATACTTAATTTAAGATAGAAAGTTACATTAAAAAATATCTGGAATTAACTTGTGCAACTATTATATCAACAAATCTTGCTTCAATAAGGAGATTTCTTAAAAAAATTTTTTTTAACATTTATTCATTTTTGAGAGACAGAACAGAGCGTGAGCGGGGGAGGGGCAGAGAGAGAGAGAGAGAGAGAGAGAGAGAGAGAGAGAGGGAGACACAGAATCCAAAGCAGGCTCTAGGCTCTGAGCTGTCAGCACAGAGTCCAACGCAGGGCTTGAACTCACTGACCGTGAGGTCATGGCCTGAGCCGAAGTCGGACACTCAACCGACTGAGCCATCCAGGCACCCCATCAATAAGGAGATTTTTAGAAGTAAAGTTTTAAAAACTGTTTTTAAAGATATATTAAAAAAAATTGTTTTACAGTTTATTTATTTCGAGAGAGAGAGAGAGCACAAGCTGGGGAGGGGCAGGGAGAAGGAGAGAGAGAATCCCAAGCAGGCTCTGCACCATCAGCACAGAGTCCGATGTGGGGCTTGAGCTCACAAACTGTGAGATCACGACCCGAGCTGAGATCAAGAGTTGAATGCTTAACCGACTCTGCCACCCAGGCACCCCTGAAGATATTTTAATATCTAAGTGCTGTTATCAAAATTCGAAGATGGTAAAAGTCTAAATAGTCAGAGAATTAATTAATACAGACAATCTGAGTTTAGTATTTTGTAAACATGGGTAAAAAAAATATGCTACTGCTAACAATTGTTCAGTGTTTAACTTAAGATCATCTGAGGGTGTGGAGAAACACTGCTGGAATTGTATTCATCCCAACCTTTACAAACACGTAGCACAGGTAATTTGATTTACAGTCAAGATGTTAATCTCTCCACATTCTTGAAGTCTCCTTTCTTAAAATTCGAGTTACAGAAAATGACTTCAATATAGAAATTCTAGGAATAAGAAACAATTTGGATCACTGTATGTTAATGTACATAATTCCCCATTTTATCTGTCTTGACGGGATTCTGAATTATCTCTGGGCCACTTACTTCTAGATGCGCACTTCTGCTGGATTGATCTGGTGGTCACTGGGTGGTATTGTTCTTCAAAAAAAAATTTTTTTTAATGTTTGTTTATTTTTGAGAAAGAGAGAGAGACAGAGTACCAGTGGGGGGGCAGAGAGAGGGAGACACAGAATCTGAAGCAGGCTCCAGGCTGAGCTGTCAGCACAGAGACCCACATGGGGCTCCAACCCATGAACTCTGAGATCATGACCTGAGCCGAAGTTGGACGCTTAACCAACTGAGCCACCCAGGTGCCCCAAAACATGAAAATTCTTAATAAATTATTAGGAAACTGAATCTAGTACTCTAGAAAAAGGATTATACACCATGAACGTATCAGATTTACTCAGGAATGCAACGCTGGTGCAACATGAGGATTTCAATTAAACACATCAAATTAACAGAATAAAGGAAAAAGAATACATAGTCATCTTAATACACTGAGAAAGAATATTTGACCAAATCCATTACTCTTTCATGGGAAAAAAAAAAAAAACACCACAAAAACACCTGCAAATTCAGAATAGAAGGAAGCTTTCCCTACCTAATAAGGAGTATCTATAAAAATTCCACAGCTAATATTATACCTAATGGTGAAAAAAAAAAACAAAAAACGAAAGCTTTCTATCTAAGATCAGGAACGAGACAAGGATACATGGTCTCAATGCTTCTATTCAACAGTGTACTGGAAATTTTATCCAGGACAATTAGGCAAGAAAATTAAATAAAGAGTCTAGATTGGACAAGAAGAAGCAAAGCTATCTCTACCTGCAGAGGCGTGAGCTTGCATACACAATACCTAAGGAGTCCATGGAAATATTAAAAATAATCAAAGAGTTCAGTAAACTTGCAGGATATATACATGAATGCACAAAAATCAATTTGATTTTTATACACTAGCTGTGAAAAATCTGAAATTAAGTAATTTCCATTTACAAAAGCACCAAAATGAATACAATCTGTAGGAATAAATGTAGCAAAATAAGTGTCAAATTATGCTTTGAAAACTGTAAAATATTGCTGAAAGGGATTAAAGGAAATCTAAATAAATAAAAAGATATCCCCAATTTATGGATCAGAGGACTTATTTTTATTTTGTTAAAACAACAATATGCCCCAAAGCAATCTACAAGTTCAGTGCAATCCTTATCAAAATTGCAGCAGCTAGCTTTTGGCGGGGGAGGGGGGGGGCAGAAAATGATAAGGTGATCTTAAAGTTCACATGGAAATGTGAGCAATAATTCAAGAGACCCAAGGTAGCCAAAGCAATCTAGAGAAAGATCACAGCTGGAGGACTTACTTTTCCTGATGAAAAAACTTACTACAAGAAAGAGTAATGAAAAATGTGATGCCCGCACAAGAGTAGATATGACTGAAAGTCCAGTCACACACTCCCACATTTGTAGTCAATGTTGTTTTTTGTTTTGAGAGAGAGAGAGAGAGAGAGCGAGCAGGGGGAGAGGGGCAGAAGGAGAGAGAGAGAATCTTATTCAGATTCTGTGCTCAGTGTGGAGCCCAACTCAGGGCTCAATCCCACAATGCTGGGATCATGACCTGAGCTGAAATCAAGAGTCAGATGCTCAACTGACTGAGCCACCCAGGTGCTCCTATGGTCAGCGATTTTTAACAAAGTTGTCAAGATGATTCGATATGGAAGGTATAGTCTTCTTAACAAAGAGTGCTGGGACAACTGGGCAGCCAGCCATATGCAAAAGAAAGAAAACGAACGTTTTCCTCACACCATACACATGTGAACTCGAAATGGATCATAAATCCAAATGTAAGAGCCGAAACTATAAAACTCTTAGAAGAAGTCCAGGAGTCAATTTTCATGAACTTGGGTTAAATACAGCTTTTTTACATAGGACAACAAAACCACAAGTGACAAAAGAAAAAGATTAAAATATTGCACTTCATCAAAAATAAAACTTGTATGTTTCAAAGGATGCATCCAAGAAGTTAAAAGATAACCCACACAATGGGAGAAAATATATGCCAACCATATTTTTGATAAGGTAAATGTAAGAATATATAAAGAATTCGTACAACCTTACAATTCTTACCAAAAAAAAAAAAATACACAGTTTTAAAATAGGCAAGATATCTGAATAGACTTTCCTCTAAAAAAGAAAAAGTAAAGTAAAAAGAAAAGAAATAAATGTTCAGTAAGCACACAAAAAGGTGCTTGATAGCATTACAAGGATCTGGATAGATGTTTCTCCAAAGACATACAAATGGTCAATAACCATATGAAAAGATTCTTGGTATCACTAGCCATTAGTGAAATGCAAATCAAAACCATGATTTTACATAACATTTTATACACATTGGAATGGCCATAATGAAAACGGCAGAAAGTAACAAGTGTTAGTGATGATGCAGAGAAATCAGACTGCTTCCACATTGCTGGAGAGAACGTAAAATGGCAAAACCGCTCTGTAAAATTGTTCATCACTCTTTAAACTAAGTTTAAACATAGTGTGAACTCAGCAATCCCAATTCTAGGTATATACCTGAGGAATGAAAACTTATGGCAACATAAAACCTTTTACACAAATGTTTACAGCTGCTGTATATATAGTAGCCAGAAAGTGGAAAACTACACATAATAGCCAAAGAGTGGAAAAAACCCAAATGTCCATCAACTGATGGATGGGTAAGTAAAAACTAATGCATTCATGCTGTGGAATAGTATTTGGCAATATAAAGGGATGAAGAACTGGTACATACTATGTATACATGTATCCGTTGAAAAACAGTATGCCAAGTGAAATCAGCCAGTCACAAAAAGACATGCATTGTATGATTACATTTATTTTCAAAACAAAAGGAAAGAGGAATCTCAGCTCAACCTGGCTGAAGTTTTCACACATTCTGACATTTCGCTGTGCAGTTTTCATTGTCTGGACCTCTGAGCAACAGGATTAAGGACATACTACATTCTATTGCTACATATTCTCAGTGGCTGAACCAAACTTTTTTTTTGTTTTGTTTTGTTTTTATAGTAAAAGGATTCTCTTGTAAAGGAGATACAAGAGAGTTAATCTGCTTCCTAGGTGGGTAAAATGAAAGCCCTTGTACTTTGTGGGAGGGTTTGTAAATACGCCACTATTTTTTACAATTTCTCTGAGCATCTGGTGCAAAGCAGAAGACATCTCTTTCTTGAAACCCACCAAACCCTCCTCCTTCCGGGAGGAGCTCACAGAGGTCCCACTGTGAGTGATGAAAATACTCTTCACCTTGAGTTGTAAATTCCTCCCAGAGCTTATTCCTAAATGACTAGACAAACCAGCCATAACATAATTCACTCCGCAGTTTATTTCCCCTGCCAACATTTGGAGACTACTAGGAATCACTGTCTGAATTTGGTACTACAGATAAAATATTTGATAGACATAGAGCTAAAAGAATGAACATACCAGTAGGGCAGCTAGATAAGTCGATTGAAAGTTGCTCTGGAATGTGTACATGCTGTAGGAGAACAGATACGAGGCATTCTAGAGGCTCAAAGAAAGGAACATAACCCAATCAGGAAAAGCCTCTAGCAGGCTTTAACTCTCTACCTTAAGAAATAATTAGGTTCTAAATGGGATGAAGAGGAGAGGAAGGCAGAGGAAGGGCACTCCAGACAGAATTGATAGCAAGGTGGAAGCCAAGATGTTGGGACCACATGCACGTGGGTTATCTGCAGGTAGTTCAGCACACGAGGTTATTAGCCGGGCTGCCCATGAGCTGAAGCAAAAAATAAAAAATAAATGACTCAGATGAGCTTTATTCCAAGGAGTTCTGAGCCTATGCCCAAGGCATATGTGAATTTTGGACGAGAGTAGAGGGACCTAAAGGTGAAGCCAGGAAGAAAAGGCAAAGTCCATTGACTTATTCAGAAGAAGCTTCAACCCCAACTAAGGTAGAAACACTTGAGATGAACCAAGGGATGGATTCTAGAGCAGTTGACATGGTCAACCTAAGGGTAATTTGGATACGGGAATGAGGGAAAGGGATGGTTCAGGGTGACTGTCAGTATTCTATTTTGTGTCGCTAAAAACAGGGTTGTATAATTTATTGAGAAAGGGAGGTTGGAGAAGCCACATGCGTTTGCTCTGGGAAACAGGCTGAGACTTGCTTTATCCGTGTTTCATTTGTGGTGTTCCCCAAACACCTAGAAGGTTGTTGAGCACAGAACTTTGTAGCGCAGGAAATTCAACCGTGTGCAAGGGCACACTGGAGAGTCGTTCTCATTGAATAGATGAATGGGGAAGGGTTGTTCATGGAAAAGACTAAGAATGACCAGAGAGAAGTTTTGAGAAAAGACTGTTAAGTGGGAGTGTCACAGAAGTCATGAGATGATGTATTTTCAAGGAGGGAGGAGTCAAGAGTGTCAAATCAAGTAGATAAATCATGTCACAGTTGAACTGAAAAACGTCCACTAGATTTTTTGGCAAAAGGCACACTCCAGAATTTTGTCACAGCTTTTCCATAGAAATCCCCACATCAGTCTGGATGGCTAGATGTGGAGTGAATGTACTGGCAGCTGAGTCAATGCAGAAAGTGAATAATCACTGCACAAACTTGGCTGCGGAAGTGAAGAGAGACGGAAGCAGATGGGAGACACTGTGGACATTATTTCTTTCACCTTTTACGTTGTAGTAGGACATTTAGATGGCTTTTATGGTTAGAAGAAGGAAATGCTGGGTGTGTGTGTGTGGGGGGGTGCCATTGTTTCGAGATGAGGAGAAATCCCAGAGACGTGTCTCAGAAGAGAAACGCCACAGAGCACAGCAAGAATAATTAAAGTGGGGCAGAAGAGGGACCCCTTTTTCTTTGAGAAGGGAGGATAGGTGGAAAAGCAGATAACTAAATAAAACTGTTGCTTATTTCCTTTGGAAATCCCAAACAGTAAAGAAACACAATCTTACTGCCCAATAATTGATGATGCCATGTCCAAGTGTCTCCATCTGGCAGGAAGAGCATATGATTTAAGATAGAGAATTTGCCTCCCTGTCTGCACTGGGGCCATTAGATGGGGAGAAAAATAGGCTTGGTGTGTCACGGGGGGTGGGGGGGGGCAGGCAGAGGGGACAAATGAACTCTCCCTGGGTCCAATCTCACTGTATTTTTATCCTCCAGAGAAGAGAACAGATGTTCTCCTTTTTTTTTGTTGAGAAAGCATCATGCTTCCTCCTCAACTTCATTTTAAACAAGAGGTTTCAAGAGAGGCCACCCACAGCTCTGAGTGTTCCCACTGAGAGGAAAAATAAATGCCAAACCCATGTGCACTGAGCAAGAAGGAACAGCTGAGAGAGAGAAAGAAAAAAAAAAAGATGACTTTATAGCTAGACCTGCTTGGCTGGATGATTGGGGTAAAGATTACATTAAGTTTATCAAGCTTTTACTATTATTATTTTTTTAACAGCTAATAATCCACTGCCACTGATAACAGGCAACGTAATAACTAGTTAGTGAGAGTCCTAGTTTACCGAGCCCAGAAAGTCTGGAAGTTCTTAGAAAAGTACTGCATAACATGACTTTCCCCCTGGAGATTAATATGCTAATGAAGATGGTTTAGAACTCAAGTTATGAAACAGTCAAATTATGAGTACTAACAGTGCTGACCAGAAGTTGGTTTTTTGTTTGTTCGTTTGTTTTGTTTTGTTTCATAGGAAAGTAGGTGAGAACTGAGAGATTTTGGAGTCAGAAAAAGAAAAGAAATCTAGGTTATAATACCACCTGCTGCCTTTATCAGATACAGCCTTTGGGAAAATTATTTAGCATTTCTATGTATCAATTTTCTTGACTATAAAATGCTGGGCCTAAAAACACATTCTTTAAAGGGTTAAATAAATAAATAAAAGCAAATATTACATACACTTATACATTATATCTAATACTTTTTACTATTATACATTTTATACTATGTCTATTTTTGTATTATTACATAATAAAGATCCTGCCGGAAATCGGAATTCATGGATGGTTCAAACGTAGATATCTCAAAGAAGAAATTACTTATAGAGATAAAGGTGGGCTAAGGGCACATAAGGGAATAGTAGTAAAGTCTGAAGAGACTTATAACTGTGAGAAGCCATAGCACCCCAAGGGACCCAGAGAGAAAACAGTGTTATCGGAGGTAGCCAAGATGTAAAAACGGGGGGGGGCATGGAAAAGGGGACACCCTGGGGGGGTCACTAGTCATGAAGGCATATAGTCCCTGCCAGATTTGATGTCTATGTGGGGAGGAAGCAGGAGAAGGAATTCCTGATTTCATTGTCTTCCATACTGTATCCTTTTTTGGTGCCTGCCATTGGCCAAAGGCAACAGAATCTAACCAACAAAAGGAACTTGGGTGACCTTTCTGCAAAGGTCAAAATTCTAGGGCATAAAGCAGGACACAGAAGAGGGTAGAAAGAACCTGGATCAGGATAGCACTAAGAAGAATCCTAAGGCTAGTTCCTAGAAGATAGTAAAAGCTTAAATATCACCTAAAATGAGTGTCACTACCAAGCTGACTATACTGATGAAGAAGATGGTGATGGTTGCGATAATGACCATGGATTATAGAACAACTCAGGGGTGACTGGGTGGCTTAGTCAGTTAAGTATCCGACTCTTGGTTTTGGTTCCGGTCATGGCCTCACAGTTTCAGGAATTCAACCCCCACGAGGGGCTCTGTGCTGGCAGTGCAGGGCCTGCTTGGGATCCTCTGTCCTCTCTCTCTTCCCCTCCCTGACTCACGATGTCTCTCTCTCAAACAAACTTTTAAAACATATTTTCAAAAACACCATCTAAATTGTTATTATTATTACTTTCCTATGGTGTTAGCTTTTCTCCTTGTGGATTATTGACCATCAGCAGTCACAAAAAATTTTACTTCAGTCCTGCTTAAGCTAAAATGATTACAAAAAAAAATTACAGGTAGTATTTAGTGCATAGCTTTTACACATATCACTAGAAATATTTTCACTGACATTAAAAATATACTTGAATTTATATTTAAGGATTTACATAATCTAAATCATAGAGAATAAAGATAAGTAGAGGTCAATTCATACAATTTACTCTTTTTATGGTAAAGAAAATAGGACACAAGCAAGCCACGTACCTAGTATCACTTAAATATCGAGGCATGATTTGAAGCCAGGTTTCATAGAAGTCAGTGGTGAAATACAGAAAGAATAATTTTCCTTTGATACATCTCCAATTCTCTTATTTCTCAACATTTTCTTTTTTTAATGTTTATTTATTTTGGGGTAAAGAGAGACGGGGAGACAGAAAGAGAGAGAGAGAGAGGTGCAGAGAGAGGGGGAGACAGACTATCCCAGGCAGGCTCTGGGCTATCAGCACAAAGGCTCGACACCAGGAACTGTGAGCTCGTGACCTGAGCCAAAATCAAGAGTCAGACGTTTAACGGACTGAGCCACCCAAGTGCCCCATTTCTCAGTATTTTCTTGTTGGAAAACACTGACTTACACTCTTTGTTCCTGGAAGTGTTAGTGAATCTACGTGGTCAGTTAACTCCATGCCTGCATCTTCTGGATTTTTTTACTCTGCCTCTTCAAGGCCACACTTCCTCTGGTTTGCATGGAAAAAGCAGAGTGTGAGGGCCCTGAAGCCATTCGCTTGTGTCCCTGTGTCCCGAGTTTGGCAGCTTTGCTCAACCTGATTCTTCCAGAGCAGGTGTTTCTTGGATGTGAATGACCAACAAGGTGTATGCATACTTTCAGAGTAATTTATGGAGAAGAAAGTTGATGTTACACTCAAGTTAAAACGTTTGCTAGGTATTGCTACAAAATGAGACACCAAAGGAGTCTCAGCGTGTTTGTTCCCTCTTAGGGGAGGTGTGGAGAATACAGAGGAATAGTTTGGAATTTGAGTTCAATCTTCAGATCCCGATAAATGCTGTGTCAGGAGTTCAAAAGGCAAAAAGACGGCAAAGGCCAAAACTGACACCCTAGCTTATTATGTGTGCCATATACCTGGTATTAACAAGCTGCTTGTCTCCACATCATCCTTGCCTTGTATTGGAGGAATAGCTAAGTCTTCTGTGATCACTGTTTAATGCAGACAGATTGCCTTCACTTGAAACATAATTGGATAAATAGTCACCATTAACCTTCAGTTTGTCATGAAGTTATGACCCACTATGAACAATACGCAGTTTGAAAAACAAAGTTAAATCGCAGATAAACATAATCACCTACCTAGAAAGGTATTCACAGTAATGTCCTTTTAAAGTAATCAGATGCCTTTCCAGGTTAAGTGTGTGTCAATTTATAAAACTATGATTTACACACAACCTCATATTTATAAAATCAAAGCCCCTGTATTGCTTCCAGTCTGTCTCTCCCTGAACAGTTCCTCTCACTTTCAAAAAAGAAAGAAAGAAAGAAAGAAAGAAAGAAAGAAAGAAAGAACCCAACCCCAGAGTGATCTTTTATGACAGTTTCATTCAGCGTGATATTTAAGTCAGATGTATTATAATAAATTTTATGTATATGTATGTGTGTGTATATCTATCTACATCTATATCTATATCTATATCTATATCTATATCTATATCTATCTATATCTATCTATATCTATAATAGTATATTTAGTATACCTTAGAACTGGAATATGTTTATGCAAAATCTTCAAAACAAAACAAATCTGTCCAGAAATGAAATGAGAATGAGAATTGGCTTTAGGTCTGAGCGTCAATATATTCATCGGCTCAGACACAATTAATAAATGTACGTAAATTTCTATTCTAGGTTTTCTAAAATTTGAAACATAAAAGTAGATCTCATGTATAAGACAGTTCTTACATAACAATTCTATGGATTTGTGTGTAAAACTGAAATACGAGAAAATAATAATGATATCAGAATATCAGAATGAGGTTAACATCTTGTTTGTAGGAACTTCTTACCTAGCTTAAACTGGGATAAAAAAATCGTAACTTCCTCCACCTCCATCATTATCCCCACTGTCCATTAAATGGACCAAAGGAGAAGGTGGCCTTTGTCTAAGGACTCAGTGCAATAGACAACTTGGCTCAGCAAATTGTTCCCCCAAATAACCACCATTTCTTTCCATTCACCTGTCTCATTATTTCCGCTCGTATCTCAGCAAATGATTCCTCTTCCTACTTGACAAAAGAAAGAGAAAAGGACAGGTGGGAACAGCCTCAAACTGCCATCCACCTCTACGTGACAACATACGGGGATTCCCACCTTCCATTTTGCCTCGGATCAAAATACATTTCTCCTCTTTTCCAACTATAACTTCTCTTTCTCTGTTCCGGATCCAAACGTCTCAAACACCTGGCCTGTATATCCTCTTCCTCTCTGTAGGCTCCTTCCTCTGTCAGACATGCCTATCTTCAAATAGCATCAAAACGTGTTGAACTTTTCATCACGTTTCCCTCACGTCAGTGCATCTTGAAAGAACAGCCTCAACCCCATTATAAATTCCTCACATCCAGTTCATGGCTCAATCCCTCCCATCTTGGGTTCATCCACTACAACTTTGTTAAAATTGCATTTTTCAGTTCAATAAAGACTTGTTTATTAAATCCAATGGACATTTTCCTTCCCTTCAGCACTTGAACCTTTTGCAGGATTTGGCAATTTTGAGTTTTTGTTCTTTTTCACCCTACTGGATGGAGGCTCCAGTCTTATTCTACAGGCTTCTCTGGAGTGACTGCAGCACCCATGACTCAAAGAGCACCCACATGCCCTTGCTCTTGCTTCACTCTGAACACTTATAGACTCCCCACCAGCTTTGCTGACTGAAAGCCCCCCAAAGTAACCCAAACTCAAAATGTCTCCAAGTCAACTCTTCTTACTTCCCCTCTCTCTGCAAATCCAATTCTTCTTTGATCCCTGATCTTGAAGGAGGTGGCATTGCCATCCAGTGGGTCTCCTGAGCCAAAAATCTGAGGCGACCTCCTCCTGCTCATGACTCCATACACCATCAGGTCTGTGGTTTCTCCTTCCAAGGGACTCTCACACCTGCTTCCTTCTCTGCATCAGTATTTTATTTCAGGCCTCCAATGTTTCTTCCCCTGAATACTGCATTTGTCTCCCAACTCTACTGTAGGTCCGATTAAGAGCCACTCCATTCTACTGTTATAGACAGTGAGTATGATCCCGCTATTTTCTCACTTGCAATCCTTCTGTTGTCCCCTAGATATGACAATGCAAAGATGAGTGGGCATAACATACACAGCCAATGTCCATCCTTTGCGATATTATTTCTATGACCTCATTTCTTCATCCTCCCCTACCAAGCATGCAATAGTCCAGCCGTATTGAATTATTCACAGTTTCTGAAATGTGCCATGTTCTGAGGATCCTCTCAGAATTTTGTGCCTGCTTCACCTCTTCCTGGAACCTCCTGCCATATTCTCAGCTTGACTTATTTCTACAATTTTGCTGACTCCCCCACGCAGCAGCATTTTCTCCAGAGGGCCTTCCTGCAATTCTCTTGCTGAGTTTGACGTCCCCTCTCTGTTTTTTTTCCCCCCACACTACTCTGCATATGGATCATTTGTAATGCTGCATTTTAACGACTGAATTAATCATTTGCCTTTTCCACTAAAATGTGAAACCTTCCAAGTTCTAGCCTGTGTCTCTCACATCTGCATCTTAAGCACTTAGTGGTGAGTCTGCTACCAAGGAGACGTTTAGCACATATTTATTGACTAAACCACACTACGGCAATGCCAGACAAGATGCACATATGTGTTACAATTACAGACTATCCTGAAGTTCATGTCAACAACTGGATAACACAAGTCAATTCATTGACAAGGTCTTATTTATTATTATGCTGCCAAGGTTGATTTTACATATTTGCTTGTATCCATGTTATTGTGCTTAGGATAAAATGGTGACCTCCCGTTTGAATTTCACATATTTTGCCTTTCACGGCAGGGAACTATACTAAGTCAGCATTTTTATGTCTCAAACTACCTTCAAGGCATAAGGTCTTACTTAAAATAATAAATGATCACCCTTCAAGAGTCAATTAGAATCAGAATCATAACAATTTCTTTCTGGAAAGGACAGTCTTAAGAGACATGTATTTCAACTGTAGTTGAACTGACTCATGAATTTGATAATTGTTCTTCCTGCTGTGAGTGTTAGCTTTTATTCTTCTTTTAGTCCAACATATAAAGTCCCTTCCAACTGTAGAATCTGTTGAAGTCACTCAAAATTGTTATACAAAAATGCACATTTATTTAGTGGCTGATTCAGTCATTCAAAACAGCCTGGAAAAAACAAAATGCAGCCAAATGAAAACTTCAAGGGTGGAAGTCACGTTATTGTTTTTTCTCAAACATATTGTTTTTAGCCTAAAGCAAAGGTCAACTTTAAGTAGTCCCTGTACGGATATCTGACATGTAGTGTTCATTAAGCTGAAGGCGTACCCAGGAAGAGTAAACAGGCGAGTGAGGCTCTCTGTGCTACAGATAATTTTCACAGACTTTCAACCAATGCCCTTGATATACTAGTTACGGGGTCATGGGGATAGAAGTGTTAGGTCATAAGAAATGTCTCCCCTCTGAAAAGATGGCTACATAATGTGAGATATATATTTGCTCATTTTATTGCAATGCGTTTGATGCTCTGATAAGTGATGGACAGCAACATGTGGAAGCACAGATGAACGACGGCTCCAACTTCAGAAGATATTTCCTGAATTTACTGATGAACAAGTGCAGTTTTAATGGACAGGTTAAGAAAGGGGAGGTCGAAAAGTTGATTACATTACAGAGATGTGAAGCAGAAGGTGTACAGAGCATGACGAAGAATGGAATAGATCAGGACACATATCTGGGCAGTATACAAGTGACTGGATATTGCTTACAAAGAATGTAAGCCAGAGAGGAACCGGGTAAGGTAGCGAAGTGAAGAGAGGCTGGGACCGAGAGAATACTGGATTTTTTTCCTGCTCATAATAGGATGCCCTTGGAGGTTTTTCACGCAGGAGAAAGGCACAGCCACAGTTTTATTCAAGGAGAACACTCCGTAGGCAATATAGAAGATGGACTGGATGGAGAAAATTGGAAACCAGTTAGAAGACACCTACAATATTCACCGTTACTGATGTTGGGGCCTGTTCTAGAACTTTGCAAGTGAGTTGAAAAGGCATGCATTTGAGGAATATTTGAGGCAAGGTTCAGAAATCATTTTAAATGAAACCTAAAACCTAACGGATTTATCTGGCATTGAACACATTAAAAGAATCTGTTGCACACCAAACATGCACTGATGCTCTTAGAGTTTCCCATCCCAAGCTGCTTGGTTCCACCACTGCCCCACCACGCAAGCTCACACATATGCGCGCGCACGTGCACACACACACACATACACAGGCACACACACCCTGGCTGCATGCCTTTTATAATGCTCTACTTAGAGGGTGCAGAGCCACGTATGATTATATCACAAGTGAAGTCGAGAAATTCAATTTAGGGCCTAGGCATAGCTTCTCAATTGGGAAAGCTAAAAACCAATGTTGGAGTGGGGACGGAGGAGGGAAAAGTCATAGGGGAGCTGACTTACCCTCTGTTCTTCATTTCACTTTGAAAGTAAATACATTGGCCTTGGGCTCTAGGCTACAAAGCAAATAATGGGCAATTATTCAGTTAATATGATCACTGTAGACAGTGAAACCAGATAATGCCTGCTGTGCTCCCTCCATACACCCTCCCCTCCAAGTGCACGTTGTTTTGTCTATACAGACATTTCCAAATATAGCCCAGGTATGTTGTTGCAGGAGCCGAGCTGCGACTACAGTCTGAGGTTTGTCTTTGGGCCCAATTTTGCAGAACGCGGTGTCTCAGTAAGTCACAAAAGAAGTGTCTTCTGTTACGTGAAGGCTGGTGAACACCAGAGGGAGGTGAGGCTTCCCTCCAGCAGTGGTGATCCATGTGTTTGGTTTTTTAAAGGCTCCCATGAAAAACTGAAATGGGAAATAAACAGGTTTATCCTTTAATTCTTAAGGTATTTTGTGGAAGATACAGAACAGTTCATTTAGTAAAAATTCTAGTGTATTTAATTTTTTTCTTTTCTTTTCTTTTTTTATACTCTGAAGAATGCAGTTGATGTAAAAAACAATTTTCCCCTGTTTTGAAGGAAATTTCCAGTGTCCAGAAGTCCCTTCTTTCTTATTGCAAGTGAGTTTGTTTTCAAATTTAGGCAGAAAGAAGAAATTCCTCTCTTCTTTCTTTAATTCAAGCAGACTGTTCCTAAGTGCATTTTTTAAAAGGCTGCAGAGGTAAAACTAGGCCACGGTGGTGATATTAGCTCCAGGAAAAATAGTCTGATTTACACTTGAACACAGTTATTTCAACTTTTCAAGTAATGTAATCTCAGAGAGACCTTGGTTCCAAAAATATGACAATGTATTAAGTAGAAAATCAAACTTCACAGGATCATTTTATTTCCATTAAATTCCACTCTGAATATTACAGAAGGCAATATTTGGTTTTATTATTGTTAATTCCAAATATAATAAATATTCGTCTCAATCTGAGTTGATTTATTATCATTTAAAGTAGTAAAATATTTGAAGCTTTCACTGTATAGAAGATATCATAGGATTTGGTCCAAACTACTATTTTTTTTTTAATTTCTCTTTTGCTAAAAGTAGCATGGCTTAAATTCTTAGAAAGCATATATTATAGACATAACTTTTTTCAAGGAAACTAATAATTCGACTTACAGTCATTAAAGGATATATCATAGAAATTATTGTTTTGTGGTAAAGGATAATAATAACACACGTGTAGTTATTAGAGAATATTGTCATTTTATACCATGCATGTGTACCATTTTATATTTGTTACTAATATTGGGCTTTTCTTTTTCTCACTTGCAATTTCCCCATGATTAGGCCTTTTTTAAGCTTGATATAGCATCTTTCAAATAAGTGCTGAAGAGTGCTATCAAACATACATTTTAAAAATACCTATGAGCTAGGCTCTGCAGTGTAATATCCTATTATTCCTAATATAACCTGTTAATTTCCTGTAAGAAGGCAGTGGTTAATATCTCTAATATACCTGGAAACTGATAACCAAGTGTTTGAACTCTGTTATCAACAGGAAATTGACTCTCCATTATAGGAGCATGAATGGTAAAGCCCAAGGGCCTGGATTGATTGGTTGATTGATTGATGGATTTTAAGGTTTTACTTTTATTCCAGTTATCATACAGCCTAATGTTAGTTTCATGTGTACGATACAGTGATTCAACACTTGCATACACAGCTGGTGCTCAACACATAAGTGCACTCCTTAATCCCTATCACCTATTTAACCCAGCCTCCACCCACCTCCCCTCTGATAACCATCTGTTTGTTCTGTATAGTTAAGAGTCTGTTTCTTGCTTTGCCTCTTTCTCTTTTTTTAATCCCTTTGCTCATTAGTATTGCTTATTAAATTCCACATATGAGTTAAATCTTATGGTAGTTGTGTTTCTCTGACTGGCTTATTTCACTCAGCATCATATACTCTAGCCCCATGCAGGTCGTCGCAAATGCCAAGATTTTGTACTTCTTTATGGCTGAGTAATATTCCATTGCGTGTGTGTGTGTGTGTGTGTGTGTGTGTGTGTGTGTATCTCACATATACCTTCTTTAGGATTTAAATCCTAACAAGTAAGATAACTCGTATTTGTTATCTCTTTGACCTTGGCTACCTAGTTGACCTGTCCGTGTCTTATTCTCTGTACCAAATTATCTTGTCATCTCTCACTTTTTATCAACTGTAGATAGGGGCTCATAATAGGATGAGATGGTAGAACTGTAAGAATTATCCAAATCCATGGCAGTAAATTCTTTGACTTGTGTCCGCCATATGTTATAAATGCTTGCCATATATGGGCTGATTCAAGTCACTGTCGGTAAGATTTTTTTTCAGGGGAGATGAAGCTGGGGGTACAGAAGCAGGGATAGTGGTGTTTATTGCACTAAGAAGTATTTAAAACAAACAGGTCAATAGTAGCCTCGTTTTAATTAGATTATCTTATCTAGGTCGGTGTGGAATTGGGGTGAGAAATAAACACTGAATCAAAAACCTACCAAGAAGGTAGTGGGACTTCCTCATTATATATGCTGAATAAATGAAGCAAATGATTAACGTCCTCTTGGAAGTTAAAAAAAAAAAAATCTTGAGGCAAAGGCCATCTTAGGGTTTAAGTACTTCATTTGTAATCCCTAGTGTCAGATGGGTATTTATTGTGTATCAAATGTTAAATATGTGTATTAGCACTCTCAACACCTTCACAGAATTTTAGAATTTACATTCAAAACCCATGTATTTGTTCAGATGCAGCATCCTTGCAGCGCCTGTAGGAAAGCGGCAATGAACACAGAATATAAGATCAACTGAAATGTGTCGCTGTTCTTGCTAATGTAGACAGAAGGACTCTGTAGAAAGCATTTCTTAAAAATGTTGTATTTTACAGGGAAATACAAATCAAAACCACACTCAGATATCACCTCACGCCAGTCAGAGTGGCCAAAATGAACAAATCAGGAGACTATAGATGCTGGAGAGGATGTGGAGAAACAGGAACCCTCTTGCACTGTTGGTGGGAATGCAAACTGGTGCAGCCACTCTGGAAAACAGTGTGGAGATTCCTCATAAAATTAAAACTAGACCTACCCTATGACCCAGCAATAGCATCGCTAGGAATTTACCCAAGGGATACAGGAGTGCTGATGCATAGGGGCACTTGTACCCCAATATTTATAGCAGCACTCTCAACAATAGCCAAACTATGGAAAGAGCCTAAATGTCCATCAACTGATGAATGGATAAAGAAATTGTGGTTTATATACACAATGGAGTACTACATGGCAATGAGAAAGAGTGAAATATGGCCCTTTATAGCAATGTGGATGGAACTGGAGAGTGTTATGCTAAGTGAAATAAGCCATACAGAGAAAGACAGATACCATATGGTTTCACTCTTATGTGGATCCTGAGAAACTTAACAGGAACCCATGGGGGAGGGGAAGGAAAAAAAAAGAGGTTAGAGTGGGAGACAGCCAAAGCATAAGAGATTCTTAAAAACTGAGAACAAACCGAGGGCTGATGGGGGGTGGGAGGGAAGGGAGGGTGGGTGATGGGTATTGAGGAGGGCACCTGTTGGGATGAGCACTGGGTGTTGTATGGAAACCAATTTGACAATAAATTTCATATATTAAAAAAAAAATAAAGTACCACTAAGTTTAACAGAGTAAAAAAAATGTTGTATTTTAGATGTAGTGACTGCAATTCAAATAAGAGTATATTACAGCAATGAGTATGAATATTTATGCTCTTTATTATGCAAAACAAAAAACAAAAAACAAAAACAGGGACATCTCTGCCAGTGCCATAGCCTTGAGGGTTAGCAAGCATGCCATTTGATTGTCTTCAATCTGCCCTATGAAATGCCTACAAGACTCTTTATCTTCCCTAGACATGATTAATGGAAGCATATATCAACTCCAGGGGCTTCTACCTTCTCTACTGAGCTTCTCTTAAGAGGATCATCTACCATGGGGAACAATAAAAGATAGCTGGAACTTAAAAAAAAAATGCATAAGAGTGGGGAGAAAATCAATCTATTTCACCACTAAACCTCAAATAAATAGATGACCCAGCTAAAGCGCCCTTGGAGCCCTAATGAGATACAAATTGATCGACAAATGTTCTCCCAATGGAGAACTGTGACCTATTCAGCTCAAAAGAGCCCAAGACCCAGTTCAATCTCTTAAAATATCACACCCTTGGTGTTTCAACCATTTTCCTTTGTTGCTCTTTAATATGAGACATTTGTCAAGGAGAGAAAATATATGCCTTCTGGGAATTCCCTTGTGGAGTTACAAAGGATGCAAATCTGGCCTGAGATATGGTAAGCTTTCCAAGAACATCAAAACTCACACTGTTGCTTTTCTCATTTATCGCCCGGTTGTTCGGATGGAGCTGGGATGTACTCCTCAACTCCATCTAACAATGCTTTTCTTAATGGATACCTACCTAATACGAAAACTTAGACCATATGCTTTAGACACCTATAGGATCACTGCTGAAACCAAAATACTAATTCTTAATCCCAAAATTAAACAAGCAAACAAACAAACAAACAAACCAGGAGTGGAGGAAGAAAAACAAAAAAGGTCATGAGTACGTCATCAGGAAGAAGGAAGCTGATGAATCTTGTGGTTTGTTTTGCTTACTTATCCAGGAGAATGAGATCCTTCACTGGGATTTCATAGTCAGTTTTATGCTGCTTGGAGCAACCCAATTTCTATCCCAGAATCTCAATTTTCTCCTGTTATGTGAAGAGATCAGAATATAAAATCTCAAGGGTCTTTTGGGGGTCTGTGATTTTTATTTTTAACTTAGGGAGATTTTGGCACTAAATGTTAACAAGCAGTAATTGCCAAGGATGAAAACCTGAGAAAAAAACATCATTTTCTTAATGACTTCTCAGACAACAAAAAATACCAGGCAGTATAAGATGTTAAAGCTCACTATGTTTTTGGTAATACTACTACATTTAAATTACATTTCTTCACTTTCAAACACTTGACTCTTGAAATCTTATGCCTAGATCAAACGGATCCTCTGGTTCTACTTCCCTATTTCACAGAAGAGGAAGCTGCTGCCTAAACCTCAGAGAACCAAAATGACAGGAGACACTGAGAGATGAAGAATATTTGTACAAAGGGGGGACACATACTATTTCAAGGCATGTGTGTTAACACACGTGCACGTACCACATAAACACATGCACACTTAATTCAAAGAATAGTTTTTAAAATAGTTCTGAGTAAAAATATGAAATGGGAAAACGCTTTGTCCTTGCCCTTCAGGGGACTTTGATATGAGGGCTATGATATATATAAGTAAATTCAATACATGGAATTATGTCATTAGAGCAGATAGAATGGTGTACAGGAGGGAAAGCCCTTTCCCACAGGGAGAGTCAAGGAAGGCTTTGTGGAGGATGTCATTTGAGATGGGCCATAAAACATGGACAGTGTTTATATTTTAAAGGCATTTTGGGTGGAGGAAACAGAATCCATCCATTTATTCACTTATTCATTCATTTACTCATTCACCCAACATCTATTAAGCGATGACAATGGAGGAGGCATTGTGTTTGATCCCAGACTGTGAAATCAAATAAAACAAGGTCTTTGCCCTCAGGGGGTAGTGCTTATTTGAAAACCAGGAGGCGGCCAGTTCACCTATATCATAAACTATGTGTAAGGAAACGGAGGACCTGAAACACGGAGGGCGGACTGGAATCTAATTGTGGAAGCACTTGAATCTCCCCTTGATTTTTATTTGAAAGACAATGAGAAAGTCACATAGGTTGCTGAGCTCATTGCAAGTACAACTTGATCAACACTATGCTTTAAGTAAAGGTCACCAAGTAGCCATCAGCAGCACTGACAGGCCAAAGTAAACTAGATAGAGCTCAAGATGGAAAAAGGAAAAGAAATCCTTAGCAAACAAACAGGTTAATAGTGACGTAGCACCTCTATTTGCAAAGCCTGACTCGGATAATGCCCTTGAGCTCCAGAACCAATATTTCTTCTGCAATGTCTCTCCCGAAGAGTCGTAACACTTTAAAAATACAAATACATGAAATCTCAGGGAAACTGGAAGGACCAGATGGGTGTCCATGAGACCCAGAAAGGTAGAGGGACTTGTCCACGGTCATAAAGTGACTCAGAGAAGAGTCAGGAAAAGGCTCCATGAGTCATGGCTCCCAGCTTTTACTCTGACCACGAGACGAAGCTCCTCCTTAGCAACAGAGAGAGGACTCAGCCTTGACGCAGCCAAACTGGCTCTGTCTCTACCTCTTTGGCCTCTCCTAATGTCAGGACTGTGTCCTGTTACATTTTGTTCCACAGCCCAGAATGAGTTCCAATGAATACATTTTGACTAGGTGGAGAAGTGGCAGCCGCGAGGTGGTTCACCTCATGATACGATGCCACGACTGCCCAGGGCAGGTCCTAGGGCCAGAGTTGGAAACGAAGCGAGCAGCTTCCAAGTCTGAAATGGGGGCTGTTGAGCTTACACGGGTGAGGCATTTGGCAAATCTGGAAACGATGGGAAAAGAAGACCACACGGGTCAAGGGAGGTGTTGGGAGTGTCTGCTCTTCGCTAATAAGACAGCTGTGCTCTGGGATAGCGTATCACAATAAGGAATGAGTGTATTAGGACCAACGTGCTCTGAGGAGTTTGCAGATACCATCACGGATGCCCATTGTTCGTTAAAACAATGCTTGTTGCCATGGCCCAATCCCTGAGATTCTAATTTATCGTCTCCGGCAAAGAGGCTGGTTTTTACTGGGATTGTTTTAAAACCTCAAAGTCAACTCTGATACTCATCCTGGTTGGAAACCATTCTTTTAAAATACCAGATTTGTGGTATGGGTGTAAATGTTAATTTTTTCCTTTTTTTTTTTTTTTTTTTTAGGGCCTTGTCTTTCTTCCTTCTGGTCTTAGAATCTTCTTTGCTGTTAATCATGTATGGCTCATTGAGATTATTGTTAAATTGCATTTTAATATAGCTTTTAGTGCACAATATTAAAAACATACGGTGGTCATTTAATGGTATAGAAATACAAGTACTCCTTGTACAGATCTGTAGACGTTCCTTGCAGTTCCAAAGTAAAGGTATATTTACAAGCGTCTGGGAGAAATGAGTAAGAATACCTTTTTCTTATGAAAGTATCAGTGTGGGAAAGCCAGTATACTCCATAATTCTTTATAGTGGAGGGTATATAAAACCAGTGTTTGTATTTCTATGGGCAAAATATTGCATTAGATTTTAAATTCCAGGGGCGCCTAGGTGGCGTTAAGCATCTGACTTGGGCTCAGGTCATGATGTCACAGTTCGTGAGTTCTAGCCCCACGTCGGGCTTTCTGCTGTCAGCACAGAGCCTGCTTTGGATCTTCTGTCTCTCTCTCTCTGCCCCCCCTCGCTCACACACACACTCACTCTCTCTCCAAAATAAATAAACATTAAAAAAAAGTAAAAAAAAATAAAGTAAAATTTTAAATTTCATTTACATAAACTATCTACCTACTTGTAAAATTCAGTCAAAACCATGGAAGGGGAAACTACATCATCAAGGGATGTATGCATACACGATGAAAGTATAAATAAATGCAAAATAACGTATCACAAAAGTCAGGATAGTGTTACCCCTAGGGGTCGGGAGGAGGTTTTGCCCAGACAGGGCGCAAGGGTTGAGGTTCCAGAGGTGGGCGATATTCTATTTTTTGACCTAGATGGTGGTTACACAGATGTTTCCTTTATTATATTGTTAAACTGTCCAAATATGTTTTATACGGTTTTCTGCATATAAGTTATAATTCATAATAAAAAGTTTTAAAAAGTTGAATAGTTCTGGAAGACTCTATAATAAAAAACAGCTGTTTCTTTGTTCCTCTTGTTCTCATCTTTTAATTCAATGGACGAAGCCACTCTAGCTGTCTCTAACAGTATTAACCTTCGTATTTCTAGAGAAAATGCTTAACTATATTTAATTTAAAAAAAAATTACCGATTAGATTTCTGCTTTCCTCTGTGGCTGATGGAGAAATAGCCCCAGAATGTATTCCTCAACACACACAGGCGTGGGTGGGCTACTTTCCTGCCTCCATCCTGCTCCCAGATATTTCTGGTTAAATTAATATTCAGTGCACACCTTATTATGACTGGGCATATTTTGTTTATAGCTTAGCCACCAAGCGCTGTAAGATTACATTTCGCTCTTATGTACATTTTTATGCTCTTCGGATGGTTAATAGTTGCTTCTGTTTTGTTTTTCTTTGCATTTTGTTCTATATAACCATTACTTATTTGGCTTCAAAGATTTCCCAAGAAAAACAGTAAAACTTCTCCAGCATTCGATTCCAACATGAGATAGTGTATTGGTTTGTGGTGTGTGTGTGTGTGTGTGTGTGTGTATTTCTTGGTATCTCCTTTCTGCTACCTCAAACTGCAAAAGATATTGTTCAGGTCTGCTATATCAGCTGTCTTCCTAAGACTTCTCTTCACATCATCCTGGGAGTTGTCTTTGTTTCTTCCCTATTTCATAAATCCTACATATTCCTCTTTTATGGATTACTGCCTTGGAGTGTGACGCCAGGAGCTTCCTGGAAAAAGATGTATGGCAGGTAATTTTTTTGAGCGTTGGCAGGCCTGAAAATATCTCGATTCTACTATTACACCTCCTGATGGTTTGGCCAGGATTATAATTAGAGTTTTGGAATTTTTTCCCAGAATCCTAAAGACCTATTTCTTCTGTATTCTACCTCCCAGTAATTTCATTCATGATTTTTCTTTGCTTGAGTTTTATGTTTGTTTGTTTCCTAAAAGCTTTTGGGATATTTTCTTTATTATTGGTGACCTAAAATTTTCTTACAATGCACCTTGATTAGAATACTGAGCCCAAGGTGATGTCTTTTAATCTAGAAACTCATGCTTTTTAATTCTGCATAAAGTTCTTTTACACATTTTTGATGACATTTGTCTTTTTTGAGAGAGACAGAGACAGAGAGAGAGACAGAGAGAGACAGAGAGAGAGGCAAAGAGAGAGGAAGATACAGAATCTGAAGTAGATTCCAGGCTCTGAGCTGTCAGCACAGAGCCCTACATGGGGCTCAAACTCATGAACCATGAGATCATGACCTGAGCCAAAGTTGGATGCTTAACCAACTCAGCCACTCAGGTGCCCTAATGACTTTTGTCTCTTATTCCCTATTCTCTAACTCCTCTTCAATGTTGGGTCTCCCTGGTCAACCTGCCATCTTTCTTTTTCCTCCTCATTTCCTTGTCTTTATCTGTATTCTACTTATTCAGTGGATTTTCTATTATTCTATCAAATTTTTCATTTCTCCTTTTCCATTTCCCCTTCTCATCCATATGGAAGTATAATATGCTCTTACAAAAGACTGATTTAGTGGCCTACTCCTGGCTCAAGGTACATCTGCAGATTGTCTTTAGGATAAAAACAAAACCCCTTTGCATGCTTTAATGATTTGGCTCCTGATTCCCTCTGCATTTCATCATATTACCACTGCATACGGTTATCAATATACTATCGAACAACTCTCAGTACTTTGAGGACACTATGCTCTCTTTTATCTCACTCGTTTCTCTTTTTTGCCTTAATATTTTTATCTCTGTCTTTTATCTGGCCAACGAGTACTTACTGGTTCTGATTTAGAAGCATATTTTTCTAGAAACTGTTTCCTAACCCACTTCTTTTAGGCAATTCACCCTTCCCAAGTAGTTCTGGTGTCCCTGCTAAGTGCTCCATGGCATGTTGTACTCCTCACTTCCAACCAGTCATCAGTGTCATGGTTGTTAATTTTTTCTCCCTGCGCGATCTGTTGCACGTTGTACTTGGGTAGCGCCCATGTCAGTCTGGTTTACACCTGCAAACTGTTAACACTATCACTTACCAAGTTTGCGGGTTATCGTCTGGACTCAGTATTTGCTGAATGGATAAAGGGATAGTAACTGTTGCATGTTTTAAGTGCTTACAATGTTTCATGCACTATTTTAACTGTCCTACATGTACTCCTTCACATTACCATCACAAAGCCTTAATGAGGCTGCTCCTGCTATCATTCCTTTTTCAAAGACAGGATCACTGAGGTTAAGGAGAATACACAGGTCACATAAAAGTGACAGTTATTGATCTAAACCTAGACATTCTGGTTCCAGACTGTCCATTTGCAACCCCTCACAATAAATACTTTGAATGGGCATAAGCAGAAAAACAGGAATTTAACCTTTCACAAAGGGCAAATAATTCTCAAATGATTTCCATAGAAATGGAATTACATAGAAAGATAGCTGGCTTTGGTACATTTTTGTAAAATGTGTCTAAGGTCCTTTTTCATTCTAGGTATAAAAGTCTGATGTGAATGAAAATATTTTTGTTTTATTTTTTAAATGTTTATTTATTTATTTATTCTGAGCAAGAGTGCATGGGCAGCAGGGGTTGGGGGGAGGCAGACAGTGAGGGAGAGAGAGAATCCCAAGCAGGCTCCATGCTATCAGCACAGAGCCTGATGTGGTGCTCGATCCCACGACCATGAGATCATGACCTGAGCCAAAATCAAGAGTCAGACGCTCAATCAGTTGAGCCACCCAGGTGCCCCCAAAATAGTTTTAATCTCTAGAAAGAACTTCCCAAAATATTTCAAAAGTTTAGCTAAATAAAAGCTTTACGTTAAAAAAAATGACAATATCAAATTAGTTTTGTCTTTCTCACATAGATAAGAAGAATACGTATTTCAAATCTATTTAAAAATCACCTTCACAAAGACCCACATTTCAAATCTTGAACATGCTAGGGCAACATAAAAATGGAAGATTTGGGCCATTCAAGAAGCTGCATGTGAAGGGTTTTATCACTGAAGCCAGTGGGGGGGAAAAAAAAGCACATCGGTGAAAAAGCCTTAGGCTTCTTTCCAAATCACAGCTTTACCTGTGTGTAGAAGACTCATTGAAGAAAACTGTAAATTCCATTTGTGGACAAGGCAGGCTTCACGGCTGGGCAACGTACACCATCCACAGGGCTTACAGTTCTGCTGTTGCCGTCTTGAAATTCATAAGAATTGTTAAACAAGAGGCTCACATTTTCATTTCGCACTGTGACCTAAAATTTATGTAGCTTGTCCTGTTTTCTGGACAGATATCCCTTCACCTCACAGGAAGGTGTAGTTGAATGGCAAAGCAGAGACCTGGAGACCTGGAATCACCAGGGTTGGCACCAACTCCAATTAAAATAAAAAAAAAATCCATGACCTTTGATGAATTATTCAACCTGTTCCCCGATTATCCATTTGACTCCACGGTGGCTCTATTATCTGCTTCTTTCCATTTATTTAATTCATACCCTCCTCATCAATTCTTGATTGAAATATTCCCGTGGTCTTTTTAGTTATCCAATTGTCTTTAATTTTCTCTAATTCAATTTGCTCTTCAAACCCCTACCACTTGTATACAAAATTAGTTCCCTTTTCAAAAATAAATGTCCATGTTTGTGTGTCTGTGCTCATTCTGTTCTTTATGGAGAATACTCTTTTGTGATGCTTCTGCAGATTGCCATTTCTGATCATTAGATTGGACAGGAGTCTTAGTTACAAGATTGCAGAACACTGACCTAAATTAGTTCAAGAGGAAAGAGGAAAATTATTATTTTGAAATAATAAAAAGTTTATAGCTAGCTCCTGATTTCAGGTATGGTTGAATTCAGGACACAGAAAGTTACTGGCACCCAGAATTTCAGCACTGAGTGGCTTCCTTTCTATTGTGTTAGCTTCACTCTCAAGCTATACTTGGGACCCCAGCAGCTCACATCACTACAAAACCAGATCCAGATGGCCATAGAGCTTGCTTCTTTAATAGTGATAATAAACGCCTTAGGTTGTATAATGTTTACTGACCTGAGACTATTGCAGCAATGGGTTTTTTTCATTAATTTTGCCTATAATCTTGAATCTGGAGTAGAATTACTTCTACATGGAGTAGAATTATATCTAGATAAAAATCAAAGGGGATGCATCCCCATTTCACTCTTGCATCAGAAGGAGTTGACATTGAGACAATCCTTACTTTTTACAACTGTGCTGCTATAGTATTGAACCAGTCACAGATTCGTTGATAGAGTCCCTTCTCTAAGCTCCCTGAAATCTTCACATCTGTTCTAGACAGACTGGCCACATCACTCTCACTTCTCCAAGATCTACGAATTAAAGGGTTAATGACTGGCACAGCAGAGACCTTCTAGGACTCTTCTCTGACTCCACGGTCAGTGCTCATTTGGCTTGCTTGACATAGTTATGTCTTATCGGTTGTTTTACATTTTTATATGATATCTGAGAAAAGAAGTTTCATCTTTAGGATGAGAACTTCTACTGATAGTGTTTTAGGATTAAACTCGACAGTAAATGGCATAAAAACAAATTATTAGTGGCTTAAGCAACATGGAAGGTTCTTTCTGGCTCACGTTAAAGTACAGGTGGACAGGCTTGGGCTGGTTTGGCAGCTTCTTAGTTATGGGGACTCTGGGCTTTTCTATTGTGTTGTTCTGCCATCTTTCATAACTGACTACCAGCTTGTGATACAAGATGCTTCTCAAGCCCCAGCCATCAGTTTGAATTCCATACAGCATGGAGATGGAAAAGGAAGAAGGCCATGCTCCCATCCTTTAATGATATTTCCCAGACATCATTATGTCTCCTAGAAGTTACACATACAATTTCCCTTGTATCCCATTGGTCAAAACTTAATCACCACATGTAGTTTCAAAAAAGAAAGTGCATGTTATTATTCCAGGGAACCATGTGTTTAACCAAATGGTGAGATGCTATTATTGTAGAAAAAAATCCAGGTAGGAGTTGATAACTGAAAGGCCCAGTCACAGCTAACTGTTTCATAGTCTTCAACTTGTCATGGGAAATAGATTGAGGGAAGGAAAATAATTCTTCAAGAAATGTTTGATGGCAGATTAGAACCTTAGAAGAAGGAAGGAAGGAAGGAAGGAAGGAAGGAAGGAAGGAAGGAAGGAAGGAAGAGAGTGAGAACAAGAGAGTAAAGGGGAGAGAGAAAAAGAATAAAAGACCCTTATTTTATATATCAAACTGGTGATGAGGGACCATTTAGAAACCATGACTTTTATTCTGAAGGGAGAAGGTCTCTTTTCTACATTCTATTTTCCATACCTCCATCCAATATAGGTGTTTTTCTTTCTGCTTGATCTCAACCACATATGGTACATGAAATACAAGCAGAAACTGTGTATGTTCAAAACTCTAACTTTTCTGGCTAATACTTGTCTCCCTCTTCTCTAAACTCTTAAAACACTTACAGCTTATATGAAGCAATACAATTAATTTATTGAACAAATATATATTGAGCATATGCTATATGTAGAATGTTCTTCTAGGAGCTAGGGAAAATTTAAGGAACAAAAAAAATACATTTTTTTAAGTGTAGAAAAACTAAAAATGAATTAAGTAAATGCTAGTGTGTATTATACACTGGCAAAATAGAGTGAGGTATGGGAGATGAGGGGTTCTGGGAGTGGGGACTTGAAATGAAAAAAAATTATGTTTATTAATTTTCGAGGGACAGAAAGAGACAGAGTGCAAGTGGGGGAGGGGCAGGGAGAGAGGGAGACACAGAATCCTAAGCAGGCTCCAGGTTCTGAGCTGTCAGCACAGAGCCCAACGTGGGGCTCAAACTCCCAAGCCATGAGATCATGACCTGAGCCAAAGTGAGATGCTTAACCAACTGAACCACCCAGGTGCCCTGGGGACTTGCAATTTTTAAATAAACTACCTCACTGAGAAGTTAACATTTAAGCAAAGGAGGCAAGAGAGCAAACCACCCAGAAACCTGGGGGAAGAATATTCCAGGCCAGGGAGACAGAAGTTCAAATGTCCTCATGTGGAAGCATGCCCATCTTAGGAATAGTAATGGGGTCTATCTCTGTCTGGCCCTCCTGGAGCGAGCACTCGGGAGATGAGGTCAGAGACTCCATCACAGAGTGCTTGGTAGGCTATTTAAGACTTTCTCTTTTACTCTGAATTGAAAAGCCATTGAAAAGTTTTTGAGCAGAGGAGGAGCATGATCTGTTTTAAGTTTTAGAAACATCCTCCAGGTTGCAGGATTAAGATCAGACTTTAGAGAAATATGAGCAGAAGTTATAAGAGCAATCTGGAATCTACTGCAATAGTTTAAGAAAATATTACATAGACATTAGAGAGAGTAGATAATGCCAACCATACAAACTGACAGATTAGACATGGGGTGTGAAAGAAAAGGAGGAATCTAGAATGACATAAAGACATTTGAAAGATGGAGTTGTGATTTGGCTGAGATAGTAAGATGGTAAGAAGCTTCTGGGAAAATTCCAGTAGTTCAGTCTGTTAGACATCCAAATGGAGGTGTTGAGTAGTTGTCTGGGGTTAAGTGCAACAGCCTGGGCTAGAAATGTAAATGTGGGGATCCTTAGCACATGGGTGGTATTTATACCATACTACCAGCTGAAATCATCAAGGATTGAGTACAGGTAGAGGAAAGGAAAGGAAAGGGAAGGGAAGGGAAGGGAAGGGAAGGGAAGGGACGGGAAGGAAAGGAAAGGAAAGGAAAGGAAAGGAAAGGAAAGGAAAGGACAGGAAAGGAAAGGAAAGGAAAGGAAACCCATGGTTTGGGGGTGGAGGTTGGGAGGCACATTCAGTGTTTCCAGGTTGACGGGAATAATAAAGAAGCACCAAAGGAGGTTGACAATGAACAGTCAGTGAAGAAAGTTAAAAAAACAAAACAAAACAAAACAAAAACATCATAGAGTGATGTCATGGAAGCCAAGCAATGAAAGTGTTTCCAGGATGAGGGAGTGACCAACCGTGTCAAATGCATGGTGACAGGTCCCATGAAATGAGGACTAATCATTGATCATGGATGTTAGCAATATGGAGTCTCCAGAGATCTTAACAAGAGAAGTTTCAGTGGAGGAGTGGGGGCAAAAACCTGGTTGGAGCAAGTTTAAAATAATACAGAAAGATACAAATTGAACACGATGAATAGTTTTCTGAAATTTTGCTATAGAGGGGAACAGTTTGCTTTTCTAAGACGCAAGCAATAACAGCATGTTTGAATTATGACAAAAATGATATCATTGAGAGAGAAAACGGATGATACAAGAGCACGCGGGAGTAACTGCCAGCACAATTATCTTGTTGGACTAGCTGGATGGGAGCATAAATAATTCACATACAGTCACATGAGGGCAGAGGATTTGGGTCCAGAACTGGTAGGTTGGTGAGTGGCCTGGTCAAGATTTAGTAGGTGTTCCTTATGTCTTAACCTGTAATTAGCTTCTCATTAAGTCACTGATATTATGTTCATCTGTTAAGATTATTTCTCCAGGCCAAATCCTGTCTTCTGTATTTTTTAAACACCTGTCTAGCCAAGCTATGAGTAACTGTTTATTTAACTTTGATAAATAGCATGGCAAATGGGTTCTCCACTACTATCAGCAAATAATTCTCTAAAAAAACTTGAGACCAGAAGGGTTCCCTTGATAAGATCTCAACCTGTGATTTGATATTTGATAAAATATCAAACCTGTGATATTTACTGACAAAAGATATCATTGATAAAGTCAATTTTACCATAGGTTACTAAAGGATTGAGAAAACCAGTTCCAGTGTTTAAAGTTCTAAATGTTTTTTTTTTCATTTTATCGTCAAATGTACTATACACGGAAACATGAATAAAACATATGTGTCATAATGTGAACTACATCTACTTAAATAAATATAACATTGACTTCCCTCAAATAAAGAAAGGAAGGATGGGGCACCTGAGTGGCTTAGTTGGGTGTGTCTGACTCTTGATTTCAGATCAGGTTATGATCCCAGGGTCGTGGGATTGAGCCCTGCATTGGGCTCTGCGCTCAATGTGGAGCCTGCTTAAAACCCTCTCTCTCCCTCTGACCCCTGTCACTCATGCTCTCTAACTAAAAATACAAATTTCGAAAACATTAAAAAAAAAAAGAAAGGACATCATCCTTATCTCAGGAGCCTCAGTTCACTTCTCTGACTATCTTGCCGAGGTAACTGCCATCCAGACTTGTATTAAAATCACTTCCATTTTCTTCATGGTTTATTACCTATGTATGTACCTTTAAGTGATAGAGTTCACTTTCATCTGTCTTTGAACTTTCTGTGAATGGAGTCATGCTGTACTTATCCCTTCATGTATAATTTACTCAGAGAGTGTGCGTGTGCAAATGTTAATATTTGGAGAATCTGGGTAAAGGCTAAGCTATTTGGGAAAGTACTGATATTTCAACATTTCTGGAAGTCTGGAATTAAAAATAAAAAACAAATACGAATAATGTATGTTAATACATTAAAATGCAAAGGGTCTTTAAATCTGTGTTTTCCAGTCTGGTTGTGCACTGCCATTTCTGTCACACGTTAAGTGTGCATATCCACCGTCTGTGCTGAGCTCTCAAATACTTTTGCATTTATCTATGTTTATCTCGGTGCAAATTCCACATCGCTTCAATTACTATTGCTTTCAAATAAGGTTTGAAATTAGGAGGAGAAAGTTCGCCCACCTGTCCCTCATTAAGAGTTCTTAACTATTAATGATTTGTTGCAATTTCATGTAAATTCTAAAATGTGCTTGCGGGGCACCTGAGTGGCTCAGTCTGTTTAGCGTCTGACTCTTGATTTCAGCTCAGGTTATGATCTTACAGTTTCGTGAGTTCAAGCCCCACGTCGGGCTCTGTGCTGACAGTGCTGAGCCTGCTTGAGATTCTCCCTCTCTCTCTCTCCCTCTCTCTCTGCCTCCCCCCCACTCGGACTCTCTCTCTCTCTCTCTCTCTCTCAAAACACATAAACTTAAAAAAAAATTTAAAAATGTGCTTGTGAAGGTCTAGCGAAGGAAGAAAATGGAATTTTTATTGGGATTGCACTAAATCTAAAGATCAGTTTTGAAGAATTGAAATCTTTCCAATATTAAGGTAATTACCTGAAGAGATAAGCAATAACCTCCCACTTTGTGAATTTGCTCATCTTTCAAGTATTACTAGTATAAAATCTATTGAGTTGAGGGGCAACTGGGTAGCTCAGTCGGTCAAGTGTCCGGCTCTTGATTTCAGTTCAGGTCATGATCTCATGGTACGCAAGATAGAGACCTACGTCAGGCTGTGGGCAGAGTGTGGAGACTGCTTGGGATTTTCTCTCTCCCTCTCTCTATGCCCCTCCCCCACCTTTCAAAACAAATAAATGCTAAAAAAGTAAGATCTACTGAGTTGATATCTGCTTTCAGCAAGAGACTTGGTCTCAACAACTTAGCTTATCCTAGAAACAGAAATCTGCATTTGAATCGTGAATCTTTCTGCCATTACTTTTGATGTATGGTGTAAAATAGAGAGAGAGTTTCATTATTTACTAATGGCAGACCAGTTGCTTAGTGCCATGCTTCGCTACTTTCTCTCTTCCAAGTAATTGGTCAGGTGGTCCTGTCATTTACCAAGACTCCAGACACGAGTGGGTTTCTGTACTCTTCTTGCTCTGTTGCTAAAACATATGTCAGCACTTACTTAGCAACACTGACGAGATATTAAGGAGTGACTGTGCCAAAATTTTGGGGAAAGCTGCAACCAAGATAGCTACAAAGAAAGCACCATGATAAAGTGCTAATGGCATTTACCTACACTGGCAAACCTGGTCTCTAACACTGGCCACCACAAGGGGGCAGGGAAGGGTATTAACTGGGTCAGAAGTGGCATCCCAAAGGCTTTTCAACGTTAGAAAGTCAAATGGAACTTCCCACATCAGTATAAGACTACAAAGGCTCTAACATGGTGACATTGGTAGGGAGTAGGAAGATGTAGAAACAGATACATAATTACAGGCTCATTTGCATGTTGCTAAACACTATTAATGTATAGTCAGGGTATACTTTTTCTGTTTGATAAAGACTTTTACACTCTCTTTGCCCCCAAGCACTTGTCCACATACATCATCTTGTTTCCTCCTTTTTTCTTTCCAGCATGATTTCTCTCCATTCTGCAGTTAGTGTAAGAAATTCAGCTGAGGGTAAGGAGTAGGTTTTTAATATTTCTACTTGTAAATATTTTAAAACATTTTAGAATTTGTCATCCTGGTATATCTTAGATACCAATGTTTATTAACTCTTTAATCTTTCTGTTATCCCAATTCCAACAGAATCTCCAGTTAAGAAAGTCTTGTGTTTTAGTCAAATCAAATTAATATTATGAGCTCTAAAAAAAGCTACAGCTGAATGCCAATTACAACAATATATTATTTTTACTTCTTAGCTAAGGGGAAAGAGTTACTGACAGAACCTTGGAAATAAAATTATTTCTGTACATTGAAGGCAAATAAGTGAAACTAAATATGCTTATTTCATCCATAAAATTAGCCATGCAGCTTCTGAATGCCTGAGTCATGGAATGAAACACCCAATTTCTTGAAAAGAGGCTAAAATGTTACACTCATCATATCAACCTCAAAACAAAATTCTGATAAATCACTGTCATCTTCATGCTGTAGATTCCCAAAGCTTTTTTCTCCATTGGGATTCTACAGAAAGCACCTAAAAATCATGGATATTTTAACTTGTATCTGAAATGAAACGTGTTATTGCTTTTCCACCCACATATTCATTGTTAACTGCTCTAGGGCTAAATTTTTAGGAGGAGAATATTAAATGTAATGATCAGATCAAGCCCTTGATCAAACTACCATCCCAATGAAATGGTATTTTCCTTCCCCCCATATGTGCAAGAGTTGTTTGTTTGCCTAGTCAGATTTATGTTCTTGGTCTTTTCCCCCTTGTTTCTTTTTAATCAGAACACTAACGTCGTTTTAAGATTTGTTTTTTTACACCTTCCCTTATTTTAGCATATTCAGCTAGTGGTCAGAGTGTAAATAATGTGTAAGAGAGCTAATTGCCAGGCTATCTTTCAAATTATACTTTCAGAATCCTGGAAATCCACATTTCCCAGCTCATCCTCTTATTCTTGATCCTTATTACCTTCTTTGTTATTCTTGATCAGTATTACCTTGTGTTTTTTTATGATTCTTAATACGAACAGCATCTGCACAAACGTTTCTGTTTGCGGAAACTCACGTAAATTTCATTATATAAATTATACATTGTGCATACAAGTGGATATTTTGTTTTTGTTTAAAAACACATTATTTTTACATAGAGGTTTCCATGTAACAAAACAAAAAAGGAGGGGCGCCCGGGTGGCCCAGTCGGTTAAGTGTCCGACATCGGCCCAGGTCATGATCTGACTTCTCATGAGTTTGAGCCCCGCGTCCGGCTCTGTGCTGACAGCTCGGAGCCTGGAGCCTGCTTCAGATTCTGTCTCCCCCTCTCTCTGCCCCTCCCTAGCTCACGCTTGCATTCTCTCTCTCTCTCTCTCTCTCTCTCTCTCTCTCTAAGATAAAAAACAAACTTTAACAAAAGAGATTTTTTTTAAAAAAGGACATCAATTCTAAATGTGGCTCACTGCCTAATTTATTTTATTACTACTTTATTTTACACCCAGACACAAGTTTGTTTTCACGGCTCAGATAAACTGGACATGCAGGTCCCTTCTGTGGGAATTTGGTCTCATTTATGTGACGCCACCCACATTTCCTCACCCCTTCCGTACCACCAGCCCTATACTCAGCTAAAGTGAGTTAAAATATTTATTGGGTTATGAGAGTAAGGATTCTTTTTTCTGAAATTTCATATAAAATAATGGCGCAGTATTGGTCGTGACCAACAGAGTCTAAGGCTTCTTTGTAACCACTAAATGTAGGAAAACCCACAAATTACTGTTGGAAGGGGTTGGCCTTGAGTTCTGGCTTCAATGACCCTCTCCCCCTAAATTCAAATACCCTGCATTTGTGTCAATAAACATCTCTAGGTGTATGGTAAGGGAATATTTAGCACGAATATGTTTCATACAAAATTAGCAGCAAAGAAAAACTTTAGACTTGTAATTACACGAAAAAAAATTTAAGCCATTAGTGTAATTAAGGTGTTTCTTCCTTTTCCCTTAAACAGGTAGAATATGATCCGTCATTCTTTTGCATGGACACTCTCCCTGACTGAATTTCCAAGACACGACTTTTTTTTTCTTCCTTCCATGAAGATGTATAGTGATATTTTTTTTCTGGCAAGAAGCTAATGTCTAGCATTCAATGTTTATTGGTTATAAACACTAAATTTAGAGCCGTGTTTCTGCCAATAGGATCTAGGAAGTCAATAGATAAGCTTCGTACTTGGGAGATACTAGCTACCACTCTCATAGTTAAGCCATAAATAGAAAGGATGTGAATACAGGGGCACCTGGGTGGCACAGTTGGTTGAGTGTCCAAATCTTGATTTCGGGCTCAGGTCATAATCTCATGGTTCATGAGATCGAGCCCCAAGTTGGGCTCTTTGCTGACAGTGTGGAGCCTGCTTGGGATTCTCTCTCCACCTCTCTCTCTGCCTGTCCCTCTCTGTCTCAAAATAAATAAATAGACTTAAAAAAAAAAGGAAATGAATTCAGACAAGATAAAGCCAGAGTTATTTGTCTTAGAGAGTGTACCTTTAGCTTTCATACTCATTTTGCCTTCCTTGGTCGTTCCTTTTCTCTTCCTAGCTTCTGATGTCAAAACTACCTTTTGAAAACAACACCGAAAATTCTATCTTGGGGGATCTGTTAGTGAGATAGTAATTCATGAAAGTATGTACTCAGGAAGGTGTTCATGGGTATAGTCTAGTCTGTCATCTTCCTTCTGAATTCTTGGAAACAATTGTATCTTAACAACTTTAATGTTTTGAAAGTGATGAAAAAGTAACCTCAACTCAATGGGATTTTGGACATTATCCCCAGATAACTCAGAAACTCACTTTCTACAGATTTACCCCATTCTTAATAGAAGAAATGGACATACACATTATCCATTTGTGTCTCTAGAAGACTTCTGAGTAATGATATTGGAGAGAGTATGAAAATGTTTTCAAGATGATAAAGAAAACTGCTAACCTGCATATATACCTTTCAGACTCATCTTGGACCACCAGTATGGTCAAAAGCCTTCTATGATTTCTCATTTCTAACAGAATCACAACAGAGTCCAGCCACACAAGGCTCTAGAGGTTATTTGTTACAGCTTCTCATTTGTAAGTGAGACAACTGAGCCCCTGGGAGGTGAAGGTTGTGGGAGGATCAGAGTTGGTGGTAGACCAGAACTAAAATTCAATTCTCTTGACTCAACAGCCAGTGTTCTTTCACATTTGTTAGTTCTGTTCACAAATAGTCTCTAGTGTTGTTTTTCACATCCCCCATTTGTCTTTCAAGACCCGTCAAAACCTTGCCCCCTCCAACCATTTAATTCCATTTTCTAGAAGTCTCACAACATGAACATTTATCACCATCAAGCTGAACTTGTTACTTCTCTTTATCCTGTGCTAGAATAACCAACTATCTCATTTTGGCCAGGACTGCCTCGGTTTTAGACTTGAAAATCCTGCATCCCACAGACCTTGAAATTCCAAGCAAACGGCTTAGTTGGTCACTCCACCACACACATTACTTGGGTAACACTGTCTGAATCTTCTTGTCTGTCATTTTCTTCCCCCATTTCCAAATCTTTATAACGATCAAAGAAAGCTCAAACCCTATTTCCTTCAGGCAGTCTCCAATTCTTGTTCTCTAACTTTCTACCGTTCTTAAATCGTGCTTCACACAGGTAGACCTTAAATTAAAGGCTATGTTGCCTTGCTTGAAGATTATTTTGGACACATCATCTTTCCTTCACAAAGTAGACTATAACTCATCATCAAACAGAGTCAAGGAGGTAAAATGGAGTCTGCCTCATGGAAGAATCACTGTGAGACAGGTACCACGCTGGGTACTTGGCCTCATCTACAGCACCATAGTCTGTGAGGCTGGTATTATTACATCTATTTTACACAAGTCAATTAAGTTCAGACAGCATAGTATTTGACCAAAATTCAAATCCAGACCTATCTGGCTCCTTCCGCTATACCACACCTACTGCATAGGAAACACATTTAAGATTCTTGCATGTCTCACAGCTATAAGCAAAGTGTGGAGCCTAAAGTACATACTTAAGAAATACTTGCTGTTTTGTCCTAATTGTTTTTCCATTCAGATCTACAAACTCATGCTAGTAGTGACAAGGGAAATAGTTTTTTTTTTTTAATATTAAATCATAGAAAATGTGCCTTTTACCTGATTTAAACATAGTTGTATTTCATAGATTGGTGTCGTAATAATCACAAATGAATGCATTTCTGTGTCTTATTCTTTGAGACTTAAAAATAAAGCCATAAAAGGGGTGCCTGGATGGCTCAGTTGGTGAAGCATCTGACTTCGGCTCAGGTCATGATCTCAAGCCTGTGAGTTCGAGCCCCAAGTCGGGTTCTGTGCTGACAGCTCAGAGCCTGGAGCCTGCTTTGCATTCTGTGTCTCCCTCTCTCTCTGCCCCTCCCCCCCACACACTCTGTCTCTTTCTCAACAATAAATAAACAATAAAAAATTTTAATAAAAAATAAAGCCTTAAATGATAAATGTCCTCTCTGTCTGTAATTTAAGTTTTGCCATCATTATGATTTTCTCCAGCTTCTTTATTTTTCCTTCCTTTTTAAAAACAATTCTTTAGATCTCCACTGCTAAGCACAGTAACCACTAACCTAAGTGTGGCTACTGAGCACTTGAAATGTGGCTAGTAAAAGTGAGACAATCTGTATGTATAAAACACACCCCAGATTTCAAAGACCTAATAAAAAAATAAGAATGTAAGGTAGTTCATTAGTGATTTTTTAATACTGACTACATGTTTTAATGATGATATTTTGATTATATTGGGTTAAATAAAGCATTTAAATTAATTTTGTCTATTCCTTTTTACCTTTAAAAAATTTGGCTACCAGAACATTTAAAATTGCATATATGGGTTGCATTATATATCTATTGGGTAGTATTACTTTAGATGATTTCTAGAGGCATAGGGTGATGAATACTTTTTATTAATTTTTCCCTTGAGAAAATCTCATGTTTTAATATAGTTTATAGAATTTTTCCCAACAAAATTATATATCTAAATATATATTAGTTGTTTAAATTAATAAACGTTAACATATGCCCCTACCCATGATGAGACAATGATTTTTTTCCTAATAAGTAATTAATAGTAATAGGAAAGTTATATGAGTCACTTGAACATAAGTGTGCCAGTGAAATTTTAATATTGTTTTTTAAGGCAGGCATCATGATATTCAAAAACACATTTAATAAGCCTCTTCTTACTTTGGATTCCTATATGTTTACCTTGGACTTTAATTTTAATCAAACTGATAGCAGAGAAAAATAAAACAGAAAAAAATATAAAACATTCATAGTCACGAGAAAACACAGCACACTTTTTTAGGGAAGAAGACAGCATAGTTGAACTATTTTTTAAAACCATCTTAGATATTCAGGCCTGACAAAATGCTAAGCCCTGTAAAACAGACTCTTATCAAAGGATGGCAGTAAGTTGCTTTGTTAAAGCCCTTACAGGAAGCAGAATGCTCCGTGGCAGCTGGTGTGATTTAGAAATTACGAGTAAATGCAGTAATTATTTCTAAATGTTGGAGCTTTCCATGGTCGCATTTGCAAATCCTAGTCAACAGACTGATAGAAGACCACAGAAGAGAAAGGGGTGGGTGGGTATGGGTTCACTGCGTGTGTATGCACGCACGATGGTGCGGAATCCCCTTCGATCATTGAGTAAGTACCTATCGTAGTCTGGGATTTCCCATTCCCGGGAACTCGACAGAGTATATCTACTTTAATAGCTGAGGGGGCTTGGAGCTCAATAGTGCAAATAGCAGCCTTCTTGACAAAGTTTCTCCATTTTTATTATTTCAATCTCTTATTTAGGATCCTCCAAGGAAAATAAGGTTCCTTGATTTAAAAAACAAAAACAAAAACAAAAAAACAAACCAAACCCCCCCCCCCCCCCGCTAAAACCTGAGTGTTACAGGTGTAGACCTGAGTCACTAAAGAAACAATGATTATTAGAGTCATAAAATAATTCTTAGACACTTCAAAATATTCCTTGTCAACAGACAGCCGGGGTAGGCATTGAGGGAGGCACACAGATGTAAGGCACCCGCAGCAGCCTTATCAGCAGGTTGGCGTTTGGCATTTTTTGTAGGGACGTGATCACGTCACTCAGGCTCTTTGATCTCAGAACAGCAGAGAAGCATTCATATTTGCTTTTCTCTCGCTTGGAACCTAAAAATTACTCTCAGTACACTCATAAAATCATTGGTGATGATAACTTCCTGAGGATCAAACACTCTAAGAGTATTTCAACAAATAAAAGTAATATTAACAAGCACGTCATAATTATCTCTTTCAGGAAATGGCTGATACAGCAATCCAGATTTACAATGAGCATGAATCATATAGAATTTCCGGTTACAGTGTTGAAGGGCATTTCGTATCTGCAGCTATCCATGGGGCAGCGAGCCTCTTTCGTAGGAGTAATAATAAGCACAGACATTTCCTAAGTGCTTACTGTGTGACACTCATGCTGCTTTGCTCTTCACCTGTACTATTTTATCCAATACTCACAGTAGACCCAGGATAAGGTACTATTTATTATCTCCATTTTAGAGATGAGAGAATTGGATTCACAATTTAAGAAACTGGACTAAGGTCAACATTTAGGAACCGGAGTAGGTATGTGAGCCAGAAAGAAGGGGTTCCACCTTGGGCGTGTGTCAGAATCACTGGGAGAACGTAGTAAATCACAGATCTGTGGGTTCTGAAGGAGTGTCCGAGATTGGTCCGGTTATCTGATAAATGTGCAAGGTCCTCAAAGGAATCTGATGGAAATGAGAACGTCAGAACGGCTGATCTAATTTCACAGCGCTTGGAGGCCAATTTGCCTGCCACTGACATTCTGCAGGAGAATGACTGCTCTTGAACCTGATTTACTTTTTTGAAAGCTGTAGTGATTAATGCGGAAGCCTCTCCTTTTTGGCAATGTGTTCAGCAGTTGCCTGGCTTATAGGTTTCTTCCTCTTGGCAGAACTCGGTGTTTGCATTATTTACTTACTAGCCTCCCCATGTGAAGAGATTAGTTATCTATTTCTTAGTCTTGGCCTCAGTGATTCTGCTGATAGGACTCAGGCCAGAGAATGAGTGTGGACCTTCATTCTCAAATTAGAGGCTCTGGTTGTTCTATAAAAATCATACTCTTAGCCCAGTCCTCAAAATCCACGGAAAGCCTTTTCAACAACTTGTATACACCTAGTTCCAGCCCCTACTTCCTTTTCCAGTCTGAAGAAAGGATAAAATTCTTAAACCACCTAGTAGGGTAGGGAAGATTAGACCGGGTGTGTGTGTGTGTGTGGAGGGGGGGGTGTACAATACAGAGTGGGGGAATAAAGTTGGTCACTTCTGGCCTCTCTCCAGCTTCCTTTGCTCTCTGTTCTTTGAGATTTAGAAGTGTAGTGGGTTTAGATTAATGTATTCTTGGAGTTGTTTCCTGTTTCAAAGAAAAAGAAGGGATGTCAACGGTGTCTGATATCAAATAATTTAACCAGAAGGGTAGGTAAGCTAAAGGAAAGAAAGGTCTAGGCTCATTTTTCAACAGGTTAAAATTAAAAAAAAAAAAAAAAAGGAAAGCTTCAGATATCATTCTTTTTCACCCAAGTCATGTTGACCAAACACCAACTAAGTACTTTGAAATGTTCTTGCTATATTGTGGGCTGGAAATAAATGGTATTGAATGACTTTATTACTGAAGGCATTGTGCTGTATACAAACAGAATGAAAGCTGGTGCCTTTACGGGTTTTAATCAGCTATGGGAGGAACGCAAAATTTTGGTGCACATAGCTTCCGCTTGAGGCAGAATGTGACAAATGTAATAAAGACAGAGGGTTCTGTAAAGTTACAATAGGCAGAGAAATTTGTATTGGCCGGAGAAAGTAGATGATAAAGGAGTTGGCTTTTTATGTCCAAACTGGCTCTCACCGAAGCTTCACAGACATATCCTCCTGGAGTAGTTCAAGGGGCATGCCGATAGAGGAGAGAAGCGTCCTCTAGAAAGATCGTGGGGGAGGGAGAGGGCAGGGTAGGGGGGCAGGCTCTGAGGAAAACCTTAACAAGTCTGTCACAAAGAAGGGTATGGTTGTGACCTTCTGGGATATATCAGCGGGGAGAAAGGAACCCAAAGGAAGGTGCAGAAGATGTGTTCTGATTAAACTCGATGTCAGTTTTCTGATCCCATGAGTTGACTGAATGCATTAGTTTTCTAGAACTGTTGTAACAAAATACCACAAACTGGTGATTTAAAACAACAAAAACTGATTCCCTCACAGCCTTGAGGCTAGAAATCCTCAGTCGACATGAGAGCAGGAAGCGTCTATGCTATGCCTCTCTCCTAGCTCCTGGTGCTGTGTCAATCCTTAGTGTTCCTTGGCTATGGACAAATCACTCACATTTCTGCCTCCATATCCTCACATGGCACACTTCCCTGTGTGTCTCTGTGTCTTCACGTGGCCTTCTTATAAAGACACCAGCAACTGGACTTAGGACTTACTCCAATCCAGGATGGCTTCATCTTAGCTAATTATATCTGTAAAGCTTATTTTTAAGTAAGGCCGCATTTTAAAGTTCCAGGGGACATGAATCTCAGGAGAAAACACTATTTAACCCAGTCCACTGGGCCAAGTTTTTGATAGTGCTGTATAAAGACATTGCTGTTTTTGATAATTTCTACAGTTCTGTAAAACCTCAGCAGAGGAGAACAAAGGTGAGATCAGCATTTTAGAAATGAAAGATGATTGGAATAAAAGAGAGGAAAGCCCTGATCAGGGGGTCTGTGGAATCAGGAAGTCTATCGGTCAATGATGAGCCCACCGCAGGAAGGTGGAGGAATCATGTTTCATAAGACCTGGCAAAAGGGAGACTTTTTTTTGGGTAAGTAACTGCCCTAATCCTCTACATAGAAATTCTGGTCATTTCTATCCACATACATACATACATATGGTAAAACCTTGGTTTGTGAGCATAATGTGTTCCAGAAACATGCTTGTAATCCAAGCACTTGTATATCAAGGTGAATTTCAAGAACCATTGGCTCAGTTGTGATCGTGTGACATTCGCCATCATGTACCACTCGTATTGCAAGACATCGCTCGTTTATCAAGCTAAGTTTTATTAGAAATATTTGCTTGTCTTGTGGAACGCTCGCAGAACAAGTTGCTGACAATCCAAGGTTTTACTGTGTGTGTGTGTGTGTGTGTGTGTGTGTGTGTGTGTTTCATCTATTGTGAGAGATCACTGATATTCCCAGCATATATATGTGCGTGTGTGTGTATGTGTGTGTGTGTGTGTGTGTGTGTGTATTTCATCTGTTGAGAGAAGGGTTGAACAGTATTCAGTTTTGTGATAATTTTTAGCAACACTTAAGACAGAACAAAACAAACGTGGGAACGTCCTATTGAGCTGGGTATTACAGGGTGGAGAGGATTTTGCAAGTGGAGATGAAGGCCTCCCCAGCTGTAGGAGCACCATAGTTACAGAAGTGAGAGAGTGAATGTCTTGTTCAGCATTACAAATTGTCCAGTTTGGCAAAACTGCACTCAACAGTCAGATCTAATGGGACATGATGTTGAAAAGTTATGTTGGGGTCAGACAGTGAGTGGCTTGGAATAACAGGTTAAGAAAGGAATTTGGTATCTTTTATATAAATAATAGATTGCATCCAAGACCCTTAATCAAGGGGGTGGCATGACCAGGTCATGTAATGAATGCATCTGGGAAGGAAAAGGATGAGGTGAAGTCATCTTTCAGTAAAGATTTGAATAATTCATGGGAGAAGGGCTGTGTATTTGCACTGGGACACCGGTCATGTGAGCGGGAAATAAGACGCTATAAGGAAACTTCAGAAGTAGAAATCATAAGCCTTGATGATAAGGCATGGAGAGAAAAGTTTAATAAACCACTTGGACTTCCAGTTGGATAGAGAAATGGTAAATAATAGCATAGATAATCAAGAAAAAGAAACCTAGGGGAGTAGTATGGTTTTGTTGATTTTCTTTGTTTGCATGTAGGAAAGACCATTGATTTATCTATTGAGTTTATGGTGCCCGGAAACCATCCATATAGAGATGTTTAGGTGGAAGCTAAAATATGAAATCTGGACCCTGGTAGAAATGCCTCGGTTCAAATGTAATTTGGTAGAGAGCCACGGGAAAGTTTTCACCTCATGAATAGATATGTTTCTCAGGAAGAGGGTGTGAAGGCAAGACAAGGGACATCCAGGTACCGAACTCTCGGCAAAAACCTACTTAGAAAGGTAAATCACAGGTGGAGGCAGTTAGCGGAATGAAATGGTTACAGCAGTGAAATATAGAAGATGAACCCCAAAGTATCAAGTCATAGAGAATGCAGGAGGACTTCCAGTGGTCTCAAATGCCAGTGGGGTCAAAAGAACGGAGCTGGAGCTGAGCTTTGTCACTTATCTTTTGGTGCCTGTGCAAATGATTTTACATTTTGGAGCAACAGTTTCCTCACTCATCAATGAGCAGCACTGACGCGACTGGCAAGACTGACGTGCAATGGTTTATTTGAATGTAGAACATCATAAAACACATTAAAAATGCAAGAGATGACAGTTTGAGAAGGAGGCAAGTTGAAGGAGGAGTTATCTGCTTTTCCTCCAGGATTTGGTCAGATTAGAACATGTGTGTATATTGAGTAGGAGAAGTCTGGAGACCAACTAGAAAACAGAAGAGACAGGTTAGATGGAAACTAACAGGAGGTAATAGAATGGAAAGTAATTTGGAGGCAATAGGAAAAGAAGGAATGAGCTCAGGTAAAAATGTAGTTTTGAAAGACAATAAGGCTACATATATTTAAAATAAGAGCAACACCAAAAAACAAACAAGAGAAAGAACTAGAAAAGCCTAGTTGATTTAAGAAAGAGATTCTGGGGCGCCTGGGTGGCGTAGTCGGTTAAGCGTCCGACTTCAGCCAGGTCACTATCTCGCGGTCCGTGAGTTCAAGCCCCGCGTCAGGCTCTGGGCTGATGGCTCAGAGCCTGGAGCCTGTTTCCGATTCTGTGTCTCCCTCTCTCTCTGCCCCTCCCCCGTTCATGCTCTGTCTCTCTCTGTCCCAAAAATAAATAAACGTTGAAAAAAAAAATTAAAAAAAAAAAAAAAGAAAGAGATTCTGTGATAGAGAGGTGAAATACAGCAAGATGTTGTAAATGGATGGATTTTCTTTTGTCAGTAAGTTGAAATAGGAGAATCAAGGAAGTGAGGGATGGAATAAAAGTGGCTTCTGGTGATAGCATGCTTGAAATGCCTGTCACTGGCTCACAACTGGGAACACAGCCAAATGAAGCTCAGGGGGGTCAGAAGGACTGGGCAGAGGAGGGTAAGGTAAATGACTAGAAGTTTCCATCATGATTATGAATAGGTTCAGTGGAAGTGGAAAATTGGGAGAGGTGAATAAACAGAATAGGATCAGACACACATAGCATTTAGATCAGCAGGCAACTATTTTCTATATTTTTATGTTTTATATAAGTGGCATTGAGACTTTTATTTTTTTAGACTTGTACCAGACCACCCACACCAGGGGAAATAGGCAGCTGGCCTCAGGAAAGTCCAGCAGACAACTCCAGCACAAGAACTGACCACATCTAGAGGAATTGAGACAGCATAAAGAGAGATCACCCACACCATCAGAAGAGACGCAAGCTGGTTCTGTGTAGTTCTGATTCACGTGTATCCTTAAAATAAATCCAATCTTGGGGTGCCAGGGTGGCTCAGTCGGCGAAGCCTCCGACTCTTGATTTCAGCTCAAGTCAGGATCTCACGGTAAGATCGAGCCTCGCATCAGGCTCTGCACTGAGTGTGGAGCCTGCTTGGGATTCTCTCTCTCCTTCTCTCTTTGCCCTTCTCCTGCTCTCTCTCTCTTTCTCTCTAAAATATATAAATAAACATTTTTAAAAATCCAATCTTCTAGGGAGCCTAATTGAGTAGCCAATCCTGCATACTGGTTAATATAAATACATGCAGAGCAAGGGACCGCACAGACTTGATGAGTTCCATGAATGGACACTGCTTAAGCTGCACAGTGAACCTCATTCTCCATGTGTGTTCGTCTCCTACGGGAACCTGGACCATTTCTCATCACCTCAGCAGTGATCTGCTGCTACTTCTAGACCATATGTTAAACTTCACACAACCGACCCGAGTTTTGAACGCGCAACAGTATGGCCGTGTCTCCTTATAATAACCTCTTCCATTCTTTGGAGGGTAATTAGCAAAGCTAATGAGCACTTACTTATCTGAATTATTTTCCTTCACATTGAAAACAAAAGGTGTTTAGAAAACAACGCCTCTAAAAAGCCCACCATTCCTTCGGCATCATACAGATTGGGCTTGTTGCTGGCTAAACTATGTGGTGGGTGTACATGATCACCTGAATTAACTCCCCTGGCAAAGCTAACAGGGGCCTGCAGCACTGGGTTTTTGCTTGCAAAGTGATACATCTGTAGTATTCCAAAGAGAGGCGAAGAAAAGTAGGGGCTCTCAGATTTCTTTCTTTGTTCATTTCTCCTTCCTGTTGGATGTGGGGAGGGGTTGACCAGCCCCTAGGGATTAAGACATTCAAAGTGGTCAGTAATTTCCATAATAGGATTCCGTGATCAGATTCAAAAGCAGAGAACAACTAAGAGGAAAGGATAAGAGGGTTGAATGAGTGACTGTCTAAAGTAGGCTCTGGGAGCTGGGAAACAGGAATTTTGAAGAGAGCATTTTGTTTGTTCTCAAGGCATACACAAATAGTAGACATTATTTAAAGGAGGAAATCTTAATGTATTTATGGAATAATTTCTATTCCAATAATGGGCTACAAAATTGAAAGAACAGGAATGACATTTTTAAAAGGAGAAAAATGGAATTGGAAAAAAATTCAGCATTCAGCTGTTGGAACAAATTTCTGGAAAAGCAAATGGAGCTCTGAGAGTATGCAGGAAGAGAGAACCTAAGGCTACATTTATTCCCAAGCTTGACTTTTAATGAATCAGTAACGTGTAGAGTTATGTTTACAGTATTTTTTGAAAAAGGGATTAGCTTACTTCTTTCATGGAAAAAATAAGGGGTTTGGATTGAAAAATCAATCTAATCTCTCTTCCTCTCTCCCTCTTTCTTTCTTTCTTCCTAACATCCATCTTTGTCCATCTGAGACTCACTGCTTGTCCTCTTGACTGAATTTCTGGTTGTATTTTTACATTTTAGTTAGTGCTCCCCGTGTTGAGGCTAAAAACAGGCTGTGGATTCAGACAAGCCAATTTCATTCTTCATTCATTGATCTTTGTTCAGTCACTTATACTTCTGATCCTCGGGTTTTGTTTTGTTTTGTTATTTAAGGCCATTTTTAGAGCAATTTTAGGTTTATGACAAAATTGAGAGGGAGGTACAGAAATAGGTCCTCACTACCACCCATGCTTTGCCTATTATCAACATCACTCACCAGAATGGTACTTTATTTTTTTAAACAAGGATGAACCTATACTGACACATCATAATCACCCAAAATCCATAGCTTATATTATAGTTCTTGGTGTTATACATTCTATGGGTATGCACAAAAACATAATGACATGTAGCCACCATTATAACATCACACAGAGCAGTCTCACTGCCCTAAAAGTGTGTGTGTATAAATACAAGAAATAAAACCTTTGAAAATCCTTATTTGAAAAAAGAGGATATTAGCACCATTATCCTATGGGATTGTTATGAGATTAAATGTGATATACATAAAGCACTTAGCAAATAAAAAACATTAGTATTAGTTTATTATTGATGATATTTAAAAATTGAATTTTCCCTCCTGTGTCCCATTTGTCTTTCATGCCCCAAAAGCAACTGCTATAATGAATTTGGTTTATAATCTTATAATCCTCAGCAAAGTTATGGACATACACGCATTTTTATCATGTCTCTGTATGTGCATGTACACACACATATTTATTGTCTTTCAGTTTTATATAAATAGTAATGTTCATTTCCTTCTGTAACTTAATTTTTCACTCAATTTAGTTTTTTAAAATTATTCATTCTGATATATATGTCTCTTGTTCATTTCTTTTAAGTGTCATACATTATTCTGTCATATAAAAATCCCATATTTCATTTGCCTTGTACCTTTTAATGAACTTTTAGGTCATTTCTGACTGAGCAATTATAAGCAGAGTTATCATGAATATTCTCATGCACATATCCTTTTTCATGTGGCTGAGTGTTTATTGTTTTTATAAACTATATATCTAGAAATGGGCTTTCTGAGTTATAGGCATGCACATTTTTAGTTCTGCTAGACATTTCCACATTCTTTCCAAAGTGGTAGTACCGATTTATGCTTCAGTAGTTTCTGAAAGTTCCTGCTTTCTGATCATGAGTGATAATATCACACTTCCGAATTCTTGCAGTTTTGTAAAATAGCATTTTAATTTTGTTTTGATTTGCATTTCCCTGATTGCCACTTAAACTGAACATCGTTTCATATTTGTTGAACATTTGAGCTTATCAGTTTTGAAGTTTTTTTTCCGAATACTTTGCCTAAATTGTCTCCTGAATTATATGCCATTAATTTATTGATTTGTAGGTCTTTATACTGAATATTAATTTCTTATTGGCTATGGATCACATTAACTTTGATTATGGTACCTGTTGTTCAATGGTTTCTTCTTTGTTGTGCAACAGCCATATATATTCATCTCTCATTTTATGCCTTAAGCCTTTGCTTGAAATGGTGTTTTGGTAGGTTTATGCAATTCCAATGGTTGTCAAAATTTAGCATCCGTAACAGTCATTTGGAGAGCTAGTTCAAAGTACAGAATTCCTGGTCTCATTCTCTGGAAGATTCAGGAATTATAAGGTAAAGCGTGTGCAAGTAAGTTCTTAAAAAAAAGAAAAAAAGATTCTGATGCAAGGTGATCTGTAAACGCACTTTGGAAGATACTGGTGTGCACCATGTTGAAATTACCATTGGTCACAAGACTGCCCTCCACTGAATCATTTTCTTTCTTTTTAATTAATTAATTAATTTATTTTTTATTTTGGGGGCCATGCTGTCTGAAGCAGCTGTGAATCTGGGAAAATGCATGGAGAGAAATGTGTAGAATTGCTCTGGTAATGATGAGAGAATACTGACTTTTTTCAACCCTTTCCAACGTTCCTGAAACAAGGAAGGGTTAGAAATGTAGGCAACTAAAAACAAAATCCTGGCAAGGCATATTTTCATGTCAATAATGGCACTTTATTCATGTCTTCCGATGAGTTTTTGAAAGCAGTTCTTCCAAAGAGCTATTGTGAAATAAACAATAAATACAGCACAGAGTGTTTAAGACACCAGCTTTTAATGAAAATAATGTAACGAATAAAGAAAAGTTGAAAATGGAATGGAAATTTGGGGCATCATAAGTGCTTTTTTCCTCTAACTTCAAGGAATTTAAGAGAGATTGGACTTAGGCATTTTTCTTGTTCTCAGCCAGATTTATTTCCCTTTTGTATTTATGTGCAATATCAAGTGTTTTAATGTTGTGGGTTTGTTCTGAACTCCATTAATAAAGTGGCTTCCTGTCTTAGCTTAGGTAAGCTATTCACCTAATTTAGGAAATAACTGATCCATGTTTTGAGACAAAGCTCTTTTGTTTAAAGGACTTTAAGATTAGAATGACAACCAAGGGACATTTGACCCAAATCCCAGAAAGTCCTGAGAATGGATTTTCTCTGTTTAGCACATTGCTGCAGTTGAAGACATTAAAACAGAAGAGAAATGTCCAGGAGAAAAGCTCCCATTTAGCCAGCCGAAGTAGCAGAACTGATATATTCTTTCCAACAGCCTTTGTTTATACTCCTCAGAGGAATAGATGAATTCTAGTTAGGTGTTTTGGTCAGTTTTATTAGGAAGTTGACTCAGGTCTGTATTGCTCTTAGAAGCCAGACAGAGGGCAGGAGTCCTACTCACAAATCTTTAGGAAGTGTTGAAAGCTGAGTCATTTCAGACGTGTAAATACTGTTGCAACAAACAGCACATATTTGCTTATTTTGGACAGATATAGAAAGAAAAAATTAGATGTGAATTTAATATCAAAATGGAGGCCAAATGAAATGGATGAAAAGACATGGGGGCAGGAAGGATCTCTTTCTGCTCTTCTGTCCCCCTGCTCTACCTTAAATATTCCCTCCTCTCCCTCCCTCTCCTTACTCTCATCTATCAGAGGGAATCGACAAGGAACCTCAAAATCATATGTGAGTCCATACAGTAAATTATATCATGTGCTGTATGGAGAACGGTGTACTTTCAACTCTAGAGTCAATGTTACCTTTATACTGAGAATGGTCAAGATAGTCTAAAAATGAACAATGTTTACAGATAAATTTCTCTGCTATATTCCAAATTGATTTGAAAGATAACAGATGGAAAATCTGTGATCAAGTGAACAAATAAAAGAAGACTTCCAAATGGACAATTTAGTTATTACTTTTACCAGAGAATCTCAAAGATCTCAAAAATACATGCCTAGATCTGTCAAGAGCCTTTATAAAACATATAATTTCTGTTTTGTAACTTGGTTGACAGAAAACTCTTCAATGATTTGTTTCCATGAACACAGAGAGCCAGAGTGTTAAATGAAGACTAAAATGTGTGTGGTGTGGGGGGGGATCCGACTCCACTCCGGCCAGCTCAGATCATTACACCGTGAATGGCCACATGTCTCACCTTGCTCCTGAACTTTGACAGTAAATATTTGACTGGTAGAGCTGGTGAGGACCTGAATAGTAAATATTTTATGAGGGGAAATGGGAACTCCCCTTTGCTCTGTCCTACCCTTACATTAAACATATTAATTTATATTAACTGGGAACCAGATAATTCTCTATTTACCCCTGTCAATAATTAGTCATCATTTTGAATCCTGAATCCTGCTTCTATCATAAATAGGATGCACTTTTTTTTTTTCCTTTTGGGCAGACTGGGATAAATCTCAAAATGCTAATGGAGCATACAGTACTCAACTGAGAAAGATCAGGAGCCTTAGATAATATATAGTGTACATGGATAACTTATTATCTGATAAAAAGTAGAATGACCAACGGAGTAATCTTTCCCCCCCTCCTCCTTCCCATCAAACTCCATCTTTCTTTAAGGACTTAATAAGTGAGATCCTGGGCTGCTGATTCCCTGCCTATCCAGGTTTTAGACGACTTGGCGGACTCTTTCGCCTTTTCCTCTGAGGGGCAACAGCTGGTTTTCATTACGCATCAGATTATGATACACACCAAAAAGAAAATGGTCAAAATGAATAAAAAGGGAGTTCTGGTAATACTGTGGTTTGTTCCTGGGGGTGTCAAGGTGAAGAATCCATCCTGTTCTTCAGACCACTGTAAACTTAATCCGTTTCATTATACACGCGAATGAAATTCAGCAGTGTTTTCTTAAGAACCTCTGTCGCTTTTATTTACTGTGGGAGAGGCCCCTTGGTTTTTCTTTCTTCTTCCTTTGGTAGAACGCTAATGCATTTTATATGCTCTTTAATCTCAGTCCCAGTTCTGTCAATATTTGAGCTTATCTTAAAACGAAGAACTCCAAAGGAGGGTCAAAGAAAGTAAATTCTCACTCCGGAAGGCAAATAACCATTATTTCATTTAACACCCAAATCACCAAGTACCCCTTGGACAAGTACTAGATATACACGAAAGGCAGCAGTTTCCCCCAAATCCCTCTCTTTGTGATGAACACTCAAAAACTCCTAAGGTTTCTAATATGGGACTAACTTTCAAAACAATGTATTGTTCTGCTAACAAACTCATTGACAAGGACCACTAAGTACAAGCTGATCTCTGTATGGGGCTCTGTCTTTGGAGTGGCTATTCCTGAAGATGACAGGCAGGTAGTAGGGACGTAGGGGTTGATCCCAGGTTGGCCCATCATAGTTTCCTAATGAAACATCACTGAAGAGAACAGCCCAGCAATCCACATCTTCCACGTGAGCCAAGCAAATGCTGTTGCCTTTTGGTCCTTCACACCATTCTGATCATTCTGATGCAGACAGAAATGCACACTTGAGTTTAGTCCATCATTATGGTTCCCACCAGGGCTGTCACACTTACTCAGACTGTTTGAACCATTTTCCCAGGAGGTTCCGCTTTTGTAAACCCTGGCAATTGTGTTCTCTTAAGAAAAGTGACCCCAACCTCAGCAAAAGCACTGCACAAAGACATACTTTTGGCTTCCCCTACTGTAGCTTCTTAGACAACAGAAGGATGGCCAGCGTGGTGGATGGTGTTTGCTGTTAGGTGGGGCTTTCACACTGTCTACAGGGCAGGAAAACCCATGCGCAAGGAAAAGCATATACACAAACGTACACTATTTAAAATGGACGCAGCTGGTGGGTTTCCACATGCCCCTCCCCCTTCCTTCTGGGTTCTAGCAGGGACAGTAAAGAGATGCAAACATTCTTTTAGCACAATGACTCAGGGGATTGTTCATATGGACAGTGTGAAAATGTGGTTTGTCTGCAGATTCCACACTTTGAGGACAGATTCCACACACCGCCGTGGCTCCCTTCTCCTTCTTTTGGCTTTTACACCATTCGAGACCCTGGCTCCATCCTGCTGGGAAGTAATCAGTGCTGAAGGAATGACAACCAACATGCAAGTGGCAGGGTCACGAGGGTGGGGAGCAAAAAGAGAAAAAAAAGACAAAAAAGAAGGAAGGGGCCTTGGGGGAACTACATAAAGGAAACCGGAAGTGAGGGCAGCTTCCTCTGGATGCTGCTAATGGAATAGCCATCTGGGTACCCCCAAAGGTAAGCAGTGAGAGCCTGAATCTGCATAGAAGCTACAAAAGTCAATCTAGTGTAAGAGATGAGAGCAGCGCTATCCAGTAGAACTTTCTGCAGTGAGTCAATATCCCATAATCCGCACTGCACAAATTAGCGGCAACCAAACTCATGGAGCAAGCGAACTTGTTTCAATGTGGCTAGCGCCACTAAGGAAGTGCCAATTTTGGGGTGCAGTGGAGTTTTTTATTATATTAATTTCATGTAATTTGAATGGCCACATGTGGCTAGTGACCACCATATTGGACAGTGCAGGGACAGAGCAGCCGCTCACCGATCCTCAGCTCTTTGTGTGAATCCTTTAGCAAGATGATATCAAGATAGGATCCCAAATAAAGGACTGTTTTATGTATTATTATGGATACTTAGTGTTTGGCTAACATAAAGAACATCTGGGATACGCATTTTCCTTTTAATCTTCGTAGGGCTGGATATATTAATAAATATATGTATCCAAACAAAATGGCAACCACCCCAATACATGGCACAGTGAACAGAGGCTTTGGAATCAGATAAAACTGACCTGACACCCTAATCTCACTCCATTCTGGTTTTGTGACCTAGGGCAAGACACTGAATCTATATCATACTTTGTTTCCTCATTTGACAAAATGGAATTAAAATGACCCATTCGTTTGAATGTTACGATGATAGAGTCAAGAGAGTTTACCAAACACTATATATGTTCTGTGGTGTTTTTGTTTTTGTTTTTTAACCCCCCACTGGCTACTTCTGGTGTTTAAACATATCCCAGGATAATTTATCCCAGGATAATTTATCCCAGGATAATTATACACTTAAAATAGTGATGATGATGATAATTACAACAACAGAGCAGCAGCAACAATAATAAATTCAGCTAGCACTTCGTTTTTATCATAGCCTGTATACACTAGCTAACTACCATAGCCGTATGACAGAAACCTCAAAGTATAATGGTTTAAAGAATAAGGTACAGAGGTGCCTGGGTGGCTCAGTCAGTTAAGCATCAGACTCTTGATTTTGGCTCAGGTCATGATCTCGCAGTCTGAGACAATGAGCCCTGCATTGGGCTCTGTGCTGGAAGCATGGAGCCTGCTTGGGATTCTCTCTCCCTCTCTCTTTGCCTCTCCCCTGCTTGCTCTCTCTCTCTCTAGCTTTCAAAAATAAAATAAACATTTAAAAAACATAAAGAAAGAATAGGTATTTATTTCTCTGCCATATTACCACCCAGAGTTGAGTGGTTCAGGTTAATGGGGTGGCTCAGTTGCAAGAGAGCCTTGAAGGTCTCCACTTTTTCCCATCTTGTACCCTGTCTACCCTCTAGTGCAGGCACAACAAACCACAACTCCAAGCTCAAATCCAGCCTGCTGGTTTTGTATAGGAAGTTGTACTGGAACATGACCATACCCGTTTGTGTATGTGCTATCTAAGTCTGTTTTGATGCTCTGAGAGCAGAGTTGAGTATTTCAGTGACCTCATGGCTACCAAATCTGAAATATTTACTCTGTGACCCTTTCAAGAAGAAGTTGGCAAACCCCTGCCCCGGAGCACTGTGGTCATCTGTACGCTCAAAGCTGGATCAGAGGCTCAACCATGTGCCAGGGAGGGACACGAGTTTTTAAAGGAAAGGCAGAACTTACACAGATGACTCCTCCTCCCTCACCAATTCATTCCCTCTTTACTCACTCAACAGATATTTGAACACCACTTTGTTCTCTAGCTGTAACTCTAGCTACTTGCAACATATCCCTTCGGGGAAAATTTGGTCACATGGCAATAGCCATCCACTTAGAAGTTTCAGGAAAAAAATATATGTAAATTTTTTTTAACGTTTTATTTATTTTTGAGTCAGGGAGAGACAGAGCATGAATGGGGGAGGGTCAGAAAGAGGGAGACACAGAATCCGAAACAGGCTCCAGGCTCCGAGCTGTCAGCACAGAGCCCGACGCGGGGCTCGAACTCACGGACCGTGAGATCATGACCTGAGCCGAAGTCGGACGTCCCACCGACTGAGCCACCCAGGCGCCCCAAAAATATATTTATACAATATATTTATATATATATAAATTTATATTTATATAAATATGTTTATATAGTATATAATAATATACATTTATACAATATATAATAATATATAATAAATATATATTTATGTAATATATAATATATGATATATTTATATAATAAATACATACATATATATGTATGTATACACACACACACACACACACATATTGCCTCTAGGCAAGGCTGTGTGACCAGTTTAGGCTCATTATTGCTAACTTTCCACTTTGCAACTATAAAGTGTTACCTGGCAATGGGATCACCTGATCATGGAAAGAATAAGGAATAAATAGTGCTGGAGAAGACTCAGATAGAAAGCAAGACAGCAAAAATAACATTTTCATACGATTAAGATCCCATAATGGAAGATTGGGTTTTTTAACTAATAAATGTTTTCAAGCTTCTGCTATTTGCCAGACTTTGGGAATATAGAGGTGAAAAAGCCATGTGATCTCCATGAATGTTGAAATACAGCAATCTTGGGGCACCTGGGTGGCTCAGTCGGTTGAGCAGCGGACTCTTGGTTTCAGCTCAGGTCAGGATCTCACTGTGGGATCGAGTCCCGTGTAGGGTGCTGCGCTGATAGCACAGAGCCTGCTTAGGATTTTCTCTCTGCCCCTCCTCTGGTCACACGCTCTCTCCCTCAAAATAAATAAACATTAAAAAAGGAGGGAAATACAGCAATCTTCCTTAACAGTCTGAGAAATTCACATGTGACATCCATATTGTTGCTAAGATACTTCACACTGTCCCTTTCCTAAGTCAGCAATGAGTTGCTTCTTAAGTAAGAAATGAGTTTTATAGACAAACTTATATTTGCTCCATCAGCTTCCTTTTTTGTAAGCTCAACTGCACATTTATTCTTTCAAAGAAAATTTCAAATTTCAAATAAAATTCCAAATACAGATAATTGGTCTATATGTGATTACTTATAAAGAATGCATAAACTAATTAATGTTTTGGTAACAGTTTATAGTCTACACTGTTTCAGAGAAGCATTCCACTGAGTTTATAATTTTGTAAGTGTTTGGCCACGGAATATTTTGTAGTTAATACTGTTATAATTACAGCAGAAACAAAATGTCAAAATAACCATCTAATTGAAACTGAGCATTTTCATTTACACGTCAATCTTCTAAAAATTGTCTCGTTTGAACCTTACAGAAAGCATATGATATAGATATGATTTAATAGATTAAGGATATATATAGGAAATAAAGCTGGGGCTCTGAGACCTGATCTCCCAGTTCTCCTCCGGAGTGCATCTTATTTGTGAATGAAATCCTAAGATGGCAACTCTGTAGGAATTTTGAGTTTCCAGCTACAGTAGAATGTGTTACCATTCAGATAGAAGTTCTACAATAATAAAACAGGACAGAAGAGAAAGAACACCCAGGGCCATGAGTGAAGCACTGCGCTCGTCCAACTTCTGGATGTCCAGTTCTAGTGAATCCAAACAGCTAGAAATAGGGCCGAGCAAACTGCAACTCAATGAGCCACTGAGGATACTCTGATCAATAGTTAAATTAAAGAGCTGCAATATAAAAGAGCATCTGGTGTCCTGGGATAAATAAAAAGGATATGACACAGATCCTGGCACTAGACATGGAAAAGAAAAAGGTCTGTGAAGGTTTTTTTTTTCATTTATTTATCAACAAATACTTATTAAGCATGTATGTATGATATGCCAAGTCCCATGTTAGGTGCTAGGAGACAATGGTGAACAAGGCTTTTCTCCCATGAAGTTTACACTCAAGATAAACATTTTAAAAGAAGCAAAATCGGCACATGATGAGACTGGATAAAAACAAAAAGAGAAAGGGAATGTTTCCGAATTGCTCTCACATTTCCAGTACTGACTATTAGGGAAAGTGCGCTTACATTTAAATGGAGGTATTGGGCAATGTGTTTATGATTATAGGAAATGTGTTCCTTCTAATTTTGTCAAGAGTGGATTTCAGCTGATGTAAGGAGATGCTGAATTTAGGATCCTCTCTGAAAAAGTAGGAAGTGAAGACGAGAGTGCAGCTTGGGTCCAGGCCCACACAAGCAGATATGCATGCGGTCTGAAGGACAGCTGAAGCCCTGTGGATGAATGAATGAATCTAGAAAGTGAGACCATCAAGAGGAGAGGACTGAAGATAAAATGTTTGGCTTTCAGACGCACAGAGAAGTGGGGCAAAGAAAACTGGTGATGGGACGCAAAGACAGAAGCAACAGGGAGGGCAGAAACAGCGGAATTAGGAAACCACGCGGCTGGAAGCCAAGGAAGAATTTCAAGGACAAAGTTCAGGTCACAGAGAGGTCGGTGAGCATAAGGACTGGGGATGGCCATCTGAGCAAGTCAAGCTAAGCATTCCTGAGAGCAGACTCAGGAAGATGATGGGAAGTAGAAAGATGATTTCAGGGTGCGTGACTATGTATAGGTAGGTAGGTAAAAGGCAGGCGCAGCTGGTAGAGGCTGGCTGGTGAAGGATATAAACTAAAAAGCTGATCAAAGACGTATTAGTTAAGAAGAGATTTCACACACACACACACACACACACACACACACACACACACACGGAAATATGTATCTCACTGTTTATTGAAAATAGGAACAAAAAGCCCATGCAGAAGAAGTAATTGAAAATTATAGAAAAAGAGTGAACAATTCTATAAATGGTGAAGAAATGGGTCCAGAGGAGTTTTAACAATTAGGTATAATATGGTATTTCAAGTCATTTATTTCTAAGAAATAAGATCTCCTGGATCTCTTAAAATGCAATTGTTAACAGTTTTTGCTTGCATTTATTTGTTTTAAATTCCGAACACGGAAGGAGGTCAGTGTTCATACCACGAGTCACTGAAATGACATTACCAAGGTAAAATTCTCCAGTCTACGTCAATGTGCTTATCCGTGTTTTCCCCAGGTGATCATCTAACCCCCTCAATATTTTTTCCACCAGGTGGCAATGCCCCCTTACTATTGAAGAACTGAAAACAACCTGATGAAAATAGTGAATAATCTGGATTTCTGAAAGAACATTCTGACAACTGTCTTTGTTTAGAAAGTTGACATTTTCATCAGAGTTGCCTCCTGGAAAATCCATTACAGATTCCCAAAGTCCTGATTATACGCAACCCAAATAGAAACCTAAGAGAGGGTGAGAGAGCACTTTATATCAAAAAATGTCACCCAATGTCTTGACCTAAAAGTGAGTTTTCTAGAAAGAAGGGGGGAAAAAAAGGTGTTCTCATAATACGAAATTTGGGGAGTATTGGGCAAATAATAGAAACTCTTGGGATATTCTAAAGAAAGAAAGGATGAGTGAAATCATTAGGAAAGAGCCCCAAATGAAGGAGTAAGGGAGAAATTCAGAAATTCATAAATATTCCTGAATTAGTAATCAATACATATTTGTTGAATGGATGAAAAGGAGAGAAAAACGAGAGCCTTATAAAATGCAGTTAGGATCCATCCTCCAGAAGTTGTTGAAAGCCTGAAAGGAAACTTCTTAGAAAATATGTGTTTTAGAGTATAGAGTAGGACAGGGTTCAGCAAACTACGGTCCATGACCTACATCCAGCCTACCATCTGTATCTGCAAACCAAGTTTTGTTAGAATAGCCACACTCATTTATTTACATATTGTCTATGGCACTTCCATGAGCTGTAAGAGCAGAACTGCGTATTTGCAATAGAGACTCTATTTGCAATACAGACTATTATTGGCAAACCCTAAAATACTTACTATCTGGCACTTTTCGGTAAAGTTTACCTATCCCTGCAGTAGTGTGTAAAGGCCTGGGGTTCGGAACCAGACAAATGTGGACCTCACTCCCAGTTCTATTATGTTTTTTTTTTCAATAATTAAAATTTTTTTCAAAGTTTATTTTTGAAAAAGTACGAGTGGGGGAAGGGCAGAGAGCTGATGTAGGGCTCAAACTCATGAACCGTGAGATCGAGACCTGAGCTGAAGTCAGCGGCTTAACTGACCGAGCCACCCAGGCGCCTCTCAGTTTGATTATCTAATAGATGTTTGACTCTGAGCAAATTTTAAGGAGTAAATCAAGTCCTGCTTTCAAAACCCTTAGCGTACACAGAAGTCATGTTACCCATCACTAGCTTTCTTTCCTAAACTAAATGAGAAGCTGAGACAATTTCCCCCATGCTCACCAGCCCTCAAACACCAGAACCAAAATCCTTTGTCCTTTCTAGGACAAGGACTGAGAACAAATGCACCTCCTTTTGACCGTAGTGAGGCTGCTTTTTTCAAGTAACCACCCTCTGTTTCTTATTCTTTCCGCAGAGTTACACTTCTGATGATGGTATTTGGCAGTTAATAAATACCCACCTTGCTTGGGGCTGTCCAGATCTGATACCCTGACCAAAAGCCTGGGTCCTGAATCTCATAAAATGGGACGGAAACATGAAGGGTGGAGAGGATTTGGAGGGCACCCTAAGTGCTTCTGATCCTGGATAGCTAAGGTCCAAATCTGACTCATGAGACATGTAAAGATAATTTTGATGGTTCTCAATCTAATTTCTAACTGATCCAGTGCTTAGTTGCCAGTAGAGGCCTTTGGCAAACACCTATAGGAGAAGTGTCTAAATGTAAAGTGTGAATCACTGGAAATGGGAACTCTGTCAAAATGAGGGAATTACGTTCATTAGAGGTGTGGTAGCTTAATTTACTGTGCCAGTACATAATGATCAGTGCTGGCACTAAGTGCTCAACCAGTGCAAACCCACCCAGACTTGGCAGCATAAGTGACCCCAACCAACCCGGCCTCTTGGCTTTCTCTCCAGGTTAAATGTGCTTAAGTGAGTAAAACCTGGGTTCGTACTGTGGACCTTTCTTGTCTTCTAGATTGAGGCTGTGTTGTGTCAACACCTCAAGGACAAAAAGCAAAGACAACTCTGTTGGTGGAGTAGTGAGGTAGACGGATCAGGTGGGAAAAATCATTTCTAAAGTCACGGGGTCTTTGGGAGCCGAATCAACAACAAGGAGAAGTTGGGTTGAGGCTCTGTAGACACACGTTTCCAAGACTGCATTTAGACCCCTGCCTCTTGATAGAAAAGTAAGCAGGCCCTTGGGGAAGAAGACCCGAGTGCCAGGTAGGACTGCTCTTGACATCACTACAACCACATTGGCCATGGCCCAGAGTCCGTGGGTAGTAGGGAGGATGTGACAGAGGGGCCCACACTCTCACATCTAGACCTTAAAATCTAAGCGAGGTTCACGTGGGCATGGGGAAGCATGCTGAACACAGTATGTGTTGCTGCCTTCCTTGTAATGGAAGGGAGAGTAGTACCTGTTTCAACGGATGCTGTCTGAAATTGATATGCCTACATCTTATTTTGCACATGATTTACACAGGTGAATTTATTCACAGAAGATCCATTTAGTGCTTTTTTCTAAGTGCCCTGGCTGGAAAATGAAAGTGAGTGCCCTGCCCACATAGAACTTCATCTCAGATAGGCTTCAACTCAAATAGCTACAAATCATTTGAACGATGGTAACTCTAAGGTGAGAGCAGGGTGCTAGGTCAACAGAGAAAAGAATCAAGGAAATGAAGTAATCCTTCACCAAATGGTGATGTGGGACCCAGGCCATAAAGGACATGACAGTGGTAACATGTGGTGTTACTCCTTGGCCCACTGCCCTCCGTTTTATTTTCTAAGAAGAAAACTGAAGATTTGCTGACAAATAATGATGGCTATAGATGTATATTCTTCTTACCCTTTCCTAGCAGCGTGTTGTATTAGCACTGTTGAATTTGCTTCAAATCCAGATGAAACCAGAAGAAGTTTGGAAAAGAACATTCTTGGGAAACAATGTACCTGCTTTTCATGACATATAGATTGTTTCTTTGAAACTTCTGTCTGTTGGTCGTAAATGGACAAGTGGGAACATTATGTAACTCCCTGATATCAGCCATCTGTACAGTTCCATTGTGGGACTAGCAGACCTGGCATCCTTTTTATTAAACTTAAAAAAATTTAGAAAGATGCCACCCTACGTGGCCAAGAAAAAAAGCACAATTGGGCTTCATTTTTTTTAAAGATGTGTTTCTTGTTGTTTGCTCATTTGTTTTTCATCATAAAATCTTTACAGTCAAATTAACTGAGATATCTATAGTAACTGATGGTCATTTCGCGATGTCTTGCACAACACAGCTGGCCTAACTAATATTTTCTAACTACTAGTAAGCCAGAACAAATGAGCTTTTGAAGGTTATTTTTTAGACAATCCGTTTAATAAACATTTGTTGAGCACCTATAATGTGCAACGTGTCAGGTAATGAGCACAAGAGAAACAAATATGAGCCAGAGATAAACCCTTACCTCTTCATCTGATGAAAGAAACAGACATTTGCTCATCATAGTGATGATTATTTTTTTGAAAAAAGGAAAAAAGATACTCAGCTAGAATGTGAAAGAGGAAGACAATGACAATTGCAAGGAAAGCGAGAATGTGGCTGAGCAGGGAAAGGGCAGAAAGGGTACTTAATTAATAGAGAACTGGCTGAAATTTTATTGGCAGGAGAATTTTTTATGACTTTAGTGTAGCCCTCAGGGTTTGGCTTAACTGAAAGATACACACCCATGCGCTTACATTTGAAGAGGAAAAACATATAACAAAGAGAGTAAATGTGGGAAATGGGGAGACAAGGCTAAAAAGAGCTCAATGATAAAAAAAAAATTGGAAATTTTTTTCTTTTTTAAAAAATGAAAGAGAAAAGTTAAAAAAAAAACTGTTTTATAAGGGGTTTCCCCCAACGGCAGAGATACCAACCTCAGTTAATGGGGGCCTATTTCTCCCCCCTCCTCCACTCCGTTCCCTCTTCCCTCACATCTCCCTCCCCCCAGAGCTCTGTGTCAGACTCTCATTGGCTGGATAACAGCAGAAAATGTCAATTACTTCCACTTTTGGAGGTGTTAATGCATTTTCTCTGATGTTTTTTGTAGAGAAATTTCAAGGAAAAAAATCTGCTAATCAAAATAGAGAAACTATTTCTGGATTTAATTCTTAGTAGTCTTTCTAATGTGTGCCTGTGGCTACTTCATGGGAAAACTGTGCCTTTTTCCAACTTCCGTGGGCACAGTGTGAGATACTAGGGCACTTCATACATGGGGGTAGAGTTGGAAAGTCTCACATAGGCTCTGAGCCTTGAGAAGGTTAGAAGTTTGCTATGAAATAGCATTTAGGAAGCATTCTGAAAAAAGTGTACTAATCCTAAAATTTTGGTGAAGCTGTAATATTTAGACACTGTGGACATCTTCAAGTTTTAGCCATTTAAGACTTATGTTATTATATAAAAAATACAGAAAGGTGGCTTTTTTGTTGGTTGTTTTTCCTTTAATGTTATCACCAGGAAAACTATGGTAATTGGAAATAATAATATCAACAAGTAACGATATTTATTTTGCCTTTCTTTAAAAGTTAAGAATTGGGAAAAATCAAAGTCTACCAAATTTTCTCAGGGAACCCCTGGAACCTTCGTGAAAGGGATGTTGAATTAGTTTTATCCTGTAGAGCTCATAAAAAGAATTTTATTTATTGGATACGTGCAACATTTTGTTCTCAAACCTTCCCCTATAACTAAAGCCTGATCTTCACGAACACCTCATGGGGGTAATGTTTTCTGGTTATTCCCATAGACAGAAGAAGAAACTAAGACAAGAAGCAGTTAAGTAACTTGGGCCAAATGCCCAGCTGCTCAATGCTGGAGCCTGGAACCCAACGCAGGCAGCTTGACTCTTGTGCATTGACATACAACAACATAGTGTAGAAACAAGTCAACACACACTTAAAACCATGACCTGGGGTACTTTCCTTTCCTTTCTTTTTTTCCTTTTCCTTTAGTACTGGAGTAAAATATGCTCAGTGCAAAACACCCAAGAAACTTAAGAAAATCATAGGAGTACACATAAGTACTATCTAAATCACTGATTTCACAACCCAGACATCATCCTCTTAACATATTAGACTGCTGTATGTTGTTTAGTTCTTTTCTCCATATAAATAAATTAACTATATTGTCATATTCCACTGTGGCGTTCTTTTTCATTGATTATTATGTCTTCAACATGTTCTCATGACTAAATAGTCTTCTTAATCGAGTTCAGCAATCTATGTGTGGCCACCAAATTGTGTGGCTTGTTGTCTTTTTTGTAAATAAAGTTTTCTTGTGACACAGCCACACCTGTTTACATATTGTCTGTGGCTGCTTTGAGAGCTACCTTGACAGAGTTCATAATTACAACAGACATTCTGTGGCCCACAGACCACAAAACATTTACTACCTTACCAACTCTTGGTCCACATCTTGATTTCTAATTACTATCGTAACGTGGTGTTAACAAAATTCCACGGTAGTATTTAAGTAGATAATGGTATGGCATGCTGTGTAATATTTTCACGGAATAACAAAAGCTCCCAATGCTTTTCGAAAAAAAAGGGGGAAGGGCCATATTTCTTATGACCCAATAAAAATGCTTTACAATAGTTACCTCATATGGATCTCCTTAAAAGAACAATGTACAGAGCGACCATATGATTTACCACCCGATTTATAAGTCCGATAGGATAACAAAAATATACACGGACTGTCCATATAGCAAACTGAAATCCACAGTCACTTCCTCATGTTTAACAATCTAATCATTGTTTTCTCACTTCCACTAAGTTTCCAGCTGCACTGTGATCTGGCAATAGACCTTCCAATCTTCTCCCTTTCTCTCTACTTCTCTCTGCTAAAGGGAGGATATTCTTCAAGAAGTAAATAACCCTTCTACCAGATATCTAGGCACCCCAAACTGCTCCTGACCTCCCTATAAATGCTCTTTCTGTATTGCAAATAGAAAAATCTCATCTGTTTTTGCAACTAATCCCTTAGATCTTCATGGCTTCTCTCCTGACTCCTGACAACATTCTCTGCACAATTTGTTCACTAGAGAATACGTGAGTTTTATGTAGTGCTAGAGCCATGAAAGCGAACATTTAGAGAAAGAAGGAAAATAAAAAATAGTTTAAAAAAAACAAGGAGTTTCTTTCCAAAAAATGCACCATGGTGGCTCCAAATGGGCCCCCGCTCGGAAATGCTGAATCTTGTGTATGAACCCTTCAATGGCAAAGGAAAACAGGCCACCCTTATTAGAAATTTTCTACAGCTAAAGATGTAACATCATAGCTAAATTCAGTCGGAGACAGGTCGAGCAACAAAAACCAGGAGCCAAGGCAGTCTAGTCGGCTCTGAAATTTGATTCAGGCACCAGATTATGAATAGATTTAACTAGTTCGCCAAATGAAAATGTAGATTTTGGCACTGTCTGAATTTTTTTTGGGGGGGAAGGGGGGTTCTATATGTGGAGTCCCGGTACACACTGAGGGGATATGAAAAAGAGCTTTTTATATTGTATAACTACTCAGCGTAAGTTAAGGGAGGAGGAAAAAAAAAAAAAACAATTAACCCAATAAATGCCAAGAAAAGTCCAATCTCCTTTTTACTGTCTAGAGCATCCAATTTCTCCTATTTACCTTACTTTACACTGCAAGCTTTTCCATTATTCAAAATGACACGGCAAGGGCCATCGATAGCCAAGTAGTTACTCATGTAAACTTATTATTAAATTGCTTACATCTGGCCCAGTCCCTTCCTGTAGGAACAGTGATACGGTAAGGGGCTCAAATCCCACAGCAGGTGAGTAGCACATTGTCAGTTAGGATATGGAAATCAAATTTTAATTGTCTTGGGGTTTCTCAGATTCCCTTCCCTTTCCTGGCGAGGGTGGCAATGTGTGCCACTGACACAATGAACTTCAATTTCCTTCTATTTCCCTAGCACCGGCCCTCAGAGCACTATTATTCTAGGCTTTGTGATGATAAACAAAGATTAAAACAAACGAAAATAAATGACGGAGCATGGGGATCCCTTTCTACCTTTATGTTGTAACCTGCTTCTCTTCAATCTCCAGTCTCATACATACCACTTGGTTTTAATAAAAGTTTCCAAATCGCCCTTCATTAAAACATACTGTCCCAACACCAAAAAGCAAACTACATTGGAAAATAGTTTTACTGGCTGGCACTTGATGGACACACAAAAAATAAATTCAATAAAAACACATTTCATAGGCAATTTTTGATAACTTTTACCTATAACATGGTGTTTCTGGATGGACTGAAAGACTAGTTGTCGAATGAATTTGTTTCCGTTTTGTATGTGTGTTGAGAGTCCCTAAATTGGAATCATTCTGATAATTTCACCAAAGAATGTAACTTTTAGTCTGTGTGTTATGAAACAAAGAAGACTGTTGGATCCTGCATCTTTAAAGGTTACACAGAGGTGTAGGGGACCCAAGCTTAAGGGTCAAATTCTGGCTCTACCATTCTGTGTCTGCATGACCTTGAGATCAAGTGTCTTAATCTTTCCAAGACATGGATTCCTCAACTCAGTATTGGGATAATGATATAATTTAATGAGATTTTAACACAAGATAGATATTACACGAGAATTTTCCATTGTGTTTTGACACACTGAATGAGTATAGACTATGTACAAGTCACTGAGGGGTATATAACGAAGAGCAAATCGTTTCTACTCAAAAAGAACTCACCACTCAAAAGGCAGCAAACAGTTACAAATTTTTATGAATTTAGTAGAGACTAGTTAGGTGCAAAGAAACAGAAGGGAGATGAAAAATGAGTGCCATGTGGGAATAGTACAAATAAAAATAATAAATAAATAGTATGACTGAATGAAAGAAAGAGAGAGAAAAAGAAGGAGCAAGAGAAAGAGAGAAAGAAAAAAGAAGAAAGAATGGAAGGAGGGAGGCTAAATTATAAAAATCTAATTATCTAATACGTTGTGATGGACTAATTGTATTTCTAAAGCCAGGGCAATAAATCAATTTATATCAGCATTTACTATGTCATTAGTCACTTGGATAAGCAGTTTGTATAGTATTCTGTATGTCTAGGCTGGAAGTGAATTATGGCATCACAGAATTTTAATGTTGGAAAAGTCCATGTAGTTTGTCTCATCCTACTCTCTATTTTGGCAAGATAGAAATCTTAAACACAGAGATAAGGTGCTGTGCCCAAGGTAGCAACCTCAGGTAACAGTAAAAAAATCCTATTTTCAGACTTTTGTCTCATGTTGGCGTTATCATTCAAACCATCATAGTATACTCTGGGGAAATGTGCTGGTCTTCATTAAAAATGCATTTTTCTTATTGCCCAACACTCTGTAAAGGTCTGACCGTCAGAGAGTTCAGAGTGAGGAACTTCCTTTCTGCCATTCAGTCAATGAGACCTGAATCCTAGCATCACATCTGATCTACGGTGTTGTCTACTGTTGATGATTTTTTATTTGCTTTAAATACATTTCACTTTATTTGCAATATGTGCACATGGACAGGGCAAAAATATTTATGTTAATAGAGTGACTTATGTATACAACTCAACGCATTCTGTAGAATAAAGGGATATTTTGGTAAAAAATTTTTGAGGTGGGTATTTCACCCATATACGTTTTTAAAATACCACAAGTCTATAGACTACATGTGTACAGATAGAAAAACAAACATGAAACCTCTAGAGACGTATTTTGATTACAGAAGCCAGTTACTTGTGGTTGGATCTCACTCTGATTCCGTTCAGGTATGTGATCTAGGAAGCAGTAAAAGGTAGATGTTCAAAAAGGAAAATACAATAAAATCGAAAATGTAAAGTAATAGTCAGACATACGCATATTTTCTGTCTCTTAGTGGTGACATATTGTGATGAAAAGGGTCTAAGTATTTAGGGTATTTCATTACCAGAGAAAATACACACGTCTTTGCTTTCCTTTCACTAGTGACACCATTGAGATTTCAGCCCAAACGTCACTGCCAGCAAATTGTACTGGGCGGGGTGGGTGGTGGGTAGTTGTTACCAGGAACAATAGCTAGGAAGGCACTGTTACGATGGCATGTGAATGGTTGCATTTCCTGCAATGATTATGCACTGATTTAAAAAGAACAAAGAAAAATTGAAAATAAAGCCAATCCAGGAATTAGAATAGCTATGTGTTTCCCTAATCTATAAATTTCCCAGGTTTCTATAATAGATCTACAAAAGCCTAAGAATAAAGTGAAATTATTCATCACCTACTCCTGTTTGGTTGAGTGAAAATACTGAGTATAAAATAATTCTTTGGAACAAGCAATGTGAAAGGCTTAACATAGTACAGTTACTGACATATCTGAATTATGGATTTAATACAGCGTGCAGTGTTAGTGAGTATAAATATGGCTAATATGTATGTATGTGTATTGATCTACACACAAACACAAATGTATAGTTATTTTTTATAACTTAGAAAAAGGAGTTAAAAATAATGAAATTGAATGTTTATTCTGTGTTACTATTTTGATCATAGTAAACTCGCAGCCAAGTTCTCCCATGAAAAGTCTAATTAAAACAAAACAAAAGAAAACAAAAAACAAATCTAAGATAAGTTAGTTGCTACTTTTAACTGATAACGAATATAACACAATTAAAATTACAGTTATTTAAAAGGAAATTATGGCTATAATACATTTCATTATGTCCAAAAGTAAATTTATAAGATGATACATATCATCCTTATTTTTTTTAATTGTTTTGAATGTTTATTTATTTTTGAAGGAGAGAGAGAGACAGAGCAGGAGCAAGGGAAGAGCACAGAGAAAAGGAGACACAGAATCCAAAGTGGGTTCCAGGCTCTGAGCTGTCAGCACAGAGCCCAACACGGGGCTCGAACTCACAAACCATGAGATCATGACCTTAGTCGAAGTCAGACACTTAACCAACTGAGCCACCCAGGCACCCCCCTATTCCTTATTTTTAAAGAAAATGTATAGAATCAGAAATATAAGGTATTTCTTATACATGATAAAGAACATCCTTGTCAAAACTAAGAGGTCAAGAACAATAGAGACATTTATATGAAAATCAACCAGTAAATTTGGAGACCAATATTACTACTATTATTAAAATCTGTGGTGTGCACATGTGCGTGCACACACACACACACACACACACACACACAGAAGTTTTTAAAATGACTCAGAACATGTGAAAAGTTGCTTAAAATCTTCAATTATTTGTGAAATGCACTTTGGATAAAACCCACTGAGATATCATTTCTTACCATCAGATTTGTGAAAAATGACACAAATTCTGTTAGTAAAGATGAAGAAAAATAAGCACCCTCAGACACTGATAGCAATTATGGAATTTTACCCAAACTTTCCAGGGGGAAATTCAGCAATGCCAGGCAATATGACCCATACACTGGTTTTATGATGCAGCAATCCCACCTCTAGGAATTTGTCTTGAACATATAAATTCAATAATACAAAAATAAATACACATGCATAAAATCATTCATGCATCACTGCTTATAACTGCAAAACATTGGAAACAAACTAAATGACTATATTTTAAAAAGTGATTAAATCAATCATGGAACATTCTCACAGTGGAATACCATGCAACTATAAAAAAAGAGTAAGAGAGATCCTGATGAACTAAGACGTAATGATTTGTAGGATATGTTGTTAAGTGGAAAAATAAAACGAATAAAATTTTCTATAGTATTTTCATAAAAGAAAGGGGATATAAGTATATGAATATGTATCTTCTCATCTGACAAAAAGAAATACAAGAAGAATAAGCCAGAGACTAATGATACTGGTCACATAAAAAAGGTGGGTGCAATCAGGGTGGAATAACTGGGGACGGGGAAGAAGGTACTGGAGACGATGAAGGAGTGATGTTTCTCTGAACATCCTTTTTTTTTTTTTTTTGTATATACACACACCACAAATCAACAAATCAAATCAACCAGATTTTTGGGAAAGACCCCCAAACGGAATATAAACAGCAACAAATGAACCTAACTGTATTGCTAGTGAAAAACATAACCAAACTGAAGGAGATGGGAGGAAGAAAAGAACTAACTTGGGGAAAAAGTATCTGACCAAATACTCTTGTACTGTAAACTTAGAGACAAAAGAAGTCTAGACAAATAGTGTCCTCCAGGTAGGAAATAGGCTAGCAACACTAAAGCCACCTTGTGTGTACTCTAGGATTGAAAAAGTAAGTAAATACACCGTGGAAACAAGAGCCAGCCTTCCCACTGCTGAAGATGGGAGTTGCAAGCAAAGGAAGCTGTAAAGGCTAGAATGAGCTTTGTGGTGTTGGACTGGTTTCACAGGTCCATGAACTCACTTTTAAAATACAGTTAAAAAATACAGACACTAGACAACTATGCATGCACACACACATATTTCCTAGCTCTGTCCACTGAGACGGCCTCAAAGCAATTATGCTCAGTAGGAATGAGCACACTAAGGTCCTGATCATGATTTTAAAGTATCATTTCCAAGTAAAATGAACCAAGATGCCTGCGGGATGATGCTGGGGCACGGGACGTATAGGTTGAGTCTCAAACAAGACTGTTGTGCCAGAAAGCAGGGGGATGTTAAGAGAACATCGCCAGCATGTCAAAGAACACGGGAGGCAACTGGAATAATTCGAGCAATAAAATAAATAGAAATACCCATTATAACCCATGCCATAGATGTCAATGAGTCCAGACTAATATAAGTAATTGAATATATAAATAAATGAGGGGAGAGAAAAAGCTCTTGACTAACACAGAATTTCAATTAAGAAAATCTTAATGTGGCATCTTATTACCTGTTAAATACTTTCTTGAGAATCAGATTAAAGGAGTAGAATTATTGAGCGAGAATATCTTTACACATTCTTTTATATCCTGTGATAATAGATAACACCTTCCAAATTGTGTGTGTATATGTCCATATACAAATGTGTAAAATAACATTTTGCATGCATGTATGAAAACTCATGTAACTATCAGCAGTTATATATGTTTATATATACAAAGTTTTATAAATATAAAACAAAATTGCACATATTGTTACATGGAATCAATATATGTTATATATGTATGTGTACATTTTTTTATTTTAATAAATGTAAATCTTACAGTCTTATGGTGCCTATTTAAAGGCTAAATTTATTTGCATTTTTGTATTACACCTCTGAATGTGTATTGAATGCAGAGAAGAAAACTAAAGCAGCTTTGCCTTTTGGCAAGTGGAAGTGAGGGAAGGAAACATCTGTAATCTTTAGCTCTTATGAAAGCATATAATATACTTTATTTGAGAATTTGCCTATATGATTACAGTTATTTGCTCCTCAAACTTATTACTCTGGATTGAATCTGCGCATGTTTGGACGAAGTAGCCTCCTCTGTTTTGTCCTAAAAACAAATAACAGGAACATAAACATACCCTCACCTCTGTTTTCTCTCTGTTATGTAGTGAAGGGCGTACTCTACCTGGCAACCAAACGCAATCCAGGGGTCAGAAACATTTTTCTATAGGCTTGTGAAGTCCATAGGAACATTATTTGATCCAGAAACTATCTCACTAACTTGGAGGCCAGTGGATTTCACACTGGGTAAGCCTTCAGCACAGAGAATCCACATGCTGTTTTTGATATTCATTAATCATCTGGCTAATTTGTTTTAACATAGGAGCGCTGACAGCAGACGAATGTTATTATAGCAACGGTGACTGCATAATCCAGACTATTATGGCATTAACATTTACGAAGCTGGCAGCTCCATGTTCAGATATGGTCAATGTTGTCTTTCTGTCTGATTGCAAATGTATCTATATTTAATTCACATCTGCTATAATCATTGGGTGGGCTAGATAGGACCAGAGGGATAAATGGATTACAACATTTTTTTTCTCATTTTGATCATTATGCCAATAAATATATTGAAATCCTGGGGCTTATGAATCTGATAAATATATGGATTTTATCTTAATATTCTGCAGTTTAAAACGAAAGTAAAGTTTACTGTGCAATATACCATGTATTTATAGTATGACTTTCAGTGTCTTGCATTACATGGTAGTGAAATTAACCCAACTTGGAAAAAGCTTTGTCTCTACATTATAAAGATGAGAGAAGTAAATATATATATATACATATATATATATATCTCCATATATATGGATTACTATTTTAGAATTCTAGAAATGTGTACTGTTCTTCACATAGATATTCAATGGCTTATAGATATTTTAACTCTTCAAAATATGGCTCCCTTTGTTATTTTATATTACTTATCTCGGGAAAAGATCATTTTTGATATGTTGTTAATAATGCTTAAACAGGTTATAACTTATCTGAAGTCCTTCAACTTGCTAGTGGTTCAAGTATACTCTAGTTAATGTCCCCTAGTTCCCAGATTCAGGGAGTATTCATTAACTAACATAACATCCTTGCTTTAGATACACCATCCCTTCTCAGTTCCAATAAAATCATAAGCTGAACCTGGTATCCAAAGACCCCTTCCTCCTTCTTTCCAACAGGTAACATGAACACCTTCTCCCATCCTCTTGTTTGTATCATTTCAAAAACATTACTCCTAGGGAAGAAGACAGCCCATTTTTTGAGTTGTAATTTTCTAAGTCATTAGTGGGAAGCATTTCACAAAGTACTTCTTGATTCACCTTATTCTCTGAAAGAAATATACTAAATGTCTTTAATAGATTGAGAGACATTAAATGCAAGGAAAAACCAAGATCTCTGAAAAGACTTCTGTTCACTGCACCAAGCTGCAACTTTTACCCAGTAGGATAATAGAGGAAATAAATGGTTCTTTCCCTGACATGTTTACATTGTTATCTAAAGTCTTTTAAACAGTAGCAGAGCTGTGGTTCTCTTGATTTGCTCACTCATTCTGTTTTTAGAGAAATTCTTAACCTCTTCCAAGGGGAACCATTTTTCTGTCTTCACTCTTTTCCTAGGGCCCATTCCCAGTTCATCAGGATACTGTCAAGATGTTGAAAGTATGTCCATGCTTCTTCCTTCCTATAGACGGTATAGCTCCTCACTTATCTCTCACATGTAATGAGCTTGTTGGTTTAATGCAGGACAAAAGGTAATTTGATACTTAGTCATTTTGTCTGTGGATTGCCAGACAACCAAATGCTGGCAGTATTAAAAATGAAACCTGTCTATAAAATGGAAAAAAAAATATGCGAGATGGCATAGTAGAGAATTATTTTATAGTCACAAAATATATCTTTACTTACAACGTAGAATGAAATGAGTTGATCAAGCAGTGAATTATAAAAAAAAAATGATCTTTTAGATTTCAGTTGTAACTCTAAATGGTTATAAGTAAATAGCACATAGACGAATACATTTTATAAATTTACTAATTCTGAAGGAAACTTTTCCTTAAATTAAGCCATTTAATTGACGAGAGATTACAACGTTGGAACTCTGAGCTGCATCTTTTAAGGCAAATAGAAGGAATACCATTGTATTTAAAGGAATACCGATGGGGGCACCTGGGTGGCTCAGTCGGTTAGGTATCCGACCTTGGCTCAGGTCATGATTTCACTGTTTGTGAGTTCAAGCCCCGCATCGGGATCTATTCTGATCGCTCAGAGCCTGGAGCCTGCTTCGGATTCTGTCTTCCTCGCTCTCTGCCCCTGCCGTGTTCACACTGTCTCTCTCTCTCACAAAAATAAACTCAAAAAAAAAAAAAATTAAAAAAAAAAAAAAAAGGAATACCGATGGTCTTGAACCAATAACTTGCTTAAGATATATTATTTCAAAACCAAATGCATATATTAAGTCCCTATACCTATCTTTTATAGAAATATCTTATTTCAATTCAGTGTTTTTATCTGAAATTCAGATCCTTACGGTTTTCTTATTTTGTATCATTAGTGTTCACTAAATTTTAATGTTTAAGTGCAAAATATTACATAAAAGACTTTAAAGAGAGTTAAGAGTTTTCTTAGAGATGATGTAAAAATAAAACCAGAGTTCACAAAAACATCATTTGAGTTTCCATTCGTTCAACCATCAGAATGAAAATACTCCTGTGTTATAAACTTAAAGGGGCTATTTGGATGTGATCTTTTTTTTTTTTTTATTTGCTTAGACATACCTAAGTTTTACTTTTCCTGTTACGTGAGGTAGAGTACACATCAGGTAATTTGATAACAATTATTACATAGGGAAAATAATTATTTTAAAGTCTATTTTGGAAGCTGCAATTAGCATCTTATCTTGGAATTTGAGTATTATTATTATTTAATTTACTATGCAAACATGTAATTCAGTACATTTATATAATTTGTTGAAGCAAATGACTCTTAAGAAAATAAACAGAATATGTGCTTTTGTCTGGAACCAGACGAGGACATCCTAAGGGCAATTTCCCAAATACTTACGTCCCTTCTTTAACTCAGGCTTGAAGAAAGAGGCTATCCTAAGACTTAGTGCACTCACCCTTCCAAACAAAGCATAATTCCAGGGCAAAAGGACAGATCTTTATCTTAACACGTGAAGATGAGCTGACCTGAAAATCACGCTGCCGTGGTAATATTTGGTGTGAGTAGCAAGACAAAGGGGGCAGTCAAGAGAAGGGATTTTTTTTTAAATTTTTTATTTAATATTTATTTTTGAGACAGAAAGAGAGAGAGAGGGAGAGAGAGAGAAAGAGATACAGAATCCAAAGCAGGCTCCAGGCTCTGAGCTGTCAACACAGAGCCCGACACGGGGCTTGAACTCACAAACCGTGACATCATGACCTGAGCTGAAGTCGGATGCTTGACTGACTGAGCCACCCAGGCGCCCCATCACATATCACATTTTTAAATTTAAATTTTACTTACATCAGCATAATTTAATAGTGTATATGATTTCTAAATAAGAATCTTAATTTATTGTATTTCTATCTCCAAAAAACAGTAAAACCAATACTTTTTCTATCATAGTTTTAATTTTAAATTTTACTGATATCAACATAATAGCATGTATGATTTCTCAATAATTTTCCCCAAAGTTATGTCAGTTTTCTACTATAGTCAATAGTAAAGTGTAGATTTCTACTGCTCCTAGACTAAGTAAAATTAAATAAAGTAGCATGATAAAATATTTTACTTCAAATCTGCCTTTTCCATATTATTCATAGTGTATATGTTTTAAAAATTGTTTAATTTTTATTTATAATATCAACTTTTATATCTAGCAAAGCAGCATAAAAGGCATACCAACTATACTTATCAAGTGATATATGTAAATTTGTATACATTTAAGGATCATAATATATTTCTTGAAACTGCAATAGTAAAGAGAAGGCCCAAAGGAGATTTCTAAATTTTGGCAGAGGATTTTTGCAGATTATTTAGATTTGGCCATTTGACAGCAAGAACCACCTTAGTGCATAACCCATATAAACATGCCAGTAATTGCAATTCAAGCATAGATGAAGCTTAGGGACATAATTTATTTTGGAAATAAGGTAATTTGAGTTTTCCTGTAAATGTAAATGTTGGCTGGTTGTCTTGAATTTACGATATACATAAGTCAGAGTCCCAGTATGCTCAGCTTGGAGGTGATTTGTCCCTATTTCCATTATCTTTTTTTGTACGACTTGTGTAATTAACAATTGAGTAAAAAGGAAAGAGAAGAAAAAAAACTGACATGAAATGATATTCAAGGTCAGTATCTGACAGTATTCAGTGACTTCCAACACATTTAATTATCAAGTTAAATTTTTAAACAGTGGTCATCGTAGAATGATAGCTCCAGTCAAATGGTGAAAAGGGAAATAAGGGAGCTCTTTTGGCAATTTATTTAAAGCTGGTCTGGGGGGGAGGGAGGGACAGAGAGAGAGAGAGAGAGAGAGAGCGCGCGCACCTGATTCAGAGAAATCTCCCATGAGAACACGGTCTCATGGCATTTCTGACCTGATTTCCAAGCCAGAGAAATTCTGATGGATATTCAGACTCTGAATGGCCATGCACATCAAACTTATGAACCTTCGGAGAGCCATCCTTCATTAGGCTTGACTTCATGGGGAATAAGCAGCAAGAACAGATGGACCCCTAAAGCAAAGGTCTCCATGCTAATCATAGCAAGAAAGACCAAACCAAGGAAAGGATATCCATAGGAGATTCACAATTGTTTCAGCACTCTGAATTAGATGGCTTCTCTAGGGTTTACTGCAGATATCAACTAATATTTTAAAAAAACAGAATTTTTTCCATACTTCACAACAAAGTGAATACAATTCGTAGGTGAAGAACAAAGCACATGCTCTACAGCAATGATGCAAATGTAGAGGGTCAATCTGGAGAATCCCTATTAGGAATGTGGTTTTTATACCACGGGGACAGAGGTTAAGGACGTTAAAGTTCAAGCTCACTTAGGAGAAGAGTCAAAATGAGAACCAGAGGAAAGATTCCCAAAAAGCACATGTGTAAGATTCTGGGTGATAAAATGTGAAGGCCTGTGTGCAAGCATAGACTATCAGCTCTATTGCCAAGTTTATGAGCCATGAAACAAATGTAGCAGAAGCTTCCCTCCATGAGTAGTTTATGGGAGACATAATGAGAACAGGCAAATCTTTTTTCCTTTCCACCAAATATTATTCTCTCTCTTTTTTTAACGTTTTATTTCTATTTTTGAGAGACTGAGAGACAGCATGAGCAGGGGAGGGGCAGAGACAGAGGGAGACACAGAATCCGAAGGAGGCTCCAGGCTCTGAGCTGTCAGAACAAAGCCCTATGCGGGGCTTGAACCCACGAACCATGAGATCATGACCTGAGCCGAAATCGGATGCTTGACCACTGAGCCACCGAAGGCGCTCCCACCAAGTATTATTCTTAGTGAGAACTGTTCAGACATTTTAATTCTATCATGAATGAACAAACAAAAGGTAAGAAAGAAATCACAAAGAGTAATTCCCCTTGTAGTATAAGTGGATCAAAACCTACAGTCTTTCATCTTCCAAAAGCTGGGTTGTCTGGATGTTAAAGGAGCTCAAATCTTCACTTACTGGTTGTGAAACAATTTCAACAAATGCTCTATTTTGACTCTGCATTCTTTTCTTCTGCATTTTACAAACTGACCATTTGACAGACGATACTGTATTCTATATTCTACATGAAGGAAAAGATAATAATTTCTCAGGCTTTTCTTCCTAGCTCACTTAACAAGCAACATGAAAGAGGGGGGGGAAATATGTGCATCTGGAAACAGTATTGGTGTTGCTTTCTTTTCCCCTATTTCATTCATTCTCTTCCTTCCTCCTTTCCTCTGTCTACTTTTTCCCCTCTGTCTCTCCCTCTTTCTTTCTTGAATTCATAGAGCCAATGTATGAGCCACTGAATCCTTTTCCATTCTCATTTAATGGAAGTCCTTGAATGTCAAAGTGGCATCAGGTGTTTGAGTCTCAAGGCAAGGAATCAAAGCCGATTGGATTGTAGGCTGAAGAGGCAAGGCTAGAAACTACCTCGCTATCATGAGTCTTGGAGTCACTTCTGATTCAGGTGCCTCATGCTTCTGCTAGTACATATGTCAGTTACCTCTTGAAGAAACATTAAGAACTCGAGCCTTTATACATAGAAGTTGCAAGCGCAAAGAGAGATTTGCCAGGATTCTCTCTGTTACTGCCTGATGTGGAGCTTTCTGTAGGGTGGGTGAGTAAAAAGACATATCTTCTATTAATTTGGTTTCTATTAACTCTTTCCATTCTCACCAGTATTGAAGGTTTTTTTTCCTTAAAAAAGGGGGGAAAAAGGTATTTTTAATACCACAGAAATTTATGCCCAGTCTGGTTAAAAGACAATCTTTTTTGTCACTGGTCGATTCAGTTATGTTATACCACCGAATATAAAGTACCATTTTGTTTTGCTAAGGAAACTTGAATATTTAAACATGTTCCTCTGTCTTCTCGTTAAGCTCTGTTGAATGCATCATATTATCACAACGAAAACCCAGTTTGTAAAACATAATTTCATTTAAGTCATTAAATGGAAGGTTTTGCCGCTCATGTTGGCAAAACCGGAGCTTCCAATAATGAACAGAAGGCTGTAGAAAACTTTGAACTGAGCCAAACCCGGCATTAAACGTCTCCCGAGGAGGAACCTTTGTTACATTTTGTCATTCGTTCTATGGCTGCTATGTGATATTTAATGTTGGTCAGTTCCTCTCCATTGAGGAAACACAGTTCTATTTTCCAATGCTTAACAACCACAGATGCTTTATCATCAGAGCTGAGCACATGGTATCTGAAATCGTGGCGTGAAATCGAGCCCCAGCTAAGACGGCTTGCTATGTATCGGCTGGTACCACTCCTGCCTTTGGCATCATTTTTCAGTGGCCAACGTGCCAATTAGGTTTTTACCTCAGGTAACTCTTCAAAAGAAAAGCCTAATCATTTTAATAGGATGGGCGACATCTTAGGGGGAAAAAATAACAAAATTAAAGTTGATTTTAACCTGCAATGAAAAACAAGCCATGGGGTGTTTCCATGTGAAATCTTGGATGTCATACAATGGATGGATGTTTTACAACCAAAAACAGGGGAGGGAAGAAGGGGGAGGGAAGAAGGAAAGTTTGCTTGAGTCATTTTCGGCCAAGGTCTGCTTCTAACTAAAGGTTCACGGAATGGGTTTAGAGTTTCAAAATGCTGCTGACAATTAGCTACACTTGGTGTCAGGCACTTGAGAAGAAAAGCCTTAGAAAGAATCCTTCCTTTTTATACCTTGGCTTATCTCAAAGGTCAAGTAATCTTGTTGACAATGTCTGTAAAAAATGTCACTTCCCATTTTTTTTCTGTCCTAATAAATAAATCATTTACTATGTGGCAAGGAGCCTGAAGATAGAGACAGAACACCAGTGTTCAGGTCTGTAATTTTATTTTAGCGGTCATTTAAAAAAAACAACATTTCTTTTAAAACTAAGACACAGAAACAAAGATTGGGAGAGGGAAGGGAAGAGGAAGAGAGGGAGAGAGAGAGAGAGAGAGAGAGAGAGAAGTTATGACTAGAACCTGATAAGTGGTAGAGAGTGGGAGATAGAAGAGATTTCTTTTCACTTTTCCACCCTTTAGAAAACTCCGCATCAGGCAGTAACAGAGAATCCTGGCAAATCTGTCTTTGTGCTCACAACTCCTGGATATCAAGGCTCGATTCTCACTGTTTCCTCAAAAGGTAACTGATGGATGTGCTAACAGGAGCGTGAGAGACCTGAATCAGAACTGACTGGAAGGCTAATGATAGCAGGGAAACTTCTATCCTTGCCTCTTCAGACTACAATCCAATTGGGTTTGATTCCTTGCCTTTGGAATCAAACACCTGATGCCACTTTGACATTCAAGGACTTCCATTAAGTAAGAATGGAAAAGGATTTGGGGTGCCTGGGTGCTCAGTAGGTCGAGCACCTGACTCTTAATTTTGGCTCAAGTCATGATCCCAGGGTCATGGGATCGAGCCCAATGTTGGGTTCTGAACTGAGCATGCAGCCTGCTTGGGATTCTCTCTCTCCCTCTGCTTCCTCTCCCCAACTTGCTCACTTTCTCTGTCTTTAAAAAGAAAAATAAAACCAAAAAACAAAAAAACAAGTCAATAGCCGTCCCCTTGGTTCTACGAATGTAAGAAGAGAAACACAGAATCATCTTTCCAGAAGCAGCTTTCTGTAGTCACATACTCACCATTCCAATTAAAAGATACCATACCAATATGGTCCATTAAATTAATTAATTCGTGGGTTCCACAAGTTTCGAAGGCGAACTATGTTTCAGCGCTGCATGTTTCTCAATGTTAGAAACGTCTCCCTTTGGGGGCGCCTGCATAGCTCAGCTGGTTGCGCTTCCTACTTCAGCTCAGGTCATGACCTCGTGGTTTGTGAGTTCAAGCCCCGCATCAGGCTCACTGCTGTCAGCAAGAAGCCCTCTTCAGATCCTCTGTCCCCCTCTTTGCCCCTTCCTTGCTGGTCCTCTCTCAAAAATGAATAAACGTTAAAAAAAAGAAAATGTTTCCCTTTGATCCATTCTAATTTTTTTTTTTTTGCTGTAAACTAAATTTGTGTGTGTGTGTGTGTGCGTGCACACACATATGTGGGTATGTCTTGGGCAGCCAGTTTTAGTCTTTTGAGTTTTTAGTCCAACTCTTACTAATCATATCACATTAGACAAATGACTTTATACCTCCCTTCTGAACCTTACTTAGTCTTCTCATCAATAAAATCAGGATAATTTGATGAGAAATATAAAAATGCATATAAATCACCAAGCAGAAAACTTGGCACATGTTGGCCACAATAACAAAAATAATTTATTTTTATGATCAAAAACAAAATTAATAATAAAAATGTCCATACTTACATTAATCGCTTTTATCCTATTGGGAGTTCTGTCTTGGGAACCTAGGTAAGTGGTTTTTATCACAATATTTGTTGTCAGAATAACTGACAAACTTTCTGTCTAGTTTCATCACTCATGTACTGAACGAACTTGTTCAGTATGCTAAGGATGACGCCTTAAGCATAGAGCTTCCTAAATTCTATTTGGTTGGTTTCCAACATGATTAGGAGCTTCAAACTCCATCTCTTCTATTCATTTAGCACTCCTAGGACTCTCAAAATAGTGTTGAGCAGGCAGTGAGAAAAACGGGTCATGTGAAATTTACCAAACAGACAGTCATTTCAGTAAAAGTTTGCTTCAAGCTAAGTCCAGCGACTTCCTTACTTTTTTACTGTGCACTGGACTATAACACGTACTTTCAGTATCTTGGAAGTGCATATTCAGAGAAGCCTCCACCCATAGACAAAGAACCGGGTTGAGAGTTTTCTGGCCTCTACAGTGAATACTTTCTGCCTCAGCTGTGAAACATGTTCTTTACACAAGCTCTCTAATTTAATACCATGTTGACACTGCGTCATTGCTGATATTTTCGAAATCAATTTTATCCCAAATGCCCATACATTGGTGAATGGATAAGCACAATGTGGTATTTTAGTGCAATACTATTCGTTAGAAAAAAAAAAAAAAGGCATAGAATACTGACCTGTACAACATAGATAAGCCTCAAAATCATTGGGCTCAGTGAAAGCAGTCAGACACAAAAGACTACACAGTGTATAATTCCATTTCAATGAAATATGCCAAACATGCAAATCTATAGACACAGAAAACAGATCAGAGGTGTCCTGGGATTTGTCTTAGGAAAGGGTGGTGACTGTCAACGGGCACCAGGAATCGCATACAGATGGTGGAAATGTTCTAACCTTAGATGGTAGTGATGCTTCTACAACTTCGTGAATTTACTAAATATCACTGAATTGTACACTTAAAACGAGTGAATTTTGTGGTATGTAAATTAGGCCTCTATAAAGCTCCTAAAACAGCAATTAACAAAAATGTCATGTTTATTCATTTTCTCCAAGTTATCACCAATGGGAGAAAATAGCACCTTGTTTACTGCTATTGTCTCAATTTTTTTTTTTCCTGCAGCAAAGCCAGGACAACCTTAAAAGGCTTTACTCCCACAATCACCAAACTCTCCACCTGATATTGTTGAGCAGGTTGTGAAAATGTGCAGAAGACAGGTCCACAAAGCTTCCAGCATCAAACTGGGGACTTCTGTGTAAATTATCTTCATTCCTGCTTATATTTAGCTGTCTGTCTAAAATGTTGACCCAACAAAAAACCAGAGGGGAGCATCACGGAGAATTATTTATTTATTTGTGCTTGCAGTGCCCTTTCTGTCAGATGTTTTACAGATTAAGAAGGGAAGGGAAAGTTCTGCACGAAGGAACAAAAAATGAAGGCCAAGTTTTCTTTCTGTCATTACTCTACTCCCCCCAACTGCCTTCCCCTTCTTTTTTTTCCCCCCTGGCTCCATATTGCTACGTTGACAAATGACAATGCAAGAGAATTTATGTTGGGTCTTGGAGATTAGCACATTATCACAAGCAAAACAGAGCGCTCCGTTCTTCCCGCTGGGGAGCAATTGAAAAAGTCTTTGAATGTGATGCATGGGTCAAGACCCATTTCTGAAGAAGCAAGGATGCTGTTATACTAGGACCCGTCTGGATAAAAGCCCTTGGAGGGCCAGGTGAAGACACTCAGGGCTGGATAAGGAGCATTTAGCCAGAAAGCTCATTCTGGGAAGGAAAGAGGAACCGGGTAGCTCCCTGAAGACTTCTGTGTTGAATGATTTAAGGCTACCTGTAGGAAACGCCATTTGCTTTATTGCTTTTTAGTCTCCCTGCTTTTCGGGGGGGGGGTGCGGTGGGGGGGATGAAGAAACACAACACAGGCCTTCCCTTCCTTTGACTCCTGTCAGGAATCCCCAGGACGTCTTAGTGGCAACTGTCTCATCACGGTTCCTCTAGGGTTCTTCCACAGTGACGAGACAGTCCGCAGGAGGGATCCCAGCTTAAAGCATAGCGAGTGATAGAGGGGTTTGGCTTTTGAAAGATGTTCAATTATTTTTCTTTCAGAAGTTTGCTATAATACTTGGGGTGCTTGGGTGGCTCAGGTCAGTTAAATGTCTGACCCTTGATTTCAGCTCAGGTCATGATCCCACCATTTGTGAGTTTGAGCCCCGCCATCTGTCGGTATCTGCTAAGTGCTGAGCCTGCTTGAGATTCTATCTCCTTCTCTCTCTGCCTCCCCCACTTTCCTTCTCTCTCTCTATCTCTCTCTCTCAAAATAAATAAATAAATTTTAAAAAATAAAAATAAAAGCTTGCAATACTAGTTTACAATAATGGGCTTAAGTGTTTGAGAATATGTCACAGAACAATTTCGGGGGAAAAAACCAAATATCAATTTTTGGACTGGAATAGACTTGAGGCTTACACAATGTTAACCCGGTCCTTAAATTATCAAAAAAAGAAGACAAAATAATCTTGAGAAAGTATTAAAAAAAAACTGCTCCTGAAGGTCATAAACAGCTGCACACGGTGCACATCTAGCTGCTAACTTGACAGCCACAGTACATCCTGAATAAAACCTAAGTGACAGTGAAAAGCATTGGGATGGCAGGTGATGAGGTCATAATACAACTTCCTAGAGACTATTTATTGGTGTCTGGGAAACTCACATTAACAGAGCAGGATTTCTTACTCTACATTTTGGGTCTGATCATTCTTTGCTATGGGGGATAGCCTGCTAGTTCAAAAATGCCTAGTGTAATCCCTGGTCTCTACCCACTAGATACAGTAGCATTCTCCCCAAACCAGAAATGTTGTCAGACACTGGCAGATGTCCCATGAGCAGGGGGAGCAAAATCAGGCCTGGTTGAGAATCACTGGTTTAGACAGAACAGTTATACACTCAAGTTTCAACAAAGCGTGTGTGTGTGCGCGCGTGTGTGTATGTGTGCGCGCGCACGCGAGCCTTCCCAGTAAAAGCAAGATGAAGATACTGGCGGTGTGTAATGCCTTTCTGTGGAAATTACTGGTTTTAGGAATAAAGCCTATATATTTCTTTTAGTCAAATTTCATGCAGCTACTGGATGTTGGATGTTACAATTATACTTATCAGGGCTTGCCATCCATTCATCATTGTTAGCTCTTCTGGACCCACGTATTTTGGGTAGCTGTTCACACAATAGTAACGAGAGTAATAGCTATTGAACACTTCAGATGTGCCAAGTATTTAGCTGAGGTCTCTGCCTACGTTATGGTTTGTAATCTCACGGAAGTCATTTGATGTCTGTGACTATTACCAAACCTATTTCATAGATGAGATTTATATAAATTTTCCAAGTCACTCAGTGATGGATGAATGTGGGATCATCCAGTTTAAAGAAGGCATTATTAAGAGACTGAGTTAAAGGCCATGAATGCACACATTTCCATAGTTCCTTTTTAAATTATGAGACAATCTCCAGGAATGATGGGCCACGTGTTGTTCTTTTTCTAACCCAGAAAGGGAAAATGTTCCCAGTTACTTCAGGTAAAATCCCAGCTACTCTCTTGCAGCCTGCAGACATCAAAATGATTCTACATTTTGAAGAGATCCTGAGAGATCTCTGAATGTCACCTAAGAGATCCTGAATGTTACCACGTTTCTGCCTTTACCACATATTCTCTGCTAATTTTCATTTTCTCTTGAACCTCCATAGGTACTTAGACTAAAGCAAGGGTACTCTACCAGTGCAATACTGCCCCCCCCCAAAGGGGGCATTTGGCAATGTCTAGAGACATTTTTGATCATCATCTAGAGGAGTGCTACCAGCATCTAGTGAATAGATGCCAAGGATTGTTCTGAACATCTTACAATATACACGACAGCCTTACACTACAAAAGTCACCCAGCCCAAAATGTCAACAGTGCTAAGGTTGAATGAGAAATTTTGGACCAAAGGAATGTAATTGGCCCTACATAGTAAGTAAGATCTCCTGCTGTAACTTCTTTGGGAAACAAATATCCTCATAAATTAGTTGGGATATATCATTAATATTGGTTTTCCGAGGAAGGCCAATTATTCATACCACTCACCACTTCCTCATGGATTCTAAACAGACTGACAAATAGATTGAGAGGTCAAATAGAAGTCCAAATATCAACTATATCACCACCAGTGTTGGATTGCAGAAATGAGCCTAAACCGGAAGGCAACATAAGTCGTCTACATGTTTCCCCATGAATTAACCTCATTTATGCACGAGTAGAGCAATTAGAGAAGAGTGAAACTCCCTCCAAAGACCTGGGGTAGCTAATTTTATGTATCAACTTGCCCGCACCATCAGGTGCCCAGATTTAACATTATTTCCGGTTCACACAATAGTTCAGTTCAATATATTCCTAAAAATAGTGAGGGTTTTTCTGAATGAGACTGGCAACTGAATCGGTGGGATCACTAGTGTGGATGGCCCTTCCCAGCATCAGTGGACGTCATCCAATCCATCTGGGCCTAAATAGAACAAAACGCAGAGGAAGGGAGGATTCATTCCCTACTTGTCTGCCTGCTTGAGCTGGGACATGGATTTTCCTTGGACTGGGACTTACATCATCAGCTCCCTCGTTCTCAGGTCTTCACACTGGGACAGGAATTACACCATTGGTTTTTCTGAGTGTTGAGTTTGCAGACAGCAAATCATGGCCTCCCTAATCACATGAGACAAACATTCTTAATAAATCTCTTTTCTGTATCTTTCGGTTTTGCTTCTCTGGAGCACCGTAATATAAGACCCTAGGATGTTTAGTACATGGAGTAAATGAGAATGAATATGGCCTGCAGGTTGAGAGTGCCTCTGTACATGTAGCGATCCTTATCATCAGCTGGCAGATCAGTGCAGCCCCCACTCATCCCAAGAGTGAGAAAACAGGAACGCAAGTCCAGTACATTTAAGATGGCAGAAGTTTTTGTTGTAAGGGTCGTGACCACAGGGAGAGAGGATCTCCTTCAGCCCCGAAGTCTTATTTGAAGGAACAGAAGGAGTGACAAATGGGGAAGGTAAAGGGAAGTCAATCAATGAAAAAGTATTCATGATTGGAAGAGAGTTAGTTAAATATGTCTTGTATAAAGATGACACTACAGAAAGGATTATTAAAGGTTGGTATGTGTGATTATTGAAGATTTGAGACAGAGAGATCTATTAGAAGATGGTTTTAAGAAATGATGGGGTCTGAACTAAGGCAACAGAAGTGACTGGGAAGGAGAAGGTAACTATGAGAGTGACATGGAGGATAATTTAGAAAGAAGAGTCTAGAAAGAATTATCAGGTTTTCAGTTTCTAGTACTTGGGACCTAGAAGATGATGTAACTTATTTAAGAAACACCTAAATAGCGCTCGCTATGTGGCAGGAACCATGGTGAGCAATTTTCAAATGTTTACTGAGTTACTTGTAAGTGGTTCCTATGAAACAGGAATTATCATTATTCCCTCTTACATGTAAAAAAACTCCCGAGGCACGTGGAGCTAACATCACTTGCCCAATATAACACTGCTAGTAAATGGTGAATTTAAGATTCAAATCAGGCATAGAGGTCCAAAATGTACAACCTTACCACTAGTAACCCACAGGCCTATAGGAAAAGAGTGGATTTGTGGAAAACATATTTTCTTGGACATTAATTTTGTTTTTAGTTTTCTGTGGAATAGTTAGCATTTTCCTCAACACATTCAAAGAGTAGGTACATTTTAAGAAAATATGAAGCAAGAAATTCTATAAGTTTGAAATTAATTAAAAAAATATATCATAGGAGAAGACATTCTGTAAAATACCCACTTAGAATTAAATTTTTATAGGGATGCCTGAGTGGCTCAGTCAGTTAAGCGTCCAACTCTTGGTTTAGGCTCAGGTCACGATCTCACAGTTTGTGAGTTTGAGCCCCACATCAGGCTCTGCACTCAGAGTGCAGAGCCTGCTTGAGATTCTTTCTCTCTCCCTCTGTCTGCCCCTCCCCTGCTCATGCCGTCTCTCTCTCAAAATAAGTAAAATAAAAAAAAAAACATAAAAAAAAGAATTAAATTCTTATAAATATATTTCTAACCCAATCGCAATGGTTATAACCTGGAATAACAAAAATTTTGTGATCTGTTTGTTTATAACAGAGGTCTAACTCTGTCTACCTAATAGATTAGGCAGAAGGGCCAACTATGTAAATGTATTTAAAATTTTTCTATATCCCTTTCAGAGTCTTTCCTGGGAGGAAACTGCTAAAGTTGTTAATATCTGCCAATTTCTCAGCACCACCCCTGCTCCCAACACACACATCCTCAGCTACAAATCTACATCTATGAATACATCTACATCACCTGTATCTATCTATATCTATATGTATGTATGTATGTATCTATCTATCTATCTATCTATCTATATCCTGGTCCCATTAATTGGGTTCTTCAGACTTTTTCCAATTGCAGAACCGGTTTTCCCCAATCAGAATGTCTTTCTCCTACATTATTTTTTTACATGAATGCAGGTTCTTCTTTCCTCTGACATAACTAATCAGACAAAAGAATCCAAGCTAGCACATTAGCAGAGTGGCTCTGTTGCCTCATCAACTTTTGGTGACACTGCCTTAACTAAAAAAGGACAATGAGAAAGGGTGGAAATTTTGGAAACTTGGCAGGACGGTGAGGAATACGTTTTGGGCAGGAAGTACCCTGAAGCCAAAATTTACTCCAAAGGTAACTCTTAGAGATATAGCATCAGAACCCTGGCTCACTAACTTTCCAAGACTAATCATTTGTTTACTTTTAGAAATGTAGAACATAAAAGATAAAGAAATTCGAGACAGCAGTGTAAACGTTTGTCAGTCAGTAAAAGTATTGGTTGAGTCTGTGAATATGCAGGCTGGGTAAAGGTCTAATGACCTGATAAGAAAATATGCCATTTTTATAAACACAGTGGTGGTCACCAGGACAGAGCACATCACTGGCCGCTGTTTCTGTCTGACAACACAAATTAAAATCCCATTAAAATCTGAAAGATTTGAGATTTCTGAATTTTTGAGGTATTCTTTTGAATGTAACTATCTGTATAGCGACACCTATCTTTTAAACTCTGTCCTCGCCTTTTTCTCTCTGTGTGATTTTGAAGAGGAACAATACAAATGTTTGCGTGTGTGATGGTATATATTTCGGTAGACAGTTGGCCACGTGTTATTTTTGCTTTTACTAAAGCAAAATGGTAAAACAGTGAATTTTCTATTTTGAAAATGTAATCCTTATTTTGGATATTTAAAAAAAAATAGTACTACTTTTCACTGATAGCTTTCCTGTGTGAGGGTTGGGATCTTTAGAGAGGTAACTGACTTATCTGACATCTCGTACACTGTGGATGTAAAGTAAATCAGTGTTCTGAGAAAGTGCATTTGTGATCGTGAGCTGTTGTATTAAGGGGGAAAATAATGTGGTTTGTCATCAATCTCTCCATGTGGCATACAAGGGCTGACTTGTTGAAATTTTGTAGGCTTTTATTTACAGAGAAAACACAGACCCTGTGCTGCTTCGAGTCCTATCGGGCCACACATTCAAAGGAATCACATCTGAAAAAGAAACTGCTTAAATCATGACCTTTACAGATAATCTAATCCATAAGGAGACCAAAATTACTTTGCTCCTGTGAACAAGAACAAAACCTGAAGAATTTAATTATTTGCGAATTATTCATGAATATTTTGATCCTGGCTCAAGCCTAGTGCTGGAAAAGAGAGACAATCGCTGACTGTTGCCAATCAGGGTTTCATGGAAGAAAAATATGGAATATTTCAGCCTCAGCATAACACCCCATATTTCCAAGTTTTGTTAAAAAAAAAAGAGGTGTTGCTAGAGACAAGTGAAACTTAGGTGGAAATAGAACTAAAAGCAGACCCTCAGAGAAAGAAATAGGATATGGACTGTTGCTGGGAAGAAATAATTGCAGTGATGTGCTCAGATTAGAAGTTACATTTTGTGAGAAACATATGGCCACGTGCTAAACATCCATATGCCATAGTTAATAAAACTGAATTCTACTGATATATCTTGTACTACTGATCTTACTTAGTGGTTGGAGGTCCATAAATGTACAAGTATTTACACACACACACACACACACACACACACACACACACCCTGATGCATCTGGTAGATGTAAGTGATTTATATGTACTTAGGGCTTGATATGGATGGCTTTTATCAACATTAAGGAAGCAGCATAACTAACCTATCTTGGGCCATGATCTGTTCTCTTCTTTCTGTGTCATTTGGGCCTTTGATGAAAAGGTAGTCAGTATGGTGGCAAGAACAGAGGATTTAACACTATATAGATATTGTATGCTTTTGAATTTTGAAACCTGAGGTTATATACTCTAGTCAATAATTTTTTTAGGAAAAAAAATCTCTTCTGCCTTGTAGTTGTCATCTTGGGTAAATAATTGAATCTCTCAGCATCAATGTAAAGAGGCTAATACAATCTACCATTTAGGGTTATCAGAAGGAAAAGAAAAATTAAGATAAAAAAGTAGCATGGTCTTAGGTGCATGCTTAATAAATAACACAGGATTTTTTCCTCTCTCTCATTATACATTGGTTGCCACTGAACAGAGCAAACAAATGTAGAGTTCCAATACAGAGAAGCTATCTGTGGTTCTGTGCCCACATCCAGGCTCCAAAACTTGGCTCGTCTTTCTGCCAGTAGCCAGTCTTTAATAAAAGTGCACAGACTGGAAATATTTCCTAGGTAAGAAATGTGCCATCAATTGGAACTTTGCTCATTCTTCTCAAGTTTAGGATGAACAAACAAGACAGAATTTAATTCTGAGGAACACTTAACAAGAACATCTGTTATACAAGATAGAGATGGTCGGCATTGATGCTTCTTACCTATAAGTACGAGATCAACCCATTGTCATCATTCTTAGGGAATCTTTGCACTAAACACCTCAAAACTGGGACCATAATTTCCTAGCCCTTGATTTCCATTACCTGATTCACTCAGCTAAAATGATTGTGCATTGTTAAGTAGCTAAGGCTTTTAGATAGTTCTGCATCAGAGGCATTATTTATTTTATTTTATATATATTTATTATTTAATGTATATAATACATGAACAAATAAATGTTTTATTTATCTAGTGTGTCTGAGTTAGACACTATGTTAATTGCTGAAGTTACAGCAGTGAGTATATGAGAAAAGGTCATATACCCTAAGGGATTTGCCTTCTAATAAGTGGAGAAAGGCAACAAACTAGTAAACAAACAAACATGATCATTTCAGATAATGACAAGTATTGAGGAAAGTAAAATAGGGTAATGGGATTTAGAGAGATTGAGGGTGATGTATGTATAAAGGAGAAGCAAACGATTGAGAAGAACTACCTTCTATCAGGTATTTGGGGAAGGTCTCCCTGAGAAAGTGAGATTTCTTCTGAGATATGATTGATGCAAAAGGGTCAGCCCAGTGAGGATTTCAGAAAAGGAAGTTCCAGACGGAGGAAATAGAAAGTGTGTGGGGCCCTGAGTCTAGAATGAGTTTAACGTGCTTAAGAAACAAAAAGAAAGCCAATGTGGGTAGAACGTAGTTAAAAAGGGAGAGTAAAGTAAGATGGAATTGAAAAGAGAATCAAGGTTCACGTCCTGGAGGTCCTTTTGGACCAAAGAAAGGGATTTGGGTTTTTGACCAAGTGTAACAGAAAGCCACTGGAAAGATCCAAGTAGGGCGATGAGCTGTAGGGGTCCAAGAGTGGAAGAAGCCAAAGTTTCAGGCTATTCTGCTCATCCAGTGAGATAAAACGGTAGTTGGAATCAAGGAGGAAGCAGTGGAGATGGGCAAGTTCCTGGGTTTGGATGGGGGAGTGAGAGGCAGAGAGGATCAAGAATTACTCAGCTGTATAAAGTCCATCTTGTTCCAACAATGGATCCCTAACTCTTGGCATGCAATAAAAGTTCACTACAATTATGGAAAGATAAGCTCTTTTCTACGTGCTTTATATGGATTACCCCATTTAATTCTCACAACCCCATGGACTAGATTCTACCATGTCCTAAGTTTTATATAGAAAGAAACGGAAGTTAAGTCAAGTTTAAACAAGTGGGAAGCAGTGATCTTGTAAAGCAATGCAGGGTAGACTGGCTGACTTCTTCAGGGCTCATGCTCTTATTTGCTATTTCTGGAAATAAAGAGCAAGTGCAAGTCATGAACATCTTCCCCAGAAATGGTCTACACAGTGTTCCTGTTTGGTGGTATTCCTACTGCTTAAATATGTTTTATCCTTGGTTCCTGGCTTAGTAACAATGAAAGCTAGTATTTGTTGGATCTTTCCCATTTTACATTCACTAGATTAATTTAAGTCTAACACAAAAGTTATGAGATAGACACTGTTTCTGACCTATGGATGAGAAAGTGAAAGGCAGAGAGTCTATCCCAATCTAAGTCCAAAGCCAGTGATTTTTAACACAGAAGCTACTGCAAGAACCAGTGGCTAAGACTGATCAACACCAGAGAAATACAAGTTAAAACAGTATAAAGTATTGCTATACATCCATCAGAATCGCTAAATTTAAAGACTGACAAAACCAAGTGTGGCAAGAATACGGGGAAATTGAAACTCTCATGTAGTGCTGTTGGGGATTTAAAATGGCACAATTATTTTAGAAAACTTACCAGTTCTAAGAAATTCAATATACACCTACTCTGTGGCCCAGTAATTCCACTCTTAGGATTGTATCCATGAGAGTGGCAGATATTTTGTGACAGCTATTTTGATTCACCTAACATTTGTTGGACACTTACTATGTACCAGGTAGGATGTGTATTAGGGTTCTTCACAGAAACAGAACCAATAACATGGATAGAAAGAGATTTACTATAAGGAATTGGCTCACATGAATACAGAGGCTGAGAAATTCAGAAATTCAGACAGTCAGTGGTTCCTGTTTGAGACCAAAGAACTGGGAAGTAGGTGTGTTGATGGTCTAAGTTCCAGTTCCAGTCAAGTCCAAAGGCAGATGAAGATTAATGTCCCAGCTTAAAGTCAGCCAAGCAGAGAGAGAGAATTTTTATTCTATTCAAGCCTTAATGGATTGGATGAGGTCCACCCACAATGGGGAGAACAGTCTGCTCTACTCAGTTTATAGATTCAAATGTCAATCTCATCCAGAAACACCGTTACAGACACACCTAGAAATAATGTTTAACCAAATATTTGGGTACATAAAATTAATCATTACACATGTAATGTGACCCAACTCATTTTATACACCATGAAGAATCCTCACTGAGATGATCATATATCCCAATGTGTCTGTGCTTATTGTCCTGGTATTACAACTAATAGCATGCCTTCTCACTTTCAAAGCGTCCACTTTGGCTAGTAAATTATTTGGTTGCCAAAATTTAAAGCCATGTCTTCCTTCTTATGAACCTATTATCAGTTATGGTATAATCTGATGCTAAAACTTTATACCGTCCTTGATCACTTTTCTGCTGACAAAATAAGGCTCATGATTAAAATGCAGTTAACTATTTTGCACATTACACAGGAAACAAATATCTATAGTTGATTGAGAAAGAGCATGTGTACATGTCTTCTTATCAAAATGCCCTATTCAACATGTTTCCAAAGGAGCCATACAGATAGCCAATAGACACATGAAAAGATGCTCAATATCACTAATCATCAGGGAAATACAAATCAAGACTACAAGGAGAAATATTACCTCACACCAGTCAGAATGGCTACTTTGAAAAAAACAAGAAATAACAATGTTGGTGAGGATGTGGAGAAAAGGAAACATTTGTGCACTGTTGGTGGGAATGTCCACTGTGGAAAACAGTATGGCGTTTCCTCAAAAAATTAAAAATAGAAATACCATATGATCCAGTAATTCCACTACTGGGTACTTACCTAAAGAAAATAAAAACACTAATTTGAAAAGATATATATGCACCACTTGTTTCTCGTAGCATTATTTACAATAGCCAAGATATGGAAGCAACGCAAATGTTTGCCTATAGATGAACAGATAAAGAAGATGTGGTACACTTATTCAATGGAATATTTCTCAGTCATAAAAAAAATGAGATCTTGCCATTTGTGACAATATGGATGGACCTAAAAGGTATTATGTTAAGTGAAGTCAGACAGAAAAAGAAATATACCATGTGATTTCTCTTATATGTGGAATCTAAAAGTCAAAACAAATGAACAAACAAACAAACAAAACAACAAACATACTCTTAAATACAGAGAACAAACTGGTGGTTGCCGGAGGGGAGATAGGTGGGGCAAAAGCCGAAATAGGTGAAGGGGATTAGGATGTGCAAACTTCTGGTTATAACAAGTCAAGGGGATGAAAAGTACAGCATAGAAGATACAGTCATTAATATGATAATAATGTTGTATGGTTACAGAGAATGATTACATTTATCATGGTAATCACTGAGTAATGTGGAGAATTGTCAAATCAATATGTTCTACATCTGAAGCTAATATAACATTGTATGTCAACTGTACTTCAATAATAGATAAAAATAAATAAATAAAACTCAAAAAAGGCCTATTCAAACGTCACATTTGCTCTTAACTATCAGGATATTCTCTCTCAATAACAAAATGGCACTCTCGCTGTATAAACAGTTCTACAACTTTTTTTCTTACATTTTAGTGTTTTTTCCTTACATTTTAGTGTTGTATTCAACTAAAAATAATAGTTTTAGTATGCATTATCTAATATGATTCTTGAAAGAATCCCTTAATGTAAATAGAGTAGACACCATCCATCTAGAACTGTAAACCATAATACTCCCTGTTCTCTCATCTAATGAGAACCATGATACCTCCTAAGTCATTCTTACATTTATACACTTCCCTTCCCCATAGCCACTTTGCTAGTTGATTCTAACTCTCATTCTTGGCTCTCTTGGATTATTTTCCTATACCCCTTACTACTTTCCATGCTGTTAGCATTCTCTTCTTTTAAGTGATCCTTTGTGGATTAGTCTCTAAGATAAAAATCCAATCATGCTTTCCCTTTCTTAATCAACTTCAGTGGGTTACTGTAGCATAGCTAAAAGGACCTTCATTACCTGGCTCATGGCCTCATGTATTGCCACTCTTTCCTGCACATTGTTTTCTGGCCATTCAGAACCAGTTGAAGTGTTGCCAGGATATCCTACTCTCCCTTACATTTGGGTTTAGGGGCTTTAGGAACGCTATTGCCTTTACATAAAACTCATTCCTCAAATTTTACCTGGGTAACTATTATTTGTATTTCCTGTTTCTGCTTAAATATCATATTCTCCTTTACATTTTTTGTGGTCCTCAAAGACTCCAGTGGCCCACAACATCTTGCAAACATCATGCCCTAGCAGTTACTAAACCATGTCACATTGCCTCTATAATTCTTTGACTCACTTTTACTCTTGCATACTTTTCTGTCTCTAGACAACATACAGTTTGATGGCAAGAGGTTATGGCCATTTTAGTTATCATCATATTCCCCAGGACCATTCACATTGCCTGATACAGTGTTGAGGCTCAGTGAACATTTCTGGAACAAATTAATCAATGAATTATTCTCCATTTTTTAGACTAAATAATGGAGAATACACCAGCTACCCAATTAAAAAATTATGATTACATAATTATATAAATGAATACATGAAATGATACAATAAAAGAGATTACAAGAATAGATGGGGTTGGAGGGGTGGATGGAGGGTGTGATGCTTAGGTAAGTTGACCATAAAGGTCTTTTCTAAAAAGGTTTGAGCTGCAGCCTAAATCCTAAGATGCAAGGCTAAACACTAATAAGTGAAAATTTGCTCCTTACATTTGCTCGGGCGGGAAGAAAAAATTCCCTGAGGCAATGGGACACGAGGTACATAAGTTTGGATGAGGTAAATGTTTGGAAAACTTCAGGAAATGGAGTGATTTTACCTGTGGAATTGCCCTCATCGGGGGATGTGAGCATACAGGGCACACCACACAAGAGAGTGAAAACGTTCAAACATGAAAAAGGGAAAAAGAAGATGTAAAAGAAAGATGTAGACAGAGGTACCAAAGATTAGATTCTGGCTATACTGAAATTCATACCACTGCTACCAAAAAATCCACCAACATTTTACTTTGCCAACTAATGGGATTCCATTTATTTTTGTAGCGATTATTATTTGGGTGTGTTTTCCCTAAGAAGAGAACAAAATTGCCAACTATATAAACTATATATATATACATAGATAGATATAGTATATGTATACATGCATACATATATGTATATCTATATAGTCGTATATTTGCTCTCTATCAACAAAAACGAACGCTAATTAAACTTCTAAAACACTTGAATCTATTCTTTTTTCTCTAAACCCACACATTTCTGCTTTCCAAAGTGAGTGTATCCTTTTCATAGAGATTCTGAAAGCTTATCCCAATAAATTTGTTCTTTTCACTGAAGCAAATGATTACATGTATTTTTTAAAAAAACATTAAGAAGGTGATGAGATCATTTATTGTTGCTAAACTTTAATAGCGTCTAAATAAGGGGGTCGGTATTTTTTTTTTCTTGTTTGTCTGTTGTTTTTTCCGCTCTGGCTGGACCAGTAGCAGCCTCCAAATGACATGATGCTAAATCAGAATTCTTTTCTTTCCAATTTGCAAGGAAAAAAAAAAAAAAAGCAGACCTCGCTTCAGCACCAAATGAGGCAGTTCATGCTGGTTTTGGAAAAGGAATTAGCTTCAGAGAGAAAAATAACAAACTCCGTTCTGAGGTCTTTCCTATATATCGAAAAGGCCAGTTTGGAAAGGAAATGCGGAAAAACAAACAGAAGGTGCCCAGGTTTCTTTATCATACCTGGAGAAGGACACGCTAAAATCTACACAGCCATACCCTGGCGCCAGGTCTTCATTATTTTTTCTCTTTTAAAATGGCACCCACTGCTCTATAAAATGATCTACTGGGACTTCAAAGCCATGGCGATTGCATGTGGCACAGGATGTACGCAATTAATTATGTAATGCTTAAATGACAGGGTGTAGGAAAAATAGGAGAGAAGAAGAAAAAGTTAAAAAAAAAAAAAGCAAAAAAACCCAAAGTAAACTCAAAGACCTGGTTGTCTGCCTGCCAAGAACCAGTAGCAGATAAGGCCTCCAGTTGCTGTGGAAACTCAGGCCTCCAGGAGCCAGAATCCAATTTCAGAAACCACAAGATCAACATAAACGTGTGCAAAAATAAAAAGGTTTGTTTGGCAAGTAATAAGGAGAAGGGTACCAATGTATAAAACACGTGAACCAAGGTGACCTCAGCCAACTGAAGCCGTAATGGCGATGATGTCCGTGCAGGTTTGGCACCTCCGAAATGAGCGGTAACAAGACACAGTCCACGCTGCTTTCTGTTATCAGGTAATTGCTACCTTTTTGAAATATTAACCATCCACCACCTCTTCCCATGCCTCCCCTCAAAAAACATAACACCACCCTTCATGAAAGCAATGCTAGAGACCTTGATTTTAACCCAAGAGGCCAGAAAACAGACAGCTAGATTTTTTTGCTTGTTTCTTAGATCATGAATCATATGCTCTACCATCCAGGGCAAAGAAAAATGTGTGTGTGTGTGTGTGTGTGTGTGTGTGTGTGTGTGTGTGTGTTTGTCTACACTTTATCCCTTCTGCAATTATCTGCGAGGAGCAATTACATTCTAAAGTAAGATGTAGGCTTCATGTGCAAGCTGTTAATAATTGTAAAACTTAATGTTATTCTGGACTCTTCATTTAACATACTTAAGTTTGGAATAAAGAAGAATCATCTAAAATAAAAGCTCTCTGATGGGCAGACAGATTTTAATTCATCCTTATACTACCAGAAATTATTTACATATGCAACATTATTTTTGTGTGTTTTCCTTCATTTTTTTTAGGTTTATTTATTTATTTTGAGAGAGAGCGTGAGAACGGGAGGGGTAGAGAGAGAGGGAGAGAGAGGGAGAGAGAGAGAGAATCCCAAGCAGGGGCTTGAACTCACGAACCATGAGATCATGACCTGAGCCAAAACCAAGAGCTGGACACTCAACCTACTGAACCACCCAGGCACCCCTCCTTCATTTTCTTTAGAGACTAAACGCTCTCCTAGACTAACTTCATCAATAAGCTGATTAATTATTTTCTTAAGTAAGACCGATTTTGTATTCCATTGAGCCCTAGGCCTAGAAGACTTTCGGTATAAATTCTGGAGAACTCCCAAGTTTGAGGTCAGATAGAAAATGTACCAGCACATGTGGTACTGAAGAAGTGATTTAAACTTTTCCAGGAAGAAAAATAAAAAACAAAACAAACAAATACATACATTTATTTGAATTCCTAACAGATAAATATGTAAAGAAAGAAACCAAACGCAACACATAGAAATGTCACATATAGATCAATTCACTATAGAAATACCCCCATCTCCTTTATTTCTCGATCTTAAGGTCTTGCTCTTCAAATTGAGAAATTAAAAAAAAATTTTTTTTAAATCTTTATTTCTTTTGAGAGAGAGACAGAGTGTGAGCAGGGGAGGAGCTGAGGGGAGGGAGACACAGAATCCGAAGCAGGCTCCAGGCCCTGAGCTGTCAGCACAGAGCCCGACGCGGGGCTCGAACTCACGCACCGTGAGATCATGACCGGAGCCGAAGTTGGACACTTAACCGACTGAGCCACCCAGGCGCCCCAAATTGAGAAATTTTAAATGTACAATTCCATTTACAATAACCCGCATTGTCTATTGTTTGCGTAGAAAACTCTACCTGTCTGGCAGAGACTCTGCTAAACGTACAACACAACACTCCCTTCGTCGCCTGCGCCCACAGCTAAGACATACCTCCTTGTGACTGAGTGCTAGCCAATACGATGCATGCATCAGTAAGAATGCCACTTTCAAGACTGGCCCTCTTATGACCCTCCATACTCTCTCTACTAGCCCATTTGCCAGTTAGATACAGAAGGCCCCTGGAAACTTCCACCTTCCTAGGAAATAGCATATCACATAATGGAGGGATTGGGGCTTCCTGGCTTATCACTTGGAGAAGAGTTTGGAGGGCACCTGATGAAGACCATTCATGTTAGACTTAGTAGGAGTGATAAATAACCTTTTACTATGTTGAGCCACAAAGGTTGAAGGCTTTGGTTACCACATTGCATACCCTACCTGATACAACACCCTTCACAAAACAACCTAAGCATTACCAGTGTCTTTGAAGCTGTCTGACAACTCTTGAAACGTTACGGCATCTTCCTTAAGAAATGTATCCTTTCCCTATTGCATCCAGCCCTATCAGAGCCCTAATCACATGGGATTGTTCTATCACTGTTACTTTAGTAAGCATGCCAGGGCTACACTTTTTATCAGTATCTTCCACGTATAGCACAATACTAAAAATACACGTTGACATTTGGAGTCTAGAAAATGTATTCATCAATCTGTATGTATCTAATAAGGATGAGGACTAAAAAGCCAGAAGTATCTAAAAAGGGTATTTTCTTGTCCCTCCTGTCAAAAAGGCTTTAAAAAGACCACTGGGTAACCTGGACAACCAAGGTACAATTCAAAATCCTGTCTATGTTTTGAAGAATAAAGGATGGGGCATCTGGGTGGCTCAGTTGGTTAAGCGTCCGACTTCAGCCGAGGTCATGATCCCGCTGTTCCAGAGTTCAAGCCCCATGTTGGGATCTGTGCTGACAGCACAGAGCTTGGAGTCTGTTTCAGATTCTGTGTCTCCCTCTCTCTCTCTGCCCCTCCCCCCCACTCTCTCTCTCTCTCTCAAAACTAAATAAACATTAAAAAACATTTTTTTTAAAGAACAGAGGAATGGTCAGCCATAGTGATGAGCAATACCTTCTTCCTAGAAACCATAACTGGCAGAGAGAAAGACAGAGCCTTAAGCTACCTGGCATTGTGCTGTATTTTGACATTCAAGTATCTGTCATTATGAGCAAGGTCTGCCCAATATAAAACTCTATCGGGAGTGGAGAAAATTTTATGTGACCGTAAGTGTGAGAATCTAATGATCTGGAGAGTTTGGTGAAGTTGAGAATACATCTTTTTGCTTTCATAACTTCTTAGGGCAATAGGAGAAGCGAAGTCCAATATTAAAAAGTGTTCATTTGACTCAGCTCACAAGTAGACAATGCCTCATCATTCTCTCCCTGGAAGCGGCAACTTTTTTTTTTTTTTTTAATTCACTGACACTGAATACTCACTTGTTGGATATATTAATGGTGTAGTCCTATAATAAGAATTTCATGCAGTCCTTAAAAATCATGTTTCTAAGAATATTTAATGACTTTAGGGAGTGCCTGGGTGGCTCAATCGGTTGAGCACCCGACTCTTGATTTTGGCTCTTTGATGATCTCACAGTTCATGGGTTTGTGCCCCATATTGGGCTCCGTGCTGACAGTGCAGAGCCTGCTTGGGATTCTCTTTCTCTCCTTCTTTCTCTGCCCCTCCTGCAAGCTCTCTCTCTCAAAATAAATAAATAAACTTTAAAAAAAGTTCACATATATTTTAAATAAAAAAAAATCAGAATATATAATTTAAACCCCATGGTAAAATATTTAAGAGGCTGAAATAAATATATAAAAATTCAAAAGCTATTTCATTCAGTCGAATTATAGTTGATTTTTATTTAATTTCCTCTTTACAATTTTCCGTAATTCCCAATTTTACCTAGTAATCATGCATTGTCATTTTATGGTTAGAATAGATTAATATGTATTATTTGTTAAAATAATTCAGACAGTCTGCATTTAAGATGAGGTTAAAGCAGCCTACAAAATCAAAATATATTTAAATAGGGGTGCCTGGGTGGCTCAGTAGCTAAGCATCCCATTCCTGATATTGGCTCAGGTCATGATCTCACAGTTCGGTTCCTGAGTTTGAGCCCCAGGTTAGGGTCTCCGCTGACAGCGCGGAGCCTGCTTGGGATCAAATCTCTTCCTCTCTCTCTGACCCTCCCCCATCTCAAAAATAGATAAACTTAAAAAAAAAGAAATTCCTTATTAAAAATATATTCATCTAGGGGCACCTGGGTGGCTCCACTGGTTAAGCGTCTGACTTGGGCTCACGTCATGATCTCACACTTTGAGTTTGAGCCTCGAGTCGGGCTCTGTGCTGACTGCTCAGAGCCGGGAGCCTGCTTTGGATTCTGTGTCTCCCTCTCTCTCTGCCCCTCCCCTGCTCATTTTCTCTCTCTCTCTCTCTCTCTCTCTCTCTCTCTGTCTCTCAAAAATAAGAATAAACATTTAAAAAACATACATTTAAATAGTGCATTCAAAAACAGGAGAGATCATGAAAATTAATGCAATAAATTCTATAATAATACTAACCTTACAACATGTTGGGTGATCTTTTTAAGTGTTGTGCATATGTTGTTAACCTATTTAATACTATCCTCATAACACCCAAGGAAGTAGGTAATCATATCACTTCTTTTTCACACACAAGGAAGCTGAAGCACAGAGAGGCTGAAACTTGTCTAAGGTCACTCAGCTAGTTAGTGGAGAAGCTAGACTTAATCCATGCAGTCTGGCCCCCGAGGCTGCACTTTAGGCACCACACTATAAAATGGTACCAAGAAACAAAAATGGAGTTTGCCTCTGGGTTACTTTCTCTCAAAGAAAATGGAGAGTAGTAGGTTATTTGGAGGTACCTGTTATCAAATCACAAATAAGCATTTAACTGAACATATGGTTTCCTAGGCCTACATTTTAAGAGGAATTGATTGTGCAGGTTATCTAATGCAAAAGTGGGCAAGACTTTCAACTGTATTATTATAGAATATATAGAAATAAAACCCAGTCTAGAGAGATGAATCCTCACTTGTACTCATGAGGCATGGCCCTTGAAAGTTTTCATCTCTCTGTGGGCAAAAGCAGATAAAGATATGCTTCCTTACTAAGAACAGGGCTGGTGATAGCCCCAAATCTTACCCCATTCTCTCTGCATGATCACAAACCACCACAGAGGTCAGAGTGGAGCAGAGGAGCAGAGTTAAGCAAAATCTCTTTGGCAAGATCATTTCTTCCAAGGGGACATCATTAATCTAATAATGTTGCACATTAAATCAATTTGCACCAAGAAAATGAAAGCCACACAGGGTGATATATAGCCTATGGGAGCTCCCCAAATGAACGCCAGCCCCAGCCAATGTTTTAGTCTCTTGCTACTTCTTTTATTTTACACAGAAAATTAAATGTTAGCCAGTTGAGTTCTATTTTCGTTTAGAATGTCTATTAAAAGTCTGGCTGTAATATTTATGAATACCAAAACAAGACCACCAGGGCACATATGTACTAAAAGCAAGTCTCTGTCACAGGTCTACCAAGCAGTTTCTCAGACATTAATAAAATAATAATAATAATAATAATAATAATAATAATATAAAAATCACTAAAACTACAACAGAGAGGTTCCAATTGGAAGAACAGATAAAAAAGAAAAAGAAAAAGTGTTTTAAATTTTGCACACACACAAAAAAATCCTTTATGTGATTTAGAAACCCCTTCTTCCTATTGCTTCAATCCTGGAGTTAAAACATGTAGACTGAGGTTCAATGATAGGCCCATCAGATTTCATTATGAAGCTTTCAGGAAGATAATTTAGAGGAAACACTCAAATGTTTACTAAGAGTATACGAAAGTCTCAACTGCAGGCCTGTCCATGCAAGAAGTTTTTCACCTCAGTGTTTTTGTTGTTGTTGCCAAATTTTTTTCTGAATTCCTGGTGGTCTTTGTTTTATTTTGTTTGGTTGAGGTCAGGGTTGCCTTACGGATTGTCTTGAGATACAGTAAGTAGAGGGAGACAGACAATTTACCGTGAAATTGTTAGTAGCCAAGGCTGAACAGTGATAAATTGTGATAAAATACATTAAAGATAAGCCATGTCATAAATAATAATGTGAACTAATGGAGACACAGAATTTAATTTGAAAAAAAAAAGTTCTCTATACTAGTTTCCTGTAATATATTACCATCTACGGTTTACCCATGCATCAAAGTTAAAACTGAAAATCACCCTTGCCACTGGAAAATTTAAATAAAGTTTTACAAGATTAATTAAGCTGAATCTTCAGTGAAAAAAATTAACCACAGATTTCAGGTTTATCTTTGCCTGTAAGGTGATCTTTATTTTTTTCCTCCTGGAAAACTTTGTAAGAAGATAATATTTTCTGAGCATTACCTTGCAGGACTACAGCATCAGCATCACTAAACTGTTCTATTGCTCCTCCAAACCCAAAGCAATGGAAAGAAGGAGGAAAAGAGGAAGAGGAACCAGGAGCAACAGAGTCTTTGTTTACACATCCCCAAGTCTTAAAACATAACCCTATCCACGCCTGACATTCCTCATCTCGCCTCTGCCCTTCCTGCCACCCTCTCTGTTAATCCTTGGGAGTGGGACTTCTTTATCCACCTGGACTGACCCTATTGGAAGTTTCTGTGCTTTTACATGCTTCTGAGGCCAGGAACGAGATTATGCAAAGACTGGCCTTGAGACTGCAGAAGTCTTGATGGTTCCTGCCAACAAACTGACTTTGTCCTAACACCCCTCTCCCCACCCCCTTTTTATGTAAAGAATGAAGGACTCTTATTGAAGATACAGACATAGGGAGAACAATGATGAGAGAGGGCAGTGACAGGGAACAAGCTGATGCACCAGAGTTCTTACTGGGTTTTGCTCTTCAGTTGAGTTTAATTTAGTAGCATTTTCTGTGTTACTGGATTGGTTTAATCAGAAAGGATTTAGGGGCAACATCATGCCTTGATTCACAAAATATTTCTGTGTGTGTGTGTGTGTGTGTGTGTGTGTGTGTGTGTCCATGAGCATGGTGATTTTTATACTGTTGAGAACTATTAGCTAAAAATCTTTCCACAATGAAAAGAGGGCATGGTTTTCTTCTAGTCAACTTTCAAAGGGGCTGCTCTGTCATCTGAACCCGGAGCTAAGGTGGCCCACCTAGACTTGGAAGGGCTGATCTGCTGGGTCCATTTCTCACTCTGCCTCCAGAATGGCAAAATGCCAAACACTCCCTTGGTAATCATGTGCACTCTGCAGCTTTCAGTTTCTCTATCATTCACCTCCACAGACCTTTGAAGTGTCCTTATTCTGGTTTTGCTCACTCCCCCGCCACTCTTCAGAGTGCATTTGCATGATATTGGGAAAGTAAAAGAATGTCCATTTGGAAAATCAAATTCCTGGGACCAGAATCTTAACTCTTAACGTGGAAGAGAGCGAGAGTTTAAGGATTCCCCACCCCTAGTATCTTCTTTGCCACCAATGTTCATCATTTCTTTTACGGAAGTACGACTTTCGAGGATTACAACGTAAACTGGCCCTCACATATTCCCTCTTCTTTGGATGGAGAAAGAGCCACGAAATGCACACTCAGGCCCAATGAACTTGATTCTGAACTTGGCAACTTTCTGAACTGGGCTCACAGCGATCCTCAATAACAGAGGTTAGTTGAATTAAAGAACGTGGTCCGTCTGAGTGAATACAGTAAGCTTCACCAAAGCAAGATCTTGAAAGGACTTTTTTTGAATCAGGTATATGCAATTTTTAAACCAAGACAATCCACATGAGTTCATGAAAGGGACAGAGGAGACAGATTCACCTGGAGGAAGAAGAGGTTGGTGGGCATCAGGCAAGGGTTCAGAGCCTCACATCACTAGAAGGGGTTTCAGACTTTGGCCTCACACCAAAGGTGGAATGTAGTAAAAATCAGATACACCAGGTTAAAAGTCTAGTTAAACAAGTAGGCTACTCATTGTAGAGAAAAGGTAGAGAGTTGAAGTATGATGCTTGGTTGGGCTCCTAAGGCTCATACTATCACACAGATGCCAATATTCCAACTGCATCTGACAAGACTCTCTTTAATCCTCAGTACAGAGGAAGGGAGAATCAGGAGAGAATTGAAGTACAAGATGTGCCCTAAAGTATAGGTCTGAGGTGGCTGTGATGAAGTGTGGAGGCCAGACTATGTGGATGGGGGTGACGAGATGGCAGGGTAGGAAAGAATGTTTGGAAGAACAATAGTCATTACTTGTTTTGTTTATTTATTAATGCAGTATGGATATAAAAATCCTATTCCTAAAATTATGCCAACTATTAAGAAGCCTCTTCCCTTATTCATAAAAAGACCATGGTGATTTCTTCAGATTGCTCCCAATTATATGTGCACATTATAATGATGATTTATTTGAAAGTCTTAAATGTGACTAAGTAGTCTGAGAACTATGTTCTATCTTTTGTGTTTCCTTTACATGGTACCTTTGGTGATACAGAAGAAGTGGTCAATATCAACTTAGTTTCATAAACTTTCCAGTCAATCTGGTACACATATTATTCAAGGTCATCCCATAAAACAGTAAATCTTACAGGTACACATAAAACCTTTACTCAACTATTTATTTATTCTTAATATTATTATTTTACGTGGCTAATGCTCAATAGCACGTAGACTATTTTTTAAAATGAATCGACTGTATAATCATTTTTGCAGGCATTCTTATTGCATGTGAGCCGGAAGATTGCATTATAAGGTATATTAATGTGTGTGATTACTATACCTTATGAAGAGCATAATCCAGGAACCTTTAGACTCTAGATCACCATTGACAAAGAAATGAGATGATATTTTTGTAAAACTATAAAGAGCATGAGTTTCCCAAGCCAAGAAAGCTCATTTTAACAGCGTTCTTTTCCAACAGATTTCCATTTATTAATGTATTTATGTATTATACAACGCTTGTGATCTACATGTGACTAAGTTTTAAATCACTATAACTATAAATGCCAACTTATAAAAGGTTTGAGAAATTCCATGACTCCAGAAAAAGGGAGAAGACTAAAAAGTCGTAAGTTCCTTCAATTTCAGTTACAAGTTTGTATGTGAAAAGCAACAACTGATTCCCCATTCTGAATAAGATAGAGAATACTGTAGGTAGCAAACAGAAGTCCTTGACTAATTAAAGAAAACAATGTTAGTTTGGAGGACATGGCAAAATCTTACCCAGGGCAAGATTTTTGATTCCTTTCTTCCCAGAATATTGTGAAAAGGTCCATGATGGTTTGAGATAGGTAAACTGTAGGCTTACAAGCCTACAGGAACATGAGCCCGAAGCCCTGTGAGATCTTTTATGGCCATGAGAGTCTGTGAAATGTTGTAGTTAATTCCCTGCTATCACCTCACACACAGAACTAAATGTATTTGCTGGCTGGCTTCCCTCTTTCTGTCAATGGTGCCACCATTCTTCCAGCCACCCAGGCTTGAAATTTTGGAGTTAGTTTTCATTCTTTTGGCTTCTTACCCCTTACCCCAGTCACTTACCAAATTTATTCAATTCTTTCATGTCTCTTTCCCATCCAAGCCTATGTTGCTTGTCCCATTGCAAGACCTTAATTCAAACCCCTATTATTTCATGCCTGTTCAATTACAGTACTCTTGTAATTGGACCCTTTTTCCATCCAACTGGCCCTGTGTGCCACCACTAGATTAATCTTCTTTAAATATCACTTTGATCATGTTATTCATCTTCAGTGTCTCTGCCTTGTGTTTATCTGTGTTGCACAAGCTGCTGATCTGTTCAGCAACAAAAGGGGCACGTGATTAATTACATTTGGGAAAGACTGCCTACGGTAACCTCTTTAGGAAATTCACAGTGCTTCTCTGCATCGCAGTGACTTGAAGAAATCTACCAATGGAAAAACCTGGTTCATTCTATTTAACATTCCCATTTCTCAAATTTAGTTGAGAAAAATGGAAACTTTTTTTTCATATAAAAAGCATGAAGCTTTCTCAGACTGAATATTTTAAATCACACACTTTGGGAAACATAAGTGAATATCATAATATTCCAACTCCTAAAAATTGACATGTTTCTTCATAATCATGCTCCATTTGGTCTAGTCTTTTATTGCACTGACCATCAATGCACACCAACATGACATCTCAGTCTATACTCTCTGATCAGACTTATCCCTTCTTCATTAACTTTTACTGGTCAAATTAAAAAAAAATCATTTTTATCCTTCAAGAACCAATTCAATGGCCACCTCTTTTATGAAGATTTCGTATGTTCCGGCTCCAAAGGTCTCCCGCGATATGTGGGACACAGTAATTATAAATGTTATAGAATAATTCCCAATCCATTCAACTCAATGTAGCAGAAATCCATTTAGTCCTTTCTAGTTGCCAGGCACTGATGATAGGAAGTAGGTTATGTAAGTACCCCACTAAGATGCTCAATGGAGTATTCGCAGAATTGGAGATATTGCTATAATAGGGATAATATACTATTACATATATAATTACAAGTACTATGGAAACCTAGTTCATTCTGTTTGGAAATCATGGGTAGTGCTCATGTAAAGCTACAGAAAGATGGTCTCTGAGCCAGCTCTGATTTAACCAAAACATTAAATAATTATCATTCAATAATGAACTCTAGGTGACCTATATCCTCGTATTGGACTCAAAACCTGTAACATCTGGCCGTGCTTCATGAGACAGAGGACCTTCAGCCATCATTACCTATTAAAAGTTCCTCATTCAAGTTGAAGACTATTCTTTTTTTTTTTTTTTTAATTTTTTTTTCAACGTTTTTTATTTATTTTTGGGACAGAGAGAGACAGAGCATGAACGGGGGAGGGGCAGAGAGAGAGGGAGACACAGAATCGGAAACAGGCTCCAGGCTCTGAGCCATCAGCCCAGAGCCTGACGCGGGGCTCGAACTCACGGACCGCGAGATCGTGACCTGGCTGAAGTCGGACACTTAACCGACTGCGCCAGCCAGGCGCCCCTGAAGACTATTCTTAAATAACTCTTCAGTTACTTACTCTTCAGACTATAGAAACCCAGTCCCTTTTATCTTTTCTCAAAGGTTTGATTTTCTAGTCTTTAATCATCATTCTGTTTCTCTGAACTCCCTCCAAAGCATCCATGCTCCCCTTTGCTTGTCGATTCCACAACTGGTTACTATACTATGTAAACAGCAGACAATGTCGTGCAAAACCAGACAACATGGTAAGGTTTGATTTAGTTAAGAACCCAACTCACAAATACTTATTCAGAATATCTCAATTCTGTAGTGCAAAACTTGGCTGTAGATCAAGAGTGTTTTAATGGCCTGTTCATACAGCATTACATGAGGGTGATGATTTTTTAAAAATTCTTCTGGGCATAATATTAAAATACAGAAATTCCCAAATAAGTACACCCACATAGCACCAGATATTTAAGAGCTATTTATGATTTCCACTATTTACTAGTTTAAATAAGTATGCCATATTTAAGATACATATGTGTCCCTATGTATAATACATATATACTATACTAAATATATATTAAATATCTAGTTACATAAAATTAAATAAGGCATGTAATAGAGGTTTTTGTCACATGATTTAAGTTTTGAGACTTTGTGTGTATGTGTTCACACACAGTGGCATAATGAAGAAGAAAAGTACCAAATGAAGAAGAAAACTACAATATACACTTAATTATAAATGAGATTCATAAGTTAATCAAATTTTAATTTATAAATCTATGTCACAAAAGGCAGAGGGAAAAGACGTCTCACTAATAAAAGAATAAGAATTACATTGATAACAGATTTCTTAAAAGTAACTATAGAAATGAGAGATCAAGGGAATCTTCAGAGTGCTTGAGAAAATAACTATCAAACAAAAATAGTACACTAAGCTAATCCAGTTTTAAAAAACAAAATAAAATCACAACATTGGCAGGTAAAAAAAACAAAATTCCCACTAATAGACTGAACTAAAAAATATACTTCAAGGAAGAAGAAAATACGGAGAAAATTCAAGATATAAAAGCAAACACTAAGAAAAAGTGGTGAAAATTTATTAAATCTAGACAAATATTACCTGTTTAAAGCAATAATATTAATGTTCCTACTTAAAACAATAAGTTATTTTTAAAGAACACTAATAACCTACAGGAAATTAATAGCATATAAATTAGAGGATATGATATCAGGTCTTTAAGAGGATCGTATATTTTGGGGGGAGCAAAAGAACTAAAAATAGGGTTTAAGATATTGCTAAGCTTTGTACTTGAATAACCCAATATGCATGATAAAATTTCAGGAGTGATCACTAAAATAGTAGTAATATTAAGTCTTTTTAAAAACTTTTATTTAAAAGTTTATTTTTAAGAGAGAGAGAGAGAGAGAGAGAGAGAGAGAGACAGAGCGTGAGCAGGGGAGGGGAAGAGAGAGAGGGAGACACAGAATCAGAAGCAGGCTCCAGGCTCCAAGCTGTCAGCACACAGCCCAACATGGGGCTCGAACCCACGAACCGCAAGATCATGACCTGAACTGAAGTTGGACACTCAACCGACTAAGCCACCCAGGCGCCCCTAAGATTAATTCTAAATCTAGTTTGAAAATTTAATATGTTAAACTTTGGGCTTCATTCAATATTCATGATATAATTTTCAGACTAATCTCTAAAAGAGTAGAGATGGATAAATTCAAATCCAAGTGAACTTTTTTTTAACGTTGGAAAAATAAGAAAAATAAAATACAGCAATTCGAAAACCACCACCAATCCTGAAGAATACAAGGAAGGAGATTAAAAGAAGAAAGGGAGAGGGATAAGTGGAAATTATTAAACTTGAACTAAACTTGCTATTTAAAAGACAGAGATAATCAAATTATATCTAAAAAGTCCCAGCTTATAAATATTTATTCAGAATATGCCAACCTTGATCCCTCAACAGCTCGTAAGACATTCTTCTATAACATAAAAACGCACATTTTTAAAAATTTAAATAAAGGGACTGTAAAAGATATACTCAGGGTATAATCAACAAAAGGTAGCTGAATCTCAATATCATACAAAGAATACATTAAGACAAAAGCATTATCAGGAATAGGTTAATTATATGATAAGTAATAAAGAGTTAAATTCATCAATAAGATAAAAAGATTAATCTTGTATTCATCTACTAACTTAGCTCCAGAATACATAAACCAAAAATGGATAGAACTGCAAAAAGAAATTAACAAATTCATAATCATAGTGTGAGGTTTCAACGTATCTATCTCAATGATAAGTTGTAAACAAAAAAAACAATAAACCTATGTAAAATTTACCAACAGAACTAACAAACTTCATTTAATGGGCATACATGAAATTATGCATCTACTGGTGGAGAATACAACTTCCTCTTGAATATAAAATAAAACTTTAGGAAAACTGAATGTGTGCTACGAGGCCATAATTCAGGACTCAATAAATTTCAGGTAACATATAGAACATGTTTTTAGTAAATAACACAATTATGTTAAAAGTCAAGAAAAACAGTACAAATCTATTTACATTTGGTAATAAAAAATGTAATTCTAGGAATACATAATGGAGAATTGAAATATAATTATTGAATGGAAATGAAGACACTACATATCAACAATTGTGGCATGTAGAAAAATGGAGCTACATGGAAGATTTACAGTTTTAGAAAAAAGAAAGGCTGAAAATTAATGAAATAAGCATCATCCATCCTTACAAGTTGGAAAATGAATTATAGAGTAATTCTTAAAATGTAGAAGGAAAGAGATAGTAAAGTTATGAGCATAAATCAGCATAATAAAAAATAAAGATTCAATAAAGGTATCAACAAAACTAAATTTATTTTTTTGAAAGAGTGTTAAATAAACTTTGAAGATCAAAAGTAATAATAATTAGGTGCAGAAATAAACGCATAAGAGACTTTAAAGAAAGGACATAATGAACTACTTTCTACCAATAAATTTGAGATTTAGATAAACAGATAATTTTGTAGATTTTAGTACACAAAGAGAATATCCTGAAAGCTCTAAAAAATATAATGCGTACATTTAAAATATTCTCTCTCTCTCTCTCTCTCTCTCTCTCACACACACACACACACACACACACACACACGCACGCACACACACACCAGGGCAGCAGCCTTTTATGAGAGTTTTCCCAAAATTGTAAGGACAAGATTGTTCCAATCATATTTAAATCTCTAGAGAATGGAAAGCCTATGTCTCAACTCATTCTTTGAGGCCAGTATAATTTTGGTATTAAAACCATGCAAAAAAAAAGGCGGGGGGGGGGGTGGTAGAAGGAGAGGAAAAAAAAGGAAATGATCATTTATTCATAAATTTGGAGACAAAAATTCCAAAGAAAATATCATCAAACTAAATTCTACATTGTAATAAGAGAGATTTCATGATGATCAAACTAGATTCAAATCAGGAATGCAAAGGTGGCTCAACATTTTGAAATCTATAAACTTACTTCATCACACAACACTGATTAAAAAAACTTGAGGCACAGACTAAGGCAGCTTCCCAGAGATGTGCATCATTAAGTGGCCAAACTAGGACTTACATGGGAAAGATTAAATAGTAACTATCTCATATGAGAAACACCTAAAGACCTAAAAATTATATAAAGTAAATGATACAAAGGAAAGTGGCTGACATGAAAAATGATCTATGGATGGGAAAAAAATAGTATTCTTTTCACTACTTGATATTTTTCCCAACTCTTCACCCCTCCCTGTTGCTCAGTAACTTCCTGGGTTCATAGAATCAAGGGTACAGAAAAAATAGGGTATTAATTGTAGGGCTGTATATTTTTGGGGGGTACTACTAGATTCTAGATAATGTAGACACTCTTCAGTTATCGTTATTATGAGGCTTTGAGAAGAGCAGGGCAAAAAGATAAGTAGAAATTGGGAAGTTATTGTCAGGTGAGAAGGTAAATCAAAGATGCTGAATTGTGACACCAGGAAAGATCTCAAACAGCCAAACAAATGGGTCACTCTAATAAATTGAGCTGTATATTATATCTAAATTGTTCCAGATCATAGCAGTGGAATCAAAGTTTTGAACCCTGATTTTAAATGTGTATTACCTTTTTACTATGCTGTATATAAGTTATAGAAACACTTTTTAGTGTCACTTCACATTTCTGAGTATTTTCTCTAGGCCCCTCTGCTAATTCCTGGAAACTCTCCATTCAGAGTTGGACTCATAATCAGATTTGGCCAGCCAATACCAAGGCAACTGTCTGTATGTTTTCTTTCCACTCTATCACAGGATGCCAGCACACAGCTTAAGAAACAGTCAGGAAAATGAAGCCTGTTTCTTGAGGGGCTGATTAAGCAAGACAAAGTCAATTAACATCTGATTCCTCACAGGTTTCTGCAAGCAAATTGTTGCAATTACCCAAAACCAGTGAGCAAATTGTGAGATAATTAAAAGGGGCAGTCATGAGTCCACTGACAGGGTCCTGCCTCTGCTGTCAGAAATTCCATAAGAGGCTGATTAAGGAACAATTTTAAACATGCAAAGTTTGCTGCAGGAAAGTTTTCCTCTCTAATGACAATGTAGACATTAAAATACAACTCCTTTGTATTTTATGTAATTTTAAGTACATTTCAAGTGTAATGTGTTTATCTGCATTTTGTGTTTTTAACAGTTTATTGTTTTCATTTACATATAAAATAAATGCAACCATCTTTACAAAGTGTGTTTAGTATATATGTTGTCACAGCCAGGACATTTTACAGCTCTATGGAATAAAAGATAGACTCCACTGTTACTGTTTATAGTCTGTAATAGGCAACATAAAAACAAAGTCCACATTAGTTATGTAGACAGCATACTTTTATGAGCCTGTTAAACTTTGTTTTCACAGGCTACTAAGTCATTTCAAAATAGAGCCTAAACAAACTACCCATATATTTACTCTGTTTGTCACCAAGAATTAAGATTTGATCTCATTATGTAGGTGGTCATTAATGCAGAATTGCAGACATTTCTTTATCATGTTTACAGAAGAAGCTACCAAGAGCCAAAATGGAATGGACAAGAAGACAGGATGTGACAAGATTTCTTTCTTAAAGTGTATAAAGTGGCATTTTCAATGAGCCTTCTGAGCAGATAGCAATCAGGTTTTACCAGCTGACATGGCTTGGACCAAGATTTGTAATACTGTCCTTACAAGAACTTATTTAAAAAAATCCATCTGTACCTCTGAGGGGAGGGAGTTGTAAGTTGCTCGATTTTAGATTTTTGCACTTTCTAGATAGTTCAATGAAGTCTGTTGTCCATAGGTTTTAGAAGGATACAAAACACCTAGTATATGCTGTAAACAGTATGGCCAGAGTGGTGAATAAAGGGCAAATCACATGGAGAACATTTCCAAAGTGATAGGATTATTTAGGGTTCAGGAAAAATCAGGGTTGACTTCCTTGAAAAGATAATGTGTATACAGCTATGAAGGAAGTGGGTTAACCGTGTGGGTGCCTACAAGTGGAGCATTCCAGGAAAATGGAACAGTGGTACAGAAACCACAGGTAAGAGTGGGCCAGACATTTAAGAGAAACAAACAGGAGTTCAAAATGGCTAGAGCAAAATAAAGCATTTGAATTTTATAATGGAAATTTATGTGACTGAAATATAACTTATGTGGGAATTATTAAGAAGATCTACCTTTTTATAAGAGATGCTATTTTATCCACTCAAGAACTTGTATTTCCTGGAAATTTATTTGTATCCATTCGTTCAACAAATGCTGATTGAGTGCCTACTATGAGCTAATGTTCTAGGGCACTGAGATGTTGTGAAAACAACAGCCAAAGACTAACATTTTCATGTAATGGACCAATGACCATGACCAATCAGGGTATATCCCAAATTTAATATAGACGAATACTAGAAATTCTATTTATATAAAACATCACATGAATATGTCAAAAGAGAAATCTCCCCATACATGTCTAAGATAATGAATCATTTAAAAACTGACATGTAATAATAAAATGGGAAATGATAGAAATCAATGGGTGACAAAATACTTAAAACATAAATGGAATAATTCCTATTATAGTCAGAAAAGAGACAGGGACAGCCATCATTACATAAATTATTCTAGAAGTTCTACTCAATTCAATAAACTGACAACCAAACAAAAAATGAGACTACATGCCACTCTTTGTAGATGAAATATTCTATCCCTGGAAAGCATGAGAATGAAGTGAATAAATATTAGAAATCATAATAGAAGTACAGGAAGTTTTTTCCCCCAAAATACACAGATACCAATAATTTTTCCATATATACTAGAAATAGCCAGCTTGAAAATATATCTATATACTAAGAACTATAAAAATTATGGAAAATTAAGCAAGGATTCAAATAAAGCCATATTCTTAATTGAGAACACTCAATAATATAGTCTCTAAAGTTAATTTGCAAGGATTTGTTGGTTACAATTAAAATCTAGTGTGGCATTGTTTTAACTGGTGAAGTGGTTTTGGAGTCATCTAAATAATAATAATTTGAGCCTAGACAAGAAAAATGATGAAAATAGGGCAGGGGTGAAGAACAATGACACACAAAAAAATTAAAATACAGCATATAAGCCAAAGAATAGAAAAACTGGACTAACAGAAAACCCAGTAGACATGTATGTGTATTTCATTGAATAATAAAGTTGAAATGTTAGATCTGTGAAGAATGGACTCACCCCATAAATGGTGCTTTTCTTATACTGCTTGTTCTAGGCTGCCATTCCGTTGTGCCTCCAGCTCACTGGTGGGATCAAAATTCAAATCTCACCTTTCCTCTGGAGCCAGCAAGGATAAATTCAAACAATGAGTTATTTCATGGCAAAAATAAAAATAAAACACAACACACACACACACACACACACACAATGACCAACCCCCCCAAATTAGTTTTTATTATAAGATTTTGTCATGAAAAGTGCTATTTAACTAATAAAGGTTTTCCCTTTACAAATGCCATATAATCCTGTAGATTAGCCAGAAGACCTCCTCCATCACCACCAATGGCCTCTTTGTCACAGATGGACCTAGGAAGTCCATATTCAGAATGCTAGTGAGATGGGTTACAAGGAGTTATAAATTAGTCATATCAGTCTGAGGCATCCACAGACCAATCACTGCAGTTGCAATGACACTGGCCAAGTCTACTTTCAGGCATCAAGTAAACTCTGTATCAGTTATCCAGCCACAGTGGCTACATAATGGTGACACTGCATGATTTTGGTTTTGTCTACAGAGAAATACCAAAGTTAAAATGTTTTGTCTTACTTAAATTTAGAATACCTACTCAGTACAAAAAAACAAGCACGCCATATGCATGTGTGCGCACACATACACACGTTCAAATTTTGTCCATTTGTATCACCTAAATAAAACTTTTCCTAACACTTGAGAACATATCCACAACATGGACTAAGCATAATGCACGTAACATAACATGTACATTACAGGCACAACGTAATAACAAATACATATGTATGTGTATATATCACACACAAGTATGACAAACACACATTATATATATAAAGTTTTTCTTTTAAGATAATTCCCTGAAGTCTATTTGTTTTACATCAAAGGGCACACATACTATTTAGAGCTTTAAAAACAAATTTTCCCATTTTCCCTCAGAAAGTTTATGCCACATGTTTACTAGGTTTGGAGGCTGGAGATTAGAAGGAGAAATGTCCTTTTCTAGGAAAAATTTTCCTTCCTGAGTTAACTCATAAAATACTCAGGTTGGATGGAGAGATGGAAGTAAAGTACAATTTAACCAATAGATTTTATCTGTTTTAAAATTTTCCTTTAAAATTTAAGCACACAGGGGCGCCTGGGTGGCGCAGTTGGTTAAGCGTCCGACTTCAGCCAGGTCACGATCTCGCGGTCCGTGAGTTCGAGCCCCGCGTCGGGCTCTGGGCTGATGGCTCAGAGCCTGGAGCCTGTTTCCGATTCTGTGTCTCCCTCTCTCTCTGCCCCTCCCCCGTTCATGCTCTGTCTCTCTCTGTCCCAAAAATAAATAAAATTTGGAAAAAAAAAAATTTTAAAATTTAAGCACACAGTACATTGAGCTATGGTTATAACAATGATCTAACTAACAAAAAGACACAATTACCTAGAATAACTTTAGTTCTCAAATTGCCAGGCTGCTTCTGGTAACTTTTCTCATGAATCTTTTCCATATTTGCACATTTTTAAAATAATGATTAGATGCACACCTAGGAGGGAGACTGGAAGAATGTGACTTCAAGCAAAGCCACAAATAAAAGTTTTCTATTAAAACTTTTGCATTCAGCACCCAATCATCCTGTTTGAAAAATGCACACTGATAGAGGAATGAAGCGGATGAACTCATTGATCCCCGGTAGACAAAAGAATATAGGATTTCAAGATCTGTTCACTGATTTTGCACATTCCGTTAACAAAAGTCTACTCCCACTCATAGCCAACCCCCCTTCCTGAAGGAACTGAATGAATAGGACACAGATTCAATGCGTGGCGGACCCAGAGCAAGGCAGCAGAGGTACCTGTCTGTGATTTTCATTACTGTTGGGCTGAGCCTGCCGCCATTGGTTGTGGCCAGACTATCACATTTCCCTTTCATATTTCTAAACCACTTTGGCTCCTCGAATGTTTCACCTTCATGCTCCACTATCTCAAAAGTACATATAAGCTTGATTAAGATTATCCGAACATGTAACCTCTCCAGGATTGTATCTTTTGGGCCTCCATCAAATCTGCTTTGTCATAGAGCAGACGGGTGAAACGAGCATGTTACTAAGAAGGAAAGAAATCTGTCCAACTTCTAATAGGCTTATGATTCATCCTTTGACGGCTCACAGACCTTTCTGGACGACAGTGATTGGCCATCTGGTTTCATTGGGGATGATAAATTCAGCAATAAACATGACTCTTGGTCCTATGTCCTTCTAAACCCAAGTCACAAATATTGTGAGTCAGATGTCCCCACCCAACAACACGACAGCTCCTGAGCTCAAATGCTCCTTTGACATAGCCCATGCCACCCAACTTCAATTATGCCTGGGCTACATTTCTTTTGGAAGCACTACAGGATTTTTTTTTTTCCTTTGACACACCACACACACACACACACACACACACACACACACACAATTTTTTTTTTTTTTTTTAAGGAGGCAGAGGCATCCAGCCAAATAAACTACGTTAAGCAGTGGGTTCCATTTTAGGTGTTGACAGTGTATAATAAATCCAGACCTACCTAACATTTACAGGAACGTTATAAAATGAGTGAAATGGCATGAGCTGGTTGCCGGGCCAACCAGACAAACACAATAAACAGGCAGCAGTGACAGGAGTAAGTTACACCATCTCTCCGGTCTGAAATATATCACTTTACATTAGTCTTTGACCACTTTGAAAGCTCTTTGTTTTATATTTTTCAAAATGCTCTTTTACAGCATAGATTACCATTAAATCTTTTCAGATGAGGAAGTTTCTTTTTTTTTTTTCCTTTGCAAACTTGCATAGCTCTAGAAAGTGAACATTTATTTTTATTTTAACTCTAATTAAAAAATAAATTCAAGTCTTAAGAACAATGTTAAGGCTCAAATCCTAAAGGTCCCTTCTGGCAGATTAAAAAGAAAAAAAAATTTCTCTAGACTAGAAAGAAAATAAACAATAACAGTAGTTACTATACTTTGTTGGTTTAAAATGTTCTGTTAAAATGGCAGCATTTCGCAGTACTATTTAACTCTTTACAAGTCAGTCTGCATCCTGAAGTAATTTCTCTCCTAATGGAGAATAATACATTTTATTACAGAGTTCTAGAACATTCTAGTTGGAAGGATCTTAGAAATCATCAAATTGCTCCTTTGTTTGGCAGAGTCAAAAAGCAATAGATAAATTAGGGTTTTTTTAATAACCATTAAAAATAATGACATCTCATTTCTGGTATTTATATTATATAAAAGTATTTATTTTTATTCCTTTAGCCAATATTCACACAAGTGAAATAAGTTCTACCTCACTTCTTTCAGTTTCGGCTTTGAACAGCAAAGTAAAGTAGAGTGACTTAGAATTCTCCATACAAAATGAGATAAAACTATGTCTGTTCCATAGAAAATATTGCCAGATTATCAACTATACGTCCAAAAGGCATATCTGTGAATAGGGCGACCAACTTGTCACAGTTTGCCTGAGACATTCCACATTTGAGCGCTGACAGCCCATGCTTCAGAAAACCCCTCAGGTCTCAGAGACAGTTATACTTGGTTACCTACTTGTGCAGGTAATGTATCTTTTTCTCACTGTTTTTCAATACATTTAATAAAAACTGGTTTGTAAGTTACTCTGAGAAAAATTTCACCCTTTCCTAAAAACATTAAAAGTGAGGCAAGTTCTCTGATGATGGTTCATTTGTTTATGATCAACAGAATCCATATTTCAAGTCAATTTCTTTTTTAGTGTTTATTTATTTATTTTGAGAGAGAGAGAGAGAGAGAGAGAGAGAGAGAGAGTTGGGAGGGGCAGAGAAAAGGAGAGAGACGGAATCTCGGGCAGGCTGTGCACTGTCAGCATGGAGCCCGATGCGGGGCTTGAACTCACAAACCACAAGATCATGACCTGAGCCAAGATCAACTGGCGGACACTTAACCGACTGAGCCAGGTGCCCCTCAAGTCTATTTCTACAGCTGGAGCAGTGGGTTTAGTAAGAGAGACTCAGAATATAGTTAGCCTATGCATCATTTCAGGTTTCTAAATTGTAGCTGTATCACCAGAAACATTTCACTGCTAACAGTTTGGAAGAAACTAGCCCAGTTTCCCATTGGTTGGTTTCTCATTTCTCCACTTGCACCATGAGGACTTAGTTTGAAGGAAAACAACATGAACATTAAGGGAAACTGGAGACAGAGTAAGAACAGCCAGGTTACAGGGACCCCTGACAGAACCTTGTTACAATATATCATAAATTCCCAACGCTTCTCAGAAATGATACCATGGAATGCTTTGAAATCTCCGAAACTGATGGGTATTTTAATATACATTGCACAAAATTTGTCATTTTGACTGGAGAAAAGGCATTGTTCCTCTTTCCTGTGGGCAGAATTAGAAGTCAACTCTACAGATATCGCTCTCATAACTTCCATGTTCTAATTCTGTATTTCTGCCACGTATATGCAGCTTGACATCTAATAAAGCCTGAAAAAGTTAAAATTCTCTGATTAAAATGTTTCTTCTAAGGAATAAATGCATCTAGAATAACTGTATTAATAGCCCAGATTCAGGGCACCTGGGTGGCTCAGTTGGTTGGGTGTCTGACTTCGGCTCAGGTCAGGATCTCGCCGTTCGTGGGTTCAGGCCCCTGCTTTGGGCTCTGTGCTGACAGCTCAGAGCCTGGAGCCTGCTTCAGATTCTGTGTCTCCCTCTCTCTCTGCCCCTCCCCCACTCGCTCTCTGTCTCTCTCTCTCTCTCTCTCTCTCTCTCTCAAAAATAAATAAACATTAAAAAAATAGCCCAGATTCTTCATGCCTTGCTGTCCCATCCCACACTCTTTGCCATATGACTTTGAAGTTCCGTTTTCTACATAGATGGGTCTCTTTCCTCATCCTTTGAATCTGTGATGTGTTTCAGTCAACAGGATGCCACAGAGTGATGATGCACCAGTTCCAAGCCCCGGCACAAAGATCACATGCATTTCTACTTTCTTTCTCTTGACCTCTGCTGTAACAACATGCCTGGGCTAGCCTGCTACAGAATGAGAAACACAGGCCCCCTTGCTATCCTATTCCCAGCTAACAGCTATCAAAATGCCACATCTGGAGACCAAAAAAACCAGCCAGCTGAACCCAGCCTAAATGAGCAACTAACTCCTGGTCTCATGACTTCTAAGAAGCTTATTGTCATAAGCCATCTATTTTTAATGTGGTTTGCGATGTAGTATTATTATGATCATAGATAACTAGTAGAAAGTAAAGGGCCTCCATATACCACCCCCATCAAAACACACAGACTCTGTATAAAATTACGAAGGAGTTTTGGTGTCAATACCTCCTAATACCATCCTGGGGTTTGACTGCAACCTTACTACAGTCCATACTCCGAGCCAGTCAATGCTCACATGCTCTCCCTTGGCTGCTGGATGATCCTCCCTGAGGTAACTGTACCTCAAAAGACACTCGGGCTTTGGGGTGCCTGGGTGGCTCAGTCAGTTAAGTGTCCGACTCTTGGTTTCAGCTCAGGTCACGATCTCACGGTGTGTGAGTTCGACCCTCGCATTTGGTTCCATGCTGACAGTGCAGAGCCTGCTTGGAATTCTCTCTCTTCCTCTCTCTGCTCCTTGCTCCCCCCCCACTTCTCTCTCTCTCTCAAGAATAAATAGGTAAACTTAAAAAATGTACTCAGGCTTGGCCATCATTTCCACAAAGTATCTCATCTGGCATGTTACTCTAGAAAAAGAAAATGTGATTTCAAAATCACACACACACGCACACACAAATAAAGACTGAATACCCTCCAAGAAATTTCTGTTTCACCAGCATATACTTATAGATCATATTGTATTAGCATGATACAGTAATGAGCCTCTAGATTACAAGAATACAGGGAGACTACTGGAAAAGGCAACTGGCTTTTTTTTTTTAATTTTAGGCTATGGCAATTGACTACCACAGCCAGAGCTAATTAATCAACTAGTTAATCAATACACTATTGCTAGAGCTCCATCCATGCCCAGCATAACATCTGCGCTTCTAGAGATACTGATTTATTTTGGCATGCACACTGGAGTGCTGCTTAAGGATATCATTTCCATATTTTAGTGGACTTAATTTCTAAGCTGTTATTGCTAATCCTCAATTCTCTATTTTGACTGTGTTCTGTATATAGTATCTAGTGAATAGATATTTAGAACTTAAATTTCCTGATCTTTGGTATTATCAGAAGTTTGGCACATGGTAAATGTTTGTTAAATGGATACAATAATTATGGAACAACTGAAAGAGATGATTAAATGCCCCAGGTGAAGATACAACTTACTTTAATAGTTAGGCATAATGATAAATGTAAAATTCAAAACACAGAATAATGTTAGAAATATAGCTCAGGAGCAAGGTAAAACATTTCCTGTTTCAAATAAGACCCAAGAGAACCCTGACAGCCTACAGAAAATGGACACTTCTTGGGCCACAAGAGGCAAGACTTTGTAGCTTTCTCTAACTTTGACATCATTCCTACCGTGTCTAATGGCCATTTCTGCTGCACGGCTTCAAACTTAAAAAAAAAAAAAAATATGTAAAACAGATATTCTGTTGACCAAACATGGACACTCCCATTCTTGAAACCTACCCTCAGAAAATAAACAGTAATGAAAGGGAATTGAAAGTGGTAAGAAAGGAAAAAGTGGCAAGAAAGAACAGTATTGAATGTCATGGACTGCCCTGAAATACAAGAGGCCTTGTTTCCTGATGCCCAAGTTTGACAATATTTCACTTAAATGGTAAAGAAATAAATGGTGAGTTGTCTAAAATGTTTTGTGGCAGAAATTGCTAAATAATCAGTCTGTGTAGCTGTCCATAGCTGAATAAAGCTGCCTTAGTGCCTGAACCCATTCTTAAGTTTTGCTCAGGTTCATCTCTACGTGTTATTTCCCTCAGCTACCCTTCCCAATCCTTGCTCACCATGCTGTTTGGAAATCTCTAGAGGAAGGGTGGAGTGAGCCCCATGACTCCTGCTCTCTTGCCATTTTTAGCTGCCTGCAACCTTTCCTGGCTGCCACAATTTATAGACTTGGGCTCAGTGGCCTTGCCAAATAACAAGCGTCTGGCTCATGAACCCCGAGGTGGACTCCTATTAAATGGAAACGTGTCCACTCCACCATATGAAAGCAAAGAAGGGGCTTGAAATGTCAATGTGTGAAAAGTCAAGGTTAATGGAGTGCAAGATTTTTACAAGAGAACCACCACCCTGCAATGACTAATTAAACTGAGTGAGGTCCAGATGGCAAGCATCTTTAAAGATGCCAATTATAGATTCAAATGTTTTTGTGTGACACTGTTTTCCTAGAAAGATTAAGTAGGAATGACGACTTGCTTTTAGTGTTAGACACCATTTTATTCCATCAAAGATCTGGCCAATGCCTGCCCTTGGCTGTACCTATGTGCCCTACTGATGCTAACTTCATAATATATCCTGGGCACAAAGCAGACACCAAGAAAATTTAAGCATCTGTGGCCAGTCCGGAAAAAGCGAGTGGATCTCTGGTGAAGAATCACTTCCCCCAATGTGTATTACCACACTCTTGTAGTCATCGCAGATTTGGATTTAAGTGATTTAATTAATAGATCCTTATTGGGTGTGCACTGGATCCCAGTGAACTCCATCACCATAGCCACCTCCTACGGGATGAGCCTTGTATCAGTTCGAGAACACAAAAGATAAGAAGAAAAGTAAAACTCTCAAAAAGATATAACCAGACTAAACAAGAGGAAAAGATTTAAACTTACCAGGCACATGGACAAGTGAGAATAAGGTGTACCCAAATTCTTCTACTTTGAGATACAGAGAAGTCAAATCAATCCTTGATCTCTTCTACTGAGTTTCATATTTAGATAGTATTCCTCAGTCTACTATTTTGCCCAATAGTCCTCACAGGATGATACTACAGATGTTATTAAAATAGTCCATGTTCAAAGCACTTTAACAAACTCTGCACTATTCCAAATTAAAAATGTTTTTTTTTTGTTTTTTTTGTTTTTTCCCCTGGGGCGCCTGGGTGGCTCAGTTGGTAAAGCGTCTGACTCTTGATTTCAGCTCAGGTCACGATCTCAAGGTGGTGAGATGAAGTCCAACGTCAGCCTCAGAGAAGAGCCTGCTTGGGATTCTCTCTCTCTCCCTTTCTCTCTGCCTCTCCCCTGCTCTCTCTCTCTCTCTCTCTCTCTCTCTCCTAACATAAATAAACTTAAAAAAATGTTTCTGCTATGATACTTCTCAGCCCCTTTTATCTCACTATAGTGTATCATCAATTTGTGGGAAAAGATGGGATATTTGTGGGAAAAGATGAGATACTTCCAACACACATGTATATGTGTGTGCACACAGATACACCCTATCAAGTGTGTTTTTCAGCCTTTAAATCTTTAGATTTAAAAAACTTCTGTAGATGTAGACTGAGTGCAATACTAAATAGTTAAAATTTCCGGGAAGAAGAAAAATGACAAATCTAACATTTGGGAGCATTAATCTGACAAGGGAATCGGGATCTTACGGAACAAGGTGATATAGCAAAGAGATGAGCTAAGTGTTGGGTTTGTCTCTCACTGGTATGTATTCGATGTTTAAAGACTGTTGAAGAGGCAGTGAAAAGACAGGCATAAATATAAGCGTCGTTCAAGAGAAAGCCTAATGGTTTGTGGAACTTTCTATGTGCCGAGATCAAGGAAGAGGTCAAAGATAATTCTGAGGTTCCAAGACTGGAGAGAAAATATATTAATAAAAGTTGGCGTAAGGAAACTGGAGAGAATTCACTTTTGTATCTGTGGAATTTGAAGGCATGGGAATCTTTTGGAGGTGCATTGGTAAAATGGAGAGTGAGCCTAGCAAAATTAGCACGTAATACTCAGAGATATGATTTATCCCCAAATAAAGGAATGTTAGGCTTTTGATGTCAATGATAGACCTTATAGAGCTATCCTGTATGATAGGAAAGCAGATAGTAAAAATGACAGCTGAGAAAAACTTGAAGGGCTAAGGGGAAAATGTCTTAATGGGTATTCTGTGACCCTAGGGCCAGGAATCAGATAGAGAAGTTAGGTGTGTGGGTGGGTGGGGCGGGGGGGGAGTGGAGGGTTTGATGTCTGTGTGAATGAATAATTTTCTTTATTTCTCATGGAAATGAGTTGACTTCCATGGAAGTTAATAGCAACCATTTTGGTTAGTATCAAGTACATATTAAAGTCCAAGAAATACTTTATAGAGAGAATCACTAAAATGATCTTATTATGCTGATGTCACCCTTTCTTTTATTAAACAATTGTATTGAAGTATATTGCATATACCTTAAAATCTATCCATTTAAAGTATAAAATTCAATGATTTTTACCAAATTTACTATGCTGTGAAACCATCACCATAACCCTGTTTTAGAAACTTTCTCACTCCAGTAAGCAGTCATGCTTACTTACAGTAATGACTGTTCTCACCCCGGCTCTAAGCATACAATAATCTACTTTTCTTCTCTCTACATTTTCTGCACGTACCATTCTGTCCCCATCTTCATCTGAGAAAAACTACGTTATCTTTTCCCTAGTTCTAAATAAAGTTGTTCCAATCAGTATAAGAATGCCTTTCATAATCATCACATAATTGAAAGGCATAGCATAATGCCTTTCAAAATCATCACAAAACAGCAACCAAAGTAGCTGACGCTAGAAACACCATATGTACAAAATGCAAGATGGTTCTTATTCTAAGTTAGTATTTTCTGTGTTCCAAAAAGTAAACAAGGAACTAAAGGTGATGCATCAGTCTAAGAAGCAAGATCCTGCAAGAAACCTGGTTCACAAGCTAAAAACAAAGTCGATGAACAAACAAAACACAACAGAAACAGTCTCACAGATACAGAGAACAAACCGATGGTTGCCAAAAGGAAGAGGGATGGGAGGAGGTACAAATTAGGTAAAGGGGATTAAGAGGTATAATCTTCCAGCTGAAAAATCAATAATACATGGGGATCTAACTTAGAGCACAGAGAATATAGTCGGTAATACTGTAACAACTTTGTATGGTGACGGATGGTAACTAGACTTATAGTGGTGACCATTTTATAATGTATATAAATATCAAATGACTATGCTATACACATCAAACTGACACAGTATTATATGTTAATTAATCTTCAGAAGGAAGGAAGGAAGAGAGGGAGGGAGGAAAGGAGGGTGGGAGAGAAGAAGAAAGAGAACAAGAGAAAGAGAGCAAGAAAGAAAGAGATCCGGTACCAGGAAGAAAATAAGTTACGTGTTACTCTGGGCTGAGTTTTCGGACATCACTAGCCTGGCTAGGTGAGTCTGCGGAAAACCAGATTTGGCATTCTCCAGGAGAAAGCCTGATAGGAGACTGCATTGCAAAGACAGCCACTGTGGTCAGAGAGGTATTCTGATTTGGCCCACAGTTTGAGAAGGGGTCAGAAATGGACCGCATGGAAATTGGCGCTCAGAGGAACTCCATCTGGAAGGCGAACTTTCCAGGCTGCTGACGGCTCAAAATGTCAAATTGTTTGAAAAAACAAACACTCTGACATAACAGATCCACGCAATGAAGTTTTCAAGATGTTCCCAACAGAACGGCATGCGGCAGCTGGCACAATGCACCTACTCCCCAAGCCCCAAACGCTGTCCCAACAACCAAAAGAAGAAGAGGGAACTGTAAGACATAAAGTTGTCGAAAAACCAATTCCACCAGCTAGACTTTCCCTGCTTTTCCATTCATACAATAATAATCGGATGGTCTCTGTTAGATTCAACCTTTTAGCTCCTTTTCAAATGTCGCAGCCTCTTACATGTGGTAAGTGTGCATTTCTAAACCCTAAAAGAAAACAGTCCAAATATTTTATACGTATTGAAAGATTAGGCCTTGCAGATATTACAAAGATGAGACTCAGACAAAAGGAAAGAAATTTGTTCAAAATTACCTGTGAATGGAATATTCCTTCAACGAGCTGATCATCGATAATCGAGCCTGTAAAGCAGGCAATGGACATTCAAAATAAAAAGAAAGTTGGTGGGAAGTAGGAGATGGTAAAACTTCTGGGAATTTCTAAAATACAATCCAATTGTACAAAGTATAAAAGTGAACTTATTCTCTCAGAAGATCTTTGTGGTTCACTGGTAGGCTGCTTGGAGTTTGAACTGTGGTTTCTTTATTCTCACTCATCCTTAAAAAATGTGACGAATGTAACAAGCTTTATATCCCTTTTCAAGGCTCAGTGCATATGAAGTCTACCCGGCTCCTATCTGGCAAACGTCTTCCTGCTTCTGAAAATTTCCTTCATCACTCCACCCTACGCCTGGCGTGCCATCATCTTCCTCGGTCACCTGTGTTACCGTTCTGCTAACAAGTCTATCAAGCTTCAAAGTGTTTTTCATTTTCACATCTTCTCCATTTTGTTTTGAATCTATATAAATGTTTGATAAGACTAAAGTATGAGAAAGAAGAACACAGACACTTTGAAAATGTCATGTGTGTTAGGCCCTTTACTTTTCCAGTATTTTCAGCAACGTAAAGAAGGCAAAGAAACCCAGACATAGGGACAAAGTTAATTGTATGGATTTATACTCTGTATTTATTTTTCCTATGCTTTTGGGGGGAGGGTACATTTTTTTATTTTTAAGATTTTGTCTTTCATTTTTTTTTAAGTTTAGTTATTGATCTGGAGGAGACAGTGTGAGTGGAGGTGGTGTAGAGAGAGAGGGAGACAGAGAATCCCAAGCAGGCTCTGCACTGGCAGACGCAGGGCTTGAACCCACAAAACCGCGAGATCACGACCTGAGCTGAAACCAAGAGTTGGATGCTTAACCAACTGAGCCACCCAGGTGCCCCCAGATTTTATCTTTTAGAGCTATTGAAGGCTCACTGCAAAACTGTGGGGAGGGCACAGAGATTTCACATATGCTCCCTGTGTCCACATATACACAGCCTCACTGTCAACATTCCCCACCAGAGTGGCACACGTTACAAATGATGAGCCTGCATTGACATGTCATTGTCACTCAAAATCCATACTTAGTCTTGTACATTCTATGGGTTTGGACAAAAGTTTAGTGACAGGTACCCATCATATGGTACCATACAGAGTATTTTCACTGCCCTAAAAATCCTCTGTGCTCTGCCTAATTATTCCCACCCCTGTCCACAAGCCTTCACAGCAACTGATATTTTTACCATCTCCATAGTTTTGCCTTTTCCAGAATGTCATATAGTTGGACTCAGACGGTCTGAAGGCTTTTCAGATTGACTTTTTTTTTTTTCACTTAGCAACATGCATTTAAATCATGTCTCTTCATGACTTCCTAGCTCATTTCTTTTTAGCAATATAACTAATATTCCATTGTCTGGATAGACCACAGTTTATCCACTTACATACTGAAGGACATCGTGGTTGCTTTCAAATGCTGGAAATTATGAGTAAAACTGCCTTAGACATCTGTGCACAGGTTTTTTTGTGAGGACATAGGTTTTGATCCTCTCTGAGTAATTACCAAAGAGCACAATTTGCAGGATCGTATGGTAACGGTATGTTCAGTTTTACAAGAAACCACCAAACTAGGGGCACCTGGGTGGCTCAGTCAGTTGAGCATCTGACTTCGGCTCAGGTCATGATCTCATGGTCTGTGAGTTTGAGCCCTGCGTCGGGCTCTGTGCTGACCGCTCAGAGCCTGGAGCCCGTTTCAGATTCTGTGTCTCCCTCTTTCTCTGCCCCTCCCCTGCTCATGCTCTGTTTCTCTCTGTCTCAAAAATAAATAAAAACATTTAAAAAAAAAAAAAAAGAAACCACCAAACTATCTTCCAACATGGATGTGCCATTTCCCACTCCCGCCAACAATGAGTGGAAGTTCCTGTATTTCCCACTCCCGCCAGCATTTGTGGCGTCAGCGTCCCTATGCTTTTAACAATGACATCCAGGGGCACGTATAGCTGATGGGTTAATAGGACTATCAAGAAAAACTGATTTAGAAAAATAGACACAGAAAACCACCATGCCCAGCAGTTAGTCCTTTCTTTAGACAAAGAGACTGTATTGTTTTAATTTTAGGCTTTTCCTTTCCTTTTTTTCTTCAGTTGTCTGTTTTTAATCACATGGATAAACATGATTCTTTTAGAAAAGAAAGGCAAACAAGAGGAAAATTCATCCATAACTCCACCTCCAGGAATAAAAGAAAAACACTACTAACAATTTGGTTTATGTCCTTCCAGAAACACAACTTTGTGCATCCATGTGCGTGCGTGCGTGCACACGCACACGCACACACACAAGCACACAGGGTATCCATTAGTTCTTGCTGCATAACAGACCATCCCAAAACTTTATGACTTAAAATAACAATCACTTATTTAGCTTACTTTGCTTTGGGTCAGCAACTTGGGCTGGACTCACCTGGGAGGCTCTTCCATTGCCAGCAAGCTAAGGGTCTCCCCTTCTGGGGACTCTCCAGGAGGCCCTCTCCAGGGCCTCATTATCCAACCAGTTTGTCTGGCCTTGTTCTCATGGTGGCAGGAGTGGGGCTCCCAGGAGAAGCAAGAAGGCAAGTCCAACACACAAGCCCTTTCTAGGCCTTTAATTTTATCTCGTACACCAGAGGTCTGTTGGCAAAGCAATTCACATGGCCAATCCAGAGTCTGTGGGTGGAGACACAGACTCCATTATCTGATAGGAGGGTTTGGATTGGGAGAATGGATGGCTGTATCTGCAGTCATTCCCAATCCTGCCACCCAGAGCATTAGGTACTACCAACATTTTGGTTTACACTTTTTCAAAAACACACAAACCCACACTAAATTAAAATATGTTGTGAGTGATCCCCGTATCAATATATGTTGCTCCACCTCATTGTTTTATTTTTATTGTTTTATAGTGAGGAATTTTATTTTCTGTTTTCATCTATTTTTTAAAGTAAGCTCTACACCCAATGTGGGGCTTGAACTCATGACTGCGAGATCATGAATTACATATTCTACCTATTGAGCCTGCTGGGTGCCCCCCCCCCGGGTGTCTCAGCTTCAGAATGTTGCCCCACTTAGCTGTACCATAATGTATTTGACCTCTATGATAAAATTCAACTCTAGATAGAGCATTTCCAATTTTCTCCGTCAAGCTGTCAGAATCATCTTTCTGCATTCATCTTTCCATCTACCCATGATTATTTTCTCACATAGCTCCTCAGGCAGCTTATCTTCATCTTCCAAAGCCCTCAAAAAATGCAGCCTTTATTCACTAGGAGATGTGGGGAAAACAGAGCCGGAAGGATGGAAATAAAGGCCAGGCTAAAACCCTGACTGTTCATTACAAATCTGTCACCAATACTAAAAAAATTAAAAGGAAAAAGTAAAAATAAATATAAAGATAACAATAAAATCATCATGCAATCCCATTTGTTTACAAAGAATAATTCGCAAGTATGTATATTTTTAACCACTTCTACCGCATTTAATATACTGCTTCAAACATGCAATTATGGGACCGTTTTCTACTTATTTTGAGGATATCATCCCAGGTTGCTAGAGCATTTTGTTGGCCTGTTCCTCAACACATCCAGAATCAGCTGTCTCCAGGTCTTACCTGGTCTGGATACCTGGGCTCGTGTACCTTCACTGCCTTTCTTATCTGACTCTAGAGCCTAGAAGAGATCAATTTACCTAGTTTGGTCTCACTGGCAATGATAATCTCAGTGTCATGGCTCAGCTTCCCCACCTGCCTTTGGGCCTTTTCCAATTCACTAAGTACTTCCTCATTAGTTCTTTCCATTTCAAGAACAAGGCAAAATCTCTAGCACTTAATGTGCACCTGTATGTTGTGGGTACTCAACAAGCAAAACAGGAGAAGAAATAAGATAAACACCCTATTATAGTCAAGCTGGACCAGGTCCAAGGAGATGTCTAAAAGCTTTTGTCTGCAGAAAACTGAACTCTCAGGGCTGATAATGGTGACTGGATGTCAAAGGTATAATAGGAAATAAAGTACTTTTAAAAACAAACTGCAAACACCAAAAAATTGTATTGTTTTCAACTTCCCTATTGAGTGTCTTTGTTGTGCATATGCATTACAGCAGACATCCACGCCAACGGAAGACAAGAATATTCTAAGCTTGTCATGTGTTATGACTTCCGGAATTAAGGTTGCACGCATGAATTTTTTAGTCTTCCAGTATAATCAATAAGGTAAATTTTGGAAAACTGAAAAGTGAAGGGCTTGAAATTATACTTCATTTGGCTGTTTTTCTTCATTGTGTGATAGTTGAAGTCCTCCCCCCAAAATTCCATTCTTTTCATCTTCTGTTTCCTAATAACTAGTTTGTGTATTTTTTTTCCACATTAACTTTACTAGAGACATACGACAAGACAATGCTATATTGGATAATTAAATTTACTCTTTTATAAAGGAATACTGTATGGAAAGATTAAGACAAAACTAGAAAGAAAGACCTGAAATCCACTTGTGACCTGGTTTGTGACAAGATTGTAAAGGTCATCAAGATGTATTTTAATCCAAATAGTATAGGATGGCAGTCATAAAATAATTACATGATTTACTTACTATTTCTTATTCAAAATGCCCACAGAGATTCAAACACAATCTTACTGTTTGAGTTGTCATTTACCATTACTCAAATTCCTGCTCAGAATAAAATGAAAAGTATTGAAGTCTCTGGTCAGACACCTAATTATTAGCGCTCAGTATCTACAGGATCTCATTTTCTCCAAAACACACACACACACACACACACACACACACACACACACACACACCAAAAAACAAAACAAGGAATCCCTCCATTCATGAAGAAAAACCAGTTTCATTTTAAGCATGACTACTGATGTCCATGGCAAGTCTGCTGACTGAAAAGAAAGTGTTTATTGATTCAACCTTTTCATAACCCTACACTAAAGTAAACATGTCTGAGACAACTAAGCAAAACATCAAATTTCACTCAACTACCATGTGGCCCTCTTACTAAAAGAACTTGGCATGGGCCACTATCCAGACAAGGCCCCAGAGTACAGAAGACCTGCATTTTATATGCACAGTAACCCCTCACACCACCAGTTTTTTCTCTCACGTCTTCTTGTATCTTCAGTTAATTGCTGGTGGCTAAAAGTTTAATATAAGCCTCACTAGGTACAACTGTTGTAGTACCTGTCAGTTTCATCTGGTTATAAGTCAGTTTCATCTGGTTATAAGTTCGTATAAGCATCTTCTCATAGGAGATGAGGGAATAAGTCTGCATGGTTTCATAATCTTTAAAAAATTCCACTTTGTTGATAATGGTGTAATCATGCATCACCCATGTCTTCTAGGTCTGATCCCAAACAAGAATTTTATACTTCCAATGTCAAAAATCCCCAACCAAATATCATGCCAGTCTTTACAAAACCCCAGATTTTACTTAACCTGGGTAAATTAATAAACTATCCTCACATTCTTATATATAACTTTCATAGTATATTACATCATCACTGAGGCATTAAATGGTTAAAAACACGCACATACGAGAATTAGCATCATATCTGTATTGGCATTTACACTTCATTTATCCATTCAGCAAACAGTATTGGTCATCTACTATGTGTGAGGCACCATACTAGGTGCTGAACACATAATGATAAATAAAACACGTTCTCTAAAATTCATGGTGCTAGCACCTCAGGAGAGAAATATAAAAGTAGTTAATTATATATAAAATCAGGTTAATTATATATGAAAATGGTAATCAAGTGAAAAATGGATCATTTATTTTTGGTGCATATGTATTTTGTTTCAAAAAAGGCATGGTTTTGAGTTTGTCTTCCTTATAGCAATTTTTTAGCTTCCATTGCTGCCTAAAGCAGCTCTTGGAATAAACTGTAAGATGATGTCATCTTTTCATATTAGCATGCCTTTCTTTATCTCTTCTACAGTAGTATCTTAAAGCTACCTAAAACTACAAAGGTACAAATTTACAAACAAGCTCAGGATATACTCTCTAGTAGGTTATTTCAGATTATACTTTTTGGGGACTCAGAGCCCTTTATTGCATTCTGTTTCTCACAGTGGAATGATAACAATCTCTTTGAGATTTTAAAAGCTTGGATCAAAAATAACATCTTATACCTTGGCCAATATAGAAAATCTGGGTATAAAAGTGTAAACTGGCCATAGAAGGGTGAAAGGCGGCAAACAATTTTAATGTTGTTCTTGTTTTTCTGTTCCACGTAACAGAAAGCATCAGTCAATGGTAGAACAGTTGCACCAGTAACCCGCATGTTTCTCATGAAGAATCTGATAAAAATCCCCAGTGCTAATGTCATTGGGGGGAATATAGTATATAGCTTGAAGACATTAACCAAATCTCTACTAAAGAGAAGGCAGATAATGTTTTATTACTTTTGTTTTATTCTAAATAAAGTAGGCTCTTATTTGAGTCTGTTCTAAGTGAAGTCTAGAGGAGTCAGGGAATGCAAGAACAGTAGCATACAACTAGCAAAAAGATTTAAAATAGTTTCAGTATTTTGTAAACAACTCTGGCAACTTTTTCAAAGGATTACAAAAACTGCCCTACCTTGTACCATATTCAGAGAGTTTTCTCCCAAAGGTCCAACTCATTAGAAACACATTATGGTATCTTGTCCCCTCACCTCCACCTCATTATAGTGAGTGAGTATTGGACATGCAACCCAAGGTAGTCCAGACCAAGCACCAAACTACCAAAAATGTATGTTAAAACATATATTCTGAAATGTGTCTGCCTAGGTTAGATTCAGCTTCTATCTTGAATTATGTGACCTCAGGAAGTTATTCAATTTTTCTGTGCCTCAATGTCCTCATCTATAAAACTACATGATATTAGAACCTGTGGGCTGTTGTTGGGATTAAATGTAAAAATATATTGAAAGAGTTTAGAAAAGAGAATGGGATATACTAAAACCCACTAATTACTGCTATTTGGGTTGAGTTTTGTTGGCATACGAACTGAGAAGATATAAAGGAGTTAGGAAGATACTCTTCCCCATGTGTGGGGAGAGAAAGAGAGCAAGAAGTGAGCACAGAGGTAGAACAGACTTAAGGAGATACATACAAAGATGAAGAGATTATATTAGTCAGGGTCTAGGAAGGAAACAGATGCCACACTCAATTATAGATAATTTGGGGAGATTTGATTAATGTGGTTTGATAATACCCTGACCTAAAGAGTCGGGGAGGGAGAGAAGTCACAGAACTGGAAATGAGAGATTTTAGTAGGTCCTCATATTGGATCTGCTCATTCCAAGAAGATACGTCCTTTGATTAATAGATGTAATCAATTGAGGTAAACCTCCCGGAGGGTGCCAAACACTTCAATTTCACTCTTCTCATCTCTAATCTTATACCAAGGTTCCCCACTGACTGCATCCAACCAGAACCCGAGGGCAAGAAAACCAGTGATAGCATCCGTACAGGCCATCCTGCCAGAGCAGGTTGCCGAGTGGAGAAGGGTAAAGAGTAGATCTGGAGGGCCTACATAGAGGATGTCCTGCACAGAAAGCATCTGGGCACAGAGAGGCAACGTCTACTCTGTGCAAGGCCTCTTCCAGTTCTGACATAGCCTGTCTTTGGGTTTTTCCAATACATTTCCTTTTTAGACTAAGTATAATGAGCAATTTTCTAATATTTGTAACAAAACCAACTTTGCT